>NC_137832.1:29810054-30442554 GCF_963921795.1 Nannobrachium achirus | reverse complement strand
ATTGCGATTTAATTGTGTATTTGTCGTTGACAATTACATTTCTGTTTGGCTTTTAGGCTTTGAAGTTGCACATGGCAATCATGACACCTAACTTAAAGTTGTACTATGTAACTTTTTTTATAAAACAAATCTTAAAATTCTCCTAACTATTAAATCACAAAAGTTTTAGAAGATCCGCGCCGTGAATTTCAGCCTGTAAAGCCTTCTCTGTATGTAAACTGAGATCCTTGCCGTGGACCGGATCTCGCGCCAAAATTGCGTCATCACACTACCGGCCAATCACAGCGAGGGTTATACAACTGCCGGCCAATCACAGCGCATCTTGAAGTGGGGTCGCTATGGCAGCCATATTTGTTGTCGCCCGTTTGTACCATCCCTTCTCTAGGTAATTTCGCCTACCAGGCAGGGTGAAGGAGTCCGTATCTCTGGAATTACTGAACGCACAGGAACAAGGGACCCCTTAAAAGATAGATCTCAGCGAGGTGGAGGCAGACGCGGGGGTCTGAAGGTACGAAAAACGTCCGAAAGACGCGGACGCGACCGCGGTTTGCTATAGGGCTAATGACCACTAGTTGGGCATCTTACACAGTATGGCTTTAAATATACAAAGAAATTACTGACATATTTGACAATTTTATACTTAAAAAAAGAACATTTATAGTGGAAATAGCCGATCTACAAGCTCACAACGTCGTGAGCTTGTAGATCTGCTATTTCCACTACTTTTTGAAAGTGTCTGTAACTATATCAACATTTCTCAGCATGGAAACGGTTAGGACGATCATGCAAAATAATTGCGATTACCTCAAATAATTGCGATTAGACGATTATGTAATAATTGTGACAGCCCTAATCAGTTATCACTTTGTCACTTTGTTTGTTTTGTTTTGGATGGCTCCCATAAACATCCCCGGCTCTTGTGAAGAAGAGTGCGTGTGGAAAATGGCACCCTCGGTCAGCGCTGAAGTCGGGGCAAGCTAATGAGACTCGAGTCACAGAGGATTGGATCAATTTGGTACCGTTGTGGCTAAAGCGGTTTAACCCATTCAGAACGGGTACACATTTTGTATGCTTTAACTATTGAAAAATAGCAGATCTACAAGCTCACAGCGCGGCACCGAGTGCCGCGCTGCGAGCTTGTATATCGAGCTTGTATATCTGCTTATAAGATTCTTATAAGTGTCTTTTGAATCCTTCTAAGATTTTTTGAAAAACCCATGTCAGCAATCTGGCCTGCCATCGCCAAAGAAAAGGTCCTTTTCACTTAACTGGAGCCCAGTTAGTCTGTTCTTGAGAGACTACTATGTCAGTGGTTTTCATGTGAAGGACCCCCAAAATGATATTCATTTGGCCACGGACCCCCATCTCAAAATATTTAGTTCCACGGACCCCCCAGAAGCAAAATTTGAGTTACAAACGTTCGCTTTGAAAATACATATATTCAAAGATTTGCACACATTTTCACGACTTTTTCAAAAATAGCAGATCTACAAGCTCGCAGCGCGGCACTCGGTGCCGCGCTGTGAGCTTGTATATCTGCTATTTTTCACTGGTTAAAGCATTCAATAATTCTAGGCCTAAAGCGGTTTAAGCAGGGAGTCTGACATTCTGCTAAAGCTTCTTCCCATGACTCTGGTGAGGCTCATTTGCATGAAGGGAGGTGTCACACTGAAGACATTGCTGAATGTAGTTTGTCGCCATTCTCTTCCCCATCCAATTATTTCTTCCGGTTATAAGTTTCCAAGACGTATTTTGAGTTGTTTTTAACTCAGACATTTCTGAGGTTTTTATTATTTCACTTTCAACGGAATTGGAGTGGAGTGAGTATTCGTATTACCATTGCTTGGTCCTGGAGATTATTTCACTCTTGGGTAGAGAATTACCAGCAATGTATTTTTCCCTGTTTCATTTCAAGATAGATGAAGTGCTAAAGGTCACATTTTCTAATATAGATATACATATAATTTCCACCATCTACATAGAAGAAAAATAAAGAACTCCTTAGTCTTCATAGAGCTCACTTTCAGTTTGTTTTTGTAAATGCCAACATATGCACATATTTTACCGGAGTCGCAGAGATTGCAATTTAATCTTACTTAATAGAATGTAAGAAGAGGTGGTTCGAAATGTACATTCTGGGTGCTCTCGGCTCAAAGCTGATTCACTTTTTTAACTTCTCAGATATCAGAGAGCGTGTGCTCTGAAGTGATCTCTTTTTTTATTTGGCCAGATGAGAACTCTCGACGGCGACGCCGCGTAATGAGTTTTCTTTGACTGGGTTACTCTGAAAGAAAAGTGTGAAATGATCAGCCAAACTAAGGAGCCAATTTCACCTCCTTTGAATGAAAGCCCTTTAATGTGACCCCCACCCCCTATCATCCGCGGAATTTTCAGTCGGCCAGATCATCACATCACAAAGAGAGAGAGGGGATGAATCTGCTAAACATGAGTGTAATACAAGCTACTTTCTCTGTCGACCACCCCATTCAGAGGCTACTCAACCTAACCCCCCACCCCCACACACACTCACAGTCACACACGCACATGGGCGTCACAAGGGGGGGAAAAGTGGGACTGAGTTACTAGGGCCCAAGGTGGAGGGGCCTGGAATTATTCTATACTTTAGCTATCGAAAAATAGCAGCACCGAGTGCCGCGCTGCGAGCTTGTAGATCTGCTATTTTTGAAAAGTAGTGAAAATGACAGCAAATCTTTGAATATGTGTTTTTTTAAGCGAACATTTGTAACTCAAGTTTAGCTTCCGGGGGGTCCCTGGAACTAAATATTTTGAGATGGGGGTCCGTGGCCAAATACATATAATGAAAAGGTTTGATCACCACTGACATAGAAACAGGTTTTTCAAAAAACCTTAGAAGGATTTAGAAGACATTTATAGAATCGGGTAAAAAATATTCAAAGACACAAATGTTCACGATTTAAAAAAAAAAATAGCAGATATACAAGCTCGCAGCACGGCACGCTGTGAGCTTGTATATCTGCTATTTTTCAATAGTTAAAACACAAAATAATGCGTAATAATATAAACAACATTCACACGCATTCGCACTTATTTTCCTCGTTCCCCGTGCCTGCGTGCCTCCGTTATTTTCTCATAGGTCAGAGCAAGCCTCCAAGAGCGTAGATGATGAGCCTCATTACTAAGCCAAGCAATTACCCCTCCACACACCCCATGCCAGGAGCCTCCCTCTATTTATTCCTCCAACACAAGAGACAGATCGGGTTGGAATAGTAATGCAGCCTCTGCATAACTCCAGGGAGGAGCCGTAGTATTTGGGGGAAGCAGCTGGGCACCATGGGCCCACTTAGGACCACCTATCATTTCTGATTAACCTACTGGGTGAGAGAACTGCAGTGCTGGAGATACCAGCCTTCCTACATGACCCAGACGCTGTGGAGATACGGTACCAGTACCTGCACCCTGGCTCCAACACCACCCAGCCACTGTGGAGATGCCAGCCCTGCAGAACGACCCAGCCACTGTGGAGATAGATACATACTAGCCCTCCAAAATGACCCAGACACTGTAGAGCACTGTTTCCAATCCACACACTGGGTCGGGACCCATTTGTGGGTCGCAGACACATTTTTATGGGTCCCTTAATTTTTTGTTTCCTACATTTTGTTTTTAATTATTATTTCAAAACATGGGAAAAAAAACATTAACAAAAAGCTACATCTTTCATGAATTAAAAACAAGATTCAATGATTTGTATTCATTAATTTCAGAAATTCCATAGATCAAATGTTTAGAGGTAGTGAAAATAGTCGATCTTCACGCCGCGTTGTGAGCTTGTAGATCTGCTTTTTTCACGTTTGGGTCCTGAAGCAAATGTCTATTTTCTCTTTTGGGTCACGAGCTGAAAGGTTTGAGAACCACTGCTGTAGAGATACTGTAGATGCCACCCCTAGCTCCAACACGACCCAGCCACTGTTGAGATACCAGCCCTCCATCACAACCCAGCCACTGTAGACATACCACCCCTCGGACCAACAAAACCCATCAGGCCCCACACTTATCCCAATACACCAACGTGTGTCAAGTTCAAACTGCGTCTTTGTGTGCGTGTGTGTGTGTTACATCAGTGTGAAATTACAGGTGCACAAGCTTGCATGCATCTGAGCGCGTGCATATCTTTCAGAGAGTGTACAGTAGTCTATGTGCGTGACACTTAAAGCAGTCGTCCTCATGTGTTTGCCCGCATAATGTGCCATACGCATGCATCCCTATCTTTCTCTGTGTGTGCACGTGCGCGTCTTTATAACGTGTGCATGTCGTTGATAAATTGTGTGCTGAGAATCCGTCTGCTGGATTAGCTCCGCACTCGTCGGCGTGACTCCCGATACGGTGGTTCCCGCGGTTTCCCGTGGGGGGCTGGTTCAGTCTGTCTGGCTGTCTGTCAGCGCCGCTTAATCCGTGTAATTGTGTTGATGAGATATTCAGCAATTTAAAAAAAAGAAAAAAAGAAAAAAGTTCTGCAACCCACATGGCGCCTGCCTACACCTCCATGGGGAGCTGAGAGGGTTGTTTTTGTAAATCATAATTTACATTTTGTACACGGGGAGTGTCGACTGAGCGTGGATGCGCTTTGTGCAGCAACACCCCAGCTTTACACCGATGCAGATTCACATGCAGTCATAAACAGACGCCTTGGCGACAGCGGCTCTGCGGGGGAGAACAAGGGTGTTAAGTGCTTGGCTCAAGGGCGACAGTAGTTAATGAGGTAGGGGATGCGCTGTATGTGCAACTGTCCCCATGCAGCTTGCTTGACAGGAGCGGATGGTGACCCGTGCCGTGCTTTTTGTGGGACCAAGCAGGGACGTGCATAGAATGTTAGAGAGGCAGGGGCTGAAATATCTAAAATGGCCTTTTGGTGAAAATATTGAAAATAGCAGACCTCCAAGCTCACAACGCGTCACAGCTTGGAGGTCGGCTATTTTCAGTACTTGATACCGCACTAAATAAAGCACTTGATACTAAGCATAAAAAAGACAATGTGGCGTACAGCATGGATCTCTACACATGAGAGGGAAATTCTTTCAAGGTCAGGAGAGTTTGGAAAAGTCAGGTATGGCATGGAAAGAGGGGCATTTGCATTTCTTTCACCATTGTAAAAACTGCTTTCATTGTCTTAAGAGGGCACTTCTTACAGACGGGTAAAAGGGCAGGGGCTCAAGCCCCCTTTCATGTCTATGTGTGCACATGCCTTTGCAAAGTATGACTCAGTAGCAGTAAATCTAAGAACTTGTGTAAGTATACACAGTACTCAATGTACAAATGACTTTTTTTTGGAGCGGTGAAAGCGCTCCCAATGAACAGGTATGTCCGTGGGTATGTGGGTGGGTGGCTGGCTGGGTGGCTGGGTGGCCGTGTCCGTAGCCTGGCAATACCTTGAGTGGCCACACACAAAACACTAGTTAAAGGAGGGGCGCTGTTTTGTGCAGGCCAGGCACACTCACCACTCACTTACAGGCACAGTTTACACTCACTCACTCACTCACATAGGGTACAGCTGCTCAAATTCACCGCTCTACTTCGAACCGAGGTTTGATTTTTTGTCTTTTTTTCAAATCTACAGATTACATTTTTTTGTAAAACAAAATGCAGAACACGGTTCTGGGATGTTATTTATTATGAGTCAGCTTTGTTTGCATTCATTCATGTCCTAAAAGAGTGACTTTGACAGCTGTTTCAACGTACAATGGAAGTCAATAAGGAGACTATTTTTGAATGATGATTAATTTCTGGTCAGCGCAGCAAGATATGGCACCAATTGGACTAGTTACATCATCATGACTAATTAGTCATCATGACTAATGACTAATTACTAAACCCAAAGGGTCCTTGTGCTGTAAGTGGTTCATTGAACACAAGGCCTGCCAAAATACATTTTAGTCGACTAAATCAACTGTCGATTTAGTCGCCTAAAAACTTATGATATTTAGTCGACTAAAATTAGGCTAAAACTAAAACTTTTCAAGGTGACTAAATTTATGACTAAAACTAAATGACATTTTATTCAAAAGTCTATGACTAAAATTAAATCAAAATTTGCTGTCAAAAACAACATTGGTGTACTACAGTGGTACATACACTGCCGTGTACTACAGTACATGCTGCAGCATGCAGTGCAGCGTTGCCTGTATGGGTCACCTTGAAGCCCAGGTGCCAGGTCAGGGAGGGGTGTGCGTCGGGAGCCAGAAGAGCAGGGATGAGGTCAGCGCGCGGCGAGCTCGGCCTCCGTCTTTGATCTTCCTCCTCGCTCTCCTCATAAGTCTTTATGACGGCTGCACTGTCACTCGTTACCCCGCTCCTCTGTCCTCTAATTGCCCCTCGACCAGAACATTTCTCAGCATCTAATCAGCAGCCCAAGTGTCATCTGAATGAGACGTGCGGGCGGTGTGTGTCTGTGTGTCTCTGTGTGTGTGCGTCTGCACATGCACTGTCACTCTTAAGAAGATGAGAGGACCTGGCCAGCAGCAACAGTGCCCAGGGAGGTGACCTTGGTGGCAGAGCAGGTATAATGAAATCACAGGGACGCTGCCCCCCCCCCCCCCCCCCCCCCCCCCGACGAGGGGCCCATGCTTGGAGCACCCACAGCAGCCCCCCCCACCCCCACCCTCTCCGTCAACAGTGACACTGATGACCGAGGCCTAATTGAAACAAATGTGCCAATTACCCCATTCATTTCTCACATCCCTCTGCCACACGCTTAGCGGCCTAATTTGTATTTGTCCCTTCATCTTTTTCCCCCCCTCCTCTCTGCCACTGCCTGCCTCTCTCTCTCTCTCTCTCTCTTTGTCGCTTTCCCTTTGCCTACTTTTTCTCTCCATATCTGTCACCATCGCTCTGCCTCTTTGTCTCTCTCTCTCGCTCTCTCTTTCTCACACCGTCAGAGTCTTTCTCTCTTACTCTCTTCCCGTGTGCTTGGCGAATCTTTTCATCATTACCCTAGGGCTGTTAGCTGCTAATGTACACCCCCCCCCCCCCCCCCCTCTCCCCTTCACACGCACTCACACGCGCGCGAGCAGTCACATCGGAGAGCGACAGACCGGCTTGTTCCACACGTTAATTGCCTCTTTCAACTCGCAAATTTCCCAGGATAAAAATGAAATAAACACATAAAGAGGGTAGAGCGGGGTGAGCGGCGAAGACAGAACGCTCTCTCTCTCTCGCTCGCTGTCGCCTGTGTCACCCTGCCCGGCTTCCCATTCAGTGACAGATTAGTTTAATCATGAGAAATTAGAGTCTTTCCCCGTAGTTCTTTCCCTCTCTCTCTCTCTGTCTCTCTCTCTCTCTCCCCACTTTCACCTTTCTTTTCCTCTCCTCTCTCCTCGCTTATCTGTCAACTTGGCTAAACGCCCTGCCACTAGATGAAACACTCACTAAAGGGTATCTTTTAATTGTGGAGCAGAATCTGGTAGCCTTTGAAGATCGTCGTCAAATGTTTTCTGCAAGACACACGGGGATAGGGTGGAGGAGGGTGGTTGTTTGGAAGAAAACGGTCCTTCAGTCGTCCTGCAACTCGCCTGGGCTGATGGTTTATTATGCCTTTTGATTGATTGATTGATTGAGGTATTTATTAGAAGTTTTGGATAGGAAAAGGTACAGTTTCATGACAGTACAGTTCAGTGACACAATGTCAACTAAAAGGAAACTCGGGTATGGCAAGGCTTATTTGTTATTTTCCACTGATATCCTTAATATCCTTATATATCTAGGCGAGTTTCTCTCCTGCGACTCTACCAGTTACCCTACAGAATCCCTCTCTTCGCTGCTATATCTGTTGTAGTCAAATAGCTAATCAAATTGGCGGTGAATATATGTCGGACAGACAGCTGGGCCTTTTCCACTTCACAATGTGTGTTTGTGCGTATGTACAATATGGGAAAAAAAGCGAAGAAAAACGTGAAAAATGATCAGAGCATTATGTTTATCTTTTTTTTTATTTCTGTGTATTTACCTGCAATCCATCATCGCAGAGGTCTGCGTGTCATTTCTATTTACGTTGCAGTGCTTGCGTTGCCCGAAGGCTTTCTCTCCCCCCTATTTTAAATCCAGCCTGTGTGTTTGTTTATTATAAGGGGTGTCTGCTCTCTTCCAGTAAATCTGCTGGGCCAGCCTATCCTGCCATTCCATGAATGTAATTTGCGAACGCAGTGATGCAGCTCTCTGTACTAGGGAGTAGGTGCAGTAAAGCATCACTAAGTTTGTAATTCATAATTAGTTTTCCCCTCTGTTGCTGGTAATTGGTTATAGTGCTCCTCTTGACTGCCTAATGGCTGCAGTATTGGTGGGGAGCTCTGTCTGACTCTAGCTGGTCTTACACGGGATTGTAGAGAAAATGATGATGATGCGATTTGACAAGCATGTGGATTGTTTATGCTGTGGTAGGATAGGAAGATCCCCCTGCCCTTCAAAGTTAAAAATACTTCACACATTCTTAAGAAATTCCAATTAGAATGATTTAAATGTTCAAATTATTTATATTACTTATATTAAATTATAAATGTCTTTGTGTTAGTTTTGTTTATTTAGTTTAGTTTAAGATTTGTTTTTTGGGGGGCTTTTATGCCTTTATTGATAGGACAGTAGACTGACAGGAAATGGTGGGGAGATGGGGAGCGACATGAGGCAAAGGTCGTCCGGTTCGGGAATCGAACTGGCGACGCCGCCAGCCATCCATGCCTATGTGGCAATGCCAAGGTGGTATGCGCCTGCCCTGGTCCAGTAGGCCAGCGGGCGCCCGTTAGATTATTTTATTTTAGTTTAGTTTAGTTTAGTTTAGTTTAGTTTAGTTTAGTCTAGTCTAGTTTTGCGCGGGGGTGGGGACTGGGGATGTGTGTGATCTCACGGTACAGTATCTTGTATTTTACTTTTTCACCAAGTTCCTTTTATGGATAATTCATTGGACTGAAATATTTGTTTCTTTCTCTCAAAATGAAAACACAGCTCTTAGAAAAGTTTTCTTTCCTGTCATTCAACCTCTCCATCTGTCTCCGTCAACCAGGTGGAGTGGCTGAAAAACGAGGAGCTGCTGAGTTCGCTCGACGACGATCACGTAGACACGCGAGCTGACCACAACCTGATCATCAACGAGGCGCGCCTGTCCGACTCCGGCAACTACACCTGCCTGGCCAGCAACATTGTGGCCAAGAGACGCAGTGCCACCGCCACTGTGATAGTCTTCGGTACGTGACTTCCCCCCAAGAAGTACCCTTCTGGTTCCTTTCCAGTTGTTATTGCGACCGTAGGTCGCTACTTAGTATGAAAGCCACCAGATCCTGTCTGTCACTCAAAATCCTTCATTAATTTGTCACTCTTCCTGTCACTCAAAATCCCTCAATTCTTTGTCAGGTTATAGCCCCATATATGGAGATATAGCCCCATTTATGGAGATCCCTGATGTCAACAATATCATTCAGCAGAAGGATATAGGATATCACCCCATATGGAGATCCCTGATGTCATCAATATCATCCCAGCTCAGCAGAAGGATATAGCTGACCTGTTCTGACATCACAATGTTATGATTGCGCCCGTCAGGTCGCAAGTTACTATGAAAAGCTCCACCGGCTGTCTGTCAGTCTGCCTGTAGGTGTGTGTACATGCAGTGACAAACATCACTTCCCTAGTGTGTACAGTATAGACCAGGGGTAGGCAACCTTTATTATCAAAAGAAAAATGTTTGGCCCAAAAATTGGTTACAAATCTGTTTGGAGCTGCAAAAGATGTTTGCTTTATTTATTCATTTTTGCCTTTTCTGGTCTTTCAATATTACTTTTTTATTATTTATTATTTTCCTTTAATAATTCGTTTCTAAAATAAAAATACAAAAACATTAGACAACACTTTTCTTCCAATAGGAGATTGTAAGAATAACTTTGACTTCTACAATAATCATTTTTTAACTGGGGACACACAAAGAAGAATCTAAGAAATTCCATAAATTAGAACAGAAGTGTTTAAGAAGTAGTGAAAATAGCTGATCTATAAGTTCTCTGTGAGCTTGTAGATCTGCTGTTTTCACTGGTTTGGGTCCCGGGAAAACGTCTAATCTCTTTTTTGGGTCTCGGCCTGAAAGGTTTGGGAACCACTGCTTTAATACACTCTTTACTTTATAAACTTTATATTGGTTTGTTTGCTGTTGAGTGAGAAAACAATGTTGCACATTAAGTTAATCATCTGGGGACCTCCCAAAATAATGTGGGGACCCCCCTGGACTCCATGGTGGGCGTGCACTTTATCGGGTAGAAACCTTGTCCAAAACAACTAATTTAAAATAGTGAACATATTTTCACTAGTCTTGTGCGACAGTCTTGTATGATGAAGCAGGGCTTTATTTTAATGAAATGCACTACATTTGAAACATGGAGATTTCTGAGGTTTCTGCCTGACAGTGACGATATCTTGGCGCATAAAGATAGAAATTGTGGTCTGTGCTCAGCAGCTCACATACAGTATATTATCATTTGTGAAACGCGGCAGGAATACAGCAATACTATTTGTTGTCAACTCCCACTACTGCAATCTTTAATAAGGCTCTCCCTGCCCTTAAAGCCACTACATTTGCCTACTAGTACTTCTACAATACGCGGCAGTGAACTGCTACCATGTTTACAGTGTACTTACGGTCAATTTGTTTTCAGTTACCCATGCCCCCACACAAGTGATTAAGAGACCCATCTTGGCATTTTCTAGGGCGAAGAAGAAAGATGTTTCCCGTTATTTGGAATGAATGTATTATTCAAACAATTCAATTTACAGCCTCTCATTTAAAATCAATGTGTACCTTATGAAAGGGAATAAGCCAATGTATCTTAATCGCATTTAAAAGGAGTGTTGCTTATTAAATATTTATTCGCTATCGGCCCTCGCAGCCAAACACAGGTTCACAGGCTTTGATAATGCGCTGAAGTATTAATCCTCCTTGCGTCTCAAGTCAGAGTGATCACAGACTAAAACCTGTTACTAAATCAGAGCACTAAGCGGTCGACTACCGAGCAAACTATTTCCAACACCTGTCTACCTGTCTGGTGTTATGAGTCGCTGACGGCCTGTGAAAAACCGTTCAGACCTTTTAATGCAGTGGTTCTCAACCTGTGGGTCGGGACCCCCAGAGGGGTCCCCGGATTTTTTTTGGGGCGTCCCCAGATGATTAACTTGATGTGAAACAAATTTTTCTCACTCAACAGTAAACAAACCAACATAAAGTTTAAGTGTATAGACCTAGAGCGTATCTGAACATTTCTAAATTGACAATTTAAGGACTTAATACAGGCAGAAATTGTGAAAATAGCCGATCTACATGCTCATGTGAGCATGTACTGTAGATCAGCTATTTTCACAATAGAACCGTGTCATACAAAATGTAATGACTCAACTCTTAGTGCTCATCAAGGTGTGAGGGGTCCCCAGTTCAAATATGATTATTTTGGGGGTCACGGCCTGAAGAGGTTGAGAACCACTGTTTTAATGTCTGTTTTCTTTGCTTTCTCATGCTTTTTCATGGCTGTACATTCATTCATTCAAAAGCTGTTGACTCTGAAGTCAGCAATTAGCTATATATGGGAGGGTGTATACTGGCAGCATGCTTAATGTGCTGAGTTTCCCCCGGCCGCTTTGCATTCTTTCCTCGCGGAGCCTTCAGGCAGGCATATTCATTAAGAACTTCAGCTCTCGTTAGGATATTTAACTCAGCTGATGATCTGAAGGAAAACAATGTTATTACGTCCTCTTTCTCCCCACTTCTCCATCTCTTTGTTTTAGGGCAACAACTATCCATCATTCCCTCAGCAGTCTATTACATTTTGGAGTAATCAAATCAGTTTGATGTTGTTTTTGTGTTGTTGTTTTTTTTTTGGCCAAGAGTGGCCAATCATATTTTTACACCCTTTTCTCCCCAATTTAGTTGTAAGTACGTCCTCACAGTTATATACACTGTGTAAATAATTTATATAAGTATATCGTCGTCGTCGGGTTAAAACCTTGTATGTCCAAAACCGTTAGTATTGCATTTATCATTTAAAAAATGACAAAACTAGTGAAAACAGCAGATCTACAAGCACACAACGCCTCGCGGTGCGAGGCGTTGTGTGCTTGTAGATCTGCTGTTTTCACTACTTTTGTGCGACGGCCTTGTATGATGAAGCAGGGCTTTACTTTGCGAAGAAAAAAAAACATACAAATTTGAAACTTGGAGATACAAGGTTTCTGGCCGACAGTGACGATATATAACTTTAACTTTTGCACCCCCCCCCTCTCTCTCACACTCTCCCTCTCTCTCTCTCTCTCTCTCTCTCTCTCTCTCTCTCTCTCTCCTCTCTCTCTCTCCCCCTCTCTCTCTCTCTCTCTCTCTCTCTCTCTCTCTCTCCCTCTCTCTCTGCCTCCTCCAGTGAATGGAGGATGGTCTCTGTGGACAGAGTGGTCATCCTGCAATGTGCCGTGTGGGCGGGGGGTCCAGAAGCGCTCTCGGACCTGCACCAACCCAGCGCCTCTTAATGGAGGACTGTTCTGTGAGGGCATGTCTGTTCAGAAGATCACCTGCAACGCCCTTTGCCCAAGTCAGTCCCTCTCTGTACTTACACTCTACGTCAGCCGTTACCAAACCTGTGGGCCTTGAGATTATTGCAAGTTGGCTCCCAAATAATTGGCAAAACACTAAGACTTTATTAACTCATTTACTGCCTATGTTCCCAACCTGTGGGCCGTGAGATTATTGCAAGTTGGCTCCCAAATAATTGGCAAAACATTAAGACTTAATTAACTAATTTACTGCCTATGTGCCTAAGTATGACGAGTTATATAAGTTTGTCCGTTGCGCCTATGACGAGTATGACGAGCTGTCAATATGCTGTAATCGCTATAAAACAATTAAAGTATGATCGCCGATCCGCCATTATTTTTTTCTCTATAGAGCCGCACTATCCACAGAAACCGGATACGGATGTTCCCAGACCGGAAACAGGGGGCGGGAAAACAACCCCCTGTATCCTGTCTCCGAACGCATTCACTTCCTCGTTACGCAACATACAGGAGGCATACAGACGCTGTCGCTATGGATAATGGAGGGCTGTTGTTTTTTGTTGCTTATCATGGCTGGATGGGTAACCAATGTACCCCTCAATTCCACACAGACATGGGATCTGAATTCTGCTATACTGCCATCAAAATGTGGAATGCCATACCAACAACAACAACTTCTCGATTTCCCAAAAACAAATTTAAATCTGACCTAAAACATGGCTGTGTTCAAGATCTAATTGGAGATAGATAAATTGATCCCCTAACTTGCTCCAAGAGGTTTTCAAACAACGCACTCCCTCTGCCAGATGTGTTGTTGATAATCTATTGGAATGGAAACAAGAATGAACCTTCAAAATGCATTCACAAAACAAATTGTTTAAATTATACCAATTAAAGTACTCTTACAGTACATTGCAAACTAACACATAAACATAATTCCTAGAGTACAAAGACATAATTTCAGAAATAGAAAAAAATAACAAAAAAACAGACAATCTAATAGCTAACAGCCAATCTACAACCTCACAACGTGTTGCATCGCGCTGCGTCGTGAGCTTGTAGATCTGCTAATTTCAGTATTTTTGACATTCCATTCATAAATAAAGATCATGACACATTTTCACCTATAATGACAAATAGGGACATCAGGTTGAAAGTGGCTACTAATAAAACGTATTATTCCAGACAAGAAAACATTGTCTATAACAATAACGTGTGTCACATGTCACAATTAAGTTGATGGATGGACATGGATTGCGATGCACATTGCCCATTGTAACACTGATTTAAAAACAGATGAATCTGCTAAATAAAAAATAACGTTCAGGTGGAGAAAACATGCACGAAAGAACTGAGTTTGAGGTTAACTGCGAACACTAGGAGGAATTGCCACACACTTAGACCCCAAATGACGTCCCTGCTAGAAAGGTTTGGCATTCAAATGATACTTGACTGGTCGGTTTTGGATGACAGTTTAGCAACATTTTTGTTGTGCTGGGAAAAAAACCCTATAGACTTTGAAAGTGCTTGAATCTAAAAGCTGTTTAAAGCCTGTGACGGCCACCGGCAACGAGGTGATGGCCACCTAGGAGCTAGGATCTATTTTCTTTCATATGGCATCCTCGCAGGTTCTCTTTTTTAATCCATTTAGGGCCGAGAATTATTGAATGCTTTAACTATTGAAAAATAGCAGATATACAAGCTCACAGCGCACGCTGCGAGCTTGTAGATCTGCTATTTTTGAAAAATCCAGATTTCTTTTTGCAAGTCTTTAAATATATCTATTTAAAAGCGAACATTTGTAACTAATATTTGCTTCTGGGGGTCCCTGGAACAACATATTTTGAAATGGGAGTCTGTGGCCAAATACCTGCAATTTTGGGGGTCCTTGACTAGAAAAGGTTTGAGAACCACTGATTTAGAGGAAGGATTTAGAAGGCACGTCGAAGATATTCAAAGACTTGCACACATTTTCACGATTTTTCAAAAATAGCAAATCTACAAGCTTGAATATCTGCTATTTTTCAATAGTTAAAGCATAAAATAATGGTTAAAGTGGTTAAAATCGAACGCGACTCGGGCGCGTTCCCGGTATTTGAGGGTTAATCATATGCTCTGCAGAGCAGCATGTCAACCACAGCAGCAATAGAACCATTTCTCTGTGTCTGTGTTTCTTTCCACCCCGATAACATTTCTCTGCCTGTACGGAAGTTAGCAGCAGTCACAGAGTTTGAACTGTCGGGCCCGTATGTGTCGTTTTGACAGTTGTGAGAACAATTCGTTGCGGTTGAATCAGAGGCGGCATCAGAGTGCCTCATTGTAACAGGAAAATGATCAGACAGAAAGCTCAACAGGCGTCGCGCTCGTTCGTGAATCGTGACCACGGTCCACTCAGAAGCGGCTCTGCATTCACACAAAAGATGTCATTTGCATTTAAATTAGATGAGAAACTGCGAACAAACGTGGAAGTGTGTAGGTAGAAGTACACCGCTAAACCACCCTAGCCCGACCCCCGACAAAGCAACAAAAGAAAATTACCTTTCGGCTCTTGCTCGCGAAAGTGGATTATGGCCATCGCGAAGAACACTGCCAAAAAGTCTCCAGGCGCCATATGGTCCCGCAATATTTGTTGAGCTAAGCATGATGAGCGCCTCCTTGATCGGATGACACATGCGGCAGAAGAAACCTGGCCATTAACATGCAACCAGGCTGACTCGGCTTCATTGCCCTGCATCAGATCCCATTATATATGAGCACGCCTGAAGGTTAATATGGGAAAAATGTCATCTCAAGCTGCACTACCACCACACATACTGTGTTCTGCGTGCGTGTAAGTGTGTGCGTGTGTGTGTGTGTGTGTGTGTGTGTGTGTGTGTGTGTGTGTGTGTGTGTGGCCTGTATGCGTTATGTTTGTTTGTCCTTTATTTACATTTTAGATTAAGTTTTAGTTATCGTCGTTATCGGGTGGAAACCTCGTTATCTCCAAGTATAAAATTTGTACGTTTCTTTCCCAAAGTAAAGCCCTACTTCACTATACAAGGCCGTCGCAGAAAAGTAGTGAAAACAGCAGATCTACAAGCACACAACGCCTCGCACCGCGAGGCGTTGTGTGCTTGTAGATCGGCTGTTTTCACTAGTTTAAATATTTTTTTAAATGGTAAATGTAAAACGAACGGTTTTGGACATTTTCACCCGACAGCGACGTTATCTTACTATAATAATGATAACCCTGGTGTCTCTCCTCCACGTGTTCCAGTTGACGGGGGCTGGGAGGAGTGGAGTGAGTGGACGGTGTGTAGTAGCCAGTGCGAGAGGCAGCGCAGGAGGGAATGCAACTCGCCGGTGCCCCGATACAGAGGGAGGATGTGCGACGGCAGCGGCGAGGCCTCGGAGAACTGCACCAATGGACTGTGTACCCAGAGTAAGTCCTTTCTCACACGCATTGGACCAGGGCTTCTTAAACCAGGGGTCTTCAACAGGGGGTCCGGGACCCCTAGGGCAGGGGTTCCCAAACTTTTTTGTCTCAGGGCACCCCATAAATATTTTTTTAATCCGAGGCACCCCTACATTATAATTTTCACTCCCAGCACCTTATATTTATAGCATATCGTCGTTGTCGGGTGGAAACCTTGTATCTCCAAAACCGTTCGTTTTGTATTTATCTATTAAATGTACTAAACTAGTGAAAACAGCAGATCTACAAGCACACAACGCCACGCATTGCGAGGCGTTGTGTGCTTGTAGATCGGCTGTTTTCACTAGTTTTGTGCGACAGTCTTGTATGATGAAGCAGGGCTTTGCTTTATCAAAAGACGTACACATTTTAAACTTGGAGATAGGAGGTTTCTGCCCGACAGTGACGATATTTTAGCGATTATGTTGCGAGGAAAACGTTGAGATAATAGCCATTTTGCAACTGTAAGAGTGTGCAAACTACGGGGTCCATTTGGTTACATATTTGAACATTCTTTGCGTTATGGATAAATGGATAAATTAACACTGAGGATTTTACTGTGTAATTTGCACTTTGTTGGACACAACTGTGCCGATTACTGAATGTAAGAGATGTGTCAATGAAGTGTAAATTAGACTTACATTCACACACTATAATTAAACTTGGTTATGAAACGTTTACAATACGTGGCTACACAATACGTGGCTACAACCTCTGTATGATACGTGGAGTCTGTAACTACGCCTCCTGAAAGCAGCTGGCAGCTGTTCGTCATTTCCGTTCAAATATTCTTATTATCAATTTCTGCTGAGCAGCAAGCAATATGTTTTGACTAATTTGATTTGCTGTACAAGATGGAGGCATCCACTTAACTTGCTTCTCATTTTGAGCGCTTCTGCTGCACAGACTGTTCAGGCAGAAGCATTTGAAAATTGTGTGAGTTAACAGGCTGGCTTGAGTGACTAAGCATGGCACCGCATGACATGACATTTCTGGGCTAAACGATTCTGATAAACTATGATCTTTGCTTGCCATCAAGTTCAGTGTTATCTGTGTGATGAGAATGAGCACACGTTTAATTACACAATTAGTCCAACATTTATTTACTGCAGCATTGCCAGTGGTGGAAAGTAACAACGTACATCATTTTACTAAAATCTTTAGGAACTTTAGTATTTAATTTTTTTGATTCTACTCCACTGCATCTCTGAGACAAATATTGTAGTTCTTATCACAATTATTTGACAGCTTTATTGATTGAGATTGTATTACAAAACATATACCGGCATAACCACTTAAGCTCTATTTTATACCTGGGCTCTGCTATTTTTACTGTAAGGAAGTAGTTAATCACTCACTTATTTTTAAATATAGGACTTTTACTTTTATGTTTATATTGTGGTATTGCTACAGTACTTTTGCTTGAGTAAAACATTGAACATTCCTACAGGTATAGGAGACAGACAAAAGGTTTCAGAGCAATGGATCCCATGTTAACGCATTTACAGTAATAACTGTAAAACTAGAAAATGTAATTCACCCTAGTTTCTGTAATAAACACAACAGCTTGGGACAGCTGGGATCTCTGTCCTCCTGAGAACAGCCTAAACCAATCCTAAACATCCACACAGTGTTTTCATGAATTTCAAATTCTGGGCTCACAGGAATATTCAGACCTCATTATGGGGCTGCCTGCCAAAAACAAGTTGTGTCGCAGGAATCAAATGTCTGTCTGGATAATCTTTGCTTTATAAACTATCATTCCATAGCTGATAGTTGAATAAATACTGCAACATGCTGCAATGATCGGTTGATTACCGAAGAGTGAGTGCAACAATAGATCAAGTTCAATAATTGAATTCAACATGGCAAGTAACCGTCCAGGGCACAATGGCCAGCACCATGGAGCCTAGAGGCTTGGCATATCATCACCATCATAATCATAATCATCATTTCCCTCTCATAATCATGAGCTACTACATATAAACCATACGGAATTATGGTTGTCATATGGCAATTGATCATAGTACATAGCAATGTTTGACAAAGACCCAATGTGAATGCCGCTCCCCAATACATGTGCTAATGCTAACTGCTGTGTTCTGCTGACATAATGAATGTCATGATGAGACACATTGTATGGCAAGAGTAAATAAATTGGAACATTCTGGGATGTTTCAAGTTTGGAATTAAACAGCTATTGTGTGTGTCACACACATGCAATAACTTTCAAACTTGGGCAGGGCATACAGTAGAAATGCTTTGCAACAGTTTTTCAATGAGGACCAGATTATTTTTTTTACCATTCATCTGGTATTAGTATAGTAGTAGTTGTAATAGTATTTCAACATGTAGCCTATAATTGGAAGCTTTTGATGGTGGAGGGGGAAAAAAGTTAAATGTTTCCCATCTTTATCTCACGTGGAAGGAGATGATACCACTCTGATGCAATAGGCAAATAACGTCTAATCCCATCCTATAGTCCTTTATCTGGGTCACAGGCCAGAGTATAACACGCTACTGAACCTAAATATCTACTACTCACTTGTAGTCTATCAACATAGCCAGCAGAGGAGCATCTCTCTCCACAGTGACATTGGATCTGAAAACAGACTGGGTCACTTCACACAGGCATGGACTTTACTCACCTCTGTCTCTCTTCTCATTGTCTCATTCTGTCTCTCTGTCTTTGCAGATCGAAAGCTGCTACATGATGTTAAACCTCAAAGTGAGTCTTCCGCTGTGGATTTCTTTCATCTCCCAACCCTCCCCGTCCCTTAAAGTTAGAGCCCTGATTTTCCTTTCTTTTTGCGCGGGGCGAGGAACGAAGGAGGAGACGAGCGTTTTCTTTTGCCACAGTACATCGTCTTACTGGCTTTACTAAGCGGCAAACCGTGAATTTTGACTGTCATCTGAGAAACTCCTATTTTTTTTTTTTAAACCCAGCAAGTAATCATTACACGTTCCTGCCATAACTTGGTGCCCGCCATTTATGACAAGCGTGACATCACAGCTGCGCTTCTCGCTTCTGCTCTGAGCCTGGGAGACAGATCGGTTGTGACAAGTGAACATGTGCTATATTGTGGAGGATTAATGGAGTGTAATCATTGCAAATGAGCTAATTTGACCAATTTGCAGCGCTGTCCTCGCATTCCCATGGCGGTTTTCAATCACTCCCACTGGCCCGTCTGCACCGCGCCTTCTGAAATGATTGTCAGGTGCTACGGCTGTAGCTCGCACACAGCCCCAACCAGCATCCTGCTTTTACCTAATGAGCCTTCATTAGCCTGTCACGTTCGCAAAAATGCACGCCTTGGGTGCCTCGAGTCCGCGGTACTACGGTAGGCTCCAGTGATTCAACTGGGGCGTTTGAATAGGGGATTCTATGGGCATCTGGTGAGCGATCACACTGCCAAGGTTACTTCTAATTAATTAGCCTCGGATCGTTCGCGGTGACCACTGGCGACCACCGGCTCCAAAGCATGTGCTCCAATTGCCTTCTCAGTTAGACATCCATCAGCGCTATTGGATATAGACCAGTGGGTCTGAAAAGAGAGTCTCCTTACCCTCCATGTTATTGGCTTTTAGTGTGGCGTATAACCGTTTAGGGTCATCATTTTTACAAGTTCTCTTAGTCACATCTGCAGCGCATTATGTACCATAAAGAGATAGGACAGCTGGCCCACTCCATCCTCCCCTAATTCCACCTCTCATTTCATTTTGAACATTTTCCATGCCACACATCAGCCAAAGTAAATCCTTCATAACTGGGGTCTGATGTCCTTGAACATCTCCATAATGGCACGATTATCTCCATCGCGGTGCTTTCATCTCCTGCCCAGTGCCTCTGTGCCTTTTTCTCAAGGAAAAGAGGCCAAGGCACATGCTAATGTGCAAACATTTTAACCCATTTAGGCTTAGAATTATTGAATGCTTTAACTATTGAAAAATAGCAGATATACAAGCAGATATACTGAGTGCCGCGCTGCGAGCTTGTAGATCTGCTATTTTTGAAAAATCAAGATTTCTTTTTGCAAGTCTTTGAATATATCTATTTAAAAGCGAACATTTGTAACTCAAATATTAATTAATTAATAATAATTAATATTATATTTGCTTCTGGGGGTCCCTGGACATATTTTGAGATGGGGGTCCGCGGCCAAATACCTGTAATTTTGGGGGTCCTTGACATGAAAAGGTTTGAGAACCGCTGATTTAGAGGAAGGATTTAGAAGTCTGGTCAAAGATCAGGTCAAAGATATTCAAAGACTTGCACACATTTTCACGATTTTTCTAAAATAGCAGATCTACAAGCTTGAGCTCGTATATCTGCTATTTTTCAATAGTTAAAGCATAAAACAATGGTTAAAGTGGTTAAAATCTAACGCAAACTAGGCGCATTCCAGGTATTTGAGGGTTAAAAAGACATTGATACTTACACTGTGCATGTTTCAGCTCAAACGGCCCCTGTACTGTATCATTGTACAGTAAATATGAAAAGAAACTAATTAAAGTTCTTGTCAACAGGAGTCTCTGTGCAGCACATTGAATAAAGGCCTCCTACTCTGTGTGTGTGTGTGTGTGTGTGTTTCCCTGTCACTCAGGTATGGACGGCTCGGGCAACGACGTGGCCCTGTACTCGGGCCTCGGTGCGGGCGTGGTGGCGGTGGGCATCCTTGTGGTGGCCGTCATGCTCTACCGGAAGAACCAGAGCGAGTACGGCGTGGACGTCATTGACTCGTCGGCGCTCACCGGGGGGTTCCAGTCCTTCAACTTCAAGACCACCCGTCAAGGTGAGCCGAGAGAGAGAAAGCAGTGGCGTGTTACTGTAGCGGGGGGGGGGGGGGCGGGCACCGCGGGTGGAGGGCGACGCGTGCAAGGCCGCGTCGGCGGCGCTGTTGTCCATCGTCGAAGACCCCCTCCTCGCACAGTCAAGGCCACCGTTCCCCCGCACCCCACATATCATCACTGTCGGGCAGAAACCTTGTATCTTCAAGTTTCAAATATGTACATTTCTTCGCAAAGTGAAGCACTGCTTCATCACACAAGGCTGTCGCGCAAAAGTAGTGAAAACAGCCGATCTACAAGCACACAACGCCTCGCGGCGCGAGGCGTTGTGTGCTTGTAGATCGGCAGTTTTCACTAGTTTAAATCATTTTAAAAATGATAAACACAAAACAAACGGTTTTGGACATACAAGGTTTCCACCCGACAAAGACGATATGATTGATGCTGTTTGTCTGTACGGATCGAGCAGCGCACAGCGCATACCCCTCCCCATCTGCTCCCAGGATTTACACCCCTCCCATAATCAGTGAGAGGACCTGTCCTTCTATTTTGACAGACCTGCTCCTCTGTTATTGTGAAGAGGGAGATCATCAATCTCTGGCCTACTCACTCACTCACTCACCCCCCCTCCCCCCTCCCTTCCCGCACATCACCCCCGCCCATTTGACTGTCTGTCAGGCCAACCAATCTCTTCTAGGTTTCAGATTGCCCCGGCCAACCAAAGCTCCCGCTGATGGATAAATGTGGAGGCGCACGGAACAGTGAACATCAATTCAATTTTTTTTGTTGTGCGCAGCAATAACTTGTGTTGGTGGCGGGTGTCCGGCGGGGGTGGTGGGGGGGGGGAGGGCAGGGGGAGGGAGGGGCTGGCTTGTCCCAGGGCTAGCCTTGCTACAGGCATTCATATTGCTGTCTCTGACACTTCTGGGTTAGTGCAAGTGATAGCCATCGTGGCAGTGTGGGGCGATCCATCCACGGCCCAATCCTTGACAGCTCAGCCTTTGTGAAGCGTGCACGCACGCACAAACGCACGTACGCACACACACACGCCCCTTCGCTGACAGACATACATGCTGCCAGAGTCCTCGTGCACTGCATCCAGGGGCTTCACAAGGGGCGGGGGGGAGTGGGACTGAGTTACTATAGGGCCCAAGGTGGAGGGGCCTTCATTATTTTATACTTTAGCTATTGAAAAATAGCAGATCTACAAGCTCACAGAGTGCCGCGCTGCAAGCTTGTGGATCTGCTATTTTTGAAAATAGTCGCGAAAATGTGTGCAAATCTTTGAATATGTGTATTTTTCTAAGCAAACATTTGTAACTAAAATTTTGCTTCTGGGGGGTCCCTGGAACTAAATATATTGAGATGGGGGTCCGTGGCCAAATACATATCATTTTGGGGGTCCTTCACATGAAAATGTTTGAGCAATAGAAACATATTTTTTCAAAAAACCTTAAAAGGATTTGAAATATTCAAAGACTTGCACACATTTTCACAAGTTTTCAAAAATAGCAGATCTACAAGCTCGTATATCTGCTATTTTTCAATAGTTAAAGCACAAAATAATGCGTACCCGGTCTAAACAAGAACATTCATGGAGGGGCCCGCAGTGAATCCTTGTACCTCAGTGCCCAGAATTTGACGTGACGCCCCTGTCCTCGTCGTGCACTGCCGTCCACAGTTGTCCCCCCAGCGCGGCCCTGGTTGGAGTCGTCCGTGCTCCCAGCCCTTGGCAGCCATGCGATGTGGGGGCGGGCAGGAGGGAGTGTGTGGGGAGAGGATGAGGCAGAGCCACATCCGGCAGATCATCAATCCTATTTTAAATAGGCCAGCTCCTCTCTCCTCTCCCCGCAGCCCGCCTGCTGTGCCCTCCACGCCCGGGCCACAATCGCTCCTTCCTTCCCCAGTTCCCTTCTCCATCAGCCAGGGCCAAAGGAGCCTCTGAAATATAGCCCCCAACATCCTGTGGCCTTCTCATCCTTTTAAGCCGTTTAGACCGCGGTACGCATTATTTTATGCTTTAGCTATTGAAAAATAGCAGATATACAAGCTCACAGCGCGGCACCGAGTGCCGCGCTGCAAGCTTGTACAGTAGATCTGCGATTTTTGTGCAAATCTTTAAATAATGTGTATTTTTTAAGTGAACATTTGTAACTCAAATTTTGCTTCTGAGGGGACCCTGGAACGTATTATTTTGAGATGGGGGGGTCCGTGGCCATATCATTTTGGGGGTCCTTAACATGACAAAGTTTGAGCACCACTGACATAGAAACATAGGTTTTTCAAAAAACCTTATAAGGATTTAGAAAACAAAATATTCAAAGACGTGCACACATTTTCATGATTTTTCAAAAATAGCAGATCTACAAGCTCGCTGTGAGCTTGTATATCTGCTATTTTTTTATAGTTGAAGCACAAAATAACGTGTAATAATGCGTTACCGGTCTAAACGGGTTAACACCAGTTTGTTTCTACAGTAGAGGCCTTAATACCATTATACACTGACCCGTTTTTTGGTCTGTGTTGCTGAATCCATTTTGTTATCGTGTGTTTTGTAAACATATGGCAAGAAGGGGAGAGATGCATTTTCTCCAGGGAGAAACCCCCCACCTGTTTAAAGGGTATATAATTGCCAAGCAGTACCTCTCTCCACGCCTAATAATCCTCCTAGGGAACAAAACAAGAAAAGCCTGGCAGTGCTCAAAGATGCTTCTTTAACACTTTCAGCCGTCTCCTCTCCGGCAGCCGGAGTAACGCCACGAAGGCAGCGGGTGAGCGAATGAGCGTTTGGCCCTGACCCTGTCTCACCACATTACCTTTGCTTCTGAGTGATTTTTAATCAGAAGCCCAATTCCAAAGCCATCCCTCAAGGTATTCAACCTGAAGACCATTTCATTAACTTCTTCCCATCCCCTGCCGCCGCTGCCTTTCCGTTTTCGCGCGGCGCCATTCTTAAAGATGCACACTCGAGTAATAATCTGATTATTCCTCCTGCGGACCGGAGAGGAGGTAGAGAAGAAGGGAGGGGCGGACAAAGGGGGGAGATGGGTAGAAATGTCAGCTATGACCTGATGTCAACCCATAGGGCAGTGATGTCCACTATAGGCACCTGCAGGTGGAGCTATACCCTGGGATTTAACTCGGGACATAAACACATTTATCCATTTTTTAATTCTTATTCCCATTACATTTATTCATACGATTAACCAAACCCATTATTTATTGTTGACCTTCAACAAAGAAAGAAAAAAAAAAGTTATGGAGATACAAGGTTTCTGCCTGGCAACAACGATATTACTACCACTGTGCTGAGACAAACGATAAAGAAAGGGGAAAAACACACACACACATACACGCGGTACACGCGCACAAGACACACACAAGCGCCTGCGCCGCCCACTCAAAACGCTCAACACAGAACCCTGTCCTGTTGTAATTAACGATTTCCCTAAAAATAAAACAACATTAGCCTCCTGCCTTGTGCCCCCTCACCAGGCAACAGCTGGGGCGGCAAGGACTCTGTGACTCCGCTGTTATCTTGGCACACTGGTGCGTGCGGTCTGGCGCGTGGAGGGGGCAGCAGGCGGTTGCTGGGGTGTCGGAGTTTCTGCCAGATCGATGCGGTGGGCGGCAGTTTTGCCGCCCCTTGTCGGTTTATTCCTTCTTGTTGGGGTGTGAGTTGTCGAAAACGGTTCACTGAAGGAGAACTAACAGCACAACACTCCCAGCACGTCCTCCGTCCGCGCGTTGTCTGGCTTCCCACTTTGGGATTCCGCTGAAGGACTCGCTCCTGTTCATTTACAGGGCAGGCACCTACCACCCCTTGTGCCCCCCAGGCGTCGCCACCTCACCACCCCCGCCTCCCGTCCTTCAAGCGAAAAGGACTTTGTATATGTGTATATAGCAGGGGAGACGCCGTCCAGCAGATGGATTATGGAGATCAAGCTGGTTAATTAACCTATTTGGACCGGGTATGCGTTATTGCGTATTATTTATTCATGCTTTAACTATTGAAAAATAGCAGCTCTACAAGCTCGCTGCGCGGCACTCGTGCTGCGAGCTTGTAGAGCTGCTATTTTTGAAAAATCTTGAAAATTTGAATTTTGACCAGATTTTGTCTTCAAAATCATTGTTTTTTTTTTTTTAAATGCATGTTTCTACGTCAGTGGTTCTCAAACTTTTTCATGCCAAGGACCCTAGAATTATATGTATTTGGCCAACGACCCTGTCTCAAAATATGTATCAGGGACCCCCCCCAGAAGCAAATATTTGAGTTGCAAATGTTCGCTTCAAGATATATTCAAAGATTTGCAAAATGTTCACAGGTTTTTCAAAAATAGCAGATCTACAAGCTCGCAGCGCGGCACTTGGTGCCACGCTGTGAGCTTGTATATCTGCTATTTTTCAATAGCTAAAGCATTAGATAATTCGAGGCCTAAACTGATTAAATTCAACATGCTGACTGTGGCTCCAAGCCCTGGACCTCCTGTCCAGGTTGTGCCCCTCCGCTCCCCCATCCTCCCCTCACCACTGGTCACTTGCCAAGACGTGCTGTTTTAGTTGCAGTTGAAGGTTGGTCACTGGTGTGAACTTCCCATGTCGAGCATCCAATATGATAGAAGAGGTGTGCAGGGTGAATGTTACCCGTGATGAATTATAACTTTGCCCGCTCAGCGGAATGAAGTCTCCGGTGCCAGGGATGCTTTTGGGCAGGTGTTGTTGGGGTTGAGGTTGGCGCACGGATATTACACTGTTCAGCCGTGTAATCACGGTTCGATTTGTATACTTATACACTTAAGCTCTATATACAAAAAGGGGTCTTCAACGTTTTCAGGCCGAGGACCCCTTGGTTGAGAGAGAGATGAAGCAGGGACCTCCACAACCTTTTCATAGATTCCTTATAGTTTCATCATTTGACAGCACAATCATCAGCATATTTTGGATTGATGTCAATTTGTGTTTTCCGATATTTAACCACTTGAACCATCAATACTTCTTCACTCTGTACTTAGTCTGCTCTTTTCCCCCTTCTCTGGTTAATATAAAAAAGGAGAAAAAAATGTTTCTACCACACAAAGATTTGGAGGACCCCCTGTAGTAACTCTGAGGACCCCCTAGGGGTCCCGGACACCCTGTTGAAGACCCTTGGTATAAGCGCACAAAATGTAGATTTTATATGTTATCTATTTAAAAAAGACTAATTGTCCCAAAGTGTGGTTAACATGCATAATTGATGACGTTGTTAAATTGTGTCATTATTAACAAACATGAATATCAAACAATCTCCATTTCCCAAAAGGAAATGCACGTATTTAGTTCTGTCTGACCAGAAACAGGGATGAATTATCCTCACCGCTGATCAAAATAAATGACCAGTAGTCCGAGCGTTTCAGGCAAAAATCGTGCACTTTATGAAAGAAGCATGAAATTTGGCACACAGTTAGAACATGCCATATGGAAAATTTTTAGCTATAGGGGCATCGCAGATTTGTCTTGGGAAACTTGTGGGAGCCAATCAAAGTTGCTCTCATAGACTTTACTATAGAGTAAAATAATACAAAAAATAAATATGCTTTAAGTAGCATGTGAGGGGTCAAACTAGGTGTTTTTCGGGATTCTGAATCCAATGCAAGCTATTGTTTTACACGAAAAACATTCCTTTCCGAGAAACGGACGCCACAAAACTTTGAAAAGTGATGACTCATCACTAAACCATAGTTTTATGGGGTCCGTTTTTAGCCCAAGGAATGTTTTTCCTGCAAAACAAATGTTTGCATTGGATTCAGAATCCCGAAAAACACCTAGTTTGACCCCTCACATGCTACTTAAAGCATATTTATTTTTTGTATTATTTTACTCTATAGTAAAGTCTATGGGAGCCCAACTTTAATTGGCTCCCACAAGTTTCCCAAGACAAATCTGCGATGCCCCTATAGCCAAAAATGTTCCATATGGCATGTTCTAACTGTGTGCCAAATTTCATGCTTCTTTCATAAAGTGCACGATTCCATCAAAATACTGCCCGAAACGCCTGGACTACAGAGGGAGCACAGGCATGAATTTGCAGCGTGCTGTGAGCTTGTAGATCTGTCATTTCCACTACCATAACCCCAGGACCTCACTACACTGCCAGTCACTTACAGAATTGATTTTAACAGATGCAATGCCAGGTATTTATTAATTCAGGTCAGTAGACAGTGCCAGCATGTATCCCCATTGATTGTACCTTATTTTGAAGACCCACGCAAGCTGTGTAACTTCACGCTGTTAAAACATCGATCGAACATGTATTCTTCCACACGGAAAAGAAAATAATTTACAGAGACTGTCCGTCGCTTCCCTGTGGATCGACGCGATCTGGAGATAAATTAAGAGTGTATAGCTGGGACAGATCAATGAATTAATACTTTTGTGCAACACTTTTGTATGATGAAGTAGGGCAGGGGTCTTCAACAGAGGGTCTGGGACCCCGAGGGGGTCCTCAAAGTCCCTGGAACAACTACAGGGGGTCCTCCAAATCTGTGTGTGATAGAACCCTAGCGTCCATATTCCGAGAACTTTAGCCAAAAATAGCCGATCTACAAGCTCGGTGTGAGGTTGTAGATTGACTATTTTCGGAAAAGAGGTTTGGTGTAGAGGGGAAAAAGAGCAGACTACGTACAGAGTGAAAGGTCAAGTTAATTAGGTATTGACGGTTCAAGTGGTTAAATTATCTGAAATTGACATGAATTCAAAATACACTGATGATTCGATTGTGCTGCCAAACGATGAAACTATATGGAATCTATGAACAGGTTGTTGGGGTCCCTGCTTCATCTCTTTCTCAACTATACAACGGGTCCTTGGCCTGAAAACGTTGAAGACACCTGAAGTAGGGCATTAATTCATGAAAAAAAAACATAAACAGTTTAAACATGGGAGATGCGTGGTTTCAGAGTTTGGAGGCTCCAGAGTTGTTAGTGGGGTTAGGGCTGTCACAATTATTACATAATCGTCTAATCGCAATTATTTGACATAATCGCGATTATTTTTCATAATCGTCATAATCGTTTCCATGTTGAAAAATGTTCATATGTTTTTTTTAAGTAAAAAATAGTGGAAATAGCCGATCTACAAGCTCACAATGCGTCGCATCGCGACGCGTTGTGAGCTTGTAGATCGGCTATTTCCACTATCAATGTTCTTTTTTAAGTATAAAGTTGTCAAATATGTCAGTAATTTCTTTGTATATTTAGATTATGTTTCATATCTACCATGTGCAACATCAAAGCCTAAAAGCCAAACAGAAATGTAATTGTCAATGACAAAGACACAATTAAATCGTTAATCGCAAATATTTGAGAGAAAATTCATCGTCATGTAAAATGTCATAATCGTGACAGCCCTAAGTGGGGTGCTCACGTACCAGGATGACTGTCTGTATCGTCTCTCCCGTCTCCATAGGCAACCCGCTTCTCCTCAACTCTGCGATTCAGCCGTCAGACTTAACAGTGGGCCGGACGTACACCACGCCCCTCTGCTTCCAGGACACCTTCGACCCCCTGCCAGACATCAAGGTCAAAGTTGAGAGCTCCTTTATGGTTTCACTAGGTGTGGCAGAGCGGGCCGAGTTCCACGCCAAGTCCCCCCCACTGCCAGAGACGTTCCCGCGGGGGCTGAGCCGAGACTGTTGCAGCACCGCCACCACTGTGGACCGGCGCAAGAAGGCCCTGCTGACCCCCAACGGGCCCCTCAGCACCCCCGCCACCAAAGAACAGCTGAGGACCACCGGCAAGTTTGGACACCCCGGGGGACGGCTGGTGGTGCCCAACACAGGTGAATCTAGCGAGCACTATAGCAGGGGTCCCCAAACTTTTTTTTGTCTCAGGGCACCCCATAAATATTTTTTTTAATCCGAGGCACCCCTACATGATAATTTTCACTCCCAGCACCTTATATTTATATCATATCGTCGTTGTCAGCCAGGTGGAAACCTTGTATGTCCAAAACCGTCCGTTTTGTGTTTATCATCTATAAAATGCACTTAACTAGTGAAAACAGCAGATCTACAAGCACACAACTTGTAGATCGGCTGTTTTCACTAGTTTTGTGCGACGGTCTTGTATGATGAAGCAGGGCAAAAGACATGAGGAGATACGAGGTTTCTGCCCGACAGTGACGATATTTTAGTGATTATGTTGCGAGGAAAACGTTGAGATAATAGCCATTTTGGTTAGAACTGACTGAAAATAACTTTGTACTTCAAGTACAGGACTGCAGTCACGGCACCCCAGGGTGCCCCGTCACCCACTTTGAAAACCCCTGCACTATAGCAAATGAACAACATCACAAAATACAATATAGAACTAGAAATACTGTTCCTACGAAACAGTGTGGGCTCGCATGGAACACCATGTATGGGCACAAAGATCTACCCTTTGGCTGCTCCTCATTGGCTAAGGGCCCTGCCTTTGTACTGTCGGTGTTTTTTTTTTGGAGAATAACCTTGGTCTATAAAGTTTTGGTATAACATACTGATATAACATACTGGTCTCGAGCCCATGCGTTGTTGTTACCGGTATTTATATCAGGTCGCACCTGTTGTTGGTGATGTCACCAAGAACGCTGCTCCTCATTGGCTAAGGGCCCTGCCTTTGTACTGTCGGTATTATTTTTGTGGAGAATATACTTGACCAATAGAGATTTGGTATAACATACTGGTTTCGCATTTCAGCAACCCCACAATAAATACATTTAAATCCAGAGTGTTTAACTAGTGTAGAGTCCATGTTTACACGTTCAGGTAAATTAACTCTCTAGTCTGGATTGTTCCTGTGTAGAAGAAAAATAGATTATGAGAAAAATGGGGGGCTGCTTGGAAATCAGAAGGTTCTCGGTTCAGTCCCTGGCCCCCCATGGGTTAGTGTGGAAGTACAAGCGAGACACTAACCCATAAGAGCTTCCAATGAGCAGGTTGGTGTGTGAATGCAATGCATATTACAAAGTGCTTTGGATAAAGCACCATTTGCCATTTCACCATTTAAAAATAAAGCGCAACTTTCAAATACACCAACGTAGAGACGTAGCTGCTTTTAAAGTATGCTTTTTGGCTCCTGCCTTGCTGTCTCTCTGTCTCTGATGGGAATAGGCAGGAGTATAAAACAAAAAATCCAAATTCCCTCTTCCAGCATCAGCAAGTGTGAAGAATGCTGTAGTTAAAGACATCAGAGATGTGCGTTACAAGATGCCTGTTCAGTTCCATTTGACATAGAAGTACCCTGCAGTGACTGTGCTACTAATGGAGAGCAGCTGCAGGAACGAGGCAGACGGGGAGGAATTATTTAACCACAACCGTGGATGAGCGTCTGAACTGTAGAGAAAACCCAAGGTTAGCACACAAATGCGTGAAACTTTGGGAATGCCTAATTAAGCCATTTAGGCCTAGAATTATTATTGACTGCTTTAACTATTGAAAAATAGCAGATATACATGCTCACAGAGCTTGTAGATCTGCTATTTTTGAAGTCTTGAAAATGTGTGCACATTTTTCAATATATATTTTTCAAAGCAATTTTTTTTTAACTCAAATCTCTGCTTCTGGGGGGTCCCTGGAACAACATATTTTGAGATGGGGGTCCGCGGCCAAATACCTGTAATTTTGGGGGTCCTTGACTTGACAAAGTTTGAGAACCATTGATTTAGAGGAAGGATTTAGAAGTCGGGTCAAAGACCGGTGGTCAAAGAAGACTTGCACACATTTTCATGATTTTTCAAAAATAGCAGTTCCCCTTGTATTCCGCTTGTATATCTGCTATTTTTCAATAGTTAAAGCACTAAATAATAGTTAAAGTGGTTCAAATCTAACGCGACTCGGGCGCGTTCCCGGAATCTGAGGGTTAAAGCAGAACTCAATTATGAGGTCACATTCTGACTATATCCACGGCCGTCTAAAGTCCATTAAAGTTGCAGCAAGGCTGCAGCGAGCGTATAATGGCTAATGAAGCTCTATCTGTCTTCATAATCTGCTGTAAAACTGTTGCTAGGATCCTGTCAGTGCCGTTCCCCATGCAGGTTAGCTGATTGTTATTCCTCTGCAACCTCCGCGTGTCTCTCTCTCAGGCAAACAGAGGTCACATTCTTATCATGGCCGCCAGCACAAACGCAGCAAACTGGACGAGGGCCTGAGAGTGCCGCTGCCGCTGTTGGAAGGTCAACAGCCAATGTGAACCAACGTTGCACTTGGCATACCCTTCTGCTGGGGTCCTGTGTGCAGGGGCGTCACAAGGGGGGGGGGGGGGGGGGGGGGGGTTGGGGGGGGAACTGAGTTACTAGGGCCCAAGGTGGAGGGGCCTTCATTATTTTATACTTTAGCTATTGAAAAATAGCAGATCTACAAGCTCAATGTGTGCAAATCTTTGAATATATGTATTTATATGTATTTTTTAAGCTTTGCTTCTGGGGGGTCCCAGGAACTAAATATTTTTAGATGGGGGGTCTGTGGCCAAATACATATAATTTTGAGGGTCCTTCACATGAAAAGTTTTGAGCACCACTGACATAGAAACATAAGTTTTTCAAAAAACCTTAGAAGGATTTGCAGAAGACTTTCACGAAAATAGCAGATCTACAATCTATGATCTGCTATTTTTCAATAGTTAAAGTTATACTATGTAGCTTTTTATATGAAACAAATCTTAAAATTGTCCTAACTGTTAACACATCGGGTGCCCCTGGATTGCCCCATTTATCCCCTCTCGCTGCCCAGGCCCACCACCATTGTATTGAATCCGGCCCTGCTGCGTCAATGCATGCGCCATGACGTCACTTGGTCACATGAGCGCAGACAGGATGTTATTGTGTAACTTTCTGTATAGACCAGTGTTGATCATAGCTGTTCATTGCCGATCAAAATTTGGACATTTTGCCGCACCCCACCACAGTTTTAGCCATAAAACAAACATCAGAGATAAAGGGCGTTAAAGATGGGGAAATGCATTAGAGTATACGGAGAAAAATGGCCGCGCGATGCTCTCAGCGTCGACTCGAAGCGACTAGCAGCCCCAACCTAACGGTGAGATTTAAAGTTAATACTGTAAATACAGTAAACACGTCAACGCGTCGTGGGCCTCCAGAGACATCAAAGAGATTGGCGTGTAGACACCTCGTGGGCATCCCATGAGTTAAATCGCTAAAGTTTTAGAACACCCACTCCGTTATTTTCAGCCCCTAAAGCCTTCTGTAAATATGTTTTCTATTATCCTGGCCGGGGTCCGGTTTTCCTGGCAAAATTACGTCATCTGCATCATCCGTATACGTTGTGTATACGTTGGCCAATAACATCGCGGATCATATACACATGATACACTACCGGCCAATCACAGCGTGCTTGCCGCCTCTTCAGGAAGTAGCTTCCCTCAGCAACCAGTGTTTACAACTTTACATGGTGAAGGATTATTAACCTCTTACTCCCCAAATCCTGGTAAGAAAATTACGTTCTACCCCTCTTCTACGGATTCGTATCGGTCGCGGTGGTTTGCGGCCACGTTCCGGACTCCGGGCGAAAAACGGCCGAAAAAAGCAATACCGCTACTGACCACTTGTTGAGCAACTTACACAGTATAGCTTTAAAGCATAAAATAATGCGTTCCCAGTCTAAATGGGTTAAAACCCCTCCCCCTATGAAGAACATTCATGGGGGGCCCCGCAGTGAATCCTTGTACCCAGGGCCCAGAATTTGATGCGACACCCTGCCTGTGTGTGTGTGTGTGTGTGTGTGTGTGTGTGTGTGTGTGTGTGTGTGTGTGTGTGTGTGTGTGTGTGTGTGTGTGTGTGTGTGTGTGTGTGTGTGTGTGTGTGTGTGTGTGTGTGGGTACCAAGGGCCCTTGGCTTGCCTCAAGAGGATGCAGGGTAATCAGCGTCCCTCGGTGGGTTTTGTCTCTCTCTGGTTGAGAGGTGTGAGCGCTGAAGTCACTCCTGTCAAGTGCAGCACTCATCACACACAGCATCCACACTGGCCACTCTTCATTAAGCCTTTGAACTGGCGACCATTCACGGCACTGCGTAGTGGCTCTTGTTTCATCTCATAGCGGTGTTTAACCCATTTAGGCCTAGAATGATTTAATGCTTTAACTATTGAAACATAGCAGATATACTATTTTTGAAAAATCGTGAAAACGTGTGCACATTTTTCAATATATATTTTTTCAAAGCAAACTTTTGTAACTCAAATCTCTGCTTCTGGGGGGTCTCCGGAACAACATATTTTGAGATGGGAGTCTGCGGCCAAGTAAATGTAATTTTGGGGGTCCTTGACATGAAAAAGTTTGAGAAACACTGATTTAGAGGAAAGATTTAGAAGTCGGGTTAAAGATCGGGTCAAAGATATATTCAAAGACTTGCACACATTTTCACGAATTAAAAAAATAGCTGATCTACAAGCTCGCAGTGGGCTTGTATATCTGCTATTTTTCAATAGTTAAAGCATAAAATAATGGTTAAAGTGGTTCAAATCTAACGCGACTTGGGCGCGTTCCAGGTATTTGAGAGTTTAATCAAAACAGTTGAACAGGATTTTCCTTAGAAAGAAACCCATGGAGTTGTACAGTGCAAACCAATTTTATTTTAATACATAGCTGCAAGCAAAAACATTAGAGAGTTCCAAGCATCTGAATTCTTGGTCTTCCCTAAAACGATTCATCCTGGTCATCACCGTGCGGATACTCTGTTGAGGTATGAATCTACTTTCAGAAACATTTGATGAAACTTATCACCTTCAGTGAGAACGTGTTTCACATTGCTACAGTATATTTGCCCAGCGGCTCCCGATGAGATGTCGAGAAAGATTGTAGCAGATTTGTAGAGCAGAGGACCAGCGGAGCGAAGATGCACATGACTTGAGAGATTAAAATGATGAAAGAGGTTTGGCTCAAGGCCAAACTCTTTTAGAGATAATTACGAAAATATAGGCTTCATTATTACAGCGCCACCTTGAGGTCATTGAGGGCCATTCCATGTGCCGGAGTAGTTTGTTGAATTTGCAACTCACCTGGTGCGTCTCTAGGTCTCATGGTTTTGTTACACAAACACTTTTATCAGAGACAATATTGAGAGCAAAAAACAACTGGGTTCTTGAAGCTTTGCTGCTTGGACCTCTAATGCAGGGGTTTTCAAAGTGGGTGACGGGGCACCCTGGGGTGCCGTGACAGCAGTCCAGGGGTGCCACGAGATAATTTGATAGTATTGGGAATTTATTTGGACACTTGAAAAAATATTTAGTACCATTTTAAACTTGAAGTACAAAGTTATTTTCAGTCGGTTCTAACCCCTGGGAACACCTCCTGCTCTAATGATGGGACCTTTTAACTGTGATTTTAAGAACTCAGGTTATGGGATGAGGATCTATCCCCACAATTTCCTGCGTTTTACTTTTCTTTAATTGCGTCAGGTAGATGTAACAACAAAGGCATCACCACACTGCAATGTGGAATACCGGTATGTTTATTTAACTACCCGTTTTCCAAAAAGACCCTGGACAGAAAGCTTGTTTACTGTATCTGACATCTCCCCCTCTGCTTTTGTGAACATCCTTTGTAAAAGCGTTTGCTTTCATGCTCTCTCTCCCACACTCTCTCTCTCGCTCTCTCTCTCTCTCTCTCTCTCTCTCTCTCACACACACACACACACACACACACACACACACACACACACACACACACACACACACACACACGTGTGTGTATATTGTTAGTGATCTCTTCTTGAGAGCTATTGCATGAGCAAAAGTTTAGGGAACAACAAACGTCAACAACCCCCAGCTGGGAGATCAAAAAGCAGAGAAGAGAAGTGTACAGAAGAGATTGTGCTGGGGTTGTTTTTCTGATTCTTGTCTCTCAAAGGACTTTTATTTTTATAAGGTTGAAAAATACAAAGCACAAGTTATGATTTATAAAACCTGGGTAGATTAATTTAATTCAGCCCAGTTTTCAGCGGTATATCAAAAATGTATGTGTGCCATTATTCAAATTATGAATACCATGTTTGTTATTTGTTTTATTTTCTTGTATTATTGTTATTATTGTATCTCCAAAACTTTGTTTTGTATTTATCATTTTAAAAATGATTTAACCTAGTGAAAACAGCCGATCTACAAGCACACAACGCCTCGTGGGTAGATCTGCTGTTTTCACTACTTTTGTGCGACGGCCTTGTATGATGAAGCAGGGCTTTACTTTGCAAAAAACGTACAGATTTGACACTTGGAGATACAAGGTTTCTGCCCGACAGTGACGATAAGGTACACTGGACCATCCTTTATGAAAGGAAGGGAGGTTTTCTTGCTCCAGCAATTTGGATTATTAAACTTTTTGAAATGATGCTATGAAGGATACAGAGGATCAGTGGAACTTTTTTGTATTATTATTATTATTATTTTTTCTAAATAAGACCTTAGCTTGCCCTATGCTGTCAGCCTTTGGGAGTTGTTGCCACTGACATATTTGTTGTGTGTTTTCCAGGGGTCAGCTTGCTGGTGCCCCATGGCGCGGTGGCAGAAGATATGTCCTGGGAGATGTACATGGTGATCAATCAGGGAGAGGAGAGGTGAGCTGAGAGTTTACCCCAAGTATCATACAAGCCATCTATTCCTGTCACTGCTCACCTATCTTATCATCTGTCACCTTTGTCCATCCATCCTCCATGTCCTCCTTTCTCGCCTTTCATCTAAACGCCCTTTGCTTATTCATGTGTCATTACTTTCATTAAAACTACACCATTGGGGGCACGTGGTGCAGTCGGTAGCGCTGTCGCCCAACACTGTGGGCATGTTCTCTCCTTGGGTTGGCAAAATGGCCCCTAGGGTAGGTACCCTCACAAAATAACATGCAGTAATCCTGGTCTCTCTACACCAGGGGTTTTCAAGGTTGGTGACGGGGCACCCTGGGGTGCCGTTACGGCAGTCCAGGGGTGCCGCGAGATCATTTGATAATATAAAATCATTTGATCTACAAGCACACAACGCCTTACATCGCAAGGCGTTGTGTGCTTGTAGATCGGCTGTTTTCACTAGTTTACTACATTTTATAGATGATAAATACAAAACGAACGGTTTTGGACATACAAGGTTTCCACCTGATAACGACGATATGCTATAAATATAAGGTGCTGGGAGTGAAAATTATAATGTAAGGGTGCCTCGGATAAAAAAAATATTCATGGGGTGCCCTGAGACAAAAAAGTTTGGGAACCCCTGCTCTACACTGCCTCCCCCTGGCCACCTTGATGGAGGGGAAAGGAACTGGTTGGAATAATGTGTTCCTTCCAGGCGCTACGTCCAGCCGGAGAAACTCCACCCTGTCAGGTGAAAAGACTCATACATAGGCATGAGGTCAGTCCGTTGCTCGCCCCAGGTTAGCAGAGAGAGTGTGCCGCCCAGGATTACATTAAATAATTGACAAGTGGTTTGCAAAATTGTAGGACAAAAAAATGAAATTAGGGCAAACATAGCTCGGTTCACTTTTCACACAGTTTTTGATTTGCTCGTAAGCATTGCTGAAACAGTTTATGCAGTTGCAAGTTTAATATGCTGTATTATTGGCGTCATAATTGCCATGGAATGAATTTCAAGCAAATTGATGTCAAGGAGGTTTTGACTGTGTATGTTCTTTATGGCAAAGTGGGTGTGGCAGATAAAATTGACCAACCACACAGACCTCCATAGTCCACCTACGGGCCAACCACAGACAAATTCTGAGATTGTTTTGAGACATTGCTTTAAATAATATACTGTGGAACTGAACATAATATATATGTTCAGTATGGGATACCAATTGTATCCAACAGGACAGAGAGAACTCATATAAATAAGTTAGATTGGAAGTGACAGAATTGGAACAGACAGAATTGGAACAGTAAAGGTCTATCCATACTCTCTCCGAGACCAAACTTTTCGTTGGAAAGGTCCGGTTCAACTACAAAATGACTTCACTCTGAACTCCCAAAAAGCATTACCCCGAATTAGAGTTTGTAAAGCTGCACGCTGGAAAGTCGGAACTCTCTGACGAAAAGTTTGGTTTCGGAGAGATTATGGACTGGCCTTAACACTAGTATATAATAGTATAGTGATAAAGTATAGTGATCTGATGAATGATCTTTGTGGTGTTCTCTCTGGCTATGCCCTGGCCACAGTATTTTTAGGGAAGGTTTGAACAGACTTTCTGTGTTAGCTGATTTAAGTAGCGGTAATGCTGAGTTCACATTAACAGTGACAAAAGCTACTAAACGACCAAGTGTGGTCGTCTGCTACACTGTTTCCCAGTCGCTGTCGCCTGTCACTTAGTGGCTACTAGGAAGGATACATAAGTATGGCTCATGATCTCATTCACCGAACAAAGGATTCACTGACCGTGTCCCTGCGAATGAATGACTGAATTTCATTCAGTGAACCAAATCTGATCTTTGAGTTTGTGTCTCTCGTGAAGCAGGGTGAACAAATGGCTTTGAGGTTGCATCTGAATAGTCTTATTCCATTTTGCTTAGGATGGTTCCTAACAGTGTGCAATGACCCAGAAGTATCTAGAGGCAGACATGATAAGAGCTGGTCAAATTCTCTAAATGCGCTTCATTGCTTCCTTTCTTATCTCCTTTAGCATAAAGTCGCTGTCAGGTGGAAACCTTGTATCTCCAAAACCGTTCATTTTGTATTTATCATTTTAAAAATGATTTAACCTAGTGAAAACAGCCGATCTACAAGCACACAACGCCTCGCGGTCACTACTTTTGTGCGACGGCCTTGGATGATGAAGCAGGGCTTTACTTTGCGAAAAACGTACACATTTGAAACTTGGAGATTCGAGGTTTCTGCCCGACAGTGACGATAAGGTACACTGGACGATCCTTTATGAAAGTAAGGGAGGTTTTCTTGCTCCAGCACTTTGGAAAAGACTTAAATCAAACAAAATCCTAGACAACATTTCAAGGTGTTCCTTGAGTTATGTGATGATTCTTAAGATATTGTATGCATATGTTTGCAATCAGATTACCTATCATACTGTCATACGTTTGTTTTGCATTACTGCTAGAGAAAAGGGGAGGAGAGGCATACAAAATAATATTTTGTAAATTAGTATGCGTAATGCATATCTTGAATGATTATAACAGTCGTAATCAAGCTATGCGTGTGATGCGTGTAGTATAAACAAACAGGAAATTATCACTTCACATTCCTTGAAAAATGGATTGATAGAATGTCTTTACTCCATAGTTTATAAAAGCCACAACTATGCATTCCATATCCATCATCTTTTATTATGTCATAATACAATGACCATAACCTTGGAGTGTACAGCATATGCTCATTTACAGGACATAACCTTGACCTACATGATGACATGAAAGACATGAAATGAAGAGAGAGAGAGAGAGAGAGAGAGAGAGAGAGAGAGAGAGAGAGAGAGAGAGAGAGAGAGATTGTGCTTATGTGATAGACAGACAAGAATATTAAATATACTTGGTGTCATCTCAGCCTTATCAAAAATAGATTCCTGTAGTCCATCATCAGATTATAGTTTAATCAGGCAGACCCACGTCAATAACATGCGCCGCTGTATAATTAACTCAATTAGCGCCGATCCCGAGAATACTCGTGAAAAATACTCGAGTAGCACATGGTGCCGATCCCGAGTATACTCGCGAAAAGTACTCTATTACTATAACGGCGGTTCTCCTACCCTGTAGCCTGGCGGAAGGTCCTGAGACGATCGCCCTCGCCGATTCATCATCATCACGGATCCACGAGCACAAAATAGTAATCCCATAACATTGAGGCAGACGGGGAATCTCATCTTAATGTCCATTATCTCAATACAACACTTTTAAAGGGAGGATGGCAGTAGATTCTCGCTTATATAACACATGTTGAAAAGCACCGATCCGCCATTACACAACATTATGTTGATGACGAGCGATTCCGGTGAATGACGTGATGACGTCAAACCGGAAGTGTTTACGCTATGGACTTCTGGCCTTCAAAATAAGACAACGGTCGTGGATGCAGCCTGTGGGAGGCACGCTGGACATTTTAATCCGTTAATTTCAGGAGCACTAAATGAGTTAAGCAGCCTGCTGTCAGATTCTCTTTTCTTAAGTCCTTGTCCTTGAGTTCTATCGCCTTCACTTCATTCTTTGACCCCAAGAAGTTAAAAAAGGAAGGAAACGACATTGAACATTTTTTGACTCTTCAAATAGTCTTGACTTCGTGGATGAACTCTGATCATTGGATTGTTTTGCAGTTGAGTGGAATTACACAGCCAGAGCTCCAGTCAAGCACTGAACGATTTGTTGACATCTTCTTTTGTGTGAACTGATTCTGAAGTATTCTGCACACTGAAAAGAATAATGTTCATCACTATCTTGTAATATTGCTCAAGTGCATATCTTGTCTAATACATTCTATTCTATTCTTAAGTAAGTGCAGTGTAAGTGTAAGTGTAGCTTTTTGTTCCTAGCCGAATATAATTTTAAAGTAGAGGTCCCTGAAGGACCTTTGTGACCATTATGTTCAAAATGTTTGCAATGCACACACACACACACACACACACACACACACACACACACACACACACACACACACACACACACACACACACACACACACACACACACAGAATGTCATATCTTCCAGTGACCCTCTCCATGTACATCCTCTCAGCGGACCCCCTGCCCACGTCCCTGTGTTCTTACCGCTGGGCTCTCTGACAGATGGGTCACAGCGAGCACCGCAGCCTATCTCCTCCTCTCTGCAGGAGCCCTCCGGGTGTCATTCATAGGGGTTTCATTTACACACACACACACACACACACACACACACACACACACACACACACACACACACACACACACACACACACACACACATGAACACAGGATCGTAGACGTGTCTTGCAGGTGGTGGTCCGGGCTTTGATCTGCTACGGAGAAAGTTAAGTTGGTGCTGAGCGCCCCAGGGTTCTACAATATATCGCTTAATTTAGCCGTCAGGCTCAGAGGAGGCAAAGTCAAACCTCCAATTTCTTCTTCTTTTTTTTTCTCCTTTTCTTTTTGCACCCCTGCTTCTGCGGGGGGGGGGGGGGGGGGGAGAGTCAATATGTGGTTATACTCTCACCAGATGTTGTCAACAGCGTGTCAGTCTTGAGGACCGAGTCACGGCCTCGGGTGGCTTGTTTAAGCAACGGTGGAGGCAGTGAGGAATGCAGCGTTTCGCTGATGGACAACCCGCAATGGAGGGGGGTAGCAAATTGCTACAGTAGATGTCTCTAGAGTAGGGGTGTAACGATACATTGTGATAGCGATACGATACGCATCACTATACACAGTTGTCAGTTGACGATGCGATACTTGGACGATATTGGTTCATTCATGGCGATACGATTCGATTCAATGATTTAAAATCGATACTGTAACTATTTTGCAAAGAAAGTAAATCTGTGTGAAACATTTTCTCTAGCAAATACATGAACATTATATTACAACACATATGGACAAACCCGCACCTTGACATGAACACAGAGATTACACACATTTATCGATAGACCAAGAGTAGCTATATGGAATGGATAATTAATTAAACTCCTCTTTTTCATTTTCCTTCTTAAAATGGCCAAATACAAGGCACAAATACTTATTTTCCATACAATAGATTATTTTCATTGCAAAACGATTCGATACCGATTATCTGCATTTTAAAACGATACGATAGAAGCCAAAACGGTATGATATTTTGCTTTTGCAAACGATATAGTAGATCATTGCAAATTAAAATCGATTTTTCGATTCAGTTACTATATTGTTACACCTCTACTCTAGAGGCCTTTCATCTTGGTATATTATATATTCCCATCACGGCCAGGCAATGACCAAGCAATGGACTGGGGGGGGGGGTGCCCTTCCCCGCGGTGCAACACCAGGCCGGCCAGCTCTCTGATGTGTCACGCCGTATTTGCTCGTCTCAGCGTGAACAAAGTCACAGAAGAAAGGGGGACCTTCCAAAAAATTCACAGATGAGAGGTGGAACATGACAGGGCTTTGAGCGTGGAGCGCCGTGGACTCACATGTTGGTGCAATATTTAACTAAGGAACAGTGCCTGGAGGGGGAGAAGTGGGGATACAGTCATCGTGAGAGGTGCTTGTTTTTGAGGACTTGAATGGGGAAAAATTGATTGTAGTTGGCGTTTTGTTTAATTAACCGTAGCGTTACTTTGAATTGCTGTGTTTGGCATATACATTCATGCACTAAGGAAATCCATCGCTCACATTATGTCAGATGTGTACTCTAGACAGCATATGTTGTTTTAGAAGTGCTGTTAAAATGTGAATGTGATCTAAGCCTTGAATTGACTTTCTAACAGGCAAGCCAGCAAATGTGCGTGTGCGTGCGTGCGTGCGTGCGTGCGTGCGTGCGTGCGTGCGTGTGTGTGTGTGTGCGCGTGATGTGCGTGTTCTTCTGGTGGAGGAAAAGGTACCAGGTAACCCTTCCTGCTGTTCTGAAGAGTCTGTAATTAAACTCTCCAGACTGCCTGGTTGGACATCTGAAATCACGATTCAGTCCTAATATGATAATCTTGCTCCCACTCTTTCTCACTGTACTAGCCTACTTCTACTGCTGTGCTATATCGCTGGCTGGCAGTATAATTGAAACCGCCCACTGGTTGACATGAATTCTGTACCTGGCTGAGATGTGTCAGCCTTCGGCCAGAGACATTAGCTATCCACAGGGCTCAAGCCTATCTGGTCTGTCATGTCTGGACAGGTCGCTTACGGCTGTCAGGCAAGCATTCGCTCTCAAAATCATACCTGTATTGACAATTTAGAATCTCCCATCCAAGTAAAGCACAGTACAGTACTGTGGAACAAAACCTGAGATGGCATGTAAACTCGGGAAAGGTTTATTTCTGCTATCCACCTGGATCTAAATTGCACTGTCGATGTGTAGTTGATGCTTTACTTTGATTCCCTGCAGTGTTCTCTTTGTTGTATTACCGTATGTTGAAAGTGTTTCCACACATTGCACTTCCACTGAATTCCGGAGAACTTGCTATTTAAAACAGGGGTCTTCATTGTTTTCAGGCCAAGGACCCCTTAGTTGAGAGAGAGATGAAGCAGGGACCCCCACAACCTGTTCATAGATTCCATATAGTTTAATCATTTGATAGCTCATTTTGGATTCATGTCAATTTGTGTTTTCAGATATTTAACCACTTGAACCATCAATACTTAATAAACTTGACCTTTCACTCTGTACTTAGTCTGCTCTTTTTCTCCTCTACACCAAAGCTCTTTGCCAAAAATAGCCGATCTACAAGCTCACAATGCCTCGCGCTTTCTATCACACAAAGATTTAGAGGACCCCCTATAGTAACTCTGAGGACCCCCTAGGGGTCCTGGACCCCCTGTTGAAGACCCTTGATTTAAAATACAGCTAAAATGTTTTAATATTGCTAGATGCTTTGGGAAATTATGAACAGGGACGTCTTCATCAGGATCCTCATGGATAGTCAATTGATGATGGAATTTGACTTGGTGTACTAGCATTTATTTCAATGTTCTCCGGCGTTAAACAAAATGTTATAATTTGATATGGAGAGAAAGAGAGAGAACTGTCACGGCATGTGCAAAAAGCAGAGTGCTAGAACTGCAGTTAGATTGACAGGAACATTAAACCAGTGTTTCTCAACCACTGTGTCTGGGGACCTTTGGTGTGCCCCTGAGAAGGGTCAAGTACTGTATGTGTGCCCCTTGAAACTGCTTGAAAGCCAGTATTGTATTTATCATTTTAAAAATGATTTAAACTAGTGAAAACAGCCGATTTACAAGCACACAACCCCTCGCGGTGCGAGGCGTTGTGTGCTTGCAGATCGGCTGTTTTCACTACTGTTGTGCGACAGCCTTGTATGATGAAGCAGGGCTTTACTTTGCGAAGAAACGTACACATTTGAAACTTGGAGATACAGTACAAGGTTTCCTCCCGACAGTGACGATATTTACACCTCCGTATTTTGTTGGTGTGCCCATGGATTCTTGGGACATGAAAAGTGTACCCATGCAGAAAAAAGGTTGAGAAACACTGCATTAAACCAACAGTACGATACCTGGTGGCATGGCCACCTTGTCTCTCCTGTCTCTCTGTCCTTGGTTTCACGTCTCTCTGCACTCGCATGTCTGGAATACGCCAAACATGTGCTATCATGACATCCTCCAAATCCCTCCCAATCTTAAAGACCTCATTTCAGGAATCTATTTCAGTATGTCATCCCTCAGAGACAAATGAGAGGAGAAACTAGGGGACATAATGCCTGACGATTCCTAGAATGAGGCCCTGACGAGAGTTAATAAGACCACATCATGTGCAAAACTAGGTGTAATTCAATTTTGTATTGTAACAACCTCTCCAGGTCTAGGCTATCTAGAATTGTAAAATTGATGTCATAGTGCTCCCGTAAACCATAAAATATCCCATAATCTAATTCAGGGGTCTTCAACGTTTTCAGGCCAAGGACCCCTTAACTGAGAGAAAGATGAAGCAGGGACCCCCGCATAACCTTGTCATTGATTCCGTATTCATTGTTTGACAGCACGATCGATCGGATAATCAGTGTTAGGGTTGGGTACCGAAGTCGGTACTTTTAATGGTATCGACCGAATCACGTCGGTACTACCGAGTATCGATTGAATTAAAAACGAACGGTACCAAGTTTCGGTACTCTTGAACGCACCCGTGGCCGGTCGCATCCGTAACAACATTGAATTGCTTAGTAAACTTGCGTAGTTGCGTTACTGTGAAAATGGCCCACAACTGAAAACATCCGACAATAGCCAACGATGTTATTATGATGATCCAACGTCTATGATCTCCGGCTGTGACACTGTGTGAGCATCGATCGTCACCTCTCCCCAGTCCCCAGTCCCCACGCTAACGCTGTGGACCAGAGCTACTCTCCCCATAGCCTCTCCCCCTCCGCTCGCTGCTCTGTCTTCAGGCAGCAAAGGACTGTCACCCTTTCCGTGAAAGCCTTTTTCTGTGTCGTATTAAAAAAAAGAATACAGTCCCGGGAGAGATGTGTAGTATGGTACATGTGTCTTTAGTTCCGACCGTCTAGAAAAAGTAATTGATCGGTTGAAACAAACTTTTTAAGCATGTTTGTGTTTGTTTCGCCAGCACAGCCACCCTGCCTCTGTAACTCCATGCTGCCGCTGCGCGTTCATGTATGCAGTAGACGCGAACGCGCATTCACGTTCAATGTAGTTGCATTCAACAGCGCAAATTGTTGATGTGAGGTTTAAGAATAAAGAGAAGCAAGGTCTTATTGTCACTAGCTACTCTAGTCTACAGGGACAAGAAGCAAGATGCAATGTTGTGATTGAGGTGATAATAATAATAAGAAAAACTAAGATAAGGTACTGTAGGCTAAGATGATGATGATGATAATAAATAACAATAATAATAAAAAATAAAAAACGTCAACAGTATAGCCATAGAATAGCTGTATAAAGAATGTGCTCTATTGCAGACAAACACTTGTATATAAAATAGCAGCCATAGTAGCAGTAATAGTAGTTCCATCAACTACAGTAAAGGTTCGTACACAGAGGGCGAATTGGCGAATAGCGAATTAGCGTATTATTCGCCTTTTGTTTAAAACCTTATAAAGTCAATGGAAGCATCCACACCAAACGCGAATTTCGAAAAAGCGAAAAGGCGTTTTTTATTCACCCTTGTGTCGAATTAAGCGAACGTTCAAAGGCGAATTCCTCTCTCTCTCTGTATCAAAGTAAGCTCACTCTACCCTATTTCAAGAGAGAGAGAGAGAATGGTGGAGGGACCTTCACGTTACATTGAGGCCGAGGGGAACAGTGTCTTTCTCCTTTTCCGTGTCTCGTCTGCGTGGCTGCTTGGGAAAAGTAGCCTACTCGAATGTCTTACTGGTAAAAACATGGTTTATGTGTTTGTTATTGTAGGCTACTTTATATCTGCAAAAAGACTAATGTTTAAAAATAAATCGCTGGGTATTAAATAGCCTACAATAGGATCCGAAATGAGTCGATTAGAAGGAAAGTACTGGAAATTCGACTCAAGTACAAATACCTACAAGTACAGGCTACTCAAGTAAATGTAGGCTACTTTTAGTTACTTTACACTGACTCTCTTTTTTTACAGACCGAGATCCTTTTATTTCCGAGAGACCCGACCATTTAATCATTATTAAAACCCTCTTTCATGTAACTCACTGCAGCCGTGCAGCGTGCGCTGTTAACTGATTGACAGGCAGAAGAAGGCTACCAAGGAATCTATAATATTAAGATCGAAACAAAAGCCAGAGATTAAAAGGAATACTTTTAGGCTATTTTCTAACTACAGAGAGGTAAGTCATGGTTTAACTTGTACGCGGTCGCGGCTGCTTTCTCATCATCCTGGCAGCAGGCTACGCATCACGCATGCATTACGCACGCACCAATACCTTTTCCCCCTGCTGTTAAACTGATCCTAGACCAGCATTATCATCTCACTGTTACACAGCCATTCATCTCGCTGCCTCACGGCTAACAGACCATGATCCTAGGTCAGGCCAGCCTAAACACAGCACACACGTTAAACAGCGCGCGCACACACACATTGATTGATTGCTTTACAGTTTGCATAAAAAGCAGAAAGTACACACACAGTACGGGTCCTCTTGGGTCCTCTCGGGTAATACACATAATGATTGACATGATAAAACACTGACCGACCCTGTCTAGTGTCTACTCTGCCCCCGGCCGGAGCTGAGGGGAGGGGGAACGGAGAACGCGTGTTGTCACTTGTCTCTTCTGTTCTTTTTCTTATTTAATAGGCTAACAACCACGGCCAGGTCTCATCATCACTTGAGGATATAGTTTCCATTGTTTTATTTGTTTCCCTGTCTCCGTTCTCCTCTCTCCTCTCCTCTCTCTCCTTTCTTCTCCTTTCTCCTGTGGCTATGCAGGCAGATATCGCCCCCTCGTTTTTAGACGAATTAAGCGAATATTATATGCATATTCGCGTCGTTTTTTGGTGTGTATGGAAAAGGGCGAATGGCGAATTCTTCGCCTTTTTGGTTCGCTTATTCACGTCGCTTTCGCTAATTCGCCGGTGTGGACAGAGCTTAAGCCTACTACTATACTTGACATGACAATGGCTGAACCACTGTAGAGGGCCTTAATAACCTATTGTGGTGTGTAAAATAGCCTATAGAAAAAAGTTAATAAGGGTAATAAGGGTAATAATAAAAATAAGAATAAAAAAGTATCGAAAACGGTATCGAAAAAGGTATCGTATCGATTCCCAGGTATCGAAAAAGGTATCGTATCGATTCAGAGGTGAACGATACCCATCCCTAATCAGTGTATTTTGGATTCATGTCAATTTGTGTTTTCAGATATTTAACCACTTGAACCGTCAATACTTAAAGGAGCTATAGTCAACTTTTTCATTGTAGGGCCGACACTTTGTTTACATCCTAGTCTATAGACTAGAATGTAAACAAAGTGTCGGTCTGACAATGGCCAAAATGATTATTTTATCATTATTTTATGCTTTTTGTGGTCACTTTTGAATAGAAACACATATATGAAGCTTATTTTTTTATAAAATATTTTCGAAACATTATTTTTATTTTAGCATCCGTTTTTCAAGAAAAAGTTGACAATAGCTCCTTTAATAAACTCTGTACTTAGTCTGCTCTTTTTCCTCTCTACACCAAAGCTCTTTGCCAAAAATAGTCGATCTACAAAAAGTTTCTATCGCACAAAGATTTGGAGGACCCCCTGTAGTAACTCTGTTGAAGACCCCTGATCTAATTATAAGTCAGCAGTATTCTAATCTGGGTTCCCAGAAGTTTTTCACTTTTTGGCCACTAGGGGCGCGGGGGGGGGCTGCTGGACCTCATCACAGCCCTGGCACCCCAACTATCTTTGTAACAGCACCAACTTACCAACTGATTATTAATGAGCTCAAATACATTGTTATTACAGTAGGGAGTCTTACTGGTTAAGTCTTTTCCCTGTTATCGCTTAGCAAACTGAGATATGACATGCAGTGACACACAGTCCAACACAACCATTTCATTTATTCTCTTTGAAGAACATTTTTTTTGTTTAATTATTTCTTTAAATGTACGGTTTTTACTTTTCATTATTAGTATGTATTTAACCACTTAAACCCCAGCATTGGTATTGTGAGGAAAGCGTCCACTGACAATAGCTGATCGACAAGCTCACAATGCGACGCGCTGCGTCGCATTGTGAGCTTGTCGATCAGCTATTGTCAGTGGAAGCTTTCCCCACAATAACAGAAAACAGAAACAACACTAGCATTGAGCCCTGAGGGACTCCGGATACCCATATGGGGTTCATGTGGTTAATCAAATTGGGATTGCAGGGATCTAGTGGGTTGGCATGTTGTCTTACCTTGCTCAAGGAACGTTCAGAAACCACGAGGCAGCTGCGGGTAGAAGTGTGTGTGTGTGTGCGTGTGTGTGTGTGTGTGTGTGTGTGTGTGTGTGTGTGTGTGTGTGTGTGTGTGTGTGTGTGTGTGTGTGTGTGTGTGTGTGTGTGTGTGTGTGTGTGTGTGTGTGTGTGTGTGTGTGTGTGTGTGTGTGTGTGTGCGTGCGTGTATGTGCGTGCGTGCGTGCGTGTGTGTGTAGTGTAGGGGGGGTGGGTAACCAGCAAATAAAGGTGCGGCTAATGGAGCGTGTTAATGTGTGCGTTTATTAAGCTCGCCGTCTCCTCTCCTGCCGCTCCGCCGGCCCGCGCTGCCACTTTGCACAGCTCCTCGGGTCCCCGAGGGGTGAGTCATCACTCACTTTAAATAATGCACCTCATCTGGGGGCCCAGCGGAGCCCCTTCCACAGAACCCCTTCATCCTGGTGACATGCGGAATTGAGAAAAGAGGGATAGAAACCTCGGGTGCTCCTTTTGAGAGGTGTGAGATGCTAGATTCTCTCTCAATCTCCCCCTCTCTCTCTCCCTCTCTCTCTCTCTCTCTCTCTCTCTCTCTCTCTCTCCCCCTCTCTCTCTCTCTCTCTCCCCCCTCTGGCTCTTTTGGTCTCTTTATGCGTCTCTGTTTCACTTTGTCTGTCACTTTCTGTCTCCTCCTCTGTCTCACTCCCTCGCTTTCCCTCTCTCTCTCTCTGTCTTTCTCCCTTTTCTCAGCCTGTATTTCTCCGTTGATCCCTCTCTATTTTTTATCTCCCATAGCTGTCTGTCTATCACTTTCTTCTGACTGGGGCCGCGGTCTGTCTGTCTGTCTGTCACTCTCTTTCTGTTTTACTCTGGCATTCACTCTGTCACACGTTCTCTCTCTCTCAGTCACACTCTCTTTCTTTTTCCCTCTCTCTCTCTCTCTCTCTCTCTCTCTCTCCTTCCCATCTTGCGGGTACTAACGGTAATCTGCTCCTTCAGCCACAACTTCACATTAAATGTGTGATCAGGCGCTCGCTGAGCTCTCTCGCTCCGAGGGTCCACTCCAGAGCAGGGGGTGGTGGTGGTGGTGGTGGTGTGGGGGGGGGTTATTGTTGACATAGCGGCAGCCTTATCATCTGAATCAAGGACAGAGAGGCCAAGGTGACTTCATGATGCGACGCTACAGTGGCAGCAGTAACTATGTGTAGGAATGGAGTGTCCTCTGTGCCGGCGTTGAAGTGGTAATTGGCACGCCTGGAGAGCACCTGGAGACTGGTGTAGTTACCATTAAGACACCAAGACCGGGTACGCTTTATTATTACGCAATATTTTATGCTTTAACTATTACAAAAATAGCAGATCTACAAGCTCACAGCGCGGCACCGAGTGCCGCGCTGCGAGCTTGTAGATCTGCTATTTTTTTAAATCATGACAATTTGTGTTTTAAATATTCTGACCCGATTCTATAAGTGTCTTCTAAATCCTTCTAAGATTTTTTGGTTTTATGTCAGTGGTGCTCAAACCTGTTCATGTGAAGGACCCCCAAAATGATATGTATTTGGCCACGGACCCCCATTTCAAAATATTTAGTTCCAGTGACCCCCAGAAGCAAAATTTGAGTTACAAATGTTCGCTTTAAAAATACATATATTCAAAGATTTACACAAATGTTCACGACTTTTCGAAAATAGCAGATCTACAAACTCGCAGCGTGGCACTCGGTGCCGCGCTGTGAGCGTGTAGATCTGCTATTTTTCAATAGTTAAAGGATTAAATAATTCTAGGCCTAAATGTTTTAAGACATCACGGAGAGACAGGAGCACCACTTCAACACAGATAAGCATCTCTAATGGCCGAGAATCTTCTATAACGTGTCGCTGAAGAGAAGGTAAGGCAGGAAACTTTCTCAGGGTTCATCATTAAAAGGATGCGTGTTGTGCCCACAGTGGCTGAAGACGCTTGCCCACAGAGCAGCGTGAACCTCTGCTGGCCTTGACTGAAATCTTGCCCGAGACTTTCTCCTGCTTTTCCCCCAATTTGTCTACCTCTCAGCTTTCTCACTGTCAATACACAGATGGAAATGTAAAGGCTATAGTAGACTGCCCATTGCTTTTTCTTTTTGAAAGAAAAGAGGAAAAACAAAAACAAGAACCACATTCTGATAAGGATGTTGTTGTGTACAGCATTCATGGGTTGCATTTATAGTCCTAAACCGGCCATATTGAGGACCCAACACAGGTGTTCAATTTGTCTGATTGGCATAGAACCAATGTTCTACGTTAATCAAAACACCTGTGTTGGTCCTCAAAATGGCTGGTGTAGGACTACAAATGCAACACATGAATATGTGCGATGCCATGCCACCCACTCAGTGTTTGAATCATTGCAATTCACATTTCAAGTAAACAATGAATGTGCTGATGGAAAATGTGCCGAACACATGTCATTTGGTGGATGTGTGCTGGATATATTGGGTGTCACAGATGGGAATCAAAACCAGAGCCCTGACAGCATTAATGCTGTGCTGCTCTAGATCAACCAATGCAGAGAAAGAACTCCAAAACCTTGGCAGACAGTGTTAAGTTATTCACACACTATGCTGATGGTAATGCTGCAATACATTTCAGGATAGCATTCATTGCCACGCTTTTATTGAACCTCAGATTGTGCTAAATTGTAAATTAACAAGATTACATTCTTTACATGTAATTCACGGCTTCCTCGTATTCTACCTGTTTATGTGTGCAGAGTACTTTGCTCCATGCCTGAGAACCATGAACTTCACACCACCTCTCCTGTGAGGACTATAAATCACTTCTTATTCAGGGGAGGAAATCTTGACAAATCAGCGTGCTCAGATCTCTACTCCACAATGACTGATTTGAGCTTAGAGAGAGCTTTGCCAAGGCATGGTGCCGCACCGCCTTGATCTCTCTCTCTTGCTTGGCCTTTTTCTGCTGCAGCTGTTATGCACTGGCTGTTTTTACCGCTGCTAGTGATGGGGCTTTTAAAGTTGGCATTGTGGGACCATGCGTCCACGAAACCTCTCCCAAACGGCACAATGTATGTTGAAAACCAGGGGTGTCGCACCAAATTCGGGGCCCTGGGTACAAGGATTCACTGCGGGCCCCCCATGAATGTTCTTCATAGTTGGAGGTGGTTTAACCCATTTAAGACTGGGAACAGATTTAACCTGACTCCGCCATATGGTGGCAGCAATGCGTTGCATGCTTCAAACATCTGGGACCACTGAAAGAGAGTGGATATCGCTGTAAAATCCCAGTCCGGACCAATCCGCGGCAGCTACGGGCGGGCTCTATCAGCACTGTAGCGCTGAGACTGGCCTGTGCCTGTGATAGACAGGCAGCCCCATCGAATCACCTGCTAAATAGCTTGAGAAAATGGACACGCCTCCTACAGCCGTTAGATGGAAGCGATTCCAGATGGATGGGAGCATAGCTATGCTGCCACCTTCTGGCGAAGTCAGGTTAGATTATTAGGCATTAGTTTGTGCTTTAACTATTGAACATTAACTATTTAAAAAAATAAATAAAGAAAATTTGCTATTTTTAAAAAATCGTGAAAAGTCTTTGAATATTTCAAATCCTTTTTTGTGCACAAACCTTTTCATGTGAAGGACCCCCAAAATGATATGTACTTGGCCACGGACCACATCTCAAAATATTTAGTTCCAGGGACCCCCCAGAAGCAAAATTTGAGTTACAAATGTTCTCTCAATAGCTAAAGTATAAAATCCACCTCGGGCCCAAGTAACTCAGTCCCACTTTTCCCCCCCTTGTGACACCCCTGTCCAGAGAGGATGACCCTGTACTTTGTGTGATCCAGTGGCCGTTCCTGTAGTGTAGTTCTTTGGAAGATGAAACCTAACCATTTGAGTGACCCCATATGACCTTTCCTCTACTGATATCTCATAACTGAATTAGCAGATTGCAGGATGAACCCTACTCATTCTAGTGACCCCAAGATCTAACGTATCTTCTGGTACCAACCTTCAGCCAACATTTCCAGTTGAGTGTAAGGAGGGCTGCAAGCAGGGCTTTTTGACACATGACACAAGGCACAATCTGTGCATGTGTGTGTCCACGGTGATGCATGATTAGAGCACGGAGAGCAGATGGTCAGTTGTGTTGACTGGTCAGGGCCTGTTTGGGTCTGTTTCAGGAAAGACAAAAATACCAAGGCTCACTTTTCCACCATCTTTTGACAGGAACAATACCAATGAGAGTACAGACTAAAGCCTTCTCTCTCTCTTTTTCTTTTAATGGAAGCGAACACAAAGGAGACCTTGAACTTTAGAACAGCGGTAGCATTTCCAGAGGATCCAAGCACCTGCAGACATGTATTGTGCTTGCATGGCTAGTGACCTCTATGCCCACCTACGTCCTTCTCCTCTTTAATTGCTGTTGTCTAATGCAGCAGAGGCAGATCTTGAGTACAGATTATGGCTGCAAGATAATAAACTGTGAATGATGAATATGCAAAGGCATGGACAGACCAGCAAAGTAGTCTCACCAGACATAACCAGACCACTCCTGTATGTATTGCTTTCTGTGTTAAGACAGATTAGTAGGTAAGCTGGGAAGCAGACAACATCGGGGAGGCATTATAGAGAAAGCTCTGGCGGAATACATATGGTTCCAAAGATTAGTGTCTCTTCGGCACCGCAGCCAGAATTATGTCTAAAGCTAATTGGACAATGCCTTACTACAGGGATCTTCAACAGGGGGTCCGGGACCCCGAGGGGGTCCTCAGAGTTACTACACGGGGTCCTTCAAATCTTTGTGTGATAGAAACCTTTTTTCTCCTTTTTTATATTAACCACTTGAACCCTAACGTCCATATTCAGAGAAATATAGCAGATCTACAAGCTCACAGTGCCATTCAGTTTGATGTCAAGAATACAGCCCAAATAGGTAACCTCTTCTTTGCTTGAGATTACTATATCATCAACTGACGTATTTCCATTTCCTCCTCAAAATCACCAAAATATCTTTTGGTAAAGTGAAAGCCCATTGATATTTGCTGTGAAGCAGTATCTCAGTTACACCCACATTTAACTTTCCCCCCTCTATTTACAGTATGTTGTTGCACCTCTCCAGTGAAATCAGCTATATTAGTTACAGATATGGTTTTAATTTAGTTCATTTTCATAAACAGGGGTTTTGGAAAGAGGAGTAATATCATAAATTAATTTCAAGTTGTAATGATTTGGTTGGACATGCTTTGTGGAACACAACAAGTGTTTAGGTTAGGTGTTTAGGTTTTTAGAAACCTTTTTTTACGGATTATATAGTTTTTTTTCTAGATATATATTCATTCACATGTGTTATATTGCTGTTGATGTACTGACACTTAATCTTGTTTATTATTGTGATGTTTATTTGCTTATTGTAAGTCGCTTTGGATTAAAAGCGTCTGCTAAATGCCTAAACTGTAAACTGTAAACTGTTCTTGTCTTGATGGTGGACACAGCAACGCCTTCACAGCCAGGGGTGTCACAAGGGGGGGGAAAGTGGGACGGGGTTACTAGGGCCCAAGGTGGAGGGGCCTTAATTATTTTATACTTTAGCTATTGAAAAATAGCAGATATACAAGCTTACAGCGGGCACCGAGTGCCGAGCTGCAAGCTTATAGATCTGCTATTTTTGAAAAGTCGTGAAAATGTGTGCAAATCTTTGAATATATGTTTTTTTAAAGCGAACATTTGTAACTCAAATTTTGCTTCTGGGGGGTCCCTGGAACTAAATGTTTTGAGAAGGGGGTCTGTGGCCAAATACATATCTTTTTGGGGGTCCTTAACATGAAAGCGTTTGGGCACCACTGACATAGAAACATATAGGTTTTCCCAAAAACCTTAGAAGGATTTGAAATATTGAAAGACGTGCACAAATATACAAAAAAATAGCAGATCTACAAGCCGCGCTGCAAGCTTGTATATCTATTTTTGTATATGTATTTTTCAATAGCAGATATACAAAGTACCCAGCGGCCAGGGCCCAGAATTTGGTGCGACACATTAAGTAGCCTGGCCGCGTTCACCCTGCAGTTCCGCCACTTTATGTTGAAAAACCCTACCGGTTTATCAGTGTGATCTGGATGTTTGGTTTGCTCTTCATTTTAACTGGCTTAAACTTTTGTGATGCCAGAACCTCAGAGCACATTACACAGTGCCGCTGAACCATTTCATAACATAAAAATCCATAAAAACCACTGCTGGTATTTTGTGGTATTTGGAGAGTGCCTGAATGTTCTCAACTTTGTTTTTTGAACTTGGGGGGGTCAGGTGTGGTACTTTTAGATATTCTTTATGTTCCACATCTTTCACTAGCTTGTTGAGAAGCTACAGCAACATACGGTAGTAAAACAAATATTCTTAATATATGTAATATGAAAGTTTTTTAAACGCTTAGTTAAGTTTATGGGGCAAAACGTGTCTTGTGATAAACACTTCCTCTCTCTCTCTCTCTCTCTCTCTCTCTCTCTCTCTCTTCTTGTTTTTACAGTAGGCCTATGTTGAATTTGCACGGCATTGCGGACATTAACACACTTGCATTTCGCTGGTTGTGAACCTTCTTGATTCTTGAGGTAGTCTGTACTGTAAATACAGCTGTGTGTCTGTTTATACTAGGGTGACCAGACACGTGCGCGTGCGTGCGTGCGTGCGTGTGTGCGTGCGTGCGTGCGTGCGTGCGTGTGTGTGTGTGTATACACACAACAAATGTTCATCAGTGAACCTAAACATATCCTGTATGTACTCTTTGTATCATCTGCAGCATTTATCCAGAGGACAGCTGTGAGATCCTCCTGGGTCCTGAGGTGACCTACGGGCCCTCAGGCCTGGACCTCCTCAGCCCTGTGGCCCTGACCATCGCCCACTGTGCCGAGCTGGACGCCCACAACTGGACCGTCCACCTGAAGAGGAAAACCCAGGACAGCAAATGGGAGGTAAGAACAGTTGTGTGTGTTTGTGTGTGTCTGTGTCAGCGGTGGAAAAGAAAAAGAAAAAAATAAACATTTTGTTCTGCAATGTAGAAATGTTCGCATCAAAATGTACTTAAAGGACAACTCTGCCCTAAATCACTTCTAGGCTAATTTTCCTACTTATATTGATCCACAATGACTGTCCATGGGGTCTATTAGGCACAAAAGCCCCTGTTGTCCAGTTTCCCCAGGAGAACCCAGCAGCTCTCATAGCATAGAGTGGATCCTATAAGCCTATCGCTTTTACACTATTTTGTAAAGTAGAAAAGTACAATATTTGGATGTAGTGGAGTAAAAGTACTGAGATTTTTAAATACTCAAGTAAAATACAAAGTACAGTGCTTGAGTAAATGTACTTTGTTACTCTACTACACCACTGTATGTGTATGTGTGTGTGTGCATGTGTTTATGCCTGTCAAACACAGTCCAACTCATCACCCTCCAATGGGTCACGCATGGCGTTTTCCCTCTCCTCAAATTGTCCTTTGCTCAATGGCTAAATTTCTTCGTGGGTAAATGTTATGTTGGCTGAATGCTGTGGGGGAGATAGGGTTGTATATGGAGGGAAGAAAGCAGCGTTCCCTGACATAAAGTGGCAAGGGTTGTTGACTCTGCCCCCCCCCCCTCCTTCTCCAGCCTCTATATATTTGCTTTATGTGGTAATGGCTCCAGTAAGTCAGCAGTCACTGAGGAAGAGACTGGGTGAGTTGTGTACATGTGCGTGTGTGTGCGTGTGTAAATTGTAAAGTGCTATTGGATGCTGTGAATGTGTGGGTGTTTTATGTTTGATTGTGTGTGTGTGTGTGTGTGTGTGTGTGTGTGTGTGTGTGTGTGTGTGTGTGTGTGTGTGTGTGTGTGTGTGTGTGTGCGTGTGTGTGTGCGTGTGTGTGTGTGTGTGTGTGTGTGTCAGTGGTGGAAAAAGTACTCACATATTTTACTTGAGTAAAAATATCAATACTGCAATAAATGTCTGGAATTCAAAATGTACTTGAGTAAAAGAATGAAAGTGTTGGTATCAAAATGTACTTAAAGGAGTAGTTCACCCCCAAAATGACTTGTCCTCTATTGATTACTCACGCCATGGAGACTAAAGTTCCATAATATTTTTTTGTATTTGTTGCATTCCTAAGACAAACATGTGATTATAGTAAATTTACCACAAATGATTCCGGATGGGGACCCAAATCGATTCGGGTTAGGGTACATTTCTTGCATTCAAATTGTTGTCTTAGGAATGCAACAAATAACAAAGAATATTATTGAACTCAAGTCTCCATGGCGTGAGTAATCAATAGAAGAAAGGTTATTTTGGGGGTGAACTACTCCTCAAGTACTAAAAGTAAAAGTACAAAATGTTTGAAAATAGCAGATGTTTGAAATACTCATGTAAAGTACAAATAACTCAAAAGTGTACTTAACCGTTTTAGTGCCAGCCCCTAGAGGGCGCCAAAGAATGCCAGGGTTTGTCCCATAGGCGAGCGTATTAGCATCCGGGGACTCACGTTGCAGTGACACGTGTGCTCACGTTCGTGCACGTCATGGAAAGGTCCCGGATGAAAATGGCTACAGAATAGCTATTAGCATTTTGTCATTTAAAAGATCATTTTTAGGCGATTTCGCCGTAAATAAACCTCGCGCCACATCCCTAAAAACACAATCCAGAGATATGGGCCTCCAAAGATGTGGTTTTTCATTGGATTCGGCGGCGATTCGCGGCAACGTTCGCGGCCAACGGCCGGCCGGGGGTCTCCCGGATTTCGATCACTGGCTTGAAAATTTAGGCCCAGGCTTCAGAAGGCCTCGGATCATTTTATTCATTTCATTAAAAAAGCCGAACATGTTCGGGATAGGCACACTGGACTACGTTCCGGAAGCGGCGCTGAACATTCAGTGAACATTGGGGGGCTCAAAAATGTATTTTAAACCATTTTAATGGAATATATCGTCGGACCATGTAAAATGGCTAGCTGGCTAGCGTAGGACGAGCCAGGACCACCCACGACTCTACAAGCAGCTCAGGGCTCAAGTCAATTGATAAAAAAAAAATTGTATTGGATTGAAATAAAGCCGAACATGTTCGGGATAGGCACAGAATGAGTTAAGTACAGGACTTAAAGAGGTGGTGCCATAGTTTTGTACTTTTTCTGTTTTTCATGTGTCTAGGAGGTTGAAAGTACTTCATTAGACCCCCTGGTGTGGTTTTTATGAGAAATGATTTATTCTCTTGGTATTTGTTTGTTTTCTCTTGGAGGCTGCCACCTTGTGGTCAAAAGTGTCAGTTAAAAAACACAGATACTAAGTATGTCACAGTATCAACTCCTCCCCTAATTACCATTCACCCAACACTGTGGGGTGTGGCTAACTTCAGCTGGGTCACCATGGCATCCATGCATTCTTAATGAACTGGGGGTGTGGCCACATAAAAACCCAATTTTAACTCTTTCTGTATACTTTTTTGGAAAAGATCTTCCTCCTAGTATAATCATAATACCTGATAATCATGTTTTAGAGGGGGGGAAAATCACTGCACCACCTCTTTAAGTAAATCTATTTAGTTACTTTACACCACTGGTGTGTGTGTGGGTGTGTGTGTGCACTCGGGCGTGTGCTTGCGTGTCAGTGGCTCGTGCCTCTGTGGTCTAAGAGGGACATGAGGCCACACAAACATTGCTCCCAGAGAATTAAAAAGCAATGATCGCGTGTAACAGCCTGGACCAGTCACAGCCGCCGTCACTCATTGGGACAGCCAGCAGGGTGGGGACGGGGGCGGGCTGAAACAGGAGGGGGGCCTGGGCTGTTAGACATGGGAAGTATCGATCCACTGGGTCTAGATGGACATGCCACAGTGACTGTGGACACCAGGCGATCAGGATGAGGAATCATGGAAATGGCCTCTGTGCTGACCACAACGCTCAGTCTGCCATGCTGGACAGCCTGCCTGCCTGCCGGGTCCCCCCACCCACCCAACCACCCACCCACCCACCCACCCACCACACACACACGCGCGCTCGCGCACATGCACGCATATACGTACAGGGATAGACACATTCACACACACTTACAGGGATAGTCACACATGGGCGCTAGCATGCACAGGGATAAACACACACACACACACACACACACACACACACACACACACACACACACACACATACAATCATGCACAATTGCACATTGCACAGGGATAGATACACACACACGCACACACACAGGGATTGGCATAGACAAACACACGCACAGGGATGTACACACACACACACACACACACACACACACACACACACACACACACACACACACACACACACACACACACACACACACACACACACACACATACAATCATGCACAATTGCACATTGCACAGGGATAGATACACACACACGCACACACACAGGGATTGGCACACACATACACACGCATAGACAAACACACGCACAGGGATGTACACACACACACACACACACACACACACACACACACACACACACACACTGTATATAGAGACACACATACGTTATTATGCTTCAGAGTAATTTGCTGTGCTACTTGTTTTCTTTTTTCCACTGGACTGTCCTTAATTATGTTTTAACTCATATGCTGCCATTTAACAATACCTTCGTACTCTTTAACTGCCATTCGTCTCCATAGACTTCCATGTAATTCATAGTGCACGGATCATGCACACCCATGCCTAGATAATGCACCACGTGTGTCCACATTGCTCACAGCTTTCAAACAAAAAAATCCGAATGGAAATCCGTTCAGGCATTCATGAGATAGCAGCCATTATGTTTTACACTGTTGTGAGCTTGGAGGTCTGCTACCTGAGTTGTATGGGGGTTGTATGGGGGTTAAACAAGCAATTTCGCGATCGCTATCATGCCTACTAACGTTTTTGGGGTCCAAAAAAAAAAAATTGAAAAAAAAAAAAAAAAAAAAAAAACTTTTTTTTATTTTTATTTTTTTTTATTCACGGGATTCACGGGCGTGGCAGGGTGGGACAACGGGATTTTTAAGGGATTCACGTTTTTGGCAGTTAATGAGTTAATATCACTGAATGTTTTCTTGATAAATTGATGCTTATGCAAATGGGCAAAAAATATCTAATAAATAGAATCATCTGCAATCAGTCTTTTTGGCACAATAAATTCCATAACAAACATTCTCATTAGAATCTTGGTAGTTAGTCTGTTTCTACTATTAATTATTAAAGTTAATTATTGCAGTTATTACAATTTAAAGCAACATTTTATATCCGGCAAAGAAACAGCACCAGTTGACCAGTTTAAGGATACTGGAGGAAAGGAGGGGAAGTCCGCACACAGTAGTAGCTCCCAGTAGAAATGTTGTATTTAAGTTAAGCAACAACGTCTCGATCACTGTGGGTCTTCATCAGGTTTGATACCTTAGGAGGTAGGCCTGTTATACACAACAGAAAGAGGAACGTCACAATCAGTCGCAGCTGTAGTGATTGACCAAAGTCACAGCCACCAGATCTATAGGCTCAGGCTTACTAGGCCATGGCTACACGGAGCTGGATAATTCATATATCCAGGTTTTTCAGATATCCACATAGAAAAATATCTAGGTCCACACGGAGCTGGATATTTCATATATCCCGGTTTTTCAGATATCCACATAGAAAAATATCTAGGTCCACACGACAAAGATATCTAGGTCTAACAAGCACACACACAGTAAAGTCTTCAGAGATATCCGGGTTCCCTGTGAATCAGATATTTTTCAATCTCTCCACTTATTTATCCGGTTTCAAAAATATCCAGCTTCGCAGCCGAAATATCCAGCTTCATGTGGCTGCAAGCCCCAACAGCACAAAAAAATGTCTAGCTTCAGAAATATCCAGCTCTGTGTAGCCATGGCCTAAGAAAGTGCCTAGTTCTGAACGTCACCGGAGTCACCAGAGAACGTTAACATAACGTCATCATGACGTCATTTGGCTTGCAGGGAGGTGGTAGAGCCGACTGCCAAATAAGGAGAGTACATCTGCTAAAAAAAGAGGGAGCACAGGGTGAGCTGGTAATACAGGTGGGTGAGACTTTGGTCAATCACTACAGCTGCGACTGATTGTGACGTTCCTCTTCCTGTTGTATATAACACACCTACCTCCTATAGTATAATGTATCAGAACTGATGAAGACCACAGTGGTCGAAACGTTGTTGGTTAACTTAAAGGAGAATTCCGGACTAGCAGTTTTTTTTTACGCTAATCTGATGTTTACTTATCCCAGAACGATCGATAATGTGTTTGTTTTTTTCTCATCTTGAGTCCAACTCAGCTCCGACAGAGAGCCATGGGATTAGGGCTACCATGCGCTAGAAATGGAGGTTTTGGGGGGTGTTTTTCTTTTCTTTTTCGCCTCTACGACTGGTTATGGATGGAATAACATCAGATTACGGTAATAAAAGCACATGTCCGGAATTCTCCTTTAAATATATTTTTCCTACTGGGAGCTACTACAGTGTACTCCTTTCCTCGTACTACTGTACTGTACTGTTCAGCACCTGAAAGATGTTGGGATGTGCATGCTTCCCTTTGTATTCTCTCAGTATAAGCATATCTCCACACATCTTTACACTTACAGTCTCTTGGCGTGTGCATGCGTGTACACACAAATACACACACACACACACACACACACACACACACACACACACACACACACACACACACACACTAGCAACTGCACACCGCCCTGTTACTGAAAGCCTTTCACACCCTATTAGCGTATACAGGGGGTTGGGAGGCAGTAAAATGAAAGGGGCACACTGTATTTCCGTGTCGTTGTTTAGAGTGGTTTGGCATGGCATGTATGCATGTTTATATAAGATTATATTTAATGTCTCCCCGCTGGGAAATGGTGGGTATGTATTTTTTTATTATCAGTGGTATTAAGTGCTGCTGTAGTCCCCAGAGCTTAATCCTCAACCCAGAGGTCCCTACTGGCATCGTCACTTTGTATTATCTGCCTCTGTTCCCCAAACAGACACAGGCAAGGAGACGGGAATAAAAAGAGAGAGGCGATGCAAATTTAGTAAAAAGGATTTCCAGGCAGGCAGTAATATTGTAAATCTCCATCTGACGTAAGGGTTTGGTAAGTGGAGCAAGGGTCAGGATAATGAATATTACTATCACCCCTTGCGGCTGTTGTGCTAGTTGTCACTTGTCACTGCTTGGAAGAGCCTTGTTATTTAGGAGAGAAGGCCAATTGGATTTGGCCATGTCCTAGAATCTCCCCCATTCTTTCATCCTAAGTAATGTTGTGACAAGTAATGGAGATGGCTGTAAGGTGACACAGAGTAGCTATCCCAGCATGCATCACTGTCTTAACCCCTTCTCCATCCGCCGCCACTGCCGCCAAGCTAGAGGGTGCAATGATATGCAACGTTAGAGGTCTTTGATTAAACTCTCTCTCTCTCTGTCTGTCTCGCCCTCTGTCTGTGATTCTCTTTTTCTTCTCTCTGCCGCGTACCGGTCGCTATAATCTCTCTGTGAGGTGTCGGCACTGTGTCTCAGATTAGGCGTCTCGCTGACTCCCCCCTGGAGGTCATTCAGTCACAGATTACTGTCACTTTGAAAAGCTCTCCTACTGACACCCTGTTTGGTCAGACAACATTAGAAGAAGGAGAGTGTGTGTGTGTGTGTGTGTGTGTGTGTGTGTGTGTGTGTGTGTGTGTGTGTGTGTGTGTGTGTGTGTGTGTGTGTGTGTGTGTGTGTGTGTGTGTGTGTGTGTGTGTGTGTGTGTGTGTTGCGTGCGCGACCGAGCGTGCACGTGTCTGTGCGTGTGTTAAAGGGTGGTTTTCTGATCAGTTAATTTACCCTCTTCCTCAAATCTTTTGTTTGGATCTAGCCTCACGTTTATTCAATCTTGCCTTGTATAAATAGCCTAGTCAAGGCTTCGCTTGACTACTGTGTGCATGAAGAGGTTTCTGTTCAGTGTTATTTCCAATGGAAATTTCTTAAACCGTGTGAAAGGAAATATGGGGCCAAAAAAAGAGAAGGAATGGAGACCGGAGGTGATGAGATACAAATGGAGACCGGGGGTGATGAGAATAAATACATGATTCATGTCTCTTCGCAATTTCTTTGTAATATTAAAAAGGAGTGGGGATACTTAGAGATTCTCAGGTTGGAAATAATGAGCCTTATCATTGAGATCTTGCCAAAGGACAGTGGAGAGGTTTTTGAAACGATAAGCTGTCCAACACTTGCCAGTGCATGCTTTCATTAAAATGGAATATAGTAATTTACATGAGATACGACTTTAAAATGTTCTGGAGTATCATCAACCCGCGCACTTGGTGTCAAACCTTTTTGTTGCAAGTACTTCAGAAATACAAATCTATTTGACTTGGGTAGCCTACTACACAGGGGTTTTCAAAGTGGGTGACAGGGCACCCTGGGGTGCCGTGACGGCAGTCCAGGGGTGCCGCGAGATAATTTGATAATATTTGGAATTTATTTTGACACTTATTTACAATATTTAGTATAATTTTAAACTTGAAGTACAAAGTTATTTTTAGTCAGTTTTTTTTTTTTTTTTGGGGCTTTTATGCCTTTATTTATAGGACAGTAGACTGATAGGAAATGGGGGGAGAGACGGGGAGTGACACGCGGCAAAAGTCGTCCGGATCGGGAATCGAACCGGCGACGCCGCCAGGCATCCATGCCTATGTGGCAATGCCTAAGTGGTATGCGCCTGGACCAGTAGGCCAGCAGGCGCCCCAGTCAGTTCTAACCAAAATGTCTATTATCTCAATGTTTTCCTTGCAACATAATCGCTAAAATATGCTATAAATATGAGATGCTGGGCGTAAAAGATATGAATATAATGTAGGGGTGCCTCTGGTGATTTTTTTTTTATAGGGGTGCCCTGAGCCAAAAAGGTTTGGGAACCCCTGTACTACAGTACGTTCACATTTTAGCTGAACCTGTCAACAAGCAAACAGCAGCAGAACTTGGATCCGTCACTTTTTACATCATGGGGACATTTACAGTCCTCTACATTTAAGTCAGAGTGATGACATTCAGGGATTGAGTGTGGCATATATATCTTCAGTGTCGGGCAGAAACCTTGTATCTCCCAAGTTTTCAAATTTTAACTTTTTTCGTAAAGTAAAGCCATGCTTCATCACACAAGACTGTCGCACAAGACTAGTGAAAATAACTGATCTACAATCACACAACGCCTCGCACTGCGATTGTAGATCAGTTATTTTCACTAGTTTAAAGGAATTATATGTAACTTTAAGACTATTAAAAAATATATATGTATATAGATTTTTAGCAGTCATTTCCCTTCACCAGTAACTATATTATTGTGTTGGGGTGTTTCCTTGCAGAAAGACACATCCCCTGGCTGTATTTCTGATCTGTTCCACTCTTTATGTTGACATTAAATGTCAACAGAAACAGTGGAGGGATGTTTTTGTCAGGCGGAGCTCAGCCAGAGCTCTTAATTGCTCCCTTTGAACTTCAAAGGGGTTGTGCACTAAGGTAATTGATTGGGCCATAAAAGTGTCAAGTCCTCGTTAGTGATCTCTCTAATCAATGAATGCATCAAAGACAACTACCTGTTTGATGCCGGTCATAGAGGGGAGGGGGAGGGGGGAATGTTTTTGTGTACACACAAGCTTGCATATTTTTCCTTTAAATCGCTTTAAAAACGATAAATACAAAACGAACAGTTTTGGACAGACAAGGTTTCCACCCGAGAACGACGATATGCTATATGGCATTTGGTTGATTTATTCAGCTAGGGAAGTGGAGATAGACAGGAAAACCATGGCAGAGAGGAGGGGAGGACATGCATCGCAGATCCCTGTCTGGAAATGAAACCAGGGCTGGTGCGGTGACATGGCTGGTGTTCTTCCTGCCGGTGCCACCGAGGCCCCAGTCACCAGTGGAAAGAGTTGACGTGTCACATTTACATGATCATAAAAGTGATGCATGTCGTCATTTTAGCGCTAATGTCGAGCATCCGGCATGCTGTAATTTAACACTAATGTCTAGCATCCTGTACGCTGTATGTTAGTGTAGTTTATCTCGAGTCAACATTTAGCTGTCATGCATTTCTTTCTCATTCTTACTGTAGTGTAGTGCAGTGGTTCTCAACCTTTTCAGGCCACAACCCCCAAAATAAGCATATTTTAACTGGGGGACCCTCACCCCCCCACCCCGACGAGCACTAAGAGTTGAGACATTACATTTTGTATAACATGGTTCTGTTGCGAAAATAGCCAAGCGAGGCGTTGTGAGCATGTACTGTAGATCGGCTATTTTCACAATTTATGCCTCTAATATTACAACTACTATTTGACTAATTTGTTGCAATTACAGTACCTCTCTCCTTGGAGAGGGCGATCGACATACAGAACTTACAGATTAAAGCTTTAAAACTAAAAGCATAGTAAGGAGAACATAACTTTTCAGTAGTGATGAGACACTCTTACTTTAACACTTGCTAATAACACTTTAAAAACTCCTGAGTTTGTTGCGTGTTCTGTTGACGACCCGAGAAATCAAAACAAAGCATTTTAGGAAAACATCAAATGTACTGTCGCATTTGTACCCTGAATCATGCAGTCGTCTTGTTCAAATCATAAAACACGTCCAATTCAGCATGCTCTTTCCCTTCCCTTAGCACATCATTACTCTCCATTTAAATAACAAAGCTTCTATTTCCTTTTTGCCGCCTTGTAATGTTTTTCCTATCCCTGTGTCCCTTTTTTTCTTTGAATAAAAAAATGGCGCATTTGAGAGGACATGAAAGATATATTCCTTCATTTCAGTTGGAGATAATGAAGTGCTCTCCACCTGCTGCTGTGGTTTCATAAATAAAATGCATTGCGTATTATCTATAATGAGTATTCTGTGTTGCAGTATGCGGTAACATCATAACTCATGTCGGAAATTGAGTTTTTCCTTCTTTGTGTACTCAAGAGGCCACTAACAATCCATGTAGTTTTGTTTTTGTTTTCAACTTCTGTAATGTTATCTCAAAAGTTACAGACCCCAGTAGGCCACATGATACATTGTGTACAAGCTCGTTTAACTCCCAGTCAGTTCCAACCTGCACGATAACCAGCTTGAAAAATAACATTTGTATGTTTTGTCCAGTGATGGTTGTGTGCTTCAAATCCCACCAGTGCCTTTTGTTATCTATCACCCTTTTATAATAACTATTGTCTATCTTCCTTTTAGATTACCTGTTGTCTCTCTCCCTTTTAGTTTACCTATTGTCTATATCAGAAAGGAAAGCAAATACAAAGGAGAGAGTGCTGCCCACTCATGAAGTGAAAGGGGATTGTGATTGAGGTGTGCCATTGTGCAATACTGTTGAATATTGTCAAAGCCTGCACTTTGGCAGACCTAAATCTAACACACGTATTATTCATTGTATTACAGTAGCTCCGGCTGGGTTGGTAGCGGCATATTTTACTCTCCTGTCGATGTCTTACAAAAGGCTAAACATAATTCTGAGGTAATACATTTACATTTAGCGTAATTTAAAATTGGTGTAAATTGGTTTAGTCGTTTCGTTTCTTTTGATTTAAGTAATGTCCATATTTTATTCCAACTCGTAGAGACTAAACCTGTTGATTCGCATTATTTGGGGAACAAAAACAATGCGATGCCAACCCGGAACCCACCACCGGAACCACAATTCTTTTTTTCTAAACCGGATCACACGTGTCAGTTTAGGATGGATACCAGGCTTTCCTCTGGTGATACGAGGTTAGACACTCTGTGCTTTCACAGACCCCATCTCAGATCTGTGTTCTTTGTTACAGGAAGTGATGTCAGTGGAGGAGGAGTCCACTTCCTGTTACTGCCTAATGGACTCAATGTGCTGCCACCTGTTGCTGAACCAGCCGGGCTCCTATGCCCTGGTTGGCGAGCCTCTGACCCAGACAGCTGTCAAGAGGCTGAAGCTAGCTGTGTTCGGGAGCATGGAGGCCAGTTCAATGGACTACAACCTCCGGGTCTACTGTGTGGATGACACACCGCATGCCTTTCAGGTACAGTAAACATAATAATAATAATAATAACCAGTAAGACGCCTAAGGGCGAAAAGCGGGGTCGCACAGAGGGCGAGGTCGCGCAGGACGGAATTCGCACAGGACGGAAGTCATTATTAATATATTGGACCAGTTACCCATATGAAGATCCTTCATACCCATATATGGAGATCCTTATATGGAGATATGGGCATATCGGTTGGATCGGCGGTTCTACAAAAACAAAAGTTTCATACAACTGTACATTGTGCAAGTACAGTAACGGCAGGGGAAGCAGCTAAGAACATAGAAAAGAATCTGAGCTATCCGTGTGCAAAAGTTGGAGTTTGTACAACCAACCGTGTGCTGTGAGACCACAGACATGCGTCCGTGCGTGTCAGTATTATGTCTCTCAGTCCTTGTCCCCTTTTATGGGCATATTGGTTGGATCGGCGATTCTACTGAAAACGACTGACACAAAATTGGCATTCCCAGATATGGGCTTAATATTGATGCCATGATCAGGGGTCTCCATATATAGGTATAAAAGGGATTCTGTTAGTGTTGTTCCTCTAACAGGACTTCATCTGCTGGTTGAGTCATCCTGGTGATGTCAGAATGAGTCAGCCATAGCCATATATGGAGATCCGGTTGATGTAGAGTTGATGATTTCAGTGTTGGTCAGCTCCATATATGGAGATCCATGTGATGATCCAGTCAGCTCCATATAAGGAGAACCATGTGTTGTTAAGGTAATTGATGACTATCATCACCCGGATTGGATATCCCATATATGGAGATCCCTGATGTCAATTACCTTCCAAGTTGGAGCAGGCTTGACAGTCAACAATGTGATGTCAGAACAGCTATATTCATCCCTGTAGTGATTTTTTTTATTTTTTTATTTTTTACAACAAATGGCTGGCTTTGACATCAGATGGTTAGACATGTTCATACCTGGAGGCTACCAAGTATAACCACAGTCTTTTTCTATAGATTACTCATCTCATCTGGAGCAGCTGTGGATCGCAAGTTGCTTTGCCTAGGGGAACCTTGGCAAAGGCAGTTGCTGAGAGAGATTTAACATTATAATGACCCAATAAGTTTGCCAAACTAGTAAAGCTATCTTCCAATATAAGCCTGTTTTTCCCACCCCATAATTTTCAGTACTGTCCCTAGAAAACAATCAATAGTTGTGTAGTCATCAACTATTCTCACTTTGTAATATTATTGTTAAAAAGAGATTCATAAGATATGAGATAAGAAAGGATAAGACAAGAGCACATGTTTTGAACCCCAAGAGGAAATAGGCTCCATGCACTGCAGTCACATTGGCAAGAATTTGTATTGCTTCCTTACTTCTTTGTGTTATTGGAGTTACCAATTATACAAATTAAGGCTGTTCCATTTAGTGTAGCAGAGCATTTCCAGTGGGCCAAAATGTGTAATAGCAGCACCCTGACTCAGAACAACCTTAATCAGTATCAAATGGTAACACCTTTGAAGGAAGACGGAAGTAAGGAAGCTGTCCTACCCGAAAGGTATATAGAATCTGGGGAATAGGGATGACCCCACTAAAGTGGGTAAAAGCCCCAACTCTTCTTGCTTTGTGCTTTATTAGAATTTGAAGATGGTTCTGCTTTATTAAACGGTGCACACTCACAGGAGACAGGACTGAAGGGAGAGAGGCGTATGACATATAGGTCATAAGCTAGATCCAAAGCCACCAGGTTAGTACTTGTTAAATGTATAATGTATCTGAGTCACTAATCAGGACAGCCCCAGCATGTGTTCTCTGTCAGTTACAGCATGTGTGAAGGAATTGAGATGAAGTGTCTTACTCAGGGGCTCATCATTTAGACAGTGTAAGTTGTTGGGGAAAAGGAGAGAGATTTTCTCATATTTTCCCAACCAGTTCAGTATCGCTGCAATTAGAGAATAATGCTTGGATAGTTGTAGATCAGGGGTCTTCAACGTTTTCACTTTTCAGGCCAGGGACCCCCAAACTGATGGGGAGATTGAGCAGGGACCCCCTACCACCTCGTAGGGTGGGGTGAGTCGAGGCTACAACATCTTTTTTTATTTTAAACATGTATACATGTACTGTACTGTACACCATACCACTACCGTACTACTTTTTTTTTTTTTTTTTTTAAGATTTGTTTTTGGGCTTTTTATGCCTTTATTCGATAGGACAGTAGACTGACAGGAAATGGGGAGAGAGATGGGGAATGACATGTGGCAAAGGTCGTCCGGATCGGGAATCGAACCAGCGACGCCAGCAGGCATCATAGCCTAGTATATGGTCGCGCTTTGACCACCAGGCCAGCGGGCGCCCCCACCGTACTACTTATTAACTGAGAACCAATGTCAATATTATCAACAATATGTCAATTGCACTGTAATCATGTATACAAGCTATTCAAAATGGACAGAATCATGGTTTATTTTTAACATAATTGTGAAAAATGTTTTAAAAATATTAAAAGACAAATGGCCATTAAAAAAATGAATTTCACAGACCCCCTGCAGTACCTCCGCAGACCCGCTAGGGGTCGCGGACCCCCTGTTGAAGACCGCTATTGTAGACAGCTGTAGAGTCAGCACACTTTTGCTCATTTTAAGATTACAGTTGTCTAAGAAAAGAAAATTCTTTATTGGGTAGTTTCCGTCAGTAATAAGCACATTTTTGCCTGGCTTCTCTCTATTATGACATTTAAATGCCTAGCATTGGGGAGCATCACACATTTAATGACTCATCTTCCATTCTAGTAGTGCGCACACATTAGCAAGATGGGGAAATCACAGGGGAGCAGACATTTTGGGATTCTTTCATCGGTTCTCCTCCATTGAACCTGAAGCAGATGTCCGAACAGAAGGTAAATAGTAGAAATGCTTTCATTGTGTTTCGGTTTACGGGTTACGGGTTTTTTGGCGATCAGCCATAGTAACGGACAATAGACATTTCACATTCTGACAGCTTATGTTATGTGACAGCTAACAACCTCTGTCTCTGTCTGCGAGTAAGGAGGCTCTGGTTGGCCGCATCTCAGACGCCCAGCCCCTTTCCGTACCGCCACAGGTTGACTATTATTGTTGAAGGAATGGATACAGACTGAGGCTTCATAAGCTCTCCAGACTGCAGAGATTGGTACTGTATATGTAATCTCACTGCTTCCACAAACCTACCCATGTCCTGTTCGTGCATGCTGCATTGTTGTCGCACATGCCAAACCAATCTGATATTGTACGAGTCCCAGACTAGTTTAAGCCTGGATAACAAGAGTGTCTGACTATCTCACAGCGGCTGTCGGGTGGCGGTGGGTGGGAGCAACCCTGAAGACAAGAGATCTCCTTATGATCTTGAAACCATATCTGGGACATCCTGACGACTGGTTAGCGCATGTGTGTTTATCATGAGACGTGGTCCCACCACTGGACACCTTATGCTTTCTACCAGTTATACCATGTGAGATGATATCAGACACGTTGCCCTTGAGAAACCTGCATTAATAGCACTGTCTGATTATAGATTATCATTATGTGTTTTTTTATGGAGAGAGACAAAGCCCTATGTACTGTAATCACTGCCTTTCAAATGTTAACCAATCATTATTTTTTTTTTATGGCGGTTGACTTGATTATCCTTCAATGACCTATGGGGTATTCAGGCATTGAAGTCTCATCAGTGAGCAACAGGGAAATCAAGCTTCACGACGAAACCCCCCGCCCCCCCTTCCCCCCCCGAGAGACTAGACTAACAGATAACAGAGAACAGAACAGAAGACGGGCCGCGATGAGCTGAGACAAGACGAGCCGAGCCGAGCTGAGCTGTACAGAACAGAACAGAGCGAGAGCAGAGCAGGCCTCGGGAGTGACTCAGCGTCCCGATTGCATTCCCTGTCATGTAGCAGCCGTCAGCGGCAGCTGGCTTTAAAATGTATTCTGGATTTGGTTTATGAATTCCCCAGCCTGACTGCCGAGCAGATGCCAGACTTTTTTCCGCCGCGTCCCCTGGGTTCCTATCTGCCATAGCACAATTTCACTCTGTGCGACTCTGCGCGTGTGTGTGTGTGTGTGTGTGTGTGTGTGTGTGTGTGTGTGTGTGTGTTTTATTTGAAGCTTCAATGTTAAGTCAATCACAAGCAGCACACTGGATCAGCAGGATGCCTGTGGAAACATGAGCGCTCATATGATTTGGATGGTTCTAACCAAGCGTGTGCGCACTGGCTGAAAGCATCTGAATGTTCATTTCTTCTTGCCTTGCTGTATAACATCATGGATCCTCCACTTTTAGGGGATTTAGAATATAGACCTATATTTTCGTCCATGCCTTACCCCTTGTCCCTAAATGTCTTTGCCTTTTTTTTTGTCTCTTTTGATAAACATTGCTCAAAAAAACGCATCGTTTTGAGCTTGTAGATCGTCTATTTTTGCTTCTTTTGAATTGGAATCCTGAATTATTTTTTGTTATTTTTTAATTGGAATCCTGAAATTTTGATTTAATTTCAAACGCATTTAGTTATATACACATGTTAACTTTATGAACCTAAATACAAATGCCTACATTGGACATAAAATAAATACATTTTAATACTACTATACTAGTCATTGAGCTACGAATATAGACAGAATTAAAGCAGGTCATGTTTGGAATTGTAACAGCTGAAATCAATAATATATCAGTATTCCAGTATTAACCTGCAGGCCGCATTAAGTGAAGGTGGGGGCCGCATGTGGCCCCCGGGCCGCCAGTTGCCCATGTATGATCTAAATGAATGAACACTAAGACAGCCCTATTTAGGGGCAGCTGGATTGGCGTGAGGCGTGCAGTGAATGGTTGAATCGATCATTTCCGGAGGCAAAGTGCTGTTTTTCCCTGCCTGCATGTGTTGGTATTTCGGGGCCATGTAACAGTGTGAGAGGAGAGGTGCCGTAGGGGGTGTTTTATATGCAAATCAGCAGCACACTGCAATTTGGGGGTCAACAAGTACTACGATTTGTACCTCCCGCTTGCTCAGACCTGATCTACCAGCAGCATATATTCTTCCATCCTCAGCTATGCCCCCCGTTTCCACTCTAGGTTGCCTTTATGCAATCAGTTTCCTGTTTAGTGGTGTTCTTTTATAGTAGTTTAGCATGTGTTTTAAATTACTGATTTAACTACAATGTCGTTCACATAGAAACATTCATTAATACTATGCGATAAGGGAAGGTGTTGTGACTATCCCGACCCACACCAGTACACAAATACGCACCTGGGAGTTAATGTGGAGTAATGGCCCAAAACATACATGGGCAACAGGCGGCCCGGGGGCCACATGCGGCCCCCACCTTCACTTAATGAATACTGATATATCATTGATTTCAGCTGTTATAATTCCAAACATGACCTGCTTTAATTCCGTCAGTCTATATTAGTACCTTAATGAATAGTATAGTAGTATTAAAATGTATTTTTTTATGTCCAATGTATTTGTATTTAGGTTCATAAAGTTAACATGAGTATATAACTAAATGCGTTTGAAATTAAATCCAATTATTAGATTCCAATTAAAAAATAACAAAAAATAATTCAGGATTCCAATTCAAAACTGCGATGCGTTTTGAGCTTGTAGATCGGCTATTTTTGCTTCTTTTGCATGAGATACTAGAATGACAAAGTACGACGTAGCAATATGTATATATATGTATATATGTTTGTATATGTGGCCCTCTGGAGTGAAGGTGGAAATATAGTGGCCCTCGCCATCATCAAAGTTGCCCACACCTGGCCCAAAATAACATAAATGCAGCAGTGTTCATACTCTGTGGTAAAATCTGAAAGGCTCCACAGCAACAACATTGATTGTGCATGGATACTAACCTACAAACACAACAGCTTTGTGTATATTTGAAGTCAATTGTTGAACCTAGCCGGTACAGTGTGTGGGTGGTAACAGAGGCAGATGTGGATAGGAGGACGCAGGTGAGGTCCGCAGGCTGGCAGTTGTGTAGCTGGAACATGGCTGTGTGCACCTTCTATTTTTCTCACATGCTCCCAAAGGTTATCTGTCATTATCATCATTATATCAATATAGAGATAGTGTGTATTATTGTTATGGCACTATATCAGTCATACATTCTGTGCTGTGTTCAATGATTAAAATGTAAATGTAATAAACCTTATGCTTCCCTCTGCTGTACAGCTGAAGATGGGTAGGTCATTCACATTCCAATACGACAATAATCCTAAACATACCACCAAAATAAAAACGCTGTGGCTTAAAGTGCAGGTGCCATGATTTTCCCCTCTATAAAACATGATTATCTACTATTATGATTATACTAGGAGGAAGAATTTTTCCAAAAGTGTACAGAAAGAGTTAAAATAATGTTTATATGTGGCCACACCCACGAGTTTATTGGTATGCGTGGTTGTCATGGTGGGTGGTGACCCAGCTGAAGTTAGCCACACCCACATGTGTTGGGTGAATGGTAATTAGGGGAGGGGTTGATTCTATGATGTAATAAGTATGGGTGTTTTTGGAACGGCACGTCTGACCCAGCGGGTGGCATCCTCCAGCTAAAAACCCAAATAAAAAGAGAATGCATAATTTCTCATAACAACCACACCAGGGGGTCTAATGAAGTACTGTCAACCTCCTAGACACATGAAAACCAGAAAAAGTACAAAGCTATGGCACCACCTCTTTAAGATTAGGAAGATGAATGTCCTTAAGCGGCCAAGTCAGTTCAATTTGATCTGACTTGAAGAGTTCCATCGATGCTCACCACGGAATTTGACTGAACTCGAACAATCCTGCAAGGAAGAATTGTCAAATATTTCCAAATCTAGGTGTGCAAATGCTATTAGAGACATATCCAATATCAATATTCATTGATGGCTGCAATTTTAGCAAAAGGTGGCTCTACAAAGTATACATGTTTTTTTTATTTCATGCTAAGAAAAGAAAATAACTATTTCATGAGGGATATGATGATTTTCTCTAGGCAATGTATGTTCACAGTATGTGCTTGTCACTCACAGACATTCTTTCAAGAATCAGAGTGTATTATAATTCTCATACTTGTAAAACATTATAATAATTGGATATTGTGTTATAAGTACTGTTATAAAGTAGGAATTGGATGATTTACGTAAAAAATAATGACATTCCTGGAGTGTAATCATAGCATTCATAATAATCAGAAATAGCAAACATATAAAGGAACACAACAACAAAAAATCACACCCGTGTGAAGTGGAGCTGTGTGTGTGTGTGTGTGTGTGTGTGTGTGTGTGTGTGTGTGTGTGTGTGTGTGTGTGTGTGTGTGTGTGTGTGTGTGTGTGTGTGTGTGTGTGTGTGTGTGTGTGTGGATCATGTGTACCGATTTTTGTGACATTTGAAGAAAATATGTAGGAAAAGGAGCAAAAAGTGTGTTTTGGAGAAAATTCAAGATGGCGGAAAATCTATCATGGCGCAAATGGGTGTGGCCTATATGGGGAGATGCGTCATGACCCAAGGAATCCAGGGAAAAAATATTTTTAATTTTCCGACCTACGGTTCAAGAGTTACAGGCCAAAACGTAAAGTGGGGTGTTATAGCGCCACCATGAGGCCAAATGACACAATTATTTTTTATTTAATCCTTGAAATCATTATGAACCTCCTCTCCAAGTCTTGAAACTGTAGCCCCTGTGGTTTGCGAGAGACAAATAATTGAATGTGAGTTTTTGCGATTCCCATTCTAAGTCAATGGGGAAAATTAATTCACTAATAAATTAATATCAATTAAACTATAGAACCTTTCTCTTAGAAAAGTAATAGCCCACGATTCCCGAGTAAGCCGGTCGATTTGACATATGGCGCGAGTGTTTGGTGGCAAAACTGTGGGACTAGTGGCGTGCCGAAGTTTAGGAAGTTCAGGCTACATACACACACACAGACAGACAGACAGACACACACACACACACACAGACCCACACAGCCACGTATAGGGAGCCTGTGTTTCACACAGCTCCAAAAATACAATTAGTTCAATCAGTTAATAAGTGTTATTTAATTGTCTTTTTTAAACAGATGGGAAGAGAGGTCATAGTAGTGGGCACTTGTGTTCTAGTTATGACTTTCCTAATTTCTTCTGAAGAGGAAGAGGTTGTGAGTTAGCTGGGTAGTCTGCTTAATACAGTATCTGGCTTAAAGTCCTGTTCGCAATTTGGTGTTAGGGGAGTTTCTCACCTGAACTGAGTCAGTGGGTCCCTAGACATGAAAAATCACCGAGGTGCTCGTCCGCCATAGTGCCACGAATGGCGCAATGGCCAAATCAAATATGGCTGCCATCGGCTATGATGAAAATCCAACTTTTCTGTTTCTGGGTGTATATGCACATGTAATACCTCTATTTGGACTAATTGTGGTGTGGGGAATTCATTTCTGATATTGTTTTGACCATTTTGGGTGATTTGGACCTCAAAAGGCTATGGTCAAGGTCATTGCTATTCCGAAGACCGTGGGCCATAACTTGGCCATTGTTAGGAGTAAATACAGGTGCAGTAGGTCTAAATCAACTAATGCTGACATGTATAATTCATTTCTGACATTGTTTTGACCATTAAGGATAATCTTGTCTTTGAAATATCAATGTCAATGCCATTTTTTAAAAACGATTTTGTTCATTACTTGCACTTTTATAGTATTTTTTTGTAAGTTTGTTACTATTTTATAGTAAGTTTGTTTTGTTTATAACAAAATACATACTAGTGAGAAATGCAACAAGTAAACATCCACATTTAACTTTAAAGGGGGGTTTTAAATGGGTGTTTAGATGAGCAAATAAGACTATTTACGAATAAAAGTGACAAATAAAATCACACAACAAAAGCACACATAAAATTAAATAACAATTTCCCTCAAAGTGCACCATATTGTGATTGTGTGCATCCAAGTTAGTATGATGTGTTTTTACAGGATGGATTTGCCATTGTTCCATGGCAAAATATGATGCACCGATATCCATCAGCAAGGCAGCCATATCCTCGAGAGTCGAAGTGTTCCTTGCATCCATCCATGTTCCATTGGTTCTAGTCTTTCCTCAGGTTCCTTGGCTGTTGCAAGCAGGTGGCAAGACATGCACTAGAAAGGTGCCTTGTTGGTATCAGCAGTTGTACTTCTCTGCTACCAATGCTGTGTCTTGTTCTGTCAAGGTCTTTGCCTCTCCAAAGTTTGTTAGATATTGTATTCGGTCAGAAGCCATAGCTGCATGCTTAGTCCCCACCTGGCCTATGCAGTCATCTCCAGTTTCCAAGGCATATGTCCCCTGATCACTGTCTTGGCTAGTGGTGCTCCAAGATGAGAGACTGCTTGATGCTGTAGAAGCATGCGCCACTGCACACCTAGTGCCATACTGCTACCAGATCTACTTAATCCCCAGTGCTTGGAAGTATCACTACGACAACTCTCTGGGGTCCACTCATAATCCTGGCGACCCATTATTCCCTCCATTAGGTTAGGCCGGGTTATGGGTAGGTTTAGTTATAATAGGGCCAGTTGACTCCACATGTACCAGCAGCTTGGTGACAGCCTCCTCAATCTAGTTCAATCTTTGGGATCTCTTCACCTCCAGCCCCTTTTGCATGGAGCCACTCATCATCATCAGAGATAACAGACGCACCCATCCCTCATCAACTTTTCAAATTCTGGGTGTCTGAGGAGAACACACAGCTCCCCAGCTGTGTGTTCGGAATATGGTGTCCATTCAAGCTTGTGGCGATGTAGGTAGAACGGCTGCCTTGGAATCTGAAGGTTCCAGGGTCGATTTCTGGCTCCTCCTGCTTATTTGTCGAAGTGTCCTTAAGCAAGACACTGAACCCCTAACTGCTCCCGGTGAGCACCTTGCATGGTTTCATGGTGTGAATGTATGTGTGAATGTGTGTGTTAATGGGCGAATGTGAAATAAATTGTACAGTGCTTTGGAGAAGAGCGCTATATACTGTAAATGCAGCCCATTTACCATTATCAGCTCTGTTGTCTCTGTTGATGATGTCGCTAGTGGAGAAGAGATCCCAGACATCTTGAATAGGATTGAGGAGGCTGACACCTGTTCAGCCTCCATTATAACTAAGCCTATCCCTAACCTTCACTAACCTAATGGTCAGAATAATGGGATGTCGGAACTATGAGCGGACCCCAGAGAGTTGTTGTCTCCTTCACATTACTGCTATATTACACCCCATATTTCCAAGCACTGGGGAAGAAGGAGATCTGGCAGCAGTATGGCTCTGGTGAGACTCACTTCTACTGCATCAAGCAGTCTCATCTTGGAGCACCACTAGCCAAGACAGTGATCAAGGCACATATGCCTTGGAGACAGGAGATGACTACATGGGCCAGGTGAGGATTAAAAATTTAGTTATGGCTTCTGACCGAGTACAATATCTAACAAACTTTGGAGAGGCAAAGACCTTGACAGTAAGACACAGTATTGGTAGCAGAGAAGTACAACTGCTGAGACCAACAAGGCACCGTTCTAGCGTGTTTCTTGCCACCTGCTTGCAACAGCCAAGGAACCTGAGGAAAGACTAGAGCCAATGGAAAATGGAACAGGGCATGACATAAAGGCTTGTCCTGTTGTCCAGGACAAGTGCCCATACTATGGAGTGGAGGGAGCAAGGGGGGTCATTAGCCGTCCTTTTGTTATTATTTCAATGTATGACATTTTTATCCGGACAAGTGACTTTTGTCCCCGGACAAGTGAATGGGAAATATACTTGTCCAAAGGACAACTGCCTCAAAAAGTCAATGTCAAGCTCTGATGGATGGAAGGAGCACTTTGACTTTAGTACACTCCTGCCATGTCTGAAGCAAGACACTCGACACTGATGGAGTTCTGTGCATCATATTTTGCCATGGAACAATGACAAATCCATCCTGTAAAAACACCTCATACTAACTTGCATGCACACAATCACAATATGGTGCACTTTGAGGGAAATTGTTATTTAATGTTGTGTGTGATTTTGTTGTGTAATTTTATTTGTCACTTTTATTCGTAAATAGTCTTATCTGCTCATTTAAACACCCATTTAAAACCCCCCTTTAAAGTTAAATGTGGATGTTTACTTGTTGTATTTCTCACTAGCATGTATTTTGTTATAAACAAAACAAACTTACTATAAAATAGTAACAAACTTACAAAAAATACTATAAAAGTGCAAGTAATGAACAAAATCGTTTTTGAAAAATGGCATTGACATTGATATTTCAAAGACAAGATGATCCTTAATGGTCAAAACAATGTCAGAAATGAATTATACATGTCAGCATTAGTTGATTTAGACCTACTGCACCTGTTTTTACTCCTAACAATGGCCAAGTTATGGCCCACGGTCTTCGGAATAGCAAAATGACCTTGACCATGACCTTTTGAGGTCCAAATCACCCAAAATGGTCAAAACAATATCAGAAATGAATTCCCCATACCCAAATTAGTCCAAATGAAGGTATTACATGTGCATATACACCCAGAAACAGAAAAGTTGGATTTTCATCATAGCCGATGGCAGCCATATTTGATTTGGCCATTGCGCCATTCGTGGCACTATGGTGGACGAGCACCTCGGTGATTTTTCATGTCTAGGGACCCACTGACTCAGTTCAGGTGAGAAACTCCCCTAACACCAAATTGCGAACAGGACTTTAAGCCAGATACTGTATTAGCTTGTAATATAATTTGAATACAAGTTATGATGAGTGCTGACCCAGATTATGTTAATGTAAATGAAAACCATTGAGTAATACAAATATATATATATATTTTTTGGCAAGCATCTTGAAAATGCCATGGCTAATTGGCTCAGCAGCAATTGTTTACCAGAAACACAAGTGAAGGTGTGTTTCCAGTTCAAAGCTGCTGCAGAACCAAGCCCCTAGACACCAGGGGAGGGCTGAAGCCAAATTGACATGGTGGCCGTTTGAGGTAAGGCAGCTTTTTTAACGATGGGGCCAGAAACATGAACGCGCATCTAGGCTTCTTTGTATTGACTTCGCGTTCATAGCGGAAGTGCTCGTTCACGACTTGTCCACGACTTGTCCATGAACACAAACCTTGTCCATGAACACAAAACGCGCCACTTAGGCCCCGTCACGTTTTACAACCGGAAAAAGGCGTGGAATTTGGCTTCATGCGCTGGGTGAGCAACTCAATACAAGTGGACGGGCGGCGATATCGGGTGCCCTCTCTATTCCTCTTATAGAACCAATCACCCGGAACAGGAAATGTTTATGCCATGCCCCCAGTCACTTGTGTCACTTCCCAGTGCGACATCACATTCAAGTAACTCCCACAACCATAGACATAAAAAGGTAGCCGCCTCCTTCGGCTCTAGGGCATCCGTCTTGGCGGATAGGCAATTTTTAAGGCAAGCTTCTACGCGTGGGTCACAGAAGGGGACGTTCAGTAGCCGGTAGGCCATTAAGATGCGGGACTCCTTTTTCACTTCCTCATATCCATTTTGACGGGTCGATCCAATGAACTCCAGCGGCAGAAGAGGCATCTAGCTTTTTGGAGCTGTGTGAAACACAGGCTCCCTATACGTGGCTGTGTGGGTCTGTGTGTGTGTGTGTGTGTGTGTGTCTGTCTGTCTGTCTGTGTGTGTGTCTGTGTGTATGTAGCCTGACTTCGGCGCGTAACTAGTGCCGCACCATTTACGCCACTCGCGCAATATATACATCAAAATGTGCGGCTCGGCCGGGAATGGTGTTCTATTACCTTTCGTTCCGATCCGCCTTACCATGCCGACGTAATCGGCAAAAAACGACGCTTAATTGTCCCCATTGACTTATAATGGGACAATGCAAGAAATCACTTTCAAGTATTTTTCTCTCGTAAACCATAGGAGCTACAGTTTCAAACCTCGGAGAGGAGATTCATAATGATTTTAAGAATGAATCGAAAAATAATTACATCACTCGGCCTCATGGTGGCGCTATAACGGCCCACTTTACGTTTTGCCCCGTAACTCTTGAACCGTGGATCGGAAAATTAAAATTCTTTTTTCCCTGGATTCCTTGGGTCAAGACGCATCTCCCCATATAGGCCACGCCCATGCGTGGCCTATATGGCCTATATTGCGCCAGGATAGATTTTCCGCCATCTTGAATTTTCTCCAAAACACACTTTTTGCTCCTTTTCCTACATATTTTCTTCAAATGTCACAAAAATCGGTACACATGATCTACACACACACACACACACACACACACACACACACACACACACACACACACACACACACACACAGCTCCACTTCACACGGGTGTGATTTTTATATCTATTCCCACAACCATAAGACATCATCTGACAGAATGTACCGCTTCACTCATTAGACTCCCAATCCATTATCCTATGGTTCGAATCCCAACGCTGACAGTTAATCTTCCACAATCCAACGTTACTGTTTTTGTTTTTTTCTTTTGACAATCTTGTTTCTCCGGTTTAGGTATATTCTTACTAAGGTTAAGGTTAGGATTAGGAATAAGTTTAGGTTTAGGTATAATTTGAATGAGGTTAGGGTTAGGAATAAGGTTAGCTACCCTTATTTGTAACCCTAACCTCAGTAAAATTAGGTCTAAAGCTAACCTTATTGCTAACCCTACTTGAATGTGACACCGCTTCGTCTATCTGTCTGGGAAGTGATGGAAGTGACTGAGGGCATGGCCAACTAACTAGCGGTAGCCTAACGCCACTTGCTTCTGGGAAAGGGAAAGACAGTTATGCACAGTCTATTGTGCTCTTCAGTGTGACTGCAGTGCATACAGCTTTTCTGTTAGCAGTTATGTGTCTGTGTCAAACAGTTCTTTAAGTACTTTATCAGCCCTGATGGCATTCTAAATTGCATGTGATTGCAGCCCATCTACAAGCCCAGCCCTGCCAACCTGTTGAACTGAAGAATATCCCCAACATCCTCTGGGCAGGGAATCGACTCAGTTTGTTCTGTTGGGGTTTACAATACTAGAGTTATGTTCTCTCCATATGCAGCAGCTTAAGCAAGTAGAATACTCTATTTCGAAAGAGGCCAAATGTTTTGGCTTGCTGAAACTGAACTTTTCTGTGGATTAATGTTTTTCAATACTCTATTCACTTGAAGCACTGAATTTCCCATAGTTAAGACTAGAGAATCTTGGAGGTGCAAGGAGTACCATCAATTACAGTACTTTGGCAAGGCAATCCGTGCTCCGGCAATCCGGAGCTCTTTCTGGTGGAACAACTGTACATCACCAATGTTTGAAAAGTAATTGCTTAGATATTTGGGTACCACATTGTAATGTGATGTAAAAAAAAAACTACGAAATAATATTGTTAAATAGTACCTGCATAATTATTACAGATTTGCCATCTGTTGATTAGTTAAAGTCATAGTGTGTATCTTTGCTTTTTGGAGCTGTGTGAAGCACAGGCTCCCTATACGTGGCTGTGTGGGTCTGTGTGTGTGTGTGTGTGTGTGTGTGTGTCTGTGTGTGTGTGTGTCTGTGTGTATGTAGCCTGAACTTCCTAAACTTCGGCACGCCACTAGTCCCACAGTTTTGCCACCACACACTCGCGCCATATGTCAAATCGACCGGCTTACTCGGGAATCGTGGGCTATTACTTTTCTAAGAGAAAGGTTCTATAGTTTAATTGATATTAATTTATTAGTGAATTAATTTTCCCCATTGACTTATAATGGGAATTGCAAAAACTCACATTCAATTATTTGTCTCTCGCAAACCATAGGGGCTAGAGTTTCAAGACTTGGAGAGGAGGTTCATAATGATTTCAAGGATTAAATAAAAAATAATTGTGTCATTTGGCCGCATGGTGGCGCCATAACACCCCACTTTACGTTTTGGCCTGTAACTCTTGAACCGTAGGTCGGAAAATTAAAAATATTTTTTCCCTGGATTCCTTGGGTCATGACGCATCTCCCCATATAGGCCACGCCCATTTGCGCCATGATAGATTTTCCGCCATCTTGAATTTTCTCCAAAACACACTTTTTGCTCCTTTTCCTACATATTTTCTTCAAATGTCACAAAAATCGGTACACATGATCCACACACACACACACACACACACACACACACACACACACACACACACACACACACACACACACACACACACACACACACACACAGCTCCACTTCACACGGGTGTGATTTTTGTAGTGTTTTTGGCGACACCACTGGTAATAATACAAAATACATTTCTAGTTCCAAAGAAATAGAAATGAGCACCTACTCTAGTAGATTTTTGGAGCTGTGTGCAGCTCCCTATACGTGGCTGTGTGGGTCTGTGTGTGTGTGTGTCTGTCTGTCTGTCTGTGTGTGTGTCTGTGTGTATGTAGCCTGACTTCGGCGCGTAACTAGTGCCGCACCATTTACGCCACTCGCGCAATATATACATCAAAATGTGCGGCTCGGCCGGGAATGGTGTTCTATTACCTTTCGTTCCGATCCGCCTTACCATGCCGACGTAATCGGCAAAAAACGACGCTTAATTGTCCCCATTGACTTATAATGGGACAATGCAAGAAATCACTTTCAAGTATTTTTCTCTCGTAAACCATAGGAGCTACAGTTTCAAACCTCGGAGAGGAGATTCATAATGATTTTAAGAATGAATCGAAAAATAATTACATCACTCGGCCTCATGGTGGCGCTATAACGGCCCACTTTACGTTTTGCCCCGTAACTCTTGAACCGTAGATCGGAAAATTAAAATTCTTTTTTCCCTGGATTCCTTGGGTCAAGACGCATCTCCCCATATAGGCCACGCCCATTTGCGCCAGGATAGATTTTCCGCCATCTTGAATTTTCTCCAAAACACACTTTTTGCTCCTTTTCCTACATATTTTCTTCAAATGTCACAAAAATCGGTACACATGATCTACACACACACACACACACACACACACACACACACACACACACACACACACACACACACACAGCTCCACTTCACACGGGTGTGATTTTTATAAAACTGTACAGTCCATGTACAGTATGTGCTACAGTATGTGTATCTGTCACTCTTCACTACAGTATTGACTTGATAGCAGCTGTCCGTCTGGACAGCTGAGCTGCCCCATGCTCACTCCTACGTCATCAGTCCATTACACTACATCATTTTGGTTCCAAAAAACAGGAGAAGCCCCATACCTCCAGCTTCACAGCCCGTCCGATCTGGTCTTCTATTACGGCAACTACAGTAACAGACAAAATAAACAATATGGGAGTCTGGATCCGGAGCATTTTTTCACTAACAGCAGAGCCAGCTGGTAAATCAAACTCTTGTGGAAGCCAGTTTTAGAGAAGAACAAAAAAAAACTTTTACAGAGAAAAGCTTTCCATGTCAGTTCTTCGCTTTTTTCTTTCAATTAAGAAATACCCTCCAGTTCTGACATAACAGTATCCTCCTCGCTGTGATTATCTAATTCCATGAAACAGTGCAATTACTGTCGCTTCTCATCACCCTTACCTGAACCACACATATAGTTCCTCAAAGAGCACATATTGGCACAGCCACCTCGGTTTCAGCATAAATGCACCAGAGGCCTGACAAGATAGATAATGAAGAATGAAAAAGAAAAATAATGAAACTGATCTCTACAAGGCCAGGGTTTCGTACTCCTGACCAAGGTCTGTGCTCACATGCAGCAGTGAAACCAACCAAACCTATTGCCAATTCCATTTATGTGAGTTAATTGATCTGCGTGAAATGGGATAGGATGCCATTTTAACTAAGGCACTCCAAACTTACACTTGCCCCAACCTACATTTCTATGGAACGCCATGCTGTAGCTTCCTTTCTCCTGTGTCACCTTCATAATCTCGGTCAGTTTGCTAAACTCTTACAGTATCTAGTGTGTAAATGGGGAAATACCCACACAGTAAAATCCTCACAGCCTTATTTAGATTATCGATGGTGCACGGTCTAAAATGCTGGGCCCAATTGCGTCAGGGGCTTGTCCGCCTCAGTTTGGCTAGTTTCTTTATGGCACATTATCTGGGTGCAAAGCTCAGCCCTATGCTAAGGGGTCATGTTAAGCCTCTGAATTAGTCATGGGTCTGTTTTGGGCAAAACATGAAAAACATAAAAGCGTATTGCTATTTTAATGACAGATTGGAGTAGATGCATACAATTTTCTGTTAAGGAAAAGTGTGTGACCATCTAGCAGTAATACACTTTCTTGTCTTGATGTTCTTCTTTATTTAAACCACCAATTAAAGCATGGTAGAAACTATGTGGCCCGTGTGTCCTTTGCTTCCTTGTATTGGAAGCTCTATAGATATTTTTACGACTTGTTAACTGCTGTCAATTGAGCAGAGACAGATAAAGAAAGCCAGGACGCAATAGGTAAACAGGATGAGAGGTATTTGAAAATATTCTATAGAGTAATAAAATATAGACTCCAAGTCTTTCTTGTCTTGATGTTCTTCTTTATTTAAACCACCAATTAAAGCATGGTAGAAACTATGTGGCCCGTGTGTCCTTTGCTTCCTTGTATTGGAAGCTCTATAGATATTTTTACGACTTGTTAACTGCTGTCAATTGAGCAGAGACAGATAAAGAAAGCCAGGACGCAATAGGTAAACAGGATGAGAGGTATTTGAAAATATTCTATAGAGTAATAAAATATAGACTACTACTACTACTGTTGTTGTAAATAATTGCAAATCACAGTCACCACTCTTTTAGTCTCAACGTAATAATCATGTTCACTCTCAGTTGGGTTGTTTTTCAAAGCACTCCCTGTGCGCTGGGAACCCAACATTTGATGGTGACCTGTTAATGCTTTTAGCGTTGCACTGTTTAAATAGTAAGGAAACATTTGAGTCACATGCCCCTGCTGATGAGACTAATTTGAAGCTGGTCCTAGTGCAAATTAAGCTCCAGGTCTGTGCGTAAGATAGCATTGCTAGACTGATTGAGCTATAGACCATAACTCATTACCAACATGTCCAGGGCAGGGTGCTAATAGGGGCAAGATTACTTGTTATCTAAACTATGGGGCATGGGCATAACAACTACAGCTGTGTTGGTCAGAAAATAGCAATGAGAATTGCACTGCCAGTTAGCGGCGCCTTGCGCCAGGCGACAAATTTGGCTCCAGTGTTAATTTATCCATTTGTAACAAGTCCATTTGATTACATTTTACTTCCAAATTACAAAACAAAAAAACACAAAAACCCACCAAAATTGGGAGGTAGAGAAACATTTTCCATAGCAGCATGGATAAGAAATATGGTGGTGATGGGGGCCCCTTGCCTTCAAATTGGAGCCACATATTCCAAAAGCTGACCTGGGATTGAATCTTGCCAGCGCTTTCCTGTGCCTACCCCTCACTATCTCCCTTTCAGCTTTTGAAACTGTCTATCTCCACTGGACTTTTTCATTAAAAAAAAAGGAACTGGACGGAAATGTTCAATTTTGTGACAGGAAGTCATTCTCCAAGGTCACAGGCCTCATTGTGAAGCCATGCTAGCTGATATATGGAAGGACTGCTGATAGCCTCCCTCCAGCACTATTCAGACGGTCGCCGACAGACTGTTTTGAGAGACAAAGGCAGATGGTGGAGGAGGGATGTAGTATTTCATCCAACAGGTTTCCCGCTGTCACATTTGTTTTTCTAGCAGCATCTTTCATCTGCATTTTGCCAATGGTTGATTGGTTTCACACCTATGGCAATGACAGATAGGCACACACACACTGCAGTAAACACAGACACACACAAACCGCATGCTCACTGGCGCTGCACATTTTTGGCTCCTTGAAATGAAATGCTAATAAACACTGTACACATACAAACATACATACAGTACGTACATACATACATGTACATGCAATACATAATCATTTATACTTACAGACAGTATAGTTCATACTGTGTGTGTGTGTGTGTGTGTGTGTGTGTGTGTGTGTGTGTGCGTGTGCGTGTGTACTGTACACAGTATATATATATATATATATATATATATATATATATTAGGGCATTAACGACTTGTGATTTTTGCAAGTCGCCTCGACTTGCAAAAACTTGTAAAAAGTTGTAAAAAGTTGATTTGAAGTCGACTATCGTTTGATGACGTCATCACATCACACACGACCCCCCAATTATTTGGGGGGGGTCCTCAGATGATTAACTTAATGTGAAACATTGTTTTCTCTCTCAATTATAGAGGGTATCTTCACATTTCTAAAGTGCCAATTTAAGGACTTTTTAATACCTCTAAAATGGCAAATTAAACATTGTCCAAATTGTCAAATATATAGAGGCAGAATGCGAGGCGTTGTGAGCATGTAGATCGGCTATTTTCACAATAGAAAGTTTTTTCTTTTTTTTCAACTTTGACTTTCGACTTTCTCTGGTGGGAGTCGACTTGTGTAATGAAGTCGACTTTTTCGTTAATGCCCATATATATATATATATACACACACACACACACACACACACACACACACACACACACACACACACACACACACACACACACACACACACACACACACACACACACACACACACACACACACTACTGTATATATATATTCATATATAGACCACCACTGAGAGACATACTGTATGTGACCCCCACACACTTCCCCACTACACACACAGAGTGGGTACTCTAGTCTAAACGCACGCGCACACACACACACACACACACACACACACACACACACACACACACACACACACACACACACACACACACACACACACACACAGACACACACACTGTCACCGAGTCAGAATCTGTCAGTTCTGCTTGGCTTTAGTCACAGTTCTCTTCAGTGTCTGTTCTCCTTTGTGATTGAGATGGCTGCGGATAGACAGCCAGCCGCTCCAGCCTCCCACAGGGACACGGAACAATGAGGACAGATGAATACCTGCGAGCGGCAATCAAAGAGCCCTTTCATCATCACAAATTCAATTTGGGAGATGCATGTTAAAGCCCCAATGCACGCTTTTCCAATGCATTAAATTGAAACTTCAATCTTGTCATGTTTTTTTTGCGGCCACAAATGCGATGGTAATGAGGAACAGAATAGTGTATGTTTCATTAAAAAAAAGGCAACTCGGCCGCCATTTCGCGGAAGCCCGGTTTTGTGTTGAAGTTTCGTGACAAGCTCATTTTTGGAGCTCGTCTTGGTTGGAACTGGAAGTATAACAGTTTGATTCCCATGCAGCTCCTCCTGGTTTCATCTTGAAGTTCAAGACACTGTGAGAATCTCCACCTGCTTGTGATGTTGCCTTGCATGGCTGTCCACGCTGTCAGTTTGCCTGACAGCGTGGCTCAATGTAAAGTGCTTTGGATAAAGGCGCTATAGAAAACATTTACTGGACATGATGGAGATCTTACAACAGGTGGTGACATATATCGTCACTGTCGGGCAGAAACCTTGTATCTCCCAGTTTAAAATCTGTATTTTTTTTATTTATTTTTTGCGGTGCGGTGTGTGCTTGTAGATCGGCTATTTTAGCTATTTTAACTCATTTTTAAAATGATAAATACAAAACTAACGGTTTGGGACATGGTTTCCACCCGACAACAACGATATGCTGGAAGTCATTTATGTCCAGAAGGTGAGTTGGAAGGTATTGTCTTTTTTTTTAGAGACTTGTTTTCTCTTTTTCTTGTATTCCTCCTCACTTTGTGGCATCCCACAGGGAACTGAGGGGGGTGCAGGTAGTTCAGCACCAAGGCCAGCGCTGCAGGGTTCCCCCCGGCCAGGTGATACAAGGACAATGCCTCCCAGCACACATTCTTTTAGTTACTGTGACTTCATGCCCTAGTACGCGCGCATAGGGGAAGAAAATCAATGTCACGCGTGTGTTTTGGAGGTTCAAACAAAGGTGCTTCTTGCATCGATTTGGCTCCTTTTTGTGGCTTGGGGGCTTGAAAAACTAATATTTGGACATCCCCATCTTCAGGGCAGAAGAGCTCAATGCTAATACCTTTGTTGTTTGTAGGGCTGCGAATCTTTGGGGTCATGATTCACGATTCTTTTTTCGATTATTTCAAATCCAAACGAACAATTATTTTCCGATTTAAAAACGATTCTCTATTCAAAACGATTCTCTATTCAAAAAGATTCTCTATTCAAAAAGATTCTCTATTTAATTCATATATCAGGATCTACTCCAGTCTGCTGGCGTGAAAGCAGAGTACATTTACGTAGCTTTTATAATTGTAAAAGTTTTATCAACTTGCAATAATGTAAACACACAAGGTAAATCCAAGACAACATGTCTGATTTATTCATGCTTGCACACATTCTTTTAACTTATACAAACACAACATAATATCTAATAAATTATCGTAATAAAAAAATCATAAAATAAAAATCATAAAAATCACAATATCTAATACATAATATCTAATAAAAAAATAGATTTTTGGAAAATGAGAATCGATTCTGAATCTTACCATGTTAGAAACACGATTCAAATTCGAATCGATTTTTTCCTGCACCCCTAGTTGTTGGAGGATTTGTCAGGATTTGTCTAAAATTACGTCAAAGGAGAGGCGGACCTGGGCACATCTGGTACCAATTTCCCAATTATTTACTGCTGTTTAAAGTCGAGTATAACTTTTCTTACTGTGATGTATAGGAATATGACATATACAGTATGGTGCGGCGGGACATTTATTCTTTCACCCAGTGTCAATTGTCTAATGTAATCCTGGGAGCTACACTCCCTCTGTCAACCTGGGGAGAGCAACGGACTGAACGCATGCTTCCCTCAATGCATGAGGAGTCCAAGCCGCTTCTTTTCACCTGACAGGAGGGTGGAGTTTCCCCGGTTGGACGTAGCGCGTGGAAGGAACACGTTATTCCAACCAGTTCCTTTCCCCTCCATCAATCAGGTGCCCCAGCTGGACAGGGGGAGGCATAGCCAATTCCACCTGAACTCTCCATATAGCTGCCATAACTTAATAACCAAACTAATTATGTTTACCCCCTCTATTATGCTCTCCTCTCGTCTCCAGGGAGTGGTAGCCACGGAGAAGAGCAGAGGGGGACAGCTTCTCGAGGAGCCAAAGATGCTGCCTTTCCGAGCGAACACCTTCAGCCTGCAGGTGTCCATCCAAGACGTCCCCCAGTTTCTGTGGAGCATCAAGCCCTTTACCACATGTCAGGTATGACGGCGAGCCAGCGCTCGCAGAGATTCATTCAGATTTAAGCAGATCAGTCCTTAATCTTCTCCTCCAAAGCCAGGTGGAAATTAAATTAGTTTTGGTACTAATGCCACCCAAGAGCAGGGCTGGGGTCCCTGGCCAAGAGAGATAGTACGTTATCTGTCAGTGAAACGTTGGTGTCCATCAGCTTAGCCGTCTCGCAGACATGCGTTTGAGTGATAGATTAAGTTCCTTTCTTTTTCCCCCCGTATTGTATTGTACAGCAAAACATATATATTCTTTATAAAAGTGAAACTGTCTTTTAACTCTCTTGCCGCCGAATGAACGCTCGTTCTTTTATCCTCTGTGCCATAACGAGCGTTTGTTCTTTCAGCTGTACAGTAGCAGCAGCTCCCGTAACGTTAGTCTCAAATCTGGAGCGCACATAAACAACAATGGCGGCGGCATCACTTTTCTCCTCCATTTCTATGCCTGGGTCTAGTTTCTCCATTTCTATGTCTACAACTGATGCAACCGAGGGACAAACTTCAGCCTTGAACAAGTCCAACGGAAGCGCCCGTTGGACTTGTTTTTTTTCCCCACAACACGATGAGGGATACGCTGGTCTTTTACAAAATAAATGCAGTTGGAAATAATGGATGGATATTTTTTTTATAAAATCGCAAATGTAAGCTACTTTTATGGCATTAAAAGACATCCTTAGATCCTTATAGCATCATATAAATGGCGGTAAAAGAGTTAATGTTGTATGCGGTAGGCATTCCTCTGTGGAACGGCCGGGTTGTGTGCTCTGACTGCCCCGACCATGCTGTGTTATTGCTCCCAACGCCTGAATGCAGAGGTGAGGCCTGCCGCGTGTTTCACACAAAGCAGACACCTCCACAGTGTCTGCACTGTTATTTATGAGGGTCTTAGGAGGGAGACAGGCTCTGTGAACCTCCACCACCACCCCCTCCTCCTCCTCCTCCACCTCCTCCCTTCTCTCTCGGAGCAGGTGTAGAATAATGGCCGCGTGGCTCGCCATACATCAAGTCAGCTTTTAGTCCTAAAGAGCAAGCTGGTCTCTCCATGTCCATCATTCCTTCCACCTCCACCACCGCCACCATCAATTACCCGCCACGTAATCCCATGAATCGGGTGTGGGGCAGGGCGTGCACTGTGGGGTGGTGGTGGGTCAAAGCCTGAAGGGTTAAAGTCTTATAGGATGGTATAGCGTTGGCCTACTTGGGCCCCACTTTGCCTTTAATGGCGAGTTCCTCGCTGCGAATCGTTTACAGGTCACTTTAATATGCAGATATCAGGCAATGTGCACTGCACCAGAGGTCAAGGACGTTTTCCCCACAGATGTGCCCCCGTTTCCACGGAAATTAATTATACATCAAAGGCCATCATTCTCTCCTCTGCTCCCCGAACCCCACAGCCCGGCACGTTCAGAGGAATGCTCCGCACAATAATACATAGATAGAGCCCCATGAGCGTCTTTTTTATGGTCGGAATTACGTGGGTCTGTATTTGCAAAAGGATCCCGCTGCTTCCCTCATTCCCCCTCTGTTTGAGGCTTTCCTCGAAAAAATACTTATTTCTACGCATGAAGCTATCGTCGATTAGACTTCAAAAGCCAGCTGCCTTTTGATCTTACTTTGCATTTGTGACAGTTTTGTTTTTGTTTTGTTTATTTTTTGCGAGAATGTGCTCACATGAACGACAAGCAGTTGACTCATCTTACACAGATGCAGTCTTAAAGTCGTTGAAGTCTGTTTGCCTCTTCTTCCTCCTCATTCATTAAAGTTAATTTGATTTATTTGCCAAATAACAGGCGCAAATTAAAACGGGCAATCAAATTCTAAAAGCATTTAAAGGTTAGAAACAAATGAGAAATTAATGAATGACAGATACAATAAAAGCCTGTGAAAGCATCTCACACGCTAAAAGAGAGAAATAAACAGCTGACGTGCAAAGACAAAGATGCAACGACTTGTGCACTGTGTGTGCTGAGAAATGTAAAAGTAACTTTTCCCATTACCCTCTCTTCCTTCCTTCCTTCCTTCCTCCCTCTCTTTCCTCCTCTCCCTCTCCCTCCTTCCTTCCTTCTCTCCCGTCATGTCAGGAATTCCCTTTCCCCCAAGTGTGGTGCAGCAACCAGCAGCCCCTGCACTGTGCCTTCTCCCTGGAGAGATACAGCCCCGCCACCACGCAGCTCTCCTGCAAAATCAGCGTGCGCCAGGTCAAGGGCCATGAGCAGATTCTGCAGGTCTACACGGCCGTGGCCGAGGTGAAACCTTCCTGCCTCTTTCCCTTCTCCTCCTTGCCAGGCAGTGGAGGACGTTTTACTTTTCTCACACAACCTTTATCTAACCTTCCGCAGAAGTGTGTGTGTGCATGTGTGCGCGTGTGGACGTGTGTCTGCGCGTGTGCATGTGCACATTGACAGCAGTGTTGGGCCAGCTTTTCCCCTGCGCTGGCATTCTGTTATTAATAGAGAGAAAAGGACACACTCTCTAAAAGCATAGAGCTATACTTAGATTCTTGTGTGGCTATAGATCTCACGCAGCGGGATTGTACTGCATTTGAACCCGCTGTTACACCCGGTGTTACAGTCAGACATGGGCAAAAATGACGTTTTAACAATACTGTCTAAACCACAGGTAAATATTTTTTAATTAATTAATGAATTTAAATTGTTTGTCAACTGCCTCACGTGTGCAGCGAACCCAAAACTTTGCCTGGGAGTCGTGGTGCGGAATAAAATGCAAAAGCAGTGCAGTAATTACAGACTGCTACAAAGCCAACATGCAGCAGTTCTTCATAGGTTTTGCCGTCAGGATATTGCAGTGAAACAGCAGCAGTGGGGTGACTGCTCAACCTCGCAGTGCTGAGAGAAAACAAAATCAACAAGAGTGAGATGCTAAATGAGGGCAATCATGTGGGGAAAAGACGTCTCTTTTCAAAAGTGACTGAGCCAAACTTTGAAGGCACCCTGGTCTCTAAACAAGGGATGCATTCACTGTTTGTATGAGCCGAGTCCCAACATGATGGATATGAATATAACTTAACGTTTTCAGGCCAAGGACCCCTTAGCTGAGAGAGAGATGAAGCAGGGACCCCCTCCACATGTTGTATAAATGTGTGATGCAGATCTTCAGCGATTTCATAGATAGACTCATAGACTTGTTTGACAGCACTGTCATCAGTCTATGTTGGATTTGTGTTATTGTGTATTTTCAGACATTTAACCACTTAAATCGTTGATATTTTGTAAATTTGACCTTTCACTCCGTACTTGGTCTGCTCTTTTTTACCTCTACATCCAACCTATTTGACGAAAATAGCCGATCTACAATGAGCTTGTAGATCTGCTATTTTTGGCTAAAGTTCTCCTCGGAATAGGGATGCGAGGGTTCATGTTGTTCATTTAAAAGAATTATCCTATCACACAAGGATTTGGCAGCCCCCCTGTAGTAACTCTGAGGACCCCCGCAGGGTCCCGGACCCCCTGTTGAAGACCCCTGACTTAGGGCCTGTTAAGCCTGATGTTATACATGGTTCCATGCCGGTGTCGCAGACCAAAAATAACAGATCTACAAGCTCACAACACATCAAATGCGAATCGTTGTGAGCTTGTAGATCGGCTATTTTCGGTGAGCAACACAGCATGCAAGTAAGGCATTACAGTACCGGTCTTCTACCCTCTGTTAGCACTTCTTATGGTGGAAACTTCATATAAAATGGAAAGTGGAAAAGTATTTTTATCAGTCAGATATAACTACACATATATAGTATGTGTCCTTGCACTGCAGAGAAGAGTATTCTTATCTTTCCAATATTGTCAATATTATTTGCCCCTGTTAACATGCTTTCTATTACCTCCTTTCGGGAGTCTGTTGATTGCTATTGGCTTGTCAGCCTCTGTTAGCCCTACCAATCAGCTCTAACCACCAGGCAGCAAGGGTGCTGCACCAAATTCTGGGCCCGGGGTACTTTAACTATTGAGAAATAGCAGATATACAAGCTCACAGATCTGTAGATCTGCTATTTTTGAAAAATTGTGAAAATGTGTGCATTTTTCAAAAATATTTCAAATCCTTCTAAGGTTTTTTTTAAAACCTGTTTTTATGTCAGTGGTGCTCAAACTGTTTCATGTGAAGGACCCCCAAAATGATATGTATTGGACCACGGACCCCCATGTCAAAATATTTAGTTCCAGGGACCCCCCCAGAAGCAAAATTTGAGTTACAAATGTTCGCCTAAAAATACATATATTCAAAGATTTGCACACATTTTCACAATGTCTCAAAAAATAGCAGAGCTACAAGCTCGCAGCGTGGCACCGCTGTGAGCTTGTATATCTGCTATTTTTCAATAGCTAAAGTATAAAATAATTCCAGGCCTCTCCACCTTGGGCCCTAGTAACTCAGTCCCCTTTGTGACACCCCTGCCAGTCAGCCAGGGGCAGAAGGGAAAAAACCCACACAATGGGTCCTATTGAAAAACTTGTTAGCTAAACTTTTCTCATTATGGCATGTCACCCTACATTTACAAGCTTCAAATCATTTCCCCAATTTATGAAGACCAAGACATGACAACCTCCCCCCAAAGCATCAACGTTTTTGACATAAAATATATATATATATATTTTTTTCCCCCTGAAGGAGCTTCGGTGACATTTTGGTGGCACAACAGGTGACAGATGTCACAAATAGTATTATTAAACTGTTATTTATTTATTTTTGGTCCTCTGTAGAGTGAGAAGGAGTCGGTGCCATTTTTTATGCAGACAGACTGCACCATCACCTCGCAGACAGGTCCCAAGGCCTTCAAAATCCCCCTGTCCATACGCCAGAGGATCTGTGCTACCTTCGACACTGCCAATGCCAAAGGCAAGGACTGGCAGCTCTTAGCCCAGAAGCTACACCTAGACAGGTGAGCTCACTGTACTTCTCATACGGGAGAGTGTGTGTCAGGGACATGCTTGCCATTGGGAAAAGCGGGACAACTCCCGAACGGCCGGTTCATTCCCGGCCAGTCCAGGCCGGCCATTAGGAAAAAATTTAAAATAAAATGTCGGCCTTCGATCCATTTGGGCGGCCAACAAAGTAAATCGTCACTGTCGGGCAGAAACCTTATATCTCCAAGTTTCAAATTTATAATTTTTTCGCAAAGCAAAGACTGCTTCATCATATAAGGTAGTTTAAATCATTTTTAAAATGATAAATACAAAACAAACGGAAAAGGCAAATCTTTGAGTGGCAGCAGCGCTATAGAGAGAGATCTCTCTCTATAGCACGCAATGAGGGCCTCTCCAACTCTTTTTCCCAGGCTGAATCGGGCCCAGCACGTCCCTGGAGTGTGTGATTGACTCACTAGCATGCCTTTATTCCCTGTTGTTGTATTCTTCTTATACAACTATTGTCCACTTTCTGACAAGGACTGTACCTATCTATTTTAGGCATGTTATTATAGGCGAAAGTTGTCCCAAAAACATTTTGTCTGTTTTCGCTACTTTTGAAAATAATGGAAATATTAGATGTACCAGCTGACAATATGTAGATGGCTATCATGCACAACACCACTATATAAAAATGTATTAAGTTGTTCAAATTCACAATTGTTCAATAATTCTATACCTGGAGGAATATTTCTAAACTCATTAAAGTTTCTATGCAACCCACTTCTAAGTATGTATAGTATTCAATAAGTAGCCTATATTAATTTCCCAAGTTGACACTACTACAGTACACTGACCAGACTAATAATTTAACTGTGAATGCATGTTGCCTATTGTTGCATATAATGTACATTCCTTTGTGCTGTCCTTGCAAACTGACTTTCCCTTGAGGCAATACATGGTATCATATTGTTCCTCTTAAGACTTTGCTATCTATGTCAGACAGTTAGCAAATATCAGTCAGCATAATGAATATCACTTTCTCGTTCCAAGTCCCATCCCATTCGATATCCTCTTATCTTTAATATGAAACAGACCGTTCTATACTATCCTATATACTATACTCGTTATGGGACTGTACTGGTATTTTTGATCCAAATGTTCTCTTTGCCAATGCCATGCGTTGGCTCACGGCAGACCTAATCTCTCTTTAAGTGTGTGATTCATGAGAAGTTGGTATCTGAGAGTCCTCTGGGGTTCCAAATTACCCAGATAAGCCTTCTTCTGTCATATTTAGGCTCCTTTCAACTCAGCCACATTTGACCAATGGCTGCAGCCTCAGAAGCTGGGTGGATTATTTTGTCTTGTGGCAGATAGTACACCACAGACTGGAAGTGAAATACTGCCCCCCACTGGATTCCATCCCCTATGACTAAGTTTGTAGGTCTGTCATGGCAGCAAGGGATGGTTGAGCACAGTGTTTTCACTACTGATAATGTCATAACATTAGGAGGAGTTAATAAACTATGAACGAATACTTAATTCTAATTACTTAATTATTAAGTAATTAAGTATTAAGTATTTTTTAAATAGTTCTAGTTTACTAATAGCTTGTTCATGACCCGTTCAAAATCATTAATTAACAAACATTAACTAACACACATTTAACAAATAATTATTAACTTGAATTACTTATTAACCATTTAAGAGGGGTAGTTATTCTAAAGTGATATCCAATTATGTGAGGAAGTGTTTCATTACTTTTTAAGAACCACTGCCCCAGAGTCTATCTGAACCTGAAACGAATAAAGGAAAATTGCTGATCTACAAGCTCACAACACGTCACATCGCAATTTGTTGTGTGCTTGTATATTGGCTATTTTTGCTACTTTTGCACAACACTGTTATAAATCAATAAAATAGAGCATTCATTTATGAAAAGAATATGTATTATGGAGAGACATGGTCTCTACCCAACAGTAATGATATGTAGTACTAAGAAGTATTGTCATAGTTATGCAGAATCAATAAGAAAGTTAAATGTAAAATTAAATGTTAGGTTAAACAGAGCTTGCCTCTCTAATATATTTAGGTTAAGTGTTCCATAATTTGGGAGCATACTTTAAGAAACCAATTTTATTTTCGATAGGGTTATACCTTTACAGAAGCATGCCTGCAGTAGAGCCTCATGAAGGAACATGACGTTGAGAGCTTTAGAAACAAGTAGAAGTGCAGTGTCTGGCTAAGATTGGAATGACTGGAATATGCTGTAACTTTTCAATGGCCATTTTAGAAAGACCCATAAAAGGTGCATTGCAGTAGCCAAACCCACTAAAGATAAAAGCATCTTGCTTAGTAATTAGTTTTGTTATGATCATACTTTGGCGATATATGCTGCTGTGTTAGTACCTTTATTTATATCTAAACAGCAATACAGTATCTTAGATTTTGCACTACTATAACTCACTCTGCCTATAGGCGCTCTATCCAGTAAATAAATGATCAACAATTAACAGTTTTAACAGGCCTCACTTTACATACAACTGCACATCGTGTCACATTTCCCTTGCCATACCACAGAGAGCATGCACCTAAACCTAACTCAAAGCCTGACAGGATTCTCTCCCTTCTCTACAGAAACCTGTGTTACTTCGCTAAGCAGCGGAGTCCATCAGCAGTCATACTAAGTCTGTGGGAGGCGCACCACCAAGACAGCGGTGACTTGGACTCTCTGGCCAGTGCTCTGGAGGAGATTAGCAAGATCCAATCAAAAACCTCCCCAAAGAGCCAGGACAAGCCTGAGCCCCACCTCAATCACATATCAACGGGCAGTCTGGCCTCAAATCTGCATCAAACAGGCTCGGAATTTGCAAATCACGACACGGAGGACTCGGCTCCCGAGTACACAGGCTGAACCGACAGAGGGACTGGCGCAAATTAGCCCAATCGAGTCTATGAACTGATGAATTAAGCTTAATGCATAATCCTTGTATGCACACATACTGTACCACAGCCGATGGTGGTGGACAGCACATGGCGGCACGATGAGGGGTCATGCGTTGGTCGGTGAGCAGTCGGACAGATGGACAGACGACGCGATCAACACATTGGCCAATCAGAGCTAGCAAGAGACATGATGCTGTCTCACCACCAGATCTACTACCCCACCTCATCTCTATTTTTCAAGAATATGTCTGAAGAAGGACTGTAAACCTGTTTCGTTTTTTTTTCTGCCCTTCTACTTGGCTACTTGATTATTTTAAGTTTTTTCTCAAGGTCGGCCCGCCCTTCATCTGAGTGGTGCACTGTGTATTTTGTGCCCCCACCTTCCCCCCAGCCATAGAGTTATGGTGCAGGGGTTACCTTCTGCATTGCTGCGTCCATTATTTTCCGGTACAATGTGCTCCTAAGAGAGAGTATGGGAAATTCTCTCCAGGCCCCTGGGGGTCTGTCCCTGCAACTCAGAACACACACACACCCCTCCCGATACCCAGCAACACTCCATATGGCATCTGGATGTATTTGCATATTAGTTCTAATATGCAAATTATGCTAGAGGAATATAATCATGGCATCCAATTTGTGGAAAAATACAAGCAAGACAAATATGTGTTTCACTTTGGGTTCCATTAAAAACAGCCTTCTTTTGTGACAGTGGACATCTTGAGAGGAGTCAGCTGACTGGTTTGGGTGGGCGTGGGGCGGGGGCGGGGGGGTGGGGGGGTACATACTGTCAGATGCTGTACTGTAGGAAAGTGTGAACTTTTGACTTAGTATCTGCTGACCAAGAAATGACAGCTGTATGGTGACCTGCTTAAGAGAGAGAGTACAACATCAGTGCTTTGAACTGCGGTGTGTATCTATCGCCTTAGTTTCACCATTGTGTTGATGTGTACCACATTGCTCTACAGGCCTATTTTAGGTCCCGAAACCACCCTCAATGGCGGTACTGCATTTCACAGCTATGCCAGGTGTCTGTTAGATGAAACGCAAAGGTTTTTATTCTGTTAGTGAGCTTTTATTGTTAAAAAAAAGGAGAAAAAAAAATGTTAAACTAAAATTATGCAGCGGCTTTTCTGGTCTCAGAACAACCTACGCGGTGTTTGGAAAAAAATATCTAACAAAGATGATGTCCGGGATGTGTTTTATCTGAAAACATATCAGCGTGCATTTTAATAAATACTTATTAGTTGTTCCCATAATAGTCACATTTGTGTGTCATTTCCTGCTTACAAATAGCATTCATGATAATTTGGCTATATTATTTATTTCAACCTATAAAAATAATTTTAAGATAACATGAAATAGGTATGTGGCATTTGTGTCTCTCACAGTTTTATCATTAAGGACATGGTGACATTTAACTTAAACATTAATAGTCATATTGTTTTACACAGCATTGAGCTGGGCTTTTTTCTCCCTGATTTATACAGTATGTTTGTCATCAAGACATGTTAATTCTTTTTTCTTCTTCTTCTTTTTTACTTCGCACGGCTAATCAAATTATACCAGTAGTTTATATAACTAGACCTTACCCGTTCGAAGATATGTGCTCCAAAATATGTCAAACGCACCCGGTGAAAGTGTGTGTGAGAGAGAGAGAGAGAGAGAGAGAGAGAGAGAGAGAAACATTCCTAACTGTGAGAGAAAGGGGTGTGTGTGTGGGGCTACAGATCCCATGGCCTGGAGGAACGGACCGTAACCCTGGCAACAGACAGCAGAGTTCAACAGAAGTGGTTAAGAAAACGCTAATTTAAACTGCTTTAATTTGGGAGAAATGAAATTCGGGCTCCGTCAGTGTTGGTATAATGCTAATGGCCAATACCATGTGAACTTTGGGATCAGTTGCTGAAGCGAGTGAATAGATAAACGTAGATAAGCGTGAGCGTTAGAGCGTTAGAGCGTGAGCGTTAGAGCGTTAGAGCGTGAGTTTGCTCCTTTATTAGTAGGATATCAACAGGTTACTGAAGAGGATGAAAGTTCATTTATTTTAAATATAATTGTTTCCGTAATTGTGACTGTTTGCGTTCTCATTCCTGTGAGCAAAGAGTGTCGAAAATGGAATTGTGTGCTTCTGTAGTGCTTCTTACCAGTGGTTATGTTCGCATTGAGAGCGCATTCTAGTCTTTGGCATCACACCCGCATCGTGCCCAACATTCACCCTCACTTTGGATGTACACTCCGCTCTGTCTACTTTCCATAATCAATATAATCATTCTGTTTATTTCAAATGTGAACTCACACACAGGCACAGACAAACTCGCCACATACAGGCAGGTGACAAATTAAAAGAAAAACTGAGTGAAGAAACAAATGCATCTGGTTCCATTATACAAATGGCTTGCATGATCAAATTAAGCAAATGAACAGAGATTTTGCATCAAGATGACGAGGAAAGAAGTAACTAGAGAGTTTGTTATTGTGGCACAGATGACAGAAGAAGCTCAACTGACTAGTGTTTCAGTGGAAACAGTGACTAAAGTGTTCATCTGTATTTTGATCTACAGGAGATCCATAACAAAAAACAGAAATTGAGGTTGAAAGCTCACATTCGATGATTGTGATGCATGTGCAATGGCGTGGTAGTGCATTTAAGTATGGAAAATCAGAAGCAACTTTTCCTTTGGTGACTGAGAATGTCAGTGCAGGACGTGATCAGATTGTGTCAGCAGTCCGTTGACAACTACATAGAGATGTACGTTGCATAAACCCCTCTTTGCACAGACAGGAGTATTTTTGAGAGTCCAGTGGTGAAAAAAACAGAGGCACTGAATCTACAGTACAAAGATTTGGGGAAAAGGTGATATGGTTAGAAGTGACTATTCTCCACATGTTGGCAAGTGCATGTCTGGCATATGGTACAAAAACAGTTCTTGCCTGAATGTTTGAACTTGGTGGGGGTCCAGTGTGGCTCTGTTATGCTGTGGCGGGCATTTTGCTGGCATGGTTTGAGTCCACTTGTCCTCCTAGAGGGAAGGGTCAATATAAATCAATACCAGTTATTCTGAGTGATAACCTTTATCCTGTGATAAAACAATTCTATTCTGATGGGAGTGGACTGTTCCAGGATGGCAATGCCCCCATCCACAAGTCAAGAGGGATCGCGTCAACCCAATTGAACACCCATGGGATATTTTGGACCGACATTTTACAGCACTCTCCACCTCCATCATCAAAACACAAAATGATAGAATATATTGTTAGGAATGATGTTCATCACTCCAGTACAGAGACTTGTACCATAAATCTCTGCCAAGGCACATTGAAGCTGCTGGCCCAACACCTTTTTGTTCGTTTTTCCTTCAATTTGTCACCCGTCTGTACATATACACTCTATGTATAATGCTTTGGTGTTAGACTAAAACCTGTTTCAAAAGCATAAAAAAGGGTTACTCTGATTTCTCTTGTTGATTTGGTCCCATGCTTTCTTTCTCTTTGCTTCACGCATGGCCTTCGGCTTCATATCACTATTCTTGTGCCTTGTTTAACTACTGTAAATGGTGAATGTTGTAAAGTTACAGATGGGGCTGAAAAAAAGAGAAAACTTAATCATAAAAGTACATACATTTAAAGATATTATTTAAAAAAATATAAAAGACTATAATATTGAATAGGCTGCAGAGCTTTTCTAGTGCTGAACATATATGTTTGGTAACGCCAGGGCAGCTTTGTGGTATATTGTATCTATAATTATGGACATTTTGGATGTTTTCTGTACAGTAGAATTTGCAAATGTATATGCAGCCTTTTTGGAAATAAATGTACAGTTTAAAAGTCTCAGCCTGTTTAGATGAGTCACTTGACTTCTTGTATGTGTAATACAATCAGTGTACACAATAGTGCACCATTGTGTGGAACTATATAACTCGACAACAGTATTACAACTGTATAACTCTGCAACTTCCATGGCAACTACACAAGTAGGCCTACCGTTACCACGGCTTGGACTAGCAGACTGCCTCTGGTGTCACCTTCAGCGTCAAGACAAATTTATACTTTGTTGTTGCTCACTGAAGAAAGCAGATTTTTAATTGACAAACGCATCACCATTTTTTAAAGTGTGATTGCTTTAAATAGTATGGACTATTTACCATATACAAGGTGTAGACTTGACAGTGTTTAATACTTTTATTTAAATGTCTTATAAAATCTTAAAGAGGTGGTGCCAATAGTGCCATAGTTTTGTACTTTTTCTGTTTTGTATGTACCTATGGAGTTAACATTAATAGATCCCCAGGTGTGGCTATAATATGCAAATATGTATTCCCTGAGTATTTTTGGTTACTTCCTGAAAGCTGAAAGCCTCTGAGTCAAAAGGCCCAGTTGAAATACACTGATATAATGTCATCATAATATAATCCCCTCCCCTTTATTCTACCATTCAACTGCAGCTGTGGGTGTGTCTAACTTCAGCTGGGTCACCACCCACCTGACAACCAGGCATACTTAATCTGCAGGTGGGTGTGGTCACATAAAAAACATGATTTTAACACTTTCTGTTGACTTTTTTTGAAGAAAACATATACTTCCTCCAAGTATAATCATAATACATGATGATTATGTCGTAGGGGGTGGGGGGGAATCACGGCACCCCATCTTTAAATGAGTTGTGGAAAGTTGGTAACCAGTGTGGAGATGCTGACACTGGGGAAATGTGATGTACTGTTCTGCAGCTTGAAAACTGCTGCATTCTAAACAGATTTTTGACGGAGGCAAAAGACATTTACAAAAGCCATACAGTAGTAAATAGTTACTGTACAGCATGTGGTAAGAGGCTAGGGAGTGGCTTGAAGATCCGGAAAGAACCAGTGCTCAGATAATCCCCTGGCTGCCCTATTTAGAAATGTACATAAATGATTACGAAATACTGAATGATGGTCGGAAGTATTAGTCATACCACTCTGGCACAGGAATGTGGCTGTGGCTAGTGCATTAAACCAATATTTTGCCCTCCGTCAACAGGGGTGTCACCAGGGGGGGGGGGAAGTGGGACTGAGTTACAAGGGCCCAAGGTGGAGGGGCCTAAATTATTTTAGACTTTAGCTATTGAACAATAGCAGGTATACAAGCTCACAGTGCGGCACGAGTGCCGCGCTGCGAGCTTGTAGACCTGCTTGAAAAGTCGTGAAAATGTGTGCAAATCTTTGAATATGTAATTTTTTAAGTGAACACTTGTAACTCAAATTTTGCTTCTGGGGGGGGGGGGGGGGGGCTCTGGAACTAAATATTTTGAGATGGGGGTCTGTGGCCAAATAAATATCATTTGGGGGGTCCTTCACATGAAACGTTTGAGCACCACTGAAAACATAGGTTTTTCAAAAAACCTTACTAGAAGGATTCAAAGACTCGCAAATTTTCACGAGTGCCGCGTTGCAAGCTTGTATATCTGCTATTTTTCAATAGTTAAAGCACAAAATAATGCGTGTATGAATGCGTTCTCAGTCTAAATGGGTATGAAGAACAGTCATGGGGGGCCCGCAGTGAATCCTTGTACCCAGGGCCCAGAATTTGATGCGACACCCCTGCCTGTAGCCTATAATGTAGCCTAAGATGTATTTCTTTGAACGGCAATCAGAACTGTCAAAGGAAGTAGGCTATAAAGGAAGGTAAAGTCAAGCATGTGCTTTGGTGAAAGGAAGGGACTGATCAATTTAGTTATACAGACAGATAAAAGACTTTCAAAAATACATCATAAAACACTTTCAATGACATGATGTGCCCACACAGTCAGATTCATTATCAACCAAGGACTTCAGTTACCTGCTATCCTTTCAAAAGAGACAACAATATTTTCTGTTACCTCTAGCTCATTTTACAATGACACGCATTGAATTATTTTTGTTTAAAGAGGTGGTGCCATAGTTTTTTTTCTGTTTTGTATGTGTCTATGGAGTTAACATTACTCTAATAGTCCCCCAGGCGGGGTTATAATATGCAAATATGTCTTCGATTTAATGACATCATAAACCCATCCCCTCCCCTTTTTACCATACACCCACTCTAGCCACAATATGCGATGTGAATGGCATGAACCTGTAGACACCGGAAGTGGCAGAAGTGCTGCGGTTAACAGAAGTTATACGTCATTCGTTGCAGTCTGTTTACATATAGTCTCGCGTAGCCAGACAACTGTTCCACAATCTCCGAACGCTAGCATTTGCAAATCGTGTTAGGCAACAGTCTGGTCACGCAAGACTAGTTTACATATGCCAGCGAAACAAACCTAAATAGATTGTAGCTCTTAATAGGTGTCCTTTGTCAGAATCCATGTTTTTTAAGTATTTTTTGCCTGCGGAGAATACACATAGGGGAATACACCAGTAAGACTCCCTAATCGGGAGATAAGCGTGATGGAATTTTGGATCATATTCCATATGGATAAACAGTTTTCCCCAATCATAATAAAATACTCCACACAATGAATGAGACCACACCGGAGAATATGCGTTTTTGTGTTGAAGTTTAGTCAGAGTTCAAAGTACTGTACAAGTACAGTATAGAGCATTTTCTCACCCATAGTTTCTCTGAGTACAAAGCATAATGATTCCACATATATAGTTGAATGTGTACAGCATAAAATACATTAGTCACATTATGATTGGACCATTAAACATAACAATGGATCATGAGATGGTGTTGTGACTGAGTCTCGTGAACTCAGAAGCAAGGATGTAGAATGTTTTGGTTTCTCATTATCCAGTGTCCGGGACACTTTGACATTTCGCCGGTCAATCTTTCTGTCCCTGGAGTGGGGCAGATTCTCGTCTCGTGCATTAGTTATCAGATCAAAACATCATGGCATTGACTTTTAACACTGAGAATGATATCTATACCATGTTAAACAACAATAACATATTGTACTATCAATTCCCTCCTGAGATAGCATTTGAAGTGTTAAATGTCAAGGCAGCATAAACAACAAGGGAAGAAAACATGGGTTAAACTTTTTTTTAAGGTATTTGAAACAGAACATAATAATTGAACAATTTAAGTCAAAAACATTTCGATAGTTTTTGAAGAGTAGAGTCAAAAGAACTGTATATTTCCAAAGGTATTTAAATCAGAATATCATAATTGAACTTTGTTTTTGTTTTTTAAGTAGAGGTAAAAGATTTTTATTGTCTTAATTATTAATTATTATATATATGTATTTTACAAAGGTTCAATGTGTCGAAGATTGATTGGAAATTATCCATGTCAAGCAAGATAAAAACACATCAGCATCACGCTCCCGGGTGGTTATTACAATTTGGGGCCGATTTTAGTCAAAACAAGACGAACTTGACTCTTTACCATAATTTAGGTTAAAGACAAAAGCATTCAAAATGTATTTAGACAGCATCCGAAAATCAGCCGTTTGGCGGTCATAATTCGTACACCTCCGAGGTTACCTTTAGGTAATGAGTGGTCTTAATTGTCCCTGCAGGTTGGGGACATTTATAGTGAGGTGTCAAACCGGAGCCGCCTTAAAGCCAACTGTCTATTCCTCCTTACTGGCTTTTGTCCGAGTCAAGGTCTGAAAAAAAACTTTACAGCGGGAAAACGTGTGTGATGCAGTTTCATACTCACGAAATACATATGGATTTTTCACTCATCCTTTTTGACATTTCCACTTTGGACAGACATGCAGTGAAGTATGTGTCTGTCAACTCATTCTCAATTATCATCTCAAAATATCTTTATCTGTAAGACAAGGGAAAAGACAGGGACAAATCAATCCATAATGTAAGGCAATAAGGTATTTATATATAGAAATTGAATTGAAATGTTTAGATACATCACCAAAAGAGGACACAAGTTGTGTCAGTTTGTTCTGTTAGGGGAAACAGATTAACCCTGTATTGATTGGAATCTTCACAAAATGAAATATATTTAAATGGGATGAAATGAAAACAAAATGAAATATGAAAATATGAAATCAGAAAATGAAATATGAATTCAGAAAATGAAAATATGAAAGAAATAAAATTAAATGAAAAAATATTAATTCTAAATATTAATTCTCCAAACACATTCCCTCCCGTTTGCCACAGCCAAAAATATTGGGTGTGACAAAAATTGTTTTGTTGATGTTTGGAGGCAATATGGTTAAATGAGAAACAGATGGTCCAGAGGTACAGTAAACCTTGTGGATGGACAGTGATTCTGCTCACTGTCAGAGTTAGTGAGCTTCCAGGCCTGTGAGGGGGGAAGTGTATCATAACAAGATAAGGTTTTCCCAAAACAATAGTTAGCGAGGCCTGCTGAAAGGCTCTCTACTGAAAGTGTCCCAGAGAGAGAGACTTTAAAGAAGTAAAATAATAATAATAAAAATACATAACATAATCATAATGTCATTTTTTTTTTTCCATAATGTGTAATCCCGTATAAGCCCAGTAGGGTTGTAATAATTGTGGAATTTGACTGAACGGGTTTGAATGGAGCCCAGCCATCTAAATTGTTTTTGGAACCGTCTCAGCCTGCTTTTACTCAAGTAAAGAGGATAAAGTATTACCAAAAATAAACCAACATGAGAAATTAAAGGTTGAGTAAAGCAGGGCTAGGCCTCTTCCATCCTTAACCCATACTGCAGTTTATGTGTTAAGAATGGTAAAAGTAAATGTTTTTGGTTCATGTCCATAAGATGTGGTTTGAAAGAACAACGTTCAGTTGTTACACAGGAAATAGTGTTTTTCACGACAAAACAGGAGGACAGGAGAAAACTGGTTAAAATAAAATAAACAGTCATGAAATTAAACAGGTTAAAATAAAATTGAAATAAAACAGTCAGTCAGTCAGTCACTGATAATCAGTCAGTTAAGTTGGTAGCGAGTTAGTGGAGTTAGTTCCACTATACCTGTTCTGCCATGTCATTAGTCCGTCCTGTCCCCTAAAATAAAATAAAGCCCACCTGTCATTGATGGGAAGAAAAAAATTATTAAGACATAGAAACATTCAAATAAACCCAAGCGTTGGTTGTTATCAGTACGAGTTTAGTCATAACAAGAGCGAATGAGATCCCCTTTGAGAGAGAGAGGGAGAGACAGTCATATGTGTAAATAATTCCTAGTTTTGCAAACCAGGCAAGTGAGTTAGAACACAATACAGAGGGAGAAAAACCCAAGACAGATTCAAATATAACCCCAGCACATTGTTATCAAGCCCTGTATTAGAATGTAAACAGTAGATTATACAGAACAAGAGCGAATGAAACCCATTTTTGAGAGAGAAAGAGAGAGCAAGGTCACACAGAAACTGAATCGGCTCGTGGCCTCTCAAGGTAAAAATAAGAAAAATGAAATAAAAAACAATTCCAGCAATCCCCTCATAGTTTTTTTTCCAAAATAAAACAATAATAAACCAAAATGTAAGCATCGGTCAAGCGAGCGCGGGCAAGCAGCAAGCAAGCAGCATAAGCCAAGCACATATTGTACCATATTGTACACAGAAGTAGCACCGCTCACTTTATACTTGGTTTGATTTTCTTGCTTTCATAATAGACAAACCGAAATGTAACCAGGGGAGGAAAATTGGATTAGAGATGATTAGACAGAGATAGATTATCAAAAACATTTAACACACAGGTTTGTCAGTCAGAACTTGATTTTTCTTTTTTTTTCTTTCCAGAAGTCGTTCTTAGTCAAAAGTAAACAAAATATATAGTACCATTATCTCGGGGCGTCCCAAGGGTCAAGAGTGTTTGTTCTTTTCGGGACATTGTAATCCATGAAAGTCACGTAGCAGATCTACAAGCTCACAACGCGTCCCATCGCGTTGTGAGTGAAAGGCCAGCCAGGTTCGGCTGGGGGGGGGGGGGGGCTCTGTCAAGCCCTTCAGCATCTTGAAAACATTGCTTGCGTCCTCTGTTCCTTCCTGATGAGGTTCGAACATCCAGTGGCAAATAATGTCCGATTTCTCCACAGCTCCGCACATATCCATTGACATGTTCCAGGAAAAGTTTTAGGCAGTGTTGATAACTGGGAGTCCCCGATGATCTTCCAGAATGACTTGAGGTCCGGGTTAAAAAGAGGTTCTGGGTTTAGATTGTAACCTTTCATCCGTGTGGGTCCAGGTTTTACACGATAAAAACACTGCTTCTCGGAGCAGGGGGCTTTTTTAGCTTGAATGGTCATGTTTCTTAAAAATGTTCTTGGGAGCGTTGAGATAAAAAGCTCCTGTATTCAACATCTCAGAGTCGCCTGAGACGGAAATAAAAAAATAAATAAAATAAGATAAGACTGAGACGAAAACGAAGACGTGTAAGCGTAAAGCATGAAGATTTCTGTCAGAACGTTCGGTTCTAGAGCATAAAGTGAAATCTCCTAATTAAAATAACCACGCTATTTCTTATGTGATTAAGTGGCTCTAATCAGCCGTATTGGGTTATCGTACTGGCCGAAGAGACATTCCTTCAGAACAAAATATGTTCTGGCCCCAAATAAAAAGATTTCTTCTCAGAACTTCTTGAAACAGCCGTTCTAGAGCATAAAATGAAATCTATATTGAAGTCTCGTACTGATACAAACCCAACCTTAGACAAGCAATCTCCGTGGCCAAACGGCTGCTATGTCCTCAAAACATGTAACAAAAAGCGACAAAAACAATAGACTACAAAACATTAAACAATAAAAACGCAGCTGTGTTAAGAGCTAGCTAGACTCTTAAGACAGCAGGTATAAACGTATGACCTGGGTTCTGTTGAATTAGGACAGTGTGTGAGAATGAAGCCCGCCTCTCAAGTCTCTGTGAGAGAAACTGTCTGTGTCCGGTCCCTGGTGTGGAACGCTGTGCCAGAGCCAACCCTGGCTGCCTCCATTTCGGCTTTCTTCAGACCGTTGTGAGATTTTATCGATCTGTTGATGTGGGAGAGAGTCATCATATCCGAATTCCTTTCTCCATATGGGCAAAAATGGTGCAATTGTGGGGCACCTAGAAACAACTGTTTCATTTCCTCATCGTCTATCTTAGCCGTTACGGCTGTTATCAGTTCATTCTCCAAGCTTTGGAGAGAGGCTTCAAGCTCAAAAATGGTGCAATTGTTCCGTTTGTAAAAAGGTTGTTTAGATTTCGGCAGGTGTTTTCTGCCTCCCTGTGCTCGGGGCGTCCCAAGGTAATTTCTCCTCGCGCAGGAGGAAAAAACGTGTGGGAGATAGTCCTTTCCGTGGGAGTCAGGGGAAACGTCTGATAATATCCCCGGCTGGTTGTTAACTGGTTCTAGCAGCGGAAGAGACCAATATCTCCTCGGAGCTAATCCGGCAATCGAATGGACCATTTGATGGAATTTTGGATCATATTCCATATGGATAAACAGTTTTCCCCAATCATAATAAAATACTCCACACAATGAATGAGACCACACCGGAGAATATGCGTTTTTGTGTTGAAGTTTAGTCAGAGTTCAAAGTACTGTACAAGTACAGTATAGAGCATTTTCTCACCCATAGTTTCTCTGAGTACAAAGCATAATGATTCCACATATATAGTTGAATGTGTACAGCATAAAATACATTAGTCACATTATGATTGGACCATTAAACATAACAATGGATCATGAGATGGTGTTGTGACTGAGTCTCGTGAACTCAGAAGCAAGGATGTAGAATGTTTTGGTTTCTCATTATCCAGTGTCCGGGACACTTTGACATTTCGCCGGTCAATCTTTCTGTCCCTGGAGTGGGGCAGATTCTCGTCTCGTGCATTAGTTATCAGATCAAAACATCATGGCATTGACTTTTAACACTGAGAATGATATCTATACCATGTTAAACAACAATAACATATTGTACTATCAAAGCGACCGTTGGTCGCTTATCTCCACAAATAGGCCAAAAGTTTGTTTTACCAATTATTACACTCTATGTGAACATTTACATCAACAAATCCCAAGTACTGGTTTTTAGGGGTGCTGAGTGTGGCGCAGCAGCGTGTCATGCATTTTCTGCAGGGCCTTGTCAATGGCTTTGTGTTCTTGCTGCTTTTTGTTGTTGTTGATCCTCTGGAAGCAGCTGTCGGTAGGACCATATATGGATTCTGTTAGTGTGGATCTCCTAACAGGGCATCATCTGGGATACAATCCCTTTTATGCCCATATATGGAGATCCCTAACATAATCCCTTTCATGCCCATATATGGAGATCCCTAACAGAATCCCTTTTATGCCCATATATGGAGATCCCTAACAGCATCCCTTTTATGCCCATATATGGAGATCACTAACAGCTAACAGAATCACTTTTATGCCCATATATGGAGATCCCTAACAGAATCCCTTTTATGCCCATATATGGAGATCCCTAACAGAATCCCTTTTATGCCCATATATGGAGATCCCTAACAGAATTCCTTTTATGCCCATATATGGAGATCCCTAACAGAATCCCTTTTATGCCCAGTTGGTTGCTAGGGTAAAAAAAACATGGTTGCTATGGTAAACAGTTGGTTGCTAGGGTAAACAGTTGGTTGCTAGGGTAAAACCATGGTTGCTAAGGTGGTTGCTAACGTACACTAACAGACCAGCAACAACAGACTGTTGCCACAGCAACGTACACAAAGGTTTGTGTACACATGTGGTGTGATGTCATACTGAAGACATATGACATCACACCGTACACAAACAAAGGTGTGACGTGTGACGTGTGACGGACGGACGGACGGACGGACGGACGGCCGGTGGAGGTTTTCATAGTAAACTGCTCCCTGACGGTCGCAACCACACTGTGAAAAAACTATAACATCCGGTGAAATTCTCCCGCAGGAGGTAGCACCGTTCAATGCCGTATCGGCCTGTTGTCGTAACCAAGCTTTTCGCAGATGAGTAAGCCTGGCTATGCGAGGCTACCATACACCCAACACTGTGGATGTGGCTAACTTCAGCTGGGTCACCACCCACCTGGCAAGTGCCTATATCGCTTTTAGTCAGTGGATGCGTTCTAGGTCACAAACGAGAAATACACCTACACACACACAGACAATGCGCAGGAGCGCACACACGCATGTACGCACACACGCACACACGCACGCACGCACGCACGCACGCACGCACACACACACACACACACACACACACACACACACACACACACACACACTCAGTGGGCTACTGAAAGAAGGAAAGACATTTCCATATAGTCCATATCGATGAAATTGATCTTGACCTCAATGCAGCAGATGTGCAGAATCCAATGCAGCCAGCATGAAAAAAGTTCACTGCCTTATCTAAGAATAAGACAGCCTCCAGACATTAGCCTCCCTTGAGTCTGCTGCCTTATCATCAACAAACACAAGTCCCAGAGACATGAACCACACGGCAGCAAACACTGTGTGGTGGCCATGTCAAAAACTCTTTTTAGGCATTTAGCATAAACCCTTAAGATAAACAACTTAAAGTGAGTGAGCCGGGAGGGAGGGATTCAGCATATTGCTCAGGGAACACTTTTTGTTATGTAAGGATCAAAACTGTGAGCTTTTGGTAACTGGGCAGTCAGTGTTTTATGTGTCCTACTGCATGTCTCTGAAAGTGTGGCGGTGCCTCTCTTCTTCATAAGGAGAGCGCCAGAGCGGGCGCAGCCCACTCCCTGCTGGCCCTTGGTATTGTTTTGTCTTTATTGAGACAGACTGTAGGAGAGCTTACTATTACCACATGACACTTTAAATCATTGTTCTCAGCTGGGTCACAAAAGAGAGCCAGAAGAGAAAAGCCACTAGCGGGATTCAGTCCCAACCCTGTAGGGATAAATAGGCTCCAGAGACAAGGGCCTAATCCACTACATTATCTATGGACACACCTATCCTCTTTTCTGTTGTTATTGTTGCGTTTGTTGATTTGGAACTCCCACGCTCCCAAGTATATTGACTTGTTCGTGAAGAGCGTACTATATATCTCTAACCCACCGTATTTTATGTTCTATTATGATGATTGTAGAATGTTGATGAGCTGCAATAGCATGTACAGCAGCAGTAATAGCTCATGCTCCCAGGGCTGCTGGGGTAGATCATTCACCTCTTATTTTATGGTGCTTTTTGATTCATGTGAGGTTGCCATGGTAACACACAAGTGTCAGCCTGGAGCATGTTTTGCAGCTTGCCCAGAAGTCCATGAAACTGTCAATCGGCCAGGAACTGGGCTAAGTCAAAGGTAATGCCAGGGCTGCCTTGAGACTGATAATATGTAATGGGGTTTGTGCAATCTGAATATAGCAGCGGTAGTCTTCTGTAGTTGTTGTAAAACACATTAATCATGCAGATAGATTAATGATTACATTTGGGGGGAATTGTGCAAGTGCTTAGTTACTTAGATGTTAGCATAAAAAACTATGTTTAAATGCATGATAATGAAATTATAATCAGTAACAGTGCTTTTATGGTAACTAGACGTTCTGTGTTTGGGTATAGCTATTTTGCCGGCCGATGTGACCATGCATGTCTGAGTTATAGTGTTAGGGGGTTTGTCAGAGTAGCCGTTGTTCACCTCTGTCTGTGTTCCTTTTCTGACCATATATGGAGATGTTGTTTCTGTCTGTCTACATGTGTCCCTTTTATGCCCTTATATGGAGATCCCTGATGTCATCAGTATATGCCCATGTATATTGGAATTCCCACATGGGTATATTGGTTGGCTTTAGGGACAACTGGATATCCAAATTACTCGATGGCGGGAACTCCCTCAAGTCCTCAGCTGTGCACGCCAAGTTGAAATCGGTTGGTCCCAGTCGGATATGTGGCTCTGGATAACCAGATCTCTGTATCTGTCAGTTGTTGTCCCTTTTATAGCCATATGTGGAGGTCGCTGAAGTCATCAGTATATGCCCATATATGGGCATAAATGTCCCCTTTTGGGCCAATAATATAGAGTTGATTAATTTGTTTGCGCCTGATGCCTTGATGACACATTGAAGTTAGACAACACACTCCATATTTGGACATAGCTGCATTGGGAACTCCTTATATGGTTATGGCTAAGTCATAGTGACATGAGCATGACGACATGCTCATCCTCCCTTAAGCCAATTTCAATATACTAGAGGTTCTTTTAAAACTTTCAAGAGCCCTGAAGCTCTTAGGCCTACAAGTCTACGGGAATTGGCTACTATTTCTGTAGCCTACAGTTTGCAGATATAACACTAAATCAGTGGTTCTCAGAGAGGAACACAAATTTTGATCTCAAAGTCAACTCGACTCTACAGTATATTACATATTTATCAAGAGTTCTGATGAAGTTGTCCGTGATTTTGTGAGGGCATCTTGCACCTTTTGGGTCCTGACCCACCAGTTGAGAAACATCAACTTAAACAAAAGCTCTCGTTTTTTTTTCTTCTTTTCATTTCTATATATTTATTTTTTAGGTTTTTTAATTAACCTTTTGTCAGTTTTCCATAAATGGCTATATTCAAATAGATTTTGTTTTCATTTTCTCCACAGTCAAATCATTCTAACATCAATGAACTTACCCGAATGATTATTTTAAATGATATCCAATGTTATGACAATATTAGTTAGAGCTAGTGATTAATTACGCTACACTGATAATAGTAAGGGAAAGTTAGCCGAGTGCTGGACCAATCTGGGAACTAAATCATTACCAATAGCTTTCTTCACAAATGTGTTCATAAAGGTGTCCTCTGAACTTTTTCAATCACTCCCTTGTGAAACTTTGTGGGAGCCAATCAAAGTTGGGGGTATCCCGATCGAGGTCCTGGGATTAAAGAGGGACAAATACAAAAAATGCCAATATGAGCGTATGAGGTGTGTAATTAGGGTATTTTGGGGCTGCTGAATCCATTCCAACCATTAGTTACCAGTAAGAATGACTCCTTGTGCCAGAAAATAGGCCACACCTACTTTTGTGTGTCCATGAGACATATAATATTGGCCAAAAAAATGGTTGGAGTAGGGTTTGAAATTCATGAAAACTATTCAAGATCAGGCGGGTAAGCGCACATCATGACACACAGGATAACATGATACAATCTGACAAAAATAAAACACAGCCATGAATTATCCTGCCTGGTTCAACCATATTATCATAAGATTTAATATTCAGTGGTTAGTAGGCTACTTGTTTGATATACAATAATTTCAGCTTCACCCTGAGAAAGTTAGTTTCTTAGGCCTGTATAAGACAATTTGATACATTTACCTCCATCAAAGTGCACACAAAACTAGAAAAGTGTGCTTGTAGTGGAAATCTCCGCCAGGCCGGGGGAGATACCCAGGGCCCGCAAACGGTGGATTATCTGTTCACAGACAGACTGATACTCGAATGGACTGGGGTGAAAACATAATTTTCAGCCGACTATCCATCTCAAGTATTGTTTTAGTGTGGTAATATTATACAGTACTAACTTTTGGGCTCTAGGACTACATGTTGCTTACGCCTACGTACTTACTTAGAATTTTAACCTACTTAGTAAGTAATATAGGGCCAAACCTATTTGGGGCTAAAATGAAGACTATACAGTATGTGGTCTGTACTCAGTTATTGAAACAATGAGTAGTGATTTGTAAAGAACGGGTATCGAACCCCTCTCTGCACTCAGCAACCCGGGGCACAAGCAACCCAGAGCAGTTCACTCACTGCTTCCTGTGTGACTGTATCTCCATGTTACAGACAACTGCATTATAGATAATGTACAACTGACACACTGGCCACAGAACAGAAGAACAAGTAGTGTTAGTGTTTGTGACATTTCTGATAAACCTGTTTGTGGAAATAACAGTTTCTAACAGTTATTAGTGTCACAGGGCTCTATCTCTACTTGTGGCTGTAACTCATTTCCCCCCAGCCGAAGGCCATTATAGTAGTAGGCTAACTGTTCCCCCACTGATCCCTGCATGGCGCCCTGTGTTACTTTCGAAGTGTCCTTGAGCAAGACACTAGTCTGAACCTACCCTAACAAATTCATAAATAAACAAAACAAAACAAATAAACACTTCTCCATATGGTCATTGTCACTGTCAAGTGAACTGACCTTTGAATTATAGTCCAGTCGTTATATGAAAAAACCTAAAACAAATTGCATTAGTAGCAAACTCAACTGATTCTGTATCCTCGTTATGTCCTTAGTGAGGGAAAAAATCAAACCACGGTTCGAAGTGGAGCCGTGAATTTGAGCAATTCCAGGTCTATGTTTTTGATTGAAGTGATTTGTAATTATAATCAAAATCTACAAAGTATTTACAAAATAAATAACTTTTGAACGGCTCTTTGAAAAGAACGGATCCCAGAAATTCGGCTCACTTCAAAGTGACATAAATCCCATCCAAAAAATCGGCTCACTTCAAAGTGACATAAATCCCATCCAAAAAATCGGCTCACTTCAAAGTGACATAAATCCCATCCTCCCATCCAAAACATCGGCTCACTTCAAAGTGACATAAATCCCATCCAAAGAATTGCGCATGGGCAGATCCTGTTCATTCTCGACTGGACACACATTGCCACTCAGAGGGAGCCCATGTGCTCTGCACACGGCTCCAAAAAAGTCCCAAGGAATCCCATCAGGGGAAAGTTTTGAAAACGACCTACCTACCTTCACTTACTATACACTACAGTACACTATAAAGGAAAATATGACTCCCAAAAAATCTTCTTTAAGTGGGATGTGAGGGGTCAAACTAGGGGTTTTTAATTATTCTGAATCCATTGCAAACATTTGTTTTGCATGAAAAACATTCCTTGGGCTAAAAACGGACCCCAAAAGACTGTGAAAATCACTAAACCATCGTTTTGAGGGGCCATTTCTTGCCCAAGGAATGTTTTTCATGCAAAACAAATGCTTGCAATGGATTCAGAATAATTAAACACCCCTAGTTGGACCCCTCACATCCCACTTAAAGCAGATCTTTTGGGAGTCATTTTTTCCTTTATAGTGTAGTGAAGGTAGTAGGTAGGTCGTTTTCAAAACTTTCCCCTGATGGGATTCCTTGGGACTTTTTTTTCCCTCACTAAGGACATATTGAGGAGGATACAAAATCAGTTGAGTTTGCTACTATTGCAATTTGTTTTAGGTTTAGCCTAATTTTGGCCTAAAATTACTGGACTATTAGGGCAGGCCCATGGGGAACTTGCCCAGACAAAGCCTCTTGACTATTGCAGAGTGGGAGCTAGCCTACTGTATTTCTTCTGCCATTTGATTGGTTCTTTACAGTTTGCTTCCATTTATTGTTTCTACACCCTTGACCAAATTTGGATTAAATATATGCAATCCATCTGTTGGGTTATAGTTTCCCGCCCAGACGATGATATAAAATGAATTTATTTCTAACTCACCTTGGTGCGAGCCATTGGGTTTTGATTTGACCAACAGTTGTGTAACTGCATGTATCACTTGTTGGGTTAAACTAGACCCGCCCTCTCTGTCTATCAACACATTGGTTTGTGAATTAAACCACTATTGGGCTAAACTAAGTGGGCGGGCAGTTACCCAGCATGCAACTGTGCTCCCATACAGATATTTGTACAAACTTTTCTATTATTTTATTGTTTTAAGATAGAGAAAACAACAATGTATTATATAGATGATCGCAGTGTGTAGCCCAGTCATAATCCCTAATAATAATAAAAAAAAAAAAAAAAACATAGTTGCTTACAGAAACAGAAACCGTGACTGTGATGGTCCAGAGTGACACATAGAAACAGGGGTGCAATTGCTTTAAAGTAAAGCACTACACAATCTTTGTGTTGACTTGTTTGTACTTTTATGACTGATTCCAAAATTTACTCGGCAAGTTTGAGTATATTAAGCATAGGAAAGGTACTTGGGAAAGGTAATGTATAAACGTTAATAGTTTAAAAATTATTAGTTGTATTATACTAATTCAACAATATGGTTACTTATAAGCCATTTTCTGGTTTAAGATCTCAACCCAACAGCAATATCACGTTAACCCAACAGTAAGGTTACTTTTAAGCAATTTATTTGGTATACAATATAATTTCAAGTGTCCTGTATTTAAATGTTCATGCCTTAACTGTCCATAATATTAGGCCTATTAAAGATGAAAATATGGGAAAAAATCGAACCTCTGTTCGAAGTGGAGCTGTGTGTGTGTGTGTGTGTGTGTGTGTGTGTGTGTGTGTGTGTGTGTGTGTGTGTGTGTGTGTGTGTGTGTGTGTGTGTGTGTGTGTGTGTGTGTGTGTGCAACAGCGCCCCTCCCTTAACATGTGTGGCCACTGGCCAGAAAAGGTTACTGCAGGCTACATACCCGGAGACAGACAGACAAACAGACAAACAGACAAACAGACAGACAGACAGACAGACCCACACACACGGCCACGTATAGGGAGCTCCACACAGCTCCAAAAAAGAAAGAAACCACACACATTTGCATTACCCTAGGAGTTCTCAAACTATTTCATGTGAAAGACCCCCAAAATTGACACTTAATTAGCCAGCGGACCCCCATTTGAAAATATATGCCCAGGACCCCACTGGGAAGAGAGGATTTTTATGGCTCTAGGTCATTTTCAACCATTTTAATTTCAAGAACCCCCAGTTTGACATGCATTAATTAAGCTGCAAATGTATTTGATAAAATCTATGTTCATTTAAATCTGGTTTCATTTACACTCAATGCGCACAAGTTCACCGGGAAATACGCGGTCGCGGGGGTCCCCGGGCGGACCCCACTTTGAGAACCAATGCCCTGGCCTACAACTACAACACTGGCCTACCAAAACAAGAGCCCAGAGAGAAGGGAATAAGGGATAACGTGATGCCTGAAGCAGGGGGCGTGGCTTCAAGTTTTCACTCCCGGCGCTGCCTGGGAAATTCTGCTCACTCTGAAACTTTTTACAGGAGAGAGTGTTGCTGTTTTGACTTGTTGCGTCCCAATCATTCCTAGAAGACTTGGATTGGGGATGTAGTCGCTGGTGATCGTAGCTTCGGACGACTCGCTGACAGTATGGGCACCTCGCAGTACATGGTAAGTGTTCACATCTTGTTGCCGAGTGGCGGAATAATGTGATCCAAAGTGGGAACATTGTAACATTGTTGTTAGCAGTCCTCGGGTGCCGCCGCCGGTGTGGGCCAGGCCTAACACACTGTCAGTCTGTCAGTGGTGGAAACTGGAAAGTAACAGTACATTTACTCAAGTAGGCTACTACTGTGTACATAAGTGCAATTTTTAGGTATCTGTACTTTACTCGTGTGTTTCCAATACTTTACCTCTACTCCACTACATTTCGGAGGCAAACATTGTACTTTAACTCAGCTTTAGTTATGAGTAGCCCTGAAACATGACGGTCGACTCGAGATAGGCTACGACCGTCATGTTTCAGGGCTAAATTGTAGATTTTGATTACAAAACATACAATAACCACTGTCTTCAGCCCTATACATTTTGAACTAGGACATTCTGCCTACAGAGTACTTTTTACTTTTGGTAGTTTAAGTACATTTTCATGTAGGCCTACTTTTACTTGAGTACATTTTTAATTCCAGACTTTTATCTGTAACAGAGTATTTCCACATTGCAGTAGTAAAGTAAGAAAATAATGTGAGTACTTTTTGCACACTCTGTTGGTGAGATTTGGACTTGGGTCGTTCCTTCATACAGCAATGCTCCAGTTTGGAACAATTTATAAAGTTAGGAAAGTGAACTTAAAAAGTAACTTTTGCCACGAAGTGAAGGAATGTCACATAATTATGCAGTTGTCACGTTTACTCGTCAAAAGCCAACTGCAGTGTACTGATCTCCTCATGACGTTTTGGCTGGACTGTGTGACATTCCATTAATAGAGGAGTAGAGGTCTTTCCAGTTCTCTGCACTGTCGGGGTCAGGTTGTGTATTATCAGTAGTTGAGACTTGAACGAGCTGAAAGCAGACTATTAAACAGAATGGCACACAGGGGTCATGGCCATCAGGGGCGCTGGAAGTGGGGTGCTGAGGGAGCTGCAGCTCCCCTGGTGGTGGGGAGGAAAAAAAAGAAGAAAAAAAAGAAGAAAAAAAAACGTTTTTTTTTTTTTTTGTTTTTTTTTTAAATAAGCCTATATATACACACACACAGAGCTATATTAAAACAATAATGTATTTGACTTTGGGGAATAAAATATGTTGAAAAAAGGTATTTGATTATCACATGGTGACCTAATCACATGGTCACCTTGCCACTTCCGGTCAGAAGGGAAGTCAAATTTAAATCCCGCTTTGATGGCACACCAAAGTCTATTTATTTGAGAACTAGAAACTGTCTATAGGCTCATTGTTGCAAACTAACACCGTTGTATATGGGGAATAAAAAACTGTAGAAAACTGTTACAAAAATAATACCCGATTTTGTAGTGTGTGCGTGAGTGACTGTGTGTGTGCATGCGTGCTGTGTGTTGCAAATACCTAAAATAAATGTGTGCTAAAATAACTAGTAACTATATAGCTCCTTGTTACACCGTTGTGCGGGGAATAAGCACCCGAAACCGTAATAAAAATAACCCAAAACCGGATAAAAAACGTGAATTTTTCGGCGTGCGGCCTTTGGCCGCACGCATGAACTCCTCCAGGCTCAGCTCCCCTTGGGATTTGGGAGTTCCAGCGCCCCTGATGGCCATGCATGCTGGCTTGTGGCTGACATTTTTGTCTAAATTCATTTTTTGTCACGGACATGCAAAGTGAGAAGACAATAATATTAGGTCTACCAGAAAAACACATAAAGAGATAACCCTGAATGACCATAACACTAAGAGTGTACACATCCATTTGGTTCCATTTATTTTGTACACTCATATGGGGTTCTTGCAAATAAAACATTTGAGAACCACTTGTATACTAGACTCATGCTATAGTGTCATCGTAAATACGTCATACATACATCTTAAGAAAACCTGGAGACTTGACATTCAGTAATATTTCTTATGATGGAAATAAAACATATATATAATGGTGTGTAAAAAAGAAAATCTAGAAATCTCGAAAAACAGTATTACTTAACTACTTGAGTGAAGATGCAAACGCATAATGGACTGAGCCGTGGACCGATCTAATGAGGTGTAGGGCCTGTAGGCTGTTCCAGAGCCTGGCTGGTCAGCCGACTTCCAAGATCTGACTGGAGTTGGTGTTGTAGCCTACTAACTAGGCCTACGAGATGAGAAACATATAGCCTGTCCATTATAGTCTTAATGACAGTTCTGAAACAAAGCCAGGAACGGGTGATGTGGTGAGTGGTGACGTGTGGTCTGGTGGTCATACTTTTTGTTCTCACAAGCTTCAGGCGCTTTAGTGATGCCTGCCAGGTCAATACCGGCATATAACGAGTTACAGCAATTTGATTGATTGATTGATTGATTGAATACTTAATTACCAGTTTGCCAAAAAAGGCACAGGAAGTACAGTTCTATTCAGGTTCTGCTAAAAGGATTACACACAGGCTTGTTTCCTTTGGGGTCCTGTGTATTCAGTTAATTGAAACATTAGTGAAAGACAAATATAGCCTACAATATTATGCAAAAACATCCTATAAACCTGTAGTAATAAAGAATATGTACAGTAAACAGTTGGGGGTGATGGGTTTAATTAAGCCTAGAAAAAATAAAAGCATGCCATGAACTGACCCAAGCTGTCCAGTGGAAATAGTCCTTTACCTTGGCCAAGAGTCTCAACAGACAACACACATGATAATGAGTGATAGCTGTGTGGAAAACACATTTACTGTTTAGAGGCTACATGTAGTGCACATGATGTAAGTCAGTGCATGCATGTGGCAATACAGTACATGGCTACTATGCCTGTATTGTATCATCATCATTCATGCGTGAAATGTGTGTGCCACCAAGACACACAGACTGTCAGCTCCAGCCGTATCTGCAGGCTTCCCAAAACGAGAGCTCACAGGCGAATGGGAGAAGTGCAGACAGTCGCTGTCTGTTTGTGGTGCTTGTAAAACTCATGCGGTGCATCATGTCGACCTGGCACCGACTGACACCGCGTGCATGCTTTTCCAGGCTGGCACGCCGAAGATTAGATCATTAATGCGCGTGGTACGCATGTGCGCATAGCACAGTAGGGCGGCACCACAGGCGGCACAGGTGAAAAAAGGTTGAGCAATAGGCCTGTTGGGTGTGATCCCCGGTCTTGTGACTCGATCTGCCTTATGTGGGTCATAACAGAACTTGAGATTTGTTGTCTGTTGTTTAGCGGGTTAAGCACTGTGTGGACTATTGTTTATTATTCCTGTCTGTTTACTTGTACTGCTATTTACAGAGTAACAGCAGCATTTGTTTAAGCTTTGTAACTAATTATGTCACGGACAGACTAGGCAAATTGTGAGCACACTTTGCCCATAGCTACAGTGTGAGTAATTAGAAAGCTAAACCCCCCTGCCATTCCTCCAGATGACCTTTGAACATGCAGCACATACAGTGGCCTGATCTCATATGCATTCATTCCATTGGTTCAAATATAACAGGGTGGATTTAACACTCAAGTCTCAGCACAAATAAGGAAGTTTCTCCAGAATATGACGTAGAAGGCTTCACATTAACTGGTTCTGCTGTGGTTTCCAATGATTGAGGTGGAGATTCCTTTGTAAACAAGCAGTTTCTTGTGAGGAGAGCTGCTTATAATCCAAACCTAGACTGATGGCATGTGGCTTAGTTTACTTTATTTACATCTAGGGGTATGGTATACCTGGACACAATACAGGAATGTCATGGAGGCCATGGGCACCATGCCTTCTCAGTATGACCCTCAAAAAATGATATGCCCCAGCTGATTTCACAGTTTCTCCAATGCTTCTTTCCTATCGTATATGTTTTTTAAAACACCAGTGTCTGGAACTGAGTCTTATCGGGCAACATAAAGTGAATTAATATGGCACTATGGAAAAGGACCCAAACTGCCTTTATTTCAAACTACCTTTATTTGGGGGCGCTGCCGCTGATGGCCTAGTGATTAAGGCACATATACCACATATAGGCTCTAATGCAGCCTGACAGCGAGTCGCAGGTTTGATTCCTGAGCCTAACGACCTTTGCTGCGTGTCACTCCCTGTCGACAATAGCTGAGTGGTTAGTGAGCCTGCCTGGGGAGCCAGAGCCCCTGGTTGTCCCAGGTACGATTCCCGGCCAGGTCAGCAATGTGTCGGAAGTGTGTCCCTGAGCAAGACTCTTAACTCCTAATTGCTCCCCGAGCGCCGCAGAATCCAATGGCTGCTCACTGCTCCTAGTTTTTATAGGATGGGCAAAATGCAGAGGACAAATTTCAGACGCATGTGCAAATGTACTGTGACAAAAACACCCCAAAGGCAGTGGGGCCCGTATTGTCTCTTTCTCCCTGTCTCAAGTCAACTGTACTATCCAAAAATAAAGGCAGAAAACCCCCCCAAAGAATATCTATCTTTCTTGACAAGATGTTTTCCCTGTCATAGAGCATGGAAAACTGAGGAACAGTTGTAAGATCATAAAAAAAAAGAGAGGAAAAAATACATTTTCAGTCAAACAAGAACTCTCGAAGCACTTACTGTACACCACCTCACCTCAAATTGGCCTAAATGAAGGAATCAAAACTACAAATGTGTGTTACTAATTTCACAACTCTTCTCCCAAGGTCATTTTCACGTTAATCTGGGTCCTCAAACCGACGGCGGCGACACTGTCATGGCCGAACACTGAATTGGCTGGAGGCGAGCAAGAGGACGGCGGGGCCAGAAGCAGGCTGCGGCGGCACACCTGCAGAGACACGGAGTACCAGGACAAAGACATCTGCTGCTTAAAGTGCCCAGCTGGTAAGCCACATGGAACGGCGCTCAATCAGAGTCCACCGAGACACAGAGCATTGTCACCATCTCCGATCCATCATGAGAGCCCATAGCCTAATAGCCAGAGGCTGTTATTTAGACAAAGTGGTGTTGACAATCGATTGAATGTTCTCTGTGTTGTGTGTGTGTGTTTTAAATAGAGCCCGACTGATATATCGGTCAAACCGATACATCGGTCGTTTTTGGACCCCAATGTCGGTATCGGACATCGGTCATTATCTCTCCGATGTATCGGTCGTTTTTATAAGTAATATTAGACCACCATTTGATGACATTTAGCCACTCAGACCCAAAACCTAGAATATATTGTCATTGCCCGTAAGGATCCATTGGGTTTCATTTTACACTCACGAGTTAAAGATCTTATAAAGGGTCCATTTGTTTACCAAATCTCCGTCATTTCGCTGGGGACCACCTGGAAATCCCTCAAGGACCACTGGTGGTCCCCGGACCATTGGTAAAAAAAGGAAAAAAAGGTTTAAGAAGTTTTTGAAATTTAGGCTATTTATTATTATTTTATATAATTACAAAACATCGGTTAAACACTCGGCAATCGGTGGTCTAGCACTCACCATCTGCAAACATCGGCATCGGTCAACAAATATTGTATCGGTCAGGCTCTAGTTTTAAAGAAACATTTATTGGGGTTCTTTCAGGAGCTCATACATGGTCCTCTCCATCTTAATCAAATCTCGTTCCTCACATTTTCTCCTCATCTCTACTCTACCCTCAATTGTTGTTACTTCCTTCTTTACCTGAGCATCTAGTTTCATGCCATTCTGAGCATTACACTGTAGAATCCTGAGTGTTAATTTAACTCTCGGAGTTTATTCTACTCTCTGTGTTAAATTAACATTGAGCACATTGACTGTGTATGAGCCTGCAATTTGCTTGTACATGTCACATTTGTGCAGTATTAATTCAGATTATCATTGGAGTGCTGTAGCATTCAGGCTTAGTTACTTTTACATGGAATAGTGTGCATTTCTTTTCACGTGTCTTTGTACAGTTAGTTGCTTGTAATTTGTGTAATCTAAGATTTCATGCCCGTGTCTTCTGTTGGACTAGACTATCAGCGAAATGCCTTATATGTAAAGTGGTTTGAAAGACATCAATAGAGGTCACCATATCGGGGGATGACTGGAGTGATCATTTAAAGATGACCCCACCACACAGAAATAATGTATTTGTTTTGTTAGTGAATTCCTTACAAACACTAATAACCAATTCACGTGAAGTGGTGTGTCACAGTCAGATGGGGGTCTGCGGCCGGCAACTGCTATTTTTGTGACATCATTGTATGAGAAAGTATAAATCACGCTTTAAAAAAAAACACCACAAAATGTTTTTGAACAGGAACTCATGTGCAGTCATCGTGCACCACAGAAGGAGAGAAAGGAACTTGTGAGGAGTGTGACTTTGGCGCCACGTACACAGAACATGAAAACGGGCTGCTGAGACAGTGTTTGAAGTGCACCAACTGTCGTTCAGGTAATTCCGCAGGATGGATTTTACATTATTCATCACTAGCCAGTCAAAAGAATCAACACGTAACCTTTTTATAAGTGCTCAAAGCATCGGCATAAAACTTTTTTTTCGCGTTCTCCTTTTCAGACCAGTTAATTGTAAGGCCATGTACAACCATCCAGAACACTGAATGCCAGTGCAAGCCAGGGACGTTTTGTGCCCCTGATCAGGCATGCGAGATCTGCAAAAAGTGTTCAAGGTGAGCTAACGGGGTGGAGAATATAGAACAGGCCCTCCAGTTATTTCATTCAAATGAATCATGGGAGAGTATTCCTTTTTATGGCAACCATTTCTCAAATGAAACGTGCTCCTCAGGCGACCTTACCCCCGTTGTAATGATTTTTTTGCCTTCGTTTTGTCTTTCCCGTGCTTTCAAACTAGATGTCGAGAAGGTGAGGTGAAGGTGAGGAACTGTACAGCTACCGCTAACACAGTCTGCAAGAAACTACAATCCAGCCCCAGCACTGGCTCAGGTACAACACCATGTCATTTGGAAATGTATAATCAGGGGTGTCGCACCAAATTCTGGGCCCTAGTGTGTACAAGGATTCACTGCGGGCCCCCCTTGAATGTTCTTCATAGTGGGAACTGGGAACGCATTATTACGCATTATTTTGTGCTTTAACTATTGAAAATTAGCAGATATACAAGCTCACTGCGCGGCACCGAGTGCCGTGCTGCAAGCTTTTAGATCTGCTATTCTTTGGAGTCTTTGGATATTTCAAATCCTTCTAAACCTATGTTTCTATGTCAGTGGTGCTCAAACTTTTCCATGTGAAGGACCCAGTGGTGTGCTCTAGACTTTTTTTGAGGGCATACTATAATTTATCATCCGCGGCTATTCGTGTGGCCAGGGCATACGCCAGTGCATAATGCCTATCAAATACGCTACTTTGAAAGGTTCACGAGGGCAGACGCTATTCATATTTTTATTTCCGAAATCAGACGCTGTATACGTGCGTTACAGGTACAACACAGCTCTGGAAGGACCCCCAAAATGATATGTATTTGGCCACGCATCCCCATCTCAACATATTTTGTTCCAGGGACCCCCCAGAAGCAAAATTTGAGTTACAAATGTTCGCTTAAAAATACACATATTCAAAGATTTGCACACATTTTCATGACTTTTCAAAAAATAGCAGATCTACAAGCTTGCAGCGCGGCACTCGGTGCCGTGCTGTGTATAAAATAATTAAGGCCCCTCCACCTTGGGCCCTAGTAACTCAGTCCCACTTTCCCCCCCCTTGTGACGCCCCTGTGTATAATTATCGGCTCTGTTCCAAAACGAAGGTGCAATATGCTCCCTTTGTACACGTGAGGCTTTACGACACACCTGTCAGTACACAAGAAACAGCTAACCTTTCATTCGCTAAAGAAATCACGCATCTCTTGTTTTCTTTTCTGTGAAAGGAATACATTTCTGCTGCAATGATAAATAGGGGAGAGCTAACCACACAGGTTACACACATCAATTACTAAGACCGATAGTGGATAAGCACTGTGAGAAATGTTGAAAAGAATAATAATACGCCTAGTTGTATATTAATGCCGGTGCTACACCAGACGCATCGATACGCATCCATGCGTGGAATTTACTGTGAGTGTAATACTATGCATTTGGAAGGCTCCAGTTGATTTCCATCATACCAGCTACACCAGTGTAGATAGCATGTGCCCTGCTAAAATTGGAATGGAGTCTATTTTCCCCAGCAGCACGCATGTGTGTATATTATAGTTTGGTATATCCACTTATTTTCATAGTATTGTAGGTCACCAAAAATATGACAATAGCCTATATTTGATTATAAAAGAATTTCCTGATCACTTTGGCAAGAAAGCATTTGTATTGTATTTATTGTAATCCTGACCTGGTCTAGTTTTTCCATATTTCTCTAATACTACCAACACAAATTCTTCAAATCTAGAATATAAGATTTAGATTTCTTTACTTAATTTCTCCCTGACAATAAGAATGCCTTAAGTTCACAATCTGCTTTCTTGTAAAGCAATAGAAGAATTGTGTAGTAAGTGGCTGCAAATGGTTTTGGAATTGTGAGTCTTTTGCAGCCATCTCTCAGTAGTAATGGATGCTGATTATATCTTGTGCTCAATCAACAGTTGCTGTAATAATTATATCACTTGCACTGCTGGTTGCTGGGGTTTTGGTGGTTGCCTTGGTATGTCTTTGGAAGAGACGGAGACATCAAACAGTGACAGGTAAGAATAACTAATCTTTTGAGACATACTTTTTGTATGTACTTTTTGTTGACTGGTTAATGTGGTGACCACATCATGGCAATTCTTTCTGGAGATTATTTTGGTTCTTCCCTTTTATCTTACCTGTACCTCTCATGAGTTTAACTCTTACTGCTGTTAAGAATATCTCATCTTATCTTAAATGATCTTATCTTATCTTAATTGTCTAAAGTAGAAAAGGTAGTGCAAGTGAGTGAACAATTGGGAATTTGGCAATGCCTATTAAAAAAAGTACAAGTATGAAGTATAAATTATACATGTATTCATTTGCATGGTACTGCATACATGCGGTGATACAAAACATTCTCGACTTTTACAACTTTGTTTGACATTCTTGAAATTTGAATCCTTTTGTGGCTTGAATCCTCTAGTTATTTGGTTCATATAAAAGTGCTTTACCCTTCTTTTTATCGTAGCTGCATTCTTCTTTCTGAAAGCCAGTTTCTATGGAAACTGCTACAGCAGAAACAGAATTTTCTGAAATGAAAAATAGAAATAAATGCATAAATGTTAAATGCAACGATATGAAAACTGCATTTGTCATTGGTTTATGCCTTAGCGTGCCCTCACTGACTCCACAGTTCCTTCCTCACAGATTCCCAGAGCGATAGAGATGAGAATCTGAAGGTTGTCGTGGTGAGTAACATTTTATATTTTCAAACTTCAGCTGACACGCTTATCCATTAAAAAGGTAGAATAACCTTGATCTCCTAGATCAAGGTGTCCACCCTAAGATTGGGGAGGAGGTTGGGGGTTCAATCCCAGGCAGAGTCTTACCAACAACTATTACAATGGTACCTAATAATGGCTCACTGCTTGGCACTCTGCATCAACTAGGGTTGGATTGTTGAGTCCTGGACCCTATGACATACTAGCATCATGTACTTGTACATCAAGCTGCCTCATGCTAAGGAGATAGGAGATAAGCTCCTGACCCATAGGCCACATGGTTGAGGAACTGTTGGTGCCCAAGGCTACCTACCTACTTACTTTGTTTTGATGGACTTAGTACAAGCTGCTTTTTATATATAAAAAATGTGAAAGCAAAACGTAAGTTTAGAAAGGGAGAAAAACATCCACAAATATCACAATTGTGGCAATATACAGTAGGTGCCATGTGGAGGATGAACGGGTAGTTGGGGTTTTGGGTATCTGTTGCTGGTAATGATGATACACCATGAACCAAGGATTTATAATATGAAAGACGTTGTGTTGCACCAAATTCGATCCGGCACATCATTCTTAGACACATTTGTGTGCACATCTCAAGCCTACTGTATATTCAGGCCAGGTGCTGGACATCAAGGTATCAGACAATGGAAAGGAGAGGAACGAACATAATTCTCAAACATGGAAAAAAAAGATCTTAAAATGGCAATATTGTGGACTTTGTGGTGGCAAATTAGTTGTCCATAAAGAGATGCATCTCTGGATTCAGTTTGATGACTACAAGAAATTGGTCAGGAGATGATGCTTAAACGTTAAACGTTTATTCTGTTGGTGGCACTAGAGGAAAGTTCATGGGGCCTCAAAATGTGCTGTGTGAATAGGGGATATTGTCCTCTATCAGTATGTTTCATAAAAATGACCAAGTTTCATAAAATTGACAAATCGGTTCTATGGGCTGCCATATACATCCATTGGAAAATGAAGGAGAAGAAGAAAATTCTTGAAATCATACATCAGCACAGTTATGCTAAGACATTGGCCGTAGGAGATATATATGCCCAATTTAAAGCCACTGCTTTACAGTACAGTGCATAATTTCAGTTGGCATTGTAGCACCCTGTCAAGCAATCTATGGAGTCTCGAATTGACTAGACAGGATTGCTCCATGCTTATCCCTCCTCTCTAGGACAAAATGACGTCTGTTCCTTCCACGGAGGAGAGTCAGAACAGGCAAAACCACGCGATGACACGTGAAGACGACAGGCTGTGCCTGCTCCCTCAGCAGTGCCAGCGAGCGGTGAGAGAAGCCGCCGCTGGCAAATCGCCAGCCAATGAGGAAGACGAGGACACTGGGTTGGGGGACAGCCTGGCCAACACTGCCAGTAACTCGCAAAGCAGCCTCCTCTCCAGCCAGCTTCCCACACCCGCTCCCCCATGCTCTACCTATTACCTCTGCTCACCCCAGCCCGGCTCTATGAGGGTGAGAGCAACAGCATCATCCATGCATGCTTGTCTTCACTCTGCCTGCCTGCTTGCCTAATATACCTACCTACCTTCCTACTAGGACTGGGCAATATGACTTCAAATCAATATCATGATTATTCCAACTCGCCTTGATTACTATTAATGAATGATTATTTGGAAAAATAAAATGGTGAAAATAGCTGATCTACAAGCTCACGACACGTTGCGATGTGACGCATTGTTAGCTTATAGATCAGCTATTTTTGCAATTTTTGTACATCGAAGTAATACGTGGTTAATCAGACAAATCAATTTAGTTGATTATAAAAATCACTTTGATATATAAGAAAAAAACATTGGTTCTAAATATCGGTTTTGATATAGTTTTGATTAATTGCCCAGCCCTACTACCTAAAGGCCCCTTTCCCACTGGGCCAGATAACAGATAAAAAAATCTCTTTCTCCAAAAAAATTTCCATTCAAGTGGATGGTAGATACAGATAAAAAAAAATGTCTATCACAGATATTCTTTTTATCTGTGATAGACATTTTTTTTTATCTGTATCTACCATCCACTTGAATGGAAAAATATCTGGAGAAAGAGATTTTTTATCTGTTATCTGGCCCAGTGGGAATGGGCCTTAATACCTACCTATTTATATCTACTACTATCTTTCTACTAAACTGTTTTCTCCCATTCTATACTTTTTAAAGTTCTCTATAACTTTCACAACCCTCCAGTAAAAAGCTCTCTCTGTAGTTTATGCTTTGAATGGATGTTCTCTACTCCTCAGCGCACTTTAACCCCACTTACATTTCATGCCATGTACAGTATGTACGCATTCCTAACTGTATGAGGCGCCTTTCGCTCTTTAACTACACTATAAGGCCCAACCCAGGTCAGGACTGCTTTGAACATACATAAATTAGTTTGGTTACCGTATATTCATTCTTAAAGAGTTTGATTTGTAGTTTTTTTTATTGTAATTTAATGATTTTACTCTAATGTTTACAGACATTACAAACAAACAAATATTACGGTACCACACCATAGTTTACAAATCATGTGTGTGTTGTATAGTGTCAATCTATCAAGAGCTGAGTCAATCAAATAGAAAAGGGGTCTTCGGGGGCCGCCAATCTTTGAGTGATAGAAACTTTTTTTCTCCTTTTTTATATTAACCACTTGAACCCTAACGTCCATATTCTGAGACCTTTAGCCAAAAATAGCAGAACTACGTTCTACGGCGTTGTGAGCTTGTAGATCGGCTATTTTTGGCAACGAAATTTGGTGTAGAGGGGAAAAAAAGAGCACACTAAGTACAGAGTGAAAGTTTATTAACTATTGACGGTTCAAGTGGTTACATATCTGATAACACAAATTGACATGAATCCAAAATACACTGATGATTGTGCTGTCAAACGATGTAACTATATGGAATCTGGGGGTCTCTGCTTCCTCTCTCTTTCAGCTAAGGGGTCCTTGCCTGAAAACGTTGAAAACACCTGATATAGAATTTAGTTTTGGTGGTGGGGCTAGCCATTTCTTTGTTTGTGTTACTGATTGGGCCTTTAAGCCCCATAACAACTGCAACCCAACCCCCTCCTACCCCCAATGCTTGTTCTCTGCCTTTTTAACAGCAGACTTTCCGAGGTCTGTCTGGTTAGGTTATGCTGGTCTGGCTGACCCCTTACTCTGATTCCTCTCTATCCCGCCCCAAATCAACCAACCAATCAATCAATCAATCAATCAATCAATCAATCACTCAATCGTCACAACCATTTGATTCATTAAAATGCTGTGCAATATTCTTCACATAAAAGTGAATGTAAAAGATTTGTATGAAATTAGGTTGCTGTACATTTATGGCCGTTAGTGGCTAAGGGGAATAGTGGTCGCCAAATCGAAAGGTTCCTGGTTTGTTAACTGCCAACTAGTTAGGGTGGTTTAAATTCCAGGAATGCTAATGCTAATGTACTTGGACAAGTAGCTTTACCTTACCATTAAAACAAATCTGGGTTCGATTCCCGCCGGGGGGCGCTGGGGGCGTGTTCTCTCCTCCGTGTCATCATCGCCTCCACACCCTATAGGTGGGGTTGGCGAAAGGGCCTTTCTGTGACGAGTTTGCATGTTCTCCCAGTGTCTCCTACGGTAGATACCCTCACAAAAACATGCAGTAATCCTGGTCTCTATAATGACTCCCCCTGGCCAGCCAGGGCGCCTGATAGAGGGGAAAGGAACTGGTTGGAATAACGTGTTCCTTCCACGTGCTACGTCCAACCGGGGAAACTCCCCCCTGTCAGGTGATAAGAAACGGCTAACACACTCCTCATGCTGAGTTTCCCCCTTGGGATAATAAAGGTATCTATATATGCACTGATGGACGCATGAGCTCAGTTCAGGGCCCTCCCCAGGTTGGCAGAGGGAGAGCAGAGTAAAACCTTTCTAGACCCTGTAGGAATATACCAAATATACTGTATAATATATTTGGTTATACTAAATACTATATAGATATAAATATAAATATATATATATATATATAGAATATACTAAAATTCACCAGGCCAAATACATTTTATGGCTTAAAGTAATATATTTACTAATATAGTGAATGACTATCATCATTGGGTGCTAAAAGAGTTAATTAAAAGTAACATACAGTACATGGGTGTGTTTTTTTTTTTTTTTTTTTTTTCATAATTCATGACAATGGCAAAATAGGAATTGTTAGATCTCAGTTGATGGAACTGTATTAATGTACCATTTGCTTTTCTTACTTTTGCAGGAAGATGACCCGATTCCATCGCTCATTCCTTTGAATGGTAGGATAATATCCCTTTCACTCCTTACTGTCCACTTACAGATGTTATACCGTCGCTTGTGACACATCGTGAGCTTGTACAGTATATAGCATTTTTTTATACTCTTGTGTGATACAGTAAATACGCAATATGAGGAAGTAGGGTACTCATTTACAAAAAAACAAAACATAAAAAGTTGAAATCAGGACATAGGCCTACTACTTTTTTGCCAACAGATGTTGTACCTGCTGATGGGGCGGGTACAATAGAACTGTTGTTGTCTCTTCATGGCTGTTGTATGCTATTTTTAAATTTAAATGCACCAATTTTGATCTAAACCAGTGGTTCCCAAACGTTTTAGCTCGTGATCCAAATTAGACTTTGCCCGGGACCCAACCTAGTGAAAACAGCAGATCTACAAGTGCACAACGTGTCGTGGGCTTGTAGATCGGCTAGTTTCACTACTTATTACTTAATTATTATTACATTTTATTTATGAAAATTATTAGATTTGTTTGCTTTTTTGTTTGAACATGTATAGAATTCTACAATTTATTTCAAAAAAATGTAATTATATATTTCAAAATATAGATTTCTTTTTTGTAGGAAAAGAAACTTTTACTTGAGTGGCGACCCATAGAAATTGGTCCGTGACCCACAAATGGGTCGTGACCCACTGTATGGGAACCAGTGCTCCAAAGGAGCTTAATGGAAATGTCTTTCTCTTTCAGGCGAGGAGTCTCACTCTCTGAAGAAATGTTTTGACTACTTTGAGGACTTGGACGTCGACTACCACAAGAGGTTCTTTAGACATCTGGGCATTAACGACAACCTGATCAAGAGCAAGGACCACCTCCACCACGAGGACCGCATCCATGAACTACTGAACGTCTGGATGGAGAAGGTAGGCAAGGATGCCAGCCTGAATCACCTACTGAAAGCACTGCTTACTTTTAATCAAAGACTGACAGCCGAAAATGTCATAACCAGAGCCATCGCCAGTGGTTATTATGTACGCGAGAGGGAGTGAACGGTGAGTCCCTTTCACCTCGGAAAATTGATGGAGATGTGTGTGCGTGAGTCATGCTATTCTCAGGTACTTGCTGCAGCAGGCCCGTGGGCTGAATCATTCCCTGAAAGGCACAGGACATGCAGGCTCAAGGCTGGCAGCCGTAGCGCTTTCCCACGTGAATAGTGATTCTTAAATGTATAAACTGGAAACAAAAGGGAGGAGTGTATACACTGAAACGCATTGCTGTGACGCTTCTACTCTTGCACCAGAAGGACATAGTATTGTACTGTAGACGAGCTGTTATTATCAAGAGATGCACTGAGCCTGCAGCTTGACTCTTAAAGATGGCTCATACATGCAGAGCCACAGGAAGCATTGGTCACCTTCCTTTAACAAGCACTCTTTATTAGTAAGAGCTGGAATGTAGTTTATTCTCTTTTACTAATGGTCATTTATTATTTATTTTATTCTCCACCTGCATAATTTAATTTTCCCCGGGCCCATGCTGGAATTGCTGATGATGAAGTATTTAATTGTGCATATTTATTTGCTAGTTTACAAACCATTAAATGCGATGCTGCCCCTGTTTGCTTGAGCAAAGGGACAGAGGGCTCCCAGTAACGCTGGGTTAATGAAAAGTCATATTGGTACCAACTGAGTGAGTGAACATGTAACGCGTCACTTTCTGACTTCCGCGCCCACGAGTCAAGAAGCTGTTCCCTTGTGTCAAGCAAACCCCTGACCGTATGTCATGCCTTACCGCATGAGGCGCATCATGGCATTGTTAATGTACATTCTTTCTTTGAATGATATGCTTTATGAATGTAAATTGTGATTAGGTGTAGTGATGAATGTGATGTAAAGGTATTGCATCATCCTCATTTGTCAGATTGTAGTACATAGTTCCCTCTAGTGGATAGCTGCAGTGTCTCCATAAGATTCAGTCATAACAATCAGTGGGTTAGGACAGTGGTTTCCAAACAATGATCTCAGAACAATTTTTATGGGTCACAAATACATATCTCCTTGTTTGTTTGTTTTTTCTTCCTTAAAAATATATTATTTGAAAACATTTCCCCCCAAAATTCTGATGATTCAAAGAATTTCAGAAATTAAAAGATAAATTCAAATCAAAACAAACTCCATGAAATATAAATAAAATCAAGAAATAGTGAAAATATCGGATCTACAAGCTCACAAAGCATTATGGCGTGAGCTTCTAAACTAAAGGCTTTTTGCACTATATTTTAAATGGGGATTAAGTTATTAATTTATCATCTATTTTGTACGTTTGAGTCCCGGTGAGACGCCAAATGCATCTTTTGAGTCTCATGCTGAAAAGGTTTGGCTACCCCTGGGTTAGGAAACAGACATTTCTTTGAATGTCCTATATGGCATTTCTATTATGATTTATGCTGTTTGTTACAAGTCCCCACTATCACCATCAAAATGTGGAATAATGGGAACAGAATCAAACTGTTTGGTCAAAAGGCTACAAAATACAGATGGCTGGTTCATTGTGTTACATAAGAGTGACGGCCCATAGACATGTTTCCACTAATATGAGGTTTGCACACATTTCTGCCGAACCCATGCAAGAGTGTGTGTCTTGGTGTTGCATCAAACCCAACCATAACTGGAGCAACATAACTGCTACATTGCTTCTCTTACATTGTTTCCTTTCCTTATTTTTGTTACTTTTTTATTTTTTTTATATACATAGAACATGTTTATTGTCTTTGTTGTGTCCACTACTTTTCATGTTCTCTGTACCTTTTGGTAGTTGCAAGTATATCATTCCAATAATTGTATTTTCTAAGCTGCAGACTGAGAGAATAAAGTACAGTATGTTTGTTTGCACAAAAATAAATTATGCCATTAAACAGCTTTTCTGTGAGTTATTTATTTTATTTGTACAGAATATTGTCTACGTGTGATGTTTGTACTTGTGCCCTGCCTGTTTGTGTCTGTCCATGAGTATAGGCTGTGCAATATTGTCTGTTTGTGTATCAGCATGTATGACAATGTTTGACAGTGGATTTGTGAACATCTTGTCCCATAGGCATGCGTTATTTTGCCACTCTCACATCAAAGTATGCTGGTAGCTGAAAACCATGTCAACAAATTACAGTCAAACCCCCTTTGGCTCTGAAAATGCAGTGTGAAGGGCTTGTATAGTATACTACGTTGTGCACTGCATTGCTTGCGCACCCAAAATAACAGATCTACCGTAAAAGCTCACACTGTGTTGGTTCTGCTGCAATGCCTGTAGACCCCTGACAGTACTGTAGATGCCCTGTAGAAAGTGGTGTTTTTCCCTGGTGGCGGTTAGGAGCAGGAATAATAACCCATATTTTTTGTATTGAGATGGTGTCAAGACTGGACAGTCCAGTCCAGAGCACTGGGACTTGAAGCGAAACATAGCTAGCTACCCCTGACTTTGAATTCTCACCGGGGCCTTGCCTTCTCTGTACCCCTGTTGAGTTTTATTCAATTTCCTGTGACTGTAGAATCCAACGGGACTATTACATTTGAACGAGTACATAATTAGACTGGGACCTTGACTGATGTAAAAGTGCTGGAGTGTGGATACACTCGCTGACGCTTGCAGCACTGTGTATAGGATCACGTATAGTAACTGTGCTACAAATGCATGAAAAGGGGGACACCAATTAAATTAAAATACAGGATGTTTGCTCATGAGGATCTATCAATTATTGAATAGTCGGTACACCCCTATTGAATACTGTAGGTTATATTACTTGATTCTTTCTGATACCTTTTTTAAATGTCTACTCAAGGAATTTTGGAATCAATCAGATTTAAGTCGAAAAATGCTCATATTGTCAGAAATATTCCGGAAAGGCCAGCAGAGGGATGGGAAATGTCCAGGCAGGTGTTATTGAGGATGATGGTGAACCTCAAAGGATCTACAAAGGCATAGCCTGTCCTGGATAACAACTCTAACCATTGATGTATTTCAAACCAATAACTTCTTTACTTTTGTTAAGCTAGAGTCCTGTTATGGTTTTTCTTAGGCTTGACCGTTTCCAAAGGGCTCTACAGTTAGTGCACCGGATTCCCAAGGGCCACACAAAATATCTTTGCCAAAAAGCAGGTATTTTGGCTAAAGTTTGCCCTAGAATATGGATGCCAAGCAGCTAATGTATGTCACTGTGAGCCATAAGCTCACAGAATGATTCGTAAGACACAGAAAATAGCAGATCTATAATATCTGCTATTTTCTGTGGTGAATCATTCTTAAGAGGACAAGAAGACTCAAAAGAAATGTCAGCATGTCATAGGCTAGCCTACAACACAATGCCCATAATGGCAACAATTTTGTGATTTATAAAGGGACAGGAAGAAAATCCTGCCAAGGTATTGTATCGCATGGTCTCCAAGCAACAGCCACTGCTTCCAGCGAGATTAGAAATTCATTGAGTGACTTCAGCTTCCAGTAATATAATCAACCGATGCAGCCTACATTAATTCTAAGCTATGCCTTCATTTTGCTCCTGAATTACGGGTGATCTCACGCACGTCATTGTAGCTGTCTGGAAGACACTATACTGTCATTCATCAGTTTTTATGCCTTCCATTTCCATTATGCTTCCATTTCCCAATCTTTACTGGTAATGACCCTGAGAATCCAGTTGCTTACTTGGAATTATCATTCAAATTTTGAGCTCATAGCAATATCGGCTCTCTACAGTTGTCAGCCCAGAGGCGTCATATGTGTCATATGTGATCGGGAATCAAAAAACCCTGGAGCAACCCCATAGCACATTTACACTGGCAGCGTGGGGTAATTACAATAGCACAATAGCATTTGCCTAATGCCTTTGAAGGACCCACATGAATAGTTTCACACAGGTTTTCAGGTAAATGATGTGTGGGTGCTTGCCATTGTAGCATTATAGTGCTATTAAAGCATTCTATCTGCTGCCTGGGGAAGTTGGTGCTTTTATTATACTAATACTACAGCTGACACCGAACAAAGGATAGGGTTGGAAAATCCAAGGGCCATGACAGGAGCTCGCAGGAGACTTCATAGATCCCAGAGTGTAGAATAGGCCTATGTTTTGCTTTCCTTTGTAATGTCATGGAGTCCAGAATTTCAAGTGGTGTCTTAACTATACTTATAGTATTGATGGGCATAGTACTAACCAAATGTACAGACCTTCACATTTAATTATATTGCACATTCTGTGTAATATAAGTGCTTCACATGTATTAGAAACACATTTTAGTCCTTGTGGATTCACTGGATATGCTTTGGCAGCCTAAGCATGGCCCGCTCACAAATTTGTGTCAAGCTTTGAAGAAGTCATAATTTATTTTCTTTCCTTTTTAACAGTAGTGTTGTGCATATAGGCCACGCTTACCCTACTACAAAATGCATTGACTCACAGATTTATTTACTTTTTGTTCAGAAATATCATAATATAAAGTTTAGAGCACATTGCTCAAAAAATAAAATAGAATACAATAGCATAATCCATGGGGAAGAAACAGTTTTATAGGGCAGGCTAATATATGCCTAGTCTTAGGACATTTTGGCATTATGTTCATGCTTCCATGGAAAAATAGGCAACTCACACTAAATCAATAACTTAGTCTTTAGCTTCACGTATATGGCTGATTATGTTTTGATGATCAGTTAAGGGGTGAGAGAGTGACCCTTCAACAATAACGGGGCAGGGAGGTTGACCGGTGGTGACCTTATGATTACCACCACCACCTCTACGCACTCATGCAGCTACGCTTGTCTTCTGCCTCAGGGGGGAGACAAAGAAGGACAATGATGTCGAGAAATTATTTGTAAAATTAAGATCGTCCGTTTCAGCCGTAGGTATATTACTGATTTTGTTGTTTATATTCTGCTGCATTTGCCTCTGTCGTTATTGTCATTATGAATGACAAGAATCATACATGGCCAATGGCCATAACCATAATCACGAAGGGATCTTTTCTAAAAGTTGACTGAGACTGTAGTCTGTAGCAGGCAAGCAGCCTACTAACTACTAGACCAGACCACTGGAGGGCTAAGTGACTACATCTCCCATAAGCCCCCTACTGTCAACAAGGAAGTATGTGACTTCCTAGCTTTAAAAAAAAAAATTGCTTAAATTAGACTATTTTTGGCCACGAATTGCTTTACAATCATCAACAGACATCATGGACGTTTTGTAAACGAGGTAGGCTACATGCGGAATTACTTTGCCAGTCATTTAAACTGTAATATTTAACGTCGTCGAGCGGTCATGTCCTTAAATGCTCTCTAGCACCGACGAACATATTGAATCTTCCCTTTTACTAGGAAGGAATGCCTATGAACGTGTAGTAGCCTAGTTATACTAGACATCTTGTACTTGGTCTCAATAACTTTGATTGCAAGTTTTATTAATTGTGACTTAAACGCAAGGTGAGACTAACTTAAATGTAACATAATTGTTTCAATGCAGATCTATTTATTCTATGCTTCCTATTTTCATTTGTTCACCATAGCCTACTCATAAATAAAAAGTAGGCTAGATAACGTTCGACTTAAATCTTAGTCAATGTGACAGACATGCATTGACTAAGTTTTAATTAAGTCAAATGTTATTATTTACCACTAAATAAAATCAAAATATTTTACAAATGCTTAAACTTGATCTACACTGACACATATGTCTCCTCTATTTGAACAAACTGCATCAAACATGAGGTGGACTTGGGCAAATTTGCGGCATGGTCATGCTGGACCTCCAGAAGGCATTTGACACCAACAGTAAACTAAGCGCAATCAGTGAGCTGACTGCAATCTTACCTGGAGGGGAGAGAACAGGTGGTGGAGGTGAACGGAACCCTATCCTCCCCTTCCCAAAAGTCCATAGATAGGCCTACACAGGGGCGCCTACAAATTCACGCCCCCTATTGTGATAGCGGCCCCACTTCGGGTAAGGGAGAATGGTGTACTGCAGCTGTCAATGCAATCCTTATGAGAAGCATCTTAAAATACTGTCATTTCACTGGTTTAATACGGAGGTTGTAGGGATTTTATTTGTGTCCTATTTGTTTGGTTTTCCTTTTTAATATGATATAACTGCCATCGCAATACAACCCACAACAGACAGGGATCTCCATGTATTGGCATAAAAGGGATTGTATGTATGATGTCAGATGTCATAGACATCATAGGACTTTCACATAACGAATAACTGAGTAAGCATGTTTGTTCTCTCAAAGCATATCTCCATATACAATACATGGATCTACATATATGGGTACCAGGGGTCTCCATTATAGCTAACTGGTCCGATATACATCATCACTGGCCAGATGGCCAAGACATGGCTGCATGTCGCCCTGAGGCGTCTTACTAGTATATAACATACCGGTACATTAACCACTTCTGACCTAATCTATACTGATAATTATACAATTTGTAAATAGACGATCTACAAGCTCACAACAAGTCGCATTGCTATCTGCTATTTTCAAACATTGTGTACCTTTACTTTTGATAGGCCTATATTTAAGTTTTAGATGCATTTTTGATGTCAATACTTTAATACTTTTACTCAAGTACATTTTGAATTCCAGACTTTTACTTTTACTAACAGAGTACTTCTATATTGCAGTATTGATACTTTTACTCAAGAAAAGAACATGAGTACTTTGTCCACGCTGTACTGGAGAAACAAAGCAAGAGCGGACATTATGTCACTTGACTCTCTGGCAGTGCGTCACCGCCTGAGACCGTTGTCGTGTGCACAGGGCGTCAATCTCAGCAAGGTCGAAAAAGTGGGTGACAAATCTGACAATGTTATCACAAGGAAAGACAAAATTACGCACTTGGTTTGCATCCTAGAGGCAAATCTGTCCTGTGACAGAATGACTACTAAGGTAATCAAAAACAAAAATCAACCAAATAACTCATATTTTATACAGCATCGCCCTGCTGGTCAGTAAGAACACTTTGAAGACTCACTCATTCAACCCTTCTTTGACTATGGAGTACACATATGGTACCGCAGCGCCTCAAAGGCCTTAAAAACAAAGGCTCCAAACAGCCCAAAATCAAACTGCGGCTACTGCTTAAACTTCCATCCCAGTCTCGCCTTACCCCTGATCATTTTAAAAATGTGGGATGGCTCATGGTTGTACCAATGAGTACAACATCTTGCAATGGACCTGGTGTACAAGATACACTACACCACTAAGATACCTCCAGAAATCATGTCCAACCCAAATTTGGCACAAACAAAGGGTTAAATTCGTTCTCTTGCTTTGCCGCAAACATTTGGAATCCCCTAACGACGGCCTTAAAGGAGTGTAACCTCCTTTAACAACGCTCTGAAGTCACTTGGTGGCTGCAACTCGAAACTGGTAGAGAAGACAAAGCCTATCCTTACCTCCCCCTGACCTTTTTAATTATTATTTCTGATTTCTGACTGTTTTATATAGTACTGTGTTTATTTGTCTGTCAATTAATGTTTTTATTAATTGAGTACAAAAGGACCCCATGTAAACAAGCCATTGTCCTTTTGTGGATTTAAATCCTATTAGTAGACTGTACTGTCCTGTATTTTCCTATGCAAACTTCTAATTAAGTACACACACACACACACACACACACTCACACACACACACACACACACACACACACACACACACACACACACACACACACACACACACACACACACACACACACACACACGATGTCATTCATTGCAGGCAGATGCAGCAAGCTTTATCTTCTACTTCCCCAGACTGCGTTCTCCTCCGGCCGTTAGACACTGCAGAATGTGGAAGTGACACTACAACAGATGAAACGTCAAACCAAGAAGTGAAATCAAACGGTATTGTGAGTAAAATATTTGTCAGACAATCTATTGTCAGGGAATTTGCATTCTGCCTGCTGCCTGTGGACGATGATACGGTGACATGGTTTCTGGAGGTGTGCTCAGACATGCCCGGGTGAACCCCCCACCGGGGTGGTAAAAGGATAGCCCCTCTGCCCCGTACCTGGGGGAGCGGAGAGAAATCACCTAACCCAAACGACAGAGAGAGAGAGAGAGAGGGTCTGCCAGAGCGACCTTTGTTGACTTGTAACAGTTGGCTGTGGACAAGGTAGGAGCTGGTATGAGTGTAATTTGCTTGCTGTTAGATACAGAATGAGTTTGTTATAGCTTCGCTGTCTAGTCTATTCTTGGCGGTTTAGGGGGCAGCCCACTCTCCTTTTTTCTTTATTGAGACAAGAAAGAAAATGGATATGACTCATATGGGAGGCAAAGGAGTGAAGGAGCTGGCAAGCATTTAATCCAAGGCCAACAGGGGCATGTGTCAGTCCAGAGACACTGCCACTCACTCAAGCCTCTATTTTTCCAAATGTTTAGTCTTGTGTAGTTCTGCTGTAGTCTAGACTGCACATAGTGGAATGTCTCATTAAAGGGCCATCTCATTTTAATTGTTATTTGTATCCAAATTTGTGTGTGTGTGTGTGTGTGTGTGTGTGTGTGTGTGTGTGTGTGTGTGTGTGTGTGTGTGTGTGTGTGTGTGTGTGTGTGTGTGTGTGTGTGTGTGTGTGTGTGTGTGTGTGTGTGTTATACATATGTATAAGCAGAAATGTACGTGGTGTGAGCTTGTAGATCAGCTATTTTCAATGTTTTAAAATTTCTTTGAAACTTTTCCTAGATGTTCTTTTATTATTATTATTATTCATTTTTATTATCGATTAATTCAATTAACTGTTGCACAACAAGTGTGTTGTACAAATAGCTAGATATTTATTATTTAAACAAATACTTTTAAGATCCATGTTTTTGTGAACATTTGTGCACATATACAACAGTATCGGTAACCACATGCCCAAAATAGGTTGAAATTCTGAAGAAGACTCTTGTGTCGAAACATGGAGCTTTGAAATCAGTGTGCGCACTATATCTATTGGTTGAAAGTGGTTAACAGTACACCAAACCCAAGCAATGCTAAAATAGTGAAATGAATGTTGGTTTTGTCAATTGAGTACCTGAGACGAATAACAGTATAAGTCCATATTTGATTTTTTTTTATATATATATTTTTGGATTTACCAGACTGTAAACCACAAACTAGTCATTTTTAATCTGTTAAATTGTTAATGCAATCCCCCCTCATTTTGTTTAATTGTCGGTTTTAATGTTATCTGCTCCCTTTGTCTGCTGAATATTGTTTGTACGGACTACAGACTGGTGTTCCACAAACTGCTGGAGATATACTGTTTTTCCACTTTCCATAAGTATTATGTCTTATAATTCCTAATATTTATGTGTTAAGTAAAAAAATCTAACTCAACAAAATGAGGGGGGAGTACATTAAAGGGGAAAACCACCCACTTTCAATATGGAACTATGTCATTAATATACCTTAGAGGAGTTGTGTGGAAATAGAAAAGAAGTTCCCTCCCTTCTGTGTTGCCTAGAACTGGAGGATTGATTTTGGGGTTTGTATTGTAAAGTACAACTTGATGACATCACACATTGTACTTTATATTTTAATACAAACCCCAAAATCAATCCTCCAGTTCTAGGCAACACAGAAGGGGGGGAACCTTTTTTCTATTCTCACACTCCTCTAAGTTATATTAATGACATAGTTCAATATTGAAAATGGGTGGTCTTCCCCTTTAAGACTTTAAGGAATTAAAAACTTCTAGTTTGTGGTTTACAGTCTGGTAAATCAAAATAATTTAAATGCGGACTTTGACTGTTATTCGTCTCAGGTAATCAATTGTCATGCAAATGTAAATAACAAACTGTAGTGTATGTCCAACTCCTACAATAACAGAAGTTCTGTTAACCCTTTAAGTGCCTATCCCGAACATGTTCGGGATATTCGGGATCAAAAACAATTTTTTATTTGCTATTTTACTTACCCCGAGCTGCTTGGAGCAACGTGGGTGGTCCCGGCTCACCCAGCGCTCACCAACGAGAGACGCTAGATGCTCCGATGATTTATTCCATTGAAAATGGTTTAAAATAAAGTTTAGACCCCCCCCAATGTTCACCGAATGTTCATTGTAGGCGGCGCGACGTATTCCAGGGTGCCTATCCCGAACATGTCCGGGATATTTAATAAAATGATTTATTTTATCGGAGGCCTCAACGAAGCCCCGGTCTAGACGTCCATCCTTGGCCGGGACTTAGACTCGGCCATCCACGGGCCGTATTCGCGCTAACGGCCGCATCGCGCCGCCCACTCCAATAATAAATCAAATCTTTAGACAGGATTTTCTCCGGATTGTGTCCCCAGACCCAAAGAGAAAGTTTTTTGCGGCTGAAATAGCTTTAGATCGGGCTTCTAAATGGGTTAGCATTTTGGCTACGTGTCAGCTAGCTTCCTCCTCTCGACACCCATAGCATTGACTGGAGTGAAAACACAAGCCAGTTGGGAGAGGGTCGACGAAAGCTATAAAGAGGGTCTATGGAGAAATTTCTGGCACTCTAGCACCCCTTGTGGCCGGATGGCACTGTATGAGTTAATATTCAATTCAAAAGGGAACTAGAAATTAGGTCTTTTTAAAAAAAAAATACAGATTGTTCTGTCTTTTCTTTTTCCCAGGCTTATCCAGACCTGGACAATGTGGACATTACTCAAATCAAATTCCATATTTCTATACCGTTCATACTTGCATAGGAAGGAACCCTGCATTCTAATTGTTGTTGTTGTTGTTTCAGTGTGCAGAACCGTCCAGGATGAGGTCTGTTGTGTCCTTCTACCTTTGCTACGTACTGTGCCTGCTCCTGGGGCTAGCCTGTGTGATGAGTGTTTGCTACTGGAGCAGTCACTGGCGTGGTGGCTTTGCCTGGGATGGCTCAGGCCTTCAGTTCAACTGGCACCCAGTACTGATGGTTTCAGGTCTGGTGGTGCTCTACGGCAATGGTGACTGAAAGTTTCAGTTCTTTTTCCTCTATTCATTATTTTAGAAACAATGGTTTAGTTAATTAATCGAAAAGAGAAGTGACACCTTAACAAAAGTATCACTTCTCTTTCAGCTAAAGGTGTCACCCTCAGCTGATGCCTCAACTGGTTTCCACTTGTGTTGTGTTGTGTTGTTTTGTTTTGTTGTAATGATCATAATGGCTGTTCTGGGGAAATAGCTGACATCATTCATTGTAGATAGAGTAAAGTTTACTCAACTTTATGTAAAAGTCAATACTTTGTATACTTTTTCAATAATGTATTAGAATATTCTGGTTGTAAAATTATGGATACAACTTAAATCAAAATGTTGTTATTGAGAAAATCAAAATAGTGTGAAAAGGTTAGCAATAAATACATAATAATACATATAATATATAACCCCCTCCCTCCCCCAAACATCAATTCAAATCTACTGAAGTACAGTAACAAATAACCAATGATTGTAATTGTTTGCCGGTGCCTGGAACGTGTTGGGGAATGGGGAACTATTAGGCACCATAGCAGAATACTCACCCAGGTATCAACATTTCTGTATCTGAATTATATTATATTAATGTGTAGCAGTGACATTCCTGTAAGTAAGAAAAATAAATAAATGCTTAATTATTAAAAAACATAAAAACATAGCTGGCCAGTTAATATGTATACAACATAATCCCACCTTCCCTGGTTTGATTCACGCGTCCTGTTATCCATCCTCCCTTACATGTGATTAAAATGTGTGACCAGGACATTTGAACCCATTTAGGCCTGAACACATTATGACGCAATATTTTATGCTTTAAATATAAAAGAATAGCAGATATACAAGCTCACAGCGCGGCACCGAGTGCCGCGCTGCGAGCTTGTAGATCTGCTATTTTAAAAAAAATCGTGAAAATTAGAATTTTGACCCGATTCTATAAGTGTCTTTTGAATCCTTCTAAGATTTTTGGAAAAAACCTATGTTTCTATGTCAGCAATCTGGCCAGCCATCGTCAAAGAAAAGGTCCTTTTCACTTAACTGGAGCTCAGACTCAAACCTTTTCATGTGAAGGACCCCCAAAAATGATATTTATTTGGCCACGGACCCCCATCTCAAAATATATAGTTCCAGGGACCACCCAGAAGCAAAATTTGAGTTACAAACATTCGCTTTGAAAATACATATATTCAAAGATTTGCACACATTTTCACGACTTTTTCAAAAATAGCAGATCTACAAGCTCGCAGCGCGGCACTCGGTGCCGCGCTGTGAGCTTGTATATCTGCTATTTTTCACTGGTTAAAGCAGTCAATAATTCTAGGCCTAAATGGGTTAAATGACATGCTCTTATTGTCTCCCCACCCTGTAGGAGCTGTACTGTACCGTGTCCCTCTGACGTGGGGTGACAATAAACTGCCCTGGAAGCTGCTGCATGCTGCAGTGATGCTTGTGGCCCTGCTCTTCTCCATCCTGGGCCTGTGTGCTGTGTTTGACTTCCACAATGCCAAAAACATTCCCAACGTCTACTCCCTGCACAGCTGGATTGGAATTTGCACTACCGCACTTTTTGCCATACAGGTATGAATTTAAATACATAACAAACCAAGAAATAGAGTTGGAATCCCGTTTATACATCATTTATTCTACTGTATATGGCACAGTTTCAGAAACATAACTGTCTAACTTTTGAGGTATTGCTAATTACGGTTGGTAGACAGGTGGGCAACATTTGGAGTCCTAGACCAATGAATCCCACGTATCTTCCATAGAACAAGGGATTTGTTCTTATTTCTATCTGTCTCTGTACTCTGTGTCTTTGTGTGACCACAGGATTTTAGCAATAGGTGTGTAATCTCTCAAGAACAGATGTAGTGTGCTATCGGATGAGTGGTTTTCCAGAAAAGACCCGCTCAAAGCGGCAAATGTTCCAAACGGGGGCCAAGCCCGATCTGGCACAGCACTGCATTAAAACAGTTTTACTTGAACAAAAATAAACATGCAATGATATGTAGACTGCTGGATTACTAGTATTATAGTAAGTTGAAGGTCTCTGGAAGTAGATATTTCATACCTGCAGTGTATGGGATCCAGTGGCTTCCTTTAAAATCAAACAAACTCGGTACTGGTCCTTTTAACGTCACTATAACTAATTATATATTAAAAAAAGGTCCTGTATGATCTGCCATACAAGCTACTAATCGTTTATCTTAACAGTGGGTGGTAGGCCTGACTGGCTTTCTCCTGCCCTGCTCCCCTGTGTCGTTTCGTAAGCTGCTGAAACCTGCTCATGTGTGGATGGGAACCAGCATTATCGTCCTCAGCATCGCTTCCTGCATCTCCGGAATTAATGAGAAACTCTTCTTTGTTCTGTGAGTGCCACCTCTCAGATTGTATTCTTATTAGCATGAACTGACATATTTTCATTGTGAAATGAAAACAATTTTGGAGGCATCAATGCATGGTAGCTGCATACCCCACCAGAACAGTTCAGTTCAGGATCGCACAACGAGCCGAAAACCGTGTGACAGGCAATTCAAACCAGAATAGAACACTTCTGTGTTGTGGAAGACAGAGTTACTGAGGTTTTGCCCTTTCTAGTGATAGGTTGTGTTCATGAATGATCACTAGAGAGAGATTTCAGAGGTGTTTGTACCTCCTGGAAGTTGGCTCGTGCTTTTTCCAAACTATCGCTTCTTTTCACTCGCTTCACTGCTGACAGAATGAAGCTGGTCTGAATGTGAAAGCAGTGTGAGACGTCTGACCAACTTCTGACCAATCACAGATCAAAACATGTCAGTAGCACAGAACAACCGGAAAAAGATCTGAGACCGCCCACCCGAAGCTCTGAATGACGTCATATTGTCGTTTTGGGAAAGCCGAACTAAACAAATTGTGAAGTGTGCTTTGGATGACGTCATGAGCTGTTTTGTATTGTTGTTGCAAACCCTTTATCTTGGTCTTGTGTTTTCCAAGGACACCAAACACCAATGGGACGAAGCCATATAAGTTACTACCATCTGAAGCTGTGTTTGGAAACTCATTTGGAGTTTTGATTGTTGTCTTTGGAGTGGTCGTATTGACGATTCTGTTCAACCAGAAATGGCAGAGACCAGAGCCAAGATCTGACGAAGTAGCCTACAGGGTAAGAACACTAAAATTACGCATTCATAGTCAAATCCTCAGTGTTAATTTAACTCTCAGAGTGTTTGGTTCCATTTGTACACTACAAATAGATTAATGAACACCGATAATTCTACTGTGTATTTACAGTATAGTGAGTATACCATATAAAAGATGAAAAATAAAGGAAAATAACATTTAATTAAACTTTTCCACAGCCTTTGCTCCAAGAAGATAATTAAGGAAGGAAATGAAGACATTTTGAAAATACGCACAACGTATAACTTCTCTTCTCTTAAAAGTGCAATTCTGAATGTACAAGCTATACGCACTTTCGCACTACTGTACTACTATGTGAAATGATTTTGTCTCTTCTGGATATGATTATTTATTTGAGATTATATTTAACATTGCTGTATTTCTTTTGGCCAAAGAATAAATACATCTACATCACATGAATGACCATATTATGACCAATGACCATATTTCTCATTCAAGATTCTTATTAATTTACCATGTGTAGAGCAACCTCAGTTTAGAGATGAGAGTCATTTTCAATTTATTGGAAATGACAGAATGCTCTGGTAATTAGTTGGCTCAGTAGAATTTTAATATACTGATTTGGTTCTGCTGTGTAACACACCACTACTTCAGTAGGATGGGTGCAGTAAATGCATCACCTCTTGTTTGGAATGGATAGAGGTAAATTATAGTAACACTAACAAGAAAGTTGTATAATTAATATAAAATTAATTCTTAAATTAGCTCATAACATATTAATGTGAAATAATCTTTTTAATATGTAGTATTGCTGGAGCCTTTAATTACTTGTAATAGAAATATAATTATTCCTTTCCCTGTAATTAGTATCATTTATTTAATACAATCTTTTGCGCAGAACCCATGGAGAAATGTGTCATCTATTTCCTTTTCTTCAGCAATAAAATCCTCTACAGTGGTGTTTCCTAATGTCATAGGGTTCTGTCGAAACCAGCCCGCATTAGGTTTTGCTCAAGATCTAGTGTGAACACTTTTCATCCCACCGACATAACTTCATTGAGAATCCTTGCATCTGCACCAGTGACTCACCAGTGAGTCACAGGAGATCATCCTGTTCATTTTTCTGGATGGTGTGATGTCTGAGAACCATACAGCTGTGAGTTTAAGATGATGTACTGTATGATTTAATCTTCTAATAGCATGTTACAATTCCTATTGAATATTAGCTGGCATATTTATCTGAGATAAATCTGTAAGTTACAGTTAGCTGTGCAACAACAAAATAGCCTACATGTAATTAATTTACAACTGCCCCCTCCTAGATAAACGTTAGGACTTTGGTCCCCTCTGTTCATGTATTTTCAAAGCGAACGTTTGTAACTAAAACTTTGCTTCTGGGTGGTCCCTGGAACTAGATATTTTGAAATGGGGGTCCGTGGCCAAATAAATATCATTTTGGGGGTCCTTCACATGAAAAGGTTAAGAAATCTTAGAAGGATTCAAAAGACACTTATAGAATCGGGTCGAAATTCTAATTTTCACGATTTTTCAAAAATAGCAGATCTACAAGCTCGCAGCGCGGCACTCGGTGCCGCGCTGTGAGCTTGTATATCTGCTATTTTTGTTATATTTAAAGCATAAAATATTGCGTCATAATGTGTTCAGGCCTAAATGGGTTAAAGGAGGACTGAGAGCGTCCATGCGATGCCAATCATGATCAGAGCCACTTGACTTCTCATCTTCTCAGTTAAATGGGTTGGTGATGGGCCCAGTAACGATTCATGCTGATGATAAGATTGCAGTGGAGCTCACAATGGTAAAAGGCAACCCAGACCTCACAGAGGCTGCCAGATGGCCAGAAACCTGACTACTCAGTAGCTGCCCTAAAAATATGACGAGTGTGGCCACACAGATGTCAGACACACACAGCCAGAGACATTACTAACACATAGGCCACCTCGGATCACAAGTGGTGGAATTAGACCACAGTGATGCACATCATATTTGCGTGAATGTACTGAAGAGCAGGCACGTGCACACATAGACATGAAAGGGGACTTGAGCCCCTGCCCTTTTATCCTTCTGTAAAAAAAAGTCCCCTCTCCAGACCATGAACGCAGTTTTTAATATGCTGAAATAAATGCAAATGCCCCCATTTCCATGCCATACCTGTAGGCAGCATTCAAGAGAATTGCCTTGTCCAAACTCTCCTGAACTTGAATGCAGCATCTTATGTTGAAAGAATTGCCCTCTCTGTGTAGTAGGCCATGCCGTTAGGCCACATCTCCAGTATTGACTTGATTGTGCTTAGTTCAGTGTGGTATCAAGCACCAGCACCAAATTAGCCGACCTCCAAGCCCACAATGATGCATTGTGAGCTTGGATGTCTGCTATTTTCACCAAAAGGCCCTTTTAGAAATGTCAGCCCCTGCCTCTAACATTCTCTGCACGTCCCTGCTGAAGAGGAAGAGCACAGGCAGGCGGTCACTGAGGGAGCTACTAGCCTGGATATTTCACCATCGCATCGTTTTGCATAATTTCCTCCTTGCCTTACCCTGTGTGCCTTGCCAATATTCCAAGGGGGGAAAGAAACTACTGTGGGGTCCATTGAAATAGTCCTTAGGATACACCATGTTAATGACAGACATATAAGATACTCACCTTTGCAGCCACATGTAGCCTCATAGTGCCTTATGATTGATTCCCGTTATAAACTTTGATTCCCTCTATAAATGTCCTTCTATACTCCATACTCTGTTTCAATTAAACTGTAGAATCCCCCTCGTTTTATTAAAATTCCCAGTAGACGCTATAATAATGTTTTAATACAAAATATATGAACCATATTAGTACATGTATGAGGTGTATAATATAACAGCTGAACAATTTCTCAGGTATCCCACTTCTTGCTTTATACAGCTTTCCTCCTTTTCATGGGAAAAAAAAGACAGTTGAGAAATGTGAGAATGCACTGAGCCTATCACTGTTAATATCACTATTGGGCTCTGAGATAGAAATAAGACTTGTAGGAATTGGTAAGCAGTGCACTAAGCAGAAAATATGAGCACAAGGGAAGTATGCAGGATATGAAATGATGGTAGTGCTGCTATATTCATTCAGAATCACAGATTTAGAACATTATAGACATATAGGTTTTTGCGCATGTAACTGTAGCTTCTTTTTGTTTTAATTATTAGGCTATGTATATATAAATTATTATGTATTTATTTATTGGGGGGGGGGGGGGGGGGCTGTGAGGGCCTGAGGGAAGCATGCTTGCACCTTGCCATAGATGGTTAATTGCGTGAGTGTGCAGTAATTATAAAAGGCCCAGAGGCAATGCTATTAAAGTGATTTTTTCTCCCTCCAGAAATTCATTATATAATTACCAATATGCATGGAATGAAAAATGTAGTTAAAGTCGACCGTTTTAAGTTTACATTACATTTTCATCTCAAATTATGCTCAAATGTTGTTATAGCCAAAGGTTGGGCTATATAGCCTTGGATCAAGACTACCGGCATATCATAGTCATAGATGTAGGCTATCCAGTCTGACTTGATATGAAAGCAAAAGTCATACTAGATTTAAAGAAGTCTTGATTTGATCCAAGGCTATAGGCTACCAACTTTAACTGTTACCTTGAAAATATTGTGGTGTTCATTGTTGATACAGCTGTGTCATCACAGGCAGAGGCCCTACATGGGACCTATGGCTCACAGTGGTATCCCAGTTTGCACAAGGGGGCAGCAAAGTCTACTATAGTCCAATCAAAATCATTCCAAAATCAGTTTAGCCTCGTCGAGGCTTACTTTTATTTCCATTTCGCGCAAACTGTAGGCACATTTTCTCAGAAATCAGCTTTGCAGTAGGGACTCCAACTGCTGCTTCTGTCTGTGACCACTAACCTCTTCCAACTACTGCAGTCTATTACTCTGTACCGGTAACAGGTAATCTCGCCGAAATGAAGGTCGCCGGAAAACGTGGAAGAGTCGCCGAGGAAGGCTCACCAATTTCGGTGGAATTCTCGCCTGCCTGATTTGGAATTGTCGCCGACAGCTTTTACATGTCGCCGACAGTGTCGCCGACGTTTTTGGAATAGTCGCCTACTTTTATACCATTATAGACAACAAGGTATAAAGGGAGTGAGTGAGTGAGTGAGTGAGTGAGTGAGGGGTATTCAAGTGAGTGTAGCCTACTTAGTCGCCTATATTTATACCATTATAGACAACAAGGTATAAAGGAAGGGAGTGAGTGAGTGAGTGAGTGAGTGAGTGAGTGAGTGAGGGGTATTCAAGTGAGTGTAGCCTACTTAGCATTTAAAACTCTGATGCCCAGTATTCAAGTGAGTGTTCATATGTCACCCATTCACACGTTACATAAGCTTATAACTGTAGCTGTACCTGTCTTCTGTTAAACATCCTGGCCCCTCAACTGTTGCTTTAAACACATGAGCTAAATTGCGGTTATGTTGGGATAGAGGAAATCAGAGACGCAGCAGCAGCCAGCCAGTGGTGTTGCCAGATTGTCATTTGCGAGAGAAACAAACGTATTGGATCTGCAGATTTAATAGCAGCACGTCTGACTGCACAGATCGCTTCGTTGGGATTAAAACCGCTCGTAGTCCTACCACAGTGGTGCGGTGGTAGGACGTGGCTTTGGAAATAAACGTCATGACACTTTACCTTTTTCTATGCAAACTATAAAGTCTTCAATCAATCCATTTCATCCTCCATGACACAAACGATGCCACTATGTGCTGAGTCGCGGCTCGCAACGACGTGGCTTTGGAAATAAACGTCATGACACTTTACCTTTTTCTATGCAAACTATAAAGTCTTCAATCAATCCATTTCATCCTCCATGACACAAACGATGCCACTATGTGCTGAGTCGCGGCTCGCAACGACGTGGCTTTGGAAATAAACGTCATGACACTTTACCTTTTTCTATGCAAACTATAAAGTCTTCAATCAATCCATTTCATCCTCCATGACACAAACGATGCCACTATGTGCTGAGTCGCGGCTCGCAACATGATGCCTGTCAGACAGTAAAATAAAACTGTGTAGATATAGGTCTAGTTTGATATAATTAGGCCTACATTTCTGTTGATGTTTCAACCAAGGGACGAGTTTGTGATTCCCCCATATCCATATAAAACACTCATGATAGCTGATACAACAGAAGTAAATTACATTTCACAGAAGATCTTTTTAATTTGCAAAAGATTTTAAGACAAGGGGTGTTATATTATAGCAATTGATGCAACAATGATGTGTGGAACACTAATGGAGAGACATGGCACGCATTACGCGTCGTGCGTAATGCCATCCAGCCCATTTAATTGCGTTTTGCCATTGCCATATGGACAGAGAGATTTCTCTATACGGGGCCATGTAGAAGTAATCAAAGCCATCAGCTGTAGCCTGTAAATGATCAGTCAATCAATTAAAAGGGTACCCACGTCCGTTTAGTTTGGCAGGTCCTGTGCAGGGCTGCAGGCTGAGTTTCAATTGTTTTTTACCGTCATATCAGACAGCGATTTATCTCCGACACAAATTGCCTATTATAGGCCTATTGTAATAGCCTACAATAATTGGCTGGGATGTAGGCCTAATATTACAATTAGTGTGATGATGTGAACTCTAAACGTTCCCCTAATCCCTAACTCTTGACGCAAAGCTATAAGATTCATGTGATATCCTACTCTATAATGTCAGGTCTAAGTTGTGGCATTTAGTACATTATTTCTATTTGATACCAGTGACATGCAGTGACATGCATTCTGAGACTCTCTCAGAATGCACGTTTAAATATTTAGATTTAATAGGAACACTACTATATATAGGCTACAGTCATTGGTCATGGAAGTGGGGCTTTCCAATGAATGAGGTGACGTTTTATTTTTTTTAAATCGCTTCATAATTGACGAGCCATGTTCGAATGAAACTGGTGTCTTACTCTTACTTTGCTTCCTAAGCGCATATGGACAAAGCAGCAAAGTGGCATTTGACATCATATTGAAATGTGCACAGTCAAGTATCTGTTTCACCAAACAGAAAGATTAATAGCCCACTTTGAAATTCAAAGTAGGCCTAAATACAAAGTGCATTTTGTATGGACATTCAACAATCATAGGCCTATTAAGAAAACAATCCCAGGCCAGTATGAAATAGTATTAAATGAGAATAGGCGCAGAATTTTTTTCTTTCTTTTTTCTAAGATTCGATTAAATCAATGCATTCTGAGAGAGTCTCAGAATGCATGTCACTGCATGTCACTGGTATCAAATAGAAATAATGTACTAAATGCCACAACTTAGACCTGACATTATAGAGTAGGATATCACATGAATCTTATAGCTTTGCGTCAAGAGTTAGGGATTAGGGGAACGTTTAGAGTTCACATCATCACACTAATTGTAATATTAGGCCTACATCCCAGCCAATTATTGTAGGCTATTACAATAGGCCTATAATAGGCAATTTGTGTCGGAGATAAATCGCTGTCTGATATGACGGTAAAAAACAATTGAAACTCAGCCTGCAGCCCTGCGCAGGACCTGCCAAACTAAACGGACGTGGGTACACTTTTAATTGATTGACTGATCATTTACAGGCTACAGCTGATGGCTTTGATTACTTCTACATGGCCCCGTATAGAGAAATCTCTCTGTCCATATGGCAATGGCAAAACGCAATTAAATGGGCTGGATGGCATTACGCACGACGCGTAATGCGTGCCATGTCTCTCCATTAGTGTTCCACACATCATTGTTGCATCAATTGCTATAATATAACATTCCAATTCATAACTAAAATGTATAAGCTAGTCATATCTGTCAAATATTGTTTTAGTTCACTAATAAAAAGCTAGTATGAAAGCAACTTCGTTATATAAGGTTATGCGGACACACCCGTTGTCTTAAAATCTTTTGCAAGAAATATAGCCTAACCCCGACTGCAATAACATTCCATTATGGTCAGTATGCAGGCTGTTGTCTGTCAAATTATCTTTTATTTCAAGACAAAAGCTAGGCTATAGCTAGGCCTATAGAACAATGGGTCCAGTGTGTAGGCTATATGCCTCCTCTGTGCATCAGTTCACCGATCGACCGCTTGATTATGTAGGCCTATTATTATTTTCAGTCAAGCAAACACATCACAAGAAATTCCATAAATAAAAAAATATAATTATGAAGTAGTGAAAATATCCGACCATTTTAATTAAAAAGATCTTCTGTGAAATGTCATTTACTTCTGTTGTATCAGCTATCATGAGTGTTTTTGGGGAATCACAAATGAAATAAACTCGTCCCTTGGTTGAAACATCAACAGAAATGTAGGCCTAATTATATCAAACTATATCCACAAAGTTTTATTTTACTGTCTGACAGCATCATGTTGCGAGCCGCGACTCAGCACATAGTGGCACGTGCACACATTAGACATCAAAGGGGCTTGAGCCCCTGCCCTTTTATCCACTGGTAAAAAGTGCCCTCCGGCCGCACATTGGCACTCGCCATTACTGCTCTCCAGTCTAGACCATGAATGCGTTTTTTTTACTATGGTGAAAGAAATGCAAACGCCCTTTTCCGTGCCATATACCTGAATGCAGCTCCTGAACTTGAATGCAAGTATGTTGAAAGAATTGACCTCTTTTAGAAGTGTCAGCCCCTGCCTCTCTAACATTCTCTGCACGTCCCTGGCACACACTGACAGCTGCACGGAGTGCATGCACACTGTTTTCCTCGTGTCGTCTTGGTCGGAGGCGCGAGCATAGGCTCGGTTAAAGTAGTTTGTGTCATGGAGGATGAAATGGATTGATTGAAGACTTTATTAGAAGTTTGCATAGAAAAAGGTAAAGTTTCATGACGTTTATTTCCAAAGCCACGTACCACCGCACCACTATGGTAGGACTACGAGCGGTTTTAATCCCAACGAAGCGATCTGTGCATCCGTTGGTCAGAGACAAAGTTGCCAGCAGCCAGCTTGTACAGTTATAAAGCTTAGACCCTATAGTTTCTCTAAATAGCACAGGTACAAAACATGTAGTAGTATACTACTGTAACGTGTGAATGGGTGACATATGGGTAGGGTAGCCTACACTCGCTCCCTTTGTTGTCTATTTTGGGCATCAGAGTTTTAAATGCTAAGTAGGCTATAATGGTTTATAAATATATACCCCACTCACTCACTCACTCACTCACTCCCTTTATACCTTTGTTGTCTATAATGGTTTATAAATATAGGCGACTATTCCAAACACGTCGGCGACCATTCTCGATGAGATTTCTCACTGCCTGGATGAGTTTTCTATAACGCCAGGCGACTATTCCAAACACGTCGGCGACACTTGTCGGCGACCATTCCGGGCGACCTTCATTTCGGCGACTCTACTGGTATTCCTCTGTACCCCTTGCAGAGTTGAGCAGCTTCTCCCCGCAGTGCTTTCACAGCATGTGAGCATGCCAGCATGGGCCATCACATCACTGAGGTCATCGGGGAGGGAGGTGGGTGTGACTGACTGGGAAGGTCCTGCTCAGTTTGGTCGGAAACTTAAACACACAGGGGAGGAGGAGGGAAAGTTAACGGAATAACTCTTCTCTTGGCTCAGCTGCTCTGGACAGTGGACAGACATTGTGGAAGGCGGCGGGCGGCGTTGTAGGCTACTGTGAGCGATTGGTTCAACCAAAGGACCGCAGAACATTGAGGGAAGTCGGCAGTGGCAGAAGAACTCACGTAAGTTTAAGCAATCAGCCAATCACTATAAATACAATAAGTTATGCAAGAAACGTTCATGCAAAAAAATTCTAGCGTTGGGTGAGATTGTCAGCTAACCATAACTGCACCGTTACTTTTATTACGGTTTCTCCATCAGCAAAAGCTTTGTGAAAGAGACCCAGGCTACTTTACAACAGCAGAAGGCCAGAGATGAACAATGGGCATGTTGTTGTTGCTACATTGTAATTACACCAATGTAATGTGTTTCAATTAAACTATTCGTAGCCTATTAACTGGCTTTACTTGTCCAGTCCTCCTGCCTCCTGCTCCTGGCCAATCTGTAGTTTTCTGTTTGAATTCCTCACCTAGTTGTTGTTACTTGAGTAAACTGGAGTTTAGTTAACCATTGTTCAATGAGGGTAATTTCTCAATGTTCTCTCGGGGTGAATAAAGGTTTATTATGATTGATGATGACACAATTCGACGCATTCAATAGTAGGCCACACAGTGTTGGCAACAATGTCTCCAATTTATAGTCTGTTACTTTTCTGTAAAAGTTTGACCCTTGGTTTGGTTCGTGCAGCAGTTTCAGCAGTGTATTTGAGTCACGTAAGTAAGTTAAGTAACCATTATTATTCTGGCATGGTTGGACATTATTGAAGATAAAATGGTTCCCTTTCTACCCCCCTTGACGCATAATGATGCATAATAGATTAATTGAGCTTTTGATTACAAAAGGTAACAAAGAGATACTAATATACAGTAGTTCTACCTTACAGTTACAGCCAACTAGACTTTTTCTGTCAAAATGCAGTTAGGGTTCCACTCAAGGAGGCTGGTCAGCTGGTCAAGTCAAGTCCTGGGATATTGTTTGGTTAATATTTTATGGATGACTATTACATGCAAGACATTTTTGCAATGATTTGTAATTAACAGCTCGTTGTTCATTTCACTTGGGTAGAATAGTCTTAGTTCAGAACATGCTATCCGCCCCTGTTCAGTTGATATACAAGGACATGTCTATAAGGGATTTGTCTCAATGCATTGCTCTTGAAGGCTATATCAAAACATTTCAATAGTGTCATATCAGATATCACTTTATTGTATTGATATATTGGCCAGCTCTAGTTGGACTGCTTGTTCCAGTGCTGCAACCTGATCTACATAACTATCATGTTGGCATGGTCTCTTGGGTTATTATACCATCAAAGTAAAGCCACTGAATTGGAAGCACAGTTGAGGTCACAGAAATAGAAAGAAGCTCCTATAAGACGAAAGTTACAAACTCCACGTATGCAGTGTCTTATAGCTGAACTTTCTTCTGTGCATGTATGTTAACCATGTTTTTGTGATGATAACAGCTCAGTGAGCTCACAGGATTTACTGCACACAAGAGACGGCAGATTCAGCTGGCTTTATTCCAGAGGCCTGTTGGTTTTGTAACGAATGTGTATTTTGTAACTCGTGTTTTTCACTGCCACGTTGTGGAGATTTTGCGTTCATAGAATGATCCATTTTCCTGAACCAAGATGTTGCTTAACATTCAACATTGCACATTTTGTTCAGTTTAGTTTCTTGAGACATTGTGGATAATGCTGTTAATCCCACTGCTGCCCTTTAATGCCATTTGACCTATGACCTAGGGTTTGTTTGTTTAACTTATTTTAAGGCTTCAAGGGACACACAGGAGAAGGGGTGGGGCACTGACCATAATACCACTGCTCTCCTTTAGGAGACAGTTAGGCATCAGTCCTACATCTTTTTGCAGGTGTCTTGTTGAGTTTAAGCTCATGCAGTTACTCAAGGTAAAATGTGAACTTGACTAATAGAAAGCTATTGAAGCATCTAATGAAAAGCTTAAATTATTAGTCTCTCAACACTACAATAAATCATTATTACATAACCAAATTACTGTAAATACGAGAGGCACAGGAGAAGAGTAGTCTTTGGTTGGAGTTGCTTTACAAAGGGTATTTTCAGATGGCAGAATGACCTCAATTTGATCGTGTGGTCATCATCACCTCGATTTGTTTAATGAAGGGCACAGCCTGTCTGTGACTGGATTCGATCGTTGGAGTACAACAGAGTACATGTGGGTCCATAGATAAGAGTTTGAACATGACATCATCACTGGTTACCATTTAATCGATTCTATAAAAAATGATGGAAGACTTACATCCATTGGCCTGTTTCAGACAGTGTTCCCGTCCTGATTCCTCTGTTTAACGACCGCAATCCCGATGAATAACTAACCGAGACAACAGCACAAGGAATTTTAATGAACGCTGTTCTGCTCTCCATCTATTCTCCCTCAGATCTTTGTCTTCCGTCCGTTCTGTGTGTTCTACAAACAACGATGCTGGTCGCCCACTGTCTGCCCTGCTGCTTAGCCTCCCTCTTAGCCCTGTTGGCACTCTGCCTGGCCCAGTATGAGCATCTGGGTTACCCGCCGGGCTATCTTGACCCCCGGGGTCAGGAACAGGAACAGTACACTGCCCCCAAACTGCCGGCCGACACACCCAGGATCCAGCTGCGTCTGGCGGGCGATAAGCGGAAGCACAACGAGGGTCGCGTGGAAGTTTTCTATGACGGAGAGTGGGGCACAGTTTGTGACGATGACTTCTCTATTCACGGTGCCCAGGTGGTGTGTAGGGAACTGGGCTATGTTGAGGCTGTCTCGTGGTCGCCATCCTCCAAATATGGCAAAGGAGAAGGTAAAGTAGGTGTTTTTCCCCCCATAATGTTTACAGCATATTGGCCTGCTGTAGTTAGTTAAGGGGAAGACCACCCATTTTCAATATTGAACTATGTCATTAATATACCTTTAAAAAAAAAAAGTTCCCCCTCTTCTGTGTTGCCTAGAACTGGAAGATTGATTTTGGGGTTTGTATTGCAAATCACAACTTGATGACATCACACATTGTACTTTACAAAACAAACCCCAAAATCAATCTTCCAGTTCTAGGCAACACAGAAGAGGGGGAACTGTTTTTTTCCCCCCACACAACTCCTCTAGGTATATTAATGACATAGTTCAATATTGAAAATGGGTGGTCTTCCCCTTTAAGCCAAGTCAAATCATTTTGCTGGGTGAAAATCATGACTTTTACAGCTGTCCCAGTCTGGCCTGTTGGCCAGTCACTGTATGAGTCAATGCTCTTGGAAAACTTTGTTCGATGTTCACCTTCTCACCTTGGTTGCTCAGGATTTACTTACTTAGTTTAACATTATGGCTCCTACCGTAGCATGATCTATTAAGGAACAAAATGGAAAAGATTAAGTGCAAAAAATCTAATTCCAGGCATGACTGGATACACATTTGCAATTACCTCTTGTGAGTCACTTAGCATGATGTATATATTCACATTTCATTATGGAATTTGATGATGATGTAAGTATGTAATTAAAGGAGTAGTTCACCCCCAAAATGACTTTTTTTTCTATTGATTATTACGCCATGGAGACTTCCTAAGACAATAATATGATTATTGTAAATGTACCCCCCGGATGGGGACCCAAATGCATTCGGGTCCCCATCCGTAATCAATGGGGGTACATTTTTTGTAATCAAATTATTGTCTTAGGAATGTGATAAAAAACAAAAAATTATATTGAACTCAAGTCTCCATGGCGTGAGTAATCAATAGAAAAAATACATTTTGGGGGTGAACTACTCCTTTAAATGTAGGGAGGACAGTCTGACTATGGGTTCACCACCCTACCCCAAAATGGTACAAAGATCAATCACAGGACAAAATAAATCAATGTATGCACATTTTAATGAAAAACATCAGGTACAACAAATGAAAATATGGGAATTCTCTACTGCAGCGTTTGAGTGTTTGTTTTTATAGAGCTAAGCTTGAAAACCACTAGACCGATTTTTACCAAACCTTGCGCACTGCCAGTAGGCCAACTTACTGTAGTACCTCCATGCATGTTTTAGGATTCTTGTATATTTCATTTAATAATTTTATATTGGAAGTTAATGGGGGGTGGATGGGGCTTAGAAAATGCCCAAATTTGGAGTCATATATCGTGGACGACTGATGTCACAGGGTGGCCACAAAGCCTGAGATCCAAATTGGAGCCACGCAATTCCCATGTGCAGGGGCGTCACAAGGGGTGGAAAAGTGGGACTGAGTTACTAGGGCCCAAGTGGTGGAGGGGCCTGTAATTATTGTATACTTTAGCTATTGAAAGATTGCCGATATACACATTCCATTGTTGATTGACCCTCACTGCTGTTGAAGATTAAAAAAACAAACTTGTTGTGGATGTCCCGATGAATTCTCTCAGTGAACTGAGTGTTTCTTCTGCTTTTACAGGACGCATTTGGTTTGACAATGTCCAATGCACCGGCAAAGAGCAGAGCCTGGCGTTGTGCAACTCTAATGGAATCGGTAACTCAGATTGTAAGCACTCAGAGGATGTGGGCGTGGTGTGCAGTGACAGAAGGATCCCAGGGTTTAAATTCGTCAACACTCTGCCTAACCATGTGGAGGTAAGCCAACTGTTTTATCATTTTACACTGTTGACTAAACAAAACCGTTATACAAATGTCGTGGTCTTTTTTTAACCACTTAAGCCATGTTTTACACTTTGTTGTGTGACTGTGTTGTCACAGTCTACAAGTTCACACGTGCCACATTGCGATGTGTTGCGAGCCAGGTTGAAAGTGGTATTGAAAGTATATGACTTATATACTATAAGTACTTTTTCTCATTTTCTACCCACATTGTTATTGTCATTTTCTATAATTCCTCAATTTAACATAAACCTTAATAATCCATCACTCGACATGATTTAATAATAGGGCAAAAATACAGCAGAAGATATATGCAGTATATATTAGACTCCCACGTGAGCTTCTTTAGCTCCGCACAAGGACATTTGTGGACCTTTTGGCAGCTGCTGTTGACTGACATGTTTTTACTTCTGACTAGACAAATTTGTCACCTCACACCTTGTCAGCTCAGCCATCACTGTCACTCACAGCTGGGCTTTTTGTTTTGTTTTTGTTTTGTTTTGGAGTGATTTGTGACTCCATTCAGTATTTTAATTTCTTGAATATTCTGTGGCATTCGTGGAAAGAGCTTTCTTTGTCTTCCCGAGTCTTTAAAAACATCCCCCCTATTTTATACTTTGCCGTACAATGGTGTCGCGTGATGAAAATAGTCTATCTACAAGCTCACAACATGACACGTTGTGAGCTTGTAGATCTGCTTTAATGACTTGCGCAAAATAGGGCCACCAGGTTGAAAGTGGTTAACCACTTTAACTCTGTACATACAGTAGTTGACCGGATTTCCAAGGCCTCTATACTGGGCCATTTCTTGTCTTCACTCTACATTAAATATCTTCAGACAGCACAACGCGTCGCAATGCAATGTGTTATGAGCTTGTAGAGCTGCTATTTTTGCCGAATTTGTACAGCCAGCACTGCAGCGGCAATCCAAAATTCATTTTAGAAAATGGTTTCTGCACTCAAGGAAGGTGCTGACTATGCCAAAAGTATTCCTCCTTCACTAGACAGGTAGCACAGTGGAGGGAGGGGTGGACAGGAAGGAGAGGGGGCTGAGGGGAAATCATGTACAGTACAACAAAGGTCCTGAGATGAAAATATTTGTGTGTTATGTGCAATAACTGGCTGAGACACCAGGGTGCCTAGACGGTTGCTGTCATTGTGATTATCTATCTCAATAAGCTCTTTGCAAATAGCCTCCAGTCAAAGTGAGTCTGGGGAAGTGAAGTGATGTTGCACTCATAACTCGAAAAATGCAGCCCTGTTCACTTATGTGCTTTGAACGAGCAGCGCTGTCAAATGACGTATAAATTAGGCTTAATTTTTGTCTCACTGGCCTTTTTAAAGATGTATTGAGCTCTCCACAGAGGACTGGCCAATAAGCCCAGAGATAATTGCCACCAAAGGCAGAACGTTATCTATCTGCTCACTGTGCAGGCCCTGTGAATTCACATTCCAATGTTATGAGCAAACTGTACAACAGAGCTCTCTCTCTCTCTCTTTTTCTTTTTCTTTCTCTTGCTCTGTCTCTCACCTGTCTGTCTGTCTGTCTGTCTCTCTCTCTCTCTCTCTCTCTCTCTCTCTCTCTCTCTCTCTCTCTCCCTCTCCCCAGCTCTCTAGTGAGTTTAAAACTTATATAATTAACATGTATGAACAGTACAGCAGACTTGTTCCCCAGGGTTTGAGGTTGTTATAATTTACCGCGGTTTAAAAACACCCCAATTAATCATCTTAACCTGTGCATTATTCTGTGGGACAGTTTTGCAAATACATATTAATCCTCTCTGATTATGTAATGCATGTTTGTAGTTATGTTAACACATGTTAACACAATGTAGAACAAAATGCACAAAGTACTTACATACATAACCACGTAAACCCTACAGTATATTATTATTAGTTGACCGGAGTCCTCCAGGGGTCTGTGCTGGGCATGCTCCCTTTTCCCCGTCTACACCAAATACCTTTTTGGAAAATAGCTGATCTATAAGCTCACAATGTGCGAGGCATTGTGTGCCACCAGAATAGGGATGCTAAAGGTTCATGTGGATAAATTGTGCTGTTACACCCTGGTTAGTATGCTATGCATTTATTTACTGACATTTTCATTACTGTAGGTGCTGGCACATTACTATTCACACTTAGATCACCATTCCCTCGGTCAAAAGGCTGGAATAAGGCCAGTACACTAGAATAAGGCCATTGTAAATTTAACTGTTCCCCTGTGGAGTGTTTGAGTACGATTAAAATCTTGCCAAAGCTATAAATGCCTGTAGTAGGAAAGGATGCATCTCATCCGGCTTGCTCTGTTCCGCGTAGGTTTCTTGAAGAGAAAAGGTACAGCCTATGATTCTCCAGAGAGAACACTGCTGGAGTGGTCTAGACGTCTGGAGTCAGCCTCTCCAGGCTCATGCTGGGGTAACAGAGAAAATAATCGTACTCAGCTTTTCCATTCACTAAGAGGGGACACATGGGCTCTCTGTGTATAAAACACGAGGCAGGCCCACCACACAGGGCCTGGTCTTATCATCTGGAAAAGGTATTCTGGTGACTCAGCCCCGGCAGATTTGGGGTTTGTAATGACAGGCATGACGATGACGACATGCCACTATGTGGGTTCTGTGGTTTTAGCAGGATGAGAGTAGGGCTTTTGAGTAAGCTTGGGATTACGCAATACAAGCATCTGCGTTAAGAGGCCTGTGTGCCCTCTCAAAAGTATGGTACAGGTGATGATAACCTGAGGACAATGGCCAGCCAGCCAGTCAGTCAGCCACAAAGCAATGCTTAAAGTCTGAGTTAAGAGAGAGCGGCGAAACGTGAGGCCTCTCACGCACGTGTCACTGACCTTTTGACATCCAATTTAATTTGGGATGGATTCCTCCTCTGTGAGTACTTTTGTATTCTCTGGTTGTTGAACTGAGAGAAGAGATTGCTTTTTAAAGGCCTGCTTTTGTACATTCTTTTGTACAGGCTTCCCCGATCTTCCAGGTTGACCGCTGCTGAAAATAGAAAGTTGTTTTTTTGTGGTGGAGTTGTACAGAGTGGATTTGTGTAGATTCCAGTACAAGTTTGCATTGTGTCTTCGTCGGTTGGACACAGTAAACAGAGAGGAACTGCCCAGCACTTCCTCCATTCCTCTTCATTGGAATATTCAATGGGATATTTTGTCCTGTGTTTATTTGTCCTGCCTTTAGAAAATACAACTTTCCCAAAACATTTTGGTTGTTATGTGGGTAGAGAAAATATCTGAGGTTTGCCGTATGACCTCTCATACATTTACATTCCATCTCAAAACTAAACTCAACTTTGAGAGATTCCTTTGTTTATGAAATGTGGGTTTTGGCAGTACCTGCCTCCCTACCAAGTTAACAACATGCTGTTTAGCATTTATCAATGCAGACCTTATGAAGACACTGGTGCAGTGACTGCAGTCAGATTTCTCTATGAAGTATTACGTTTTATTCAGGCAAACATTTTATGAAGGTCAAGCAAGCTAAATGCACATGGTGGAAGCAACCTATGAAAGAAGTACATTGTTAATTGTCTCAGTTGTGGAAAATGTTTAACCTTTGTGAAACATTATAGCCAAATTCCCTAAGGCAGGGGTCTTCAACGTTTTCAGGCCAAGGACCCCTTAGTTGAGAGAGAGATGAAGCAGGAACCCCCCACCATAGATTCCAAATAGTTGCATTGTTTGACAGCACAATCATCAGTGTATGTTGGACTCCTGTCAATTTGTGTTTTCAGATATTTAACCACTTGAACCGTCAACAGACTTTTCACTCTGTACTTAGTCTGCTCTTTTTTCCCCTCAACACCAAACCTCAAATAGCAAACCTCTGCTATTTTTGGCTAAAGTTCTCTGAATATGGACACTAGGGTTTAAGAGGTTAATATAAAAAAGGTGAAAAAGGTTTCTATCACACAAAGATTTGGAGGACCTCCTGTAGTAACTTTGAGGACCCCCTAGGGGTCCCAGAGGGTTATTGAATTGATTATGTGAAATGCATAGGCTGTCAGCTGTCTGAAGAAAGACAATAAGTCATTGCTGTTGGGCTGAAAATAGAGCCTATGTTGAACAGGACCCAAGGCATTTATTATGTAGTCAGAAGCTCAATTGGTTAAATATTTATGAAACCCCCAGACACAAACATGGTATGCCACCTGAACTATTTGACCCAAAGAAGAATGCCTGTAGTGTAATTGCAAGACACTAGAGGTTCGCGGCCCTTTGGGCCGCTCACATCTAGAGATCGCGCCTGCTTCGCAGGCGCTCACAGCTACGTTGCAGCAGTGATCCACCCACATCCATCCACCCACATCCATCCGTCCACATCCATCCATCCATCCATCCATCCATCCACGCATCCATCCATCCATCCATCCATCCATTCATCCATCCACATCCATCCATCCATTCATCCATCCATCCATCCATCCATCCATCCATCCATCCACATCCATCCATCCATCCATCCACGCATCCATCCATCCATCCATCCATCCATCCATCCATCCACATCCATCCATCCATCCATCCATTCATCCATCCACATCCATCCACATCCATCCATCCATCCATCCACGCATCCATCCATCCATCCATCCACATCCATCCATACATCCATCCACATCCATCCATCCATCCATCCATCCATCCACATCCATCCATCCATCCACGCATCCATCCCCATCCATCCATCCATCCACATCCATCCATCCACATCCATCCATCCATCCACATCCATCCATCCACATCCATCCATCCATCCACATCCATCCATCCATCCATCCATCCATCCATCCATCCATCCATCCATCCACATCCATCCATCCATCCATCCATCCATCACATACATGCATCCATCCACATCCATCCATCCATCCATGCATCCATCCATCCACATCCATCCATCCATCCACATCCATCCATCCATCCATCCATCCACCCATCCATCCATCCATCCATCCACATCCATCCATCCACATCCATCCATCCATCCACATCCATCCATCCATCCATCCATCCATCCATCCATCCAACCAACCATCCATGCATCCATCCATCCATCCACATCCATCCATCAATCCATCCACATCCATCCATCCATCCATCCACATCCATCCATCCATCCATCCATCCATCCATCCATCCACATCCATCCATCCATCCATCCACAATCCATCCACCCATCCACATCCATCCATCCATCCACATCCATCCATCCATCCATCCACATCTATCCATCCATCCACATCCATCCATCCATCCATCCATCCATCCATCCATCCATCCATCCATCCATCCACATCCATCCATCCATCCACATCCATCCATCCATCCATCCATCCACATCCATCCATCCATCCACATCCATCCATCCATCCGTCCACATCCATGCATCCATCCATCCATCCATCCATGCATCCATCCATCCATCCATCCACATCTATCCATCCATCCACATCCATCCATCCATCCATCCATCCATCCATCCACATCCATCCATCCATCCATCCACATCCATCCATCCATCCATCCATCCATCCACATCCATCCATCCATCCATCCACATCCATCCATCCATCCGTCCACATCCATGCATCCATCCATCCATCCATCCATGCATCCATCCATCCATCCACATCCATGCATCCATCCATCCATCCATCCATCCACATCCATCCATCCACATCCATCCATCCATCCATCCAACCATCCATCCACATTCATCCATCCATCCACTTACTGTACTGTACTTTACTGTACTCTACTGTACCTTAGTGTACTGTACTTTAATGTACTCTACTGTACCTTACTGTACTGTACTTTAATGTACTCTACTGTACCTTACTATACCTTACTGTACTGTACTTTAATGTACTCTACTGTACCTTACTACACCTTACTGTACTGTACTTTAATGTACTCAACTGTACTCTACTTTACCTTACTGTACTTAGCTGTACTCTATTGTACTTTACATTACTGTACTTTGCTGTACTCTACTGTACATGACTGTACCGTATTGTACTGTACTTTTCTGTACTTGTACTGTACTTTGCTGTACTCTACTGTACTTTGCTGTACCGTATTGTACTGTACTTTGCTGTACTCTACTGAACCTTGCTGTACTGTATCTTACTGTACTGTAATCTACTGTATTTTACTGTACTGTAATCTACTGTATTTTACTGTACTGTAATCTACTGTATCTTACTGTACTGTACTCTACTGTACCTTATTGTACCGTACCTTACTGTACTGTACTGTACCTCTCTCTCTCTCTCTCTCTCTCTCTCTCTCTCTCTCTCTCTCTCTCTCTCTCTCTCTCTCTCTCTCTCTCTCCTGTGCAGCTGACCCCCCCCCTTCCCTCTTGTAACCTGAGACTTTGATGATGATAATGACACATTGGCTCTACAGAGGATTGCGCAATAGGTATTGTGAAATAAGCATATAAACACAAACTGTACGGTAAATATGCATTTTGAAAAGATGACACTAAGTGGATTACGTTCAGCATAGCATGCAGTATATATTTCTGTAATAATGGTGACTTCAAACACGACCGAATGTCGGGAACCGCCGAACAAAATCTGTCTTTGGCCGTCGTGAGTTGGTGTTGCTGAGATAATGGGTATTATATTACTGGGTGTAATGGTACCTCATCATGAGGATTCTGGACAGAGGTCTGGCTGTCTGTTGTGGTGTTTTAGGTGATATCACATGCCTATAGGCAAGGCCTCATCTACTTGATATATTTAGCTCCATTACTTTGCAGTCCACTTGTCTTAAAGAATCTTCCAGGGATGTCATGCTGGGACAGGCAAAGTTGAACAAGACTGATTGTTGCGCTCCAGGCTAGTGGTTGAACTAATCTCTCCCATTCTCTTTCCTTGCTCCCCCCACCCTCTCTCTCTTTTCTCACTTTTACTTGCTTTCTCTCTATCTCACTCTATCTCACTGGCTTATTAAGGCCTCCACACACACTTAGAGCCTTTAATCCTTTCTCTTCCACTCTCCCCACTCTTAAGTATTTTACAAGGACCATTGAAGGCACCCCAAGCAGAGTTTTATGGCTCCCATTTTCTCTGTCTTTGGTCATTGTTTCCCCCGAGGGCTTAAGGTCAAAATCTTAACTTTCAACTCTCTAAACCTCCACACGGTGGCAGGGTGCCATAGACTGCCTCGTCAGCCTCTAATTAAACGGCACCATGAACTTAGTTGACTTGCTGCCCGGTGCCATTTGGTCCAAGATCCCAAATCAAACAGTTTAACAGTTTAATCAGATTCCCATACGACCGATACATATTTCTGTAGCTCAGTAACATTTCACAGCCCCTAGGCACAACATTCCCATTATACAACCCAGTCGGATGTTTACCCTCTGGAAATATGCATTCTAAAATTAAGCCTGCTGCCTCTGGCAGCAGTACAGCAGTGTGAATATACTGTAAATGACTAATGTTGATGTGGCCTTTTCATTCACACTGTGATATTATGCTGCTGTGAGACAAATCACAACCATAAATTACTGTTTGTTTCTCTATTAACCCATTAAGATCTGAGGCCAATTCTGAGGCCGTAGTTCTCATACATTTTTGCAATTTTATGCAGCGCGGCACAAAGTATCTTTACTTTGTCTATGGTAAATGGTGCATTTATATAGCGCCTTTATCCAAGGCGCTTTACAGAGATTGTGCATTACATTCACCCATTCACACACACATTCATACACCGATGGCGGATGGAAACCATGCAAGGCACAAACCTGCTCATTGGGAATGGTTAGGGGTTCCGAGTCTTGCTCAAGGACACTTAGACACTACTCTGGGGGAGCCTGGCATCGAACTGGAAACCTTCCAGTTGCCAAGCAGCCACTCTACCCCTGAGCCACTGCTGAACCCATCCAGTCGAGTTTTGATGTAATGGCCATTTCGCTATGGTAGCCTTTGGCTGGGAGTTCCAACTTAACATAATTAACAAAACTAGCCCTTACCCGTTCAAAGATATGAGCTCCAAAATGATGTGCAGTGTGTGGGTTATGGGATGTGCACTGTGCACACAGTATATGAGGGATGGAAAGTAACTTTAACTGGTGCTTGCATGATGTAGGAGCATCAATGTAAGAAACCCGTTTCGTTTAATGGCTACAGACCTGCCTGCACACCCCCCCCCCCCCCCCCCGTGTGTGTGTGTGTGTGTGTGTGTGGGTTTGTGTGTGATTGTGCATGGCCTGAACAACAGCGCCCCTCCCTTAACATGTGTGGTCACAAAAGGTACTGTAGGCTAAATAGATATAGATACACCATAAAAATGCTAATATACAGCATACGATTTGTGAAAGTGACAAACGGGCTTCACAGTTATGTCAGGTGTGTTCATATGCTGATGGTGATGCGATTTCAGATCAATTGCTCCAGCCACCGAGGAGAAACGCTGTGACAGACAGACAGACACTCACTCACTCACTCACTCACTCACTCACTCACTCACTCAGACATTCGCAAAATTATAGTATAGATTGGCTGTGTTCACATCAGGCAAGCTAGTTAGGGAGGGCATTCTTTGTTGCTGCACTAGCTACTATAGGTTGGTCAGATACCTGTTCACCAAGGACTAGAACTGAGAGGGATAGCGTAACGTACTTACCCCTCCCAGTGAAACTCCTCACTCTCAGTTGAAAAGAATAGTGTCACGAACAATAGTGTTACGGACATAACATTTGCCTCTAATGCATCATTCATTATAAAAACTGCATAATAATATGCATGCCTGTGCAACAATCAGTTGACCTCTGGCTAGAGTTCAGAAAGGTGCACACAGCTTGAGATAAGCACACACAGCTGAAACAAAATGATTGGCATAATGACAAAATCAACTAAAGAAAACGAAATAATTATTCGCTATGGAAATATTCTCGGAAATCTATTTTATATATATGTTTGTATTAAAAAAAAAACTTGAAACACCAATTGAGCGTATGCAATTGGGGTTTCAGGTTTTGTCATGGCTTTGTTGAACTTGAAGACATCTGCTTTCAATTTGCAAACAAAGGCTCTTTTAATGGCTCCTAAGGAAGTCTGCCGCAAATGAAACAAAACCGGTGAGTACATGACATTTACAGCAATCTTATAAATGCTAATTCAGGAAACAGATAATGATCAGTTTGTGCTGTGGCCTGTGAAGTAATCGACTCTCTGGCCAGGGGAATATATTCAAGAAATGTGACCTCAGCGCACGTGGAAATCGTAGGGAGTGGTGACTGGGAGTGATGTCAACAAAGATTACTAACACAGTGGATCACCACTGTTTTCACACTGAGTTCTGGTTTTAAAGTACTCGCAATTGAGTCAGGAGTCAGGACCCAATTAATAATTTCGAATAAATTGTAAAACTGAATAGCATGTCCCAGACTAGTACTTTTGACTTTAGATGATTTCAACTGTAAAAGAGTCTTCTTCAAGGGCTCTATTGGAACCATATGTTCTTCATACACTTTATTTTTGCTGGCAGTGATACACATTAGAACAGTGCTGTGCATGGGGGAAGGATTATGAAGTCACAATTTGGCCCTAAGTTGTATAAACTTCTGTAGCCTTGTTGCCAGAGAAACAGCAGAGTGTTAACTGAAAGACTGTGCTGCATTATTTGCATAGCAAGCATCTTAAAATACAGCTGAGTCAAGCCTATAGCCTAGTATGCTCAGTAGTATGGTGCCTAGCCTCTCAAGACAGATTCTGATAGCTCTGATTGCTGTCATTGTCCCTTATGCCCATTTATGGAGATCTCTGATGTCATCAATATTAATCCCATATCTGAGAATGCCCATATATGGACATGTTGTGTCAGTCTCATGTGGTCTTACTAGTACAGTAGTTGTACATTATTTTTGTTTATGCTCACAGTTAGATGTTGGATTGTTTGTGCCTGTAAGAGTGCACAAGTGTTTCCTTGCTTTAGTTTTTGTGAGGAAAAAAATCATTTAAATGCTTGGTGAAGAATAGTATGTGTCTGTGTCTTCTGCAAGTTGGCGTTGGTAAATTAGCGAGTGTTGCACTGAATTCTGTGACCGGAGCTCTTACGCCTTTTGCCCCTACTCTTATCTCCGTCACCGTTGCCCCTATCCATGCCAAACTTTGCACACACTCTCCTTGGCTCGCAAACCACAACCTCCAGCCCTCATTTATCACATGACGCTCTTCTAGCGCCACCATGAGGCCGATTCTTGCAAAACACATTTTTGGACACTGCTCCTACAGATTTCACCCTAAAATAACACAAAGCTACTCAAAGGAAGAGGAACAGACCGAGAGGGCGTTCCTTTCTCTTTGACGACGGTTAGCCAGATTGTATATGGTGCCAAACAAGATACCCCAAAAACTACTACTGGCTGGAATAGCATGACGGAATTTGCTGTTTACCATCATGGCCATACTTGTGTCCATACACCTTTGAGTATTACTAAGGACTGCTGACAGAGAGATCATTCTCCAGCATGTATGGTCTACTCTACCGAGTAGATTATACATGACAGCCGTGGCAATGCTGCACCATATTGTTTTCCCTAAGGAGTAGGTTTAGCACTTATACATGTGGCTCCCACTGAAGTGCTGTACACTGTAGGTTTACTATGCATACAGTATCTGCAAAAGCAGAGGTGTGGAAGTGTGCAAAAAATATAACTGTTCAGATAAGTTTCATATAAAAAATATGAAACTAATTAATTTAGATCCAATGGGCCCGATTCATCAGATCTGGTCGTAAATATAGTGTAAATAAAGTGACTAAATCTGGCTTATATTTCTGTCTTACCTTCAAAATCCCTGACACAAAACATTGCTGAATCTGACCCCTAACTTGGAAATTGTCCTAAATGCTGGAAAGATCAAATTATGGGTGTAATTTGGCCGTAAAGTGCTTGATGAATCGGGCCCACTGTGATTTCACATTTTGAATTAAAGAATTAAATCTTCACATCTTGTCAACAAATTACAAAAATAAAAACATAAAAAGTGTTAAGTGATGGGTTTCTTTTGAACTGGAAAGTGTGTAGCAACCCTAGTGCGTCAGAGTTGGGTTGCAGCAGGTCTTGAAACTCTTCGATAGAGACTCATCCAGCTAATGGCTTTTCCATCTGCACCACCTTCCTCTTACACAAGCTAAACTGATTGGGCCCCTCTTCCCCGGAGTGCACTGAAAACAAAGCACACATGTTAGAAAACTCGACTTTATTTCTTCAATCCCGATGCAGTCAACCGTGCATCATATTTCAGCCAGTCCCGCTTTCTAGCAAACACGACCCTTGAAGTGCCCTCTGAACCTCCAAACAGGAAATAGATTATATGAGGAATTAGATGTGGCAGTGCCAGCGGGGAATGGGAGGGCAGCAGGAGGGTGAGAAGCTGGCACGCTAGTTCCCCAAACAAGTCAAGTCTGTCATCCACCTGAAACCAAATTAAAGGGAAATGGTTGTAATATTTTCAGACCTCTCCGTAAACACAGAGTGGTGGCTGTTAAAGACATACAGTACACGTAAGCAGTAAGCAAGCACACCAGGAAACTGTTGGCAGGGATATTGTTTATCTCACATAGACCTGGGGTCAGTGTCTGAGAACAAGAAGGGTGTATTTTGCAATGTTTATCGGACATTCATCACACGTTAAGTCTTGAGTTAATTTTGGACAGCAGTCTTTATTGTGACTTTCACCAGTCATGTTTACTTGACTGTGGCCTGAGATATTTAGAGTGGCTGGGTTTTATTTGGATGTTCGCAGATTGTACCCATTAGTGCTCCATGACATTGAGAATAAATCATTTTCTGATCTTTCTCTTTTTTTGTGTGTGTGACTGAAAAGTGAAATTGACACCGGTACACACACAGTACTGTATATGCTTTCCTCAATTGAGTTTAAAAGATATTAGAAATAGCCTTACCACTTACCACTAATGTCAGCTACCAGGCTGTGTATATCCAGACAACATCGCACAATCACCACATTTCCTGTCATTAGCATTTCCCTATAATTTCAGCCTATAAAGTTTAACCAACTTTACATACCAGACCCCTCTGTTTCAAACAAGGAATGGTTACTGAGGTCATCCATGGGGACAAAATAGTCAAGCGAAAGACTGATGATTTGCAGTTTTCTTTTTTCAATGGTTCCATCTTCCTTTCCATGTATGTAATTACCAATTTCGGAAACCCTTGCTTATTCATTACTGTATTGGTAGGTCTCTATACACTTGTTTGACTGTAAGTGATACTGTACACGTTTATGCCCGCCACATGTGTTGAGCAAACGACGTGTTCCCCCCAGTCAGACCCTTCTTGCTCCCCTTCTCCCTCCCGCTTAGCTTGCACTGTCACGTAGCGCAAGAATGTGGGTTTGGTCTAAGCGAGAGAAAGCTGTTTACTTAATCCCCTACCAAGAGTCAGAGAGGAAAGGCTTATAGAGTCCCCTTTTGACAGCTTGACACTGCCTGGGCGCTAACTGTTGTGCTGCTCTTGTGCTGCTCCTCTGGACAGTCTTCACTTTTGCTGGCAGTAGTTTTGTGGGACATATACTATATAGTTGTTAAAACGTTACATAGTGAGGCTTTAAGTGGTTAAAGCATGTTTTGTATTAATAATCTAAATCTGCAAAATAACTAGTAACTAAAGCTGTCAAATAATTGTGGTGGAGAACAAATTACAATATTTGCCTGAGAAGTAGTGGAGTAAAAAGTACAAATAAAAAATGTACTTAATTACAGTGCTTGAGTAAAGGTACTTAGCTCATTTCCATCCCTGCACGTGCCACCCAACAACACGTGTATTTACAGTGCTATGCTGGTGCAGACCTCCATGATTCTGCTGTTCGGAAGCCAAACAGTTGCAGTGCATCTGGTCATGGTCTTTTTACATTAATGAGGGTATTTACCGTGAAAATGTTTAAGTAAACCGGAAACAGGTTTACGAGGCGGTGGGTGTGTTGTGTTAGAGCACAGATGGGGAGAGGAGGGCCATAGATTTCATATTATGTAACACAAGAAATGCAACATTCCACAACAGCTGTGTGATGTACTGTACTGTTTATTAGATGGGATTGATGATTCCAGACAAAGTTGTTTGGAAAATGTAAAAGCCAGAAGTTCAGTGCACGAAAGCTTCATTTGACCATGCAAAGCATATCAATGCATTCACAGCTTCAACCATGTATTAAATTGTATCCCAAATGTATTAAGATATTACTGAACTTTACCTGAATAATTTAGTCAATTTTAGACGAGCACAATTGCACAGTTAATAGTTCATCCGTACTTTAAAGTGCATTAAAATGCCACAACAACAGAAGAACAAATGTATGATTATATTTTGTGTGTTACATATAAAAGGTGTCTCCACACCAAACAGCCTACAGGAGACAAGTTTCAAGGCTGCAAGTTGTTAATGAAATTACCTGAATCCAATGGCTTCCTTGGGAAATGCCAAGTATATGTTAAATGTTTACCTCTGACTTACAATCACTATAATACTATTTGCCATATCTTCTTCTTTTTCACAGAACTTCAATATTCAAGTAGAGGACGTGCGCATTCGGGCCATCCTGTCATCATACCGTAAGCGTATCCCAGTGACAGAGGGCTATGTGGAGGTGAAGGACGGGGGCAAGTGGAAGCAGATTTGTAACAATGAGTGGAACAACCTTGACAGCAGGGTCATCTGTGGCATGTTTGGATTCCCTGGGGAGAGGAAATACAATGCCAGAGTGTACAAGTGAGTAGTCCTTCACTAGATAGGTTGGTTTCTTTCTCTAAGGGGAAATTAAGCACACTATGTTACTGTAACTCTACCTGTAGCTCAGTGGGTGAAGTGCAACATGAACATTACCATGGTTAACAGTTCCCTATAAAGCTCAAGAACATTGCCAATGTACTTTGATAGTAGCTACCTTGATATTAGTCTGAATATTGTCAATCTCATCTTTATCATTTGAGCCTAATTGTGGGGAATGAGGAATCATCTCTCTATTCACTCTTATTGAATGGTGAAACAGGTCTCAAAATAACACCTTTAGTGAGAGTAAATGCGTGGCTAGAGCAACATTGCATGAAGACTCCCACGTTTATGTCCTATTCCCCTCCATGCTTGTAGCTCATATACAATGGTGCACAATCAGGGTCAGGTTGCTGTTCTCCATGAAGCTCATTATATATCCTCGCTGTCACATTATGATCCCCTAATGGTCTACTGACTTGAGGAAGAAATCTGTATACATCATGGAGAGTCTGAAACCTGATCAGTGTCATGTCCCATACAATAATACCTCATGTCTGTCTGCTGAACTTGAATCCTTGACCTCTCAACTCTATAAGGGGACCTTAACCTCTTTAACCCTAAGAGCTATATTTCCGTCCATGCCTTACACCTTATCCCCAAACTTTGGTTCTTCGCCTTTTTGTTACTATTTTGAAAAACATACTTCAATACTTCAAATAGCTGATCTACTTCTACACATTGTGAGCTTGTAGATCAGCTATTTGAAATATTTGAAAATGTTTTCAAAATAGTAAAAAATGGAAAAAGAGTTTAAGGATAACGCATGGACGAAAATAGAGCCCCACAGTATATATAATAATACTTTCCCCCAGGCAGTATACTCCTCCCTTTTCGCTATACACCAAATGTCTTTACAGAAAATAACGTGCATATATACTAAATATATATGTTTTCAGTGAAGAGATTTGGTGTAGAGCAGGGGTTTTCAACAGGGGGTCTGGGACTCCTAGGGGGTCCTCAGAGTTACTACAGGGGGTCCTCCAAATCTTTGTGTGATAGAATCTTTTTTCTCCTTTTTTTTTATTCATGAGAACTTTAGCCAAAAATAGCAGCCATTTTCGGCAAACAGGTTTGGTGTATAGGAGAAAAAGAGCAGACTAAGTACAGAGTGAAAGGTCAAGTTTATTAAGTATTGACAGTTCAAGTGGTTAAATATCTGAAAACACAAATTGACATGAATCCAAAAAACACAATGAATCTATATGGAATCTATGAAAAGGTTATGGGGGTCCCTGCTTCATCTCTCTCTCAACTAAGGGGTCCTTGGCCTGAAAACGTTGAAGACCCCTGGTGTAGAGGGAAAAAATGAGGGGTCCAAGAATAGAGACACCACCCATGTGTGTCTGACCACAAGCCTTTCAACAAAAAAATAAACAAATCTTCACCCTTTCGTGCATTTAACTTCATTGCATTCCTAGAAGCAGTTGTAATGTTGAAGCGGATGATGGGGTATATTATAAAATGTGGTAACGAGCAGCCAAATAGCTACAGGTTAATCACAGTAAACCATACACGTTTAGCCAGCACTGCAGTGTGCAAGGATCGTCTCTTATGCTTAGGTAACCACAGTGGAGCGTGTCATGCTCCTTACTTTTCCATCTACGTGTCTGCTTCCCCGTGCTCCCTTCTCCTGCTCAAAAAACCATGAAACGTTGTTTTTACAAGCTGCCGTTTGACTGAGTCGCGGCGCATAGCCAGGGCCTGCTCCAGTTGTTTCATAATCTGGGGTTTGCCATCTGTTCGGATGCCTCAGCATTTGCCCTCCAGGTTAGCTTTATTCACATTAACATTGACAGCAAAGATTTGTGTTAAAAGTTCTCACATGCTATGTAGGGATGCTCCAGTATGTAGGCTACATCCTTACATAGATAGTGTTACAGTACATTATTACACACGCGCACACCGTCACGCAAGATACACCCATCCACACATACACATGTGTGTGCGCGCGCACACACACCTGCTAAAACACGTAATTTAGAATGTTGTACTTTCTTGCTTTACATTTGCTTTAATGTATCACAGCTGAATTTTCATTTTTACATTATGAGGAGATACAGGCATTAGGGATGGGACGATCAAGGATTATTGGGACAAAAGAAATTGCGATTTACGATATTATCGTGATAATCAAAATCCATTATGCTGGGGCGGAACATTTTCCAAAGAATTGATCATTTTCCAAAAAACTGAACATTTTCCAAAATAATTAGCAGATCTACCACCTCACAACGCGTCAAGTTGCGGCGCATTGTGAGCTTGTAGATCGGCTATTTTTGGGCAAAGACATTTGAGAGAGTGAAAAAGAGACTGTATCAAGTACGTATGTTATAAGTCTTTTACCAATTACAGCGGGTTTAAGTGGTACCGGATATGCAGCTTGGCAAATAAAAAAGTGAATTGATCCCAGTGCATGACGGAGGACGATATCACGATAAATCGAATCTCCACGATACAATTATCGTGAGTGTTTTTTTATCACGATAGACAATAATATCGCTTATCGTCCCATCCCTAGCAGGCATCTAGACGTGGGATTAGAACATTTGGGCCGTGTCCAACAGTGAGCAGAACTCCTACCGTAAGGTCCCAAATGAAAAACAAATGCCGTCCCTCTTTAATATGATTTCTGTGTACACTTGAGACAAACATGTGATACACAGACTGCAGGACATACTGTTCTATGAGTGAGGCTCGTTAAACACGTTAATATAGGCTCCTTACTAAATGGAGAGGAAGAGATTAGCACCCCGGCGGGCCTGAGAGGGCACAATTAACCCCACGTTGTTCCGTCCGTAACCACATTATGTCCATGTTGTCGCTCTGAGGCAGAAACCGCGTAAAATAAACCGCGTAAATTAATACCATATTATTTTGACGCTAAAATAGCTCGATCTACACATCTCACAGCTTGTAGATCTGCTATTTTTGCCTGCAATGACATGCCCAAAATAGGGACGCCAGGTTGAATTTTTCAAATCTGTCTGTGGGCTTTATTTAACCAATGGTTCACCCCCAAAATGACCTTTTTTGTATTTGTCGCATTCCTAAGACCAAAATTTGAATATAGGAAATGTACCCCCTTTGATTCCGGGTGGGGACTCAAGTGCATTTGGGTTCCCACGCGGAATCAAAGGGGGTACATTTATTGTACTCAAATTATTGTCTTAGGAATGCAACAAAAAACAATGCATATTATTGATCTCAATTTAGTCTCCGTGGTGTGAGTAATCAATAGAAAAAAATGCATTTTGTGGGTGAACTACTCCTTTAACAAGTGCTTTTCTAAAAAGTAACTGTTCTGGACGTTCAAGGTTTCCACCCGACAGCGACGATAGTTCTTACAATGCCTCAACGCTGTAATTGTATTAACTTCTCTATTGTTTCACTACGGTCATCAGTCATATCAGTCATGGCTAGCAGCACTCTGAACTTTGAGTCCATTAATCTGAGTTCAAATCTCAGTGGAACCTATTTATTATAGGATCAAGCGGTTTTTAGCTGGCAGGTCAGGACCATTACCATTTATCTATAGGATTGAGTTCAAATTGTTGCTGTCGGGCAGAAACCTTGTATCTCCTTGTTCCAACTTTCTGTCTTTTTGTGATTATAATTACATCTAACGATGCTTCTCCTCCATTCACGTTTGGTGAATGTAGCCTTGGCCAGGAAAATTTGATGTCTTCAGGTGGTAACCATCGATCATAAGGTGTTTTGAACGTAATGCCCTACTTCGTCATGCTGTAGTCACACTGAAGTAGCAAAAAATAAAAACATGTGAAAGTGGTTAAGTCTGTCTGTGGATTTTATAAATATTGAGCCAATGAAAAGTGTTAACAATAGCTTGTGACTAAACTACTAATTACTACTATTGGAACACAGGTTTTTCTTTTTTATTATTCTTTCTCTAAAAAGTAAGAGTTTTGAACATGTTTCCACCAGACAGTGGAGAAATGATAGTTGCCAGACATGTCATCCTGATGCAATCTCCTGGTAAATGCTGTCAAGCTGCTGGGTGCTCTGAACGCCCAGACCCAGATCCTTACCCTAACCTTAAACCTCACCAAAGCATGTCTAAACTTAACTAGGCCACCCGTTTACTACAGTATCGGCTATACTGTTACTTTAAAAAAAGAAATAAAAATAGATTTCCTTTACTGGTATAGTTTTAATATTTTTCTTTTTACAACTCTAAACACATGAATGTGTAATAAATAGCGTTTATGACAACTTGTTGAGTTAGAAAATATCCTGAGATGCTAGGTCCCTGCAGTATTTGTTTTACTTCCGTATTAATCTCTTAAGACAGATTCAGAGCTCCGCAGCTGAATCTGTCGGCAGCTCCCGTTACAACGTCACGTGTATAGTTAGGAATGTTAGGAATGTAAACAAAGACAAGTAGACCGGAAGTGGAGGGTGTTGTTGTCACTGCTGTTGTATCCTACTGACTCACCACCGGGAGGACGTCGTAGAGCCTTCGTCCTACCCCTCCAGCCCAACACTCACTGCTGACAGGTGCCACTCAAGCCCCCAGAACCACGGTAGAACGCCATCGCCTGGTTGTCAAACCTGGGATAGCAGTTAAAACACTACTGCGCATGCATATGCTAATGCTACGGCGTACCCTAGTGCGTCTACTCGGTGCTCAACACCTCCGCAAAATTGGCCTCCTTTTCGGTGCCAGCAATTCCAGCACTGAGCAACTTTCATTGAAATGGCATGGCAGTCCGCCCTCTATTATATTATACCTCTATGGTGCCACCCCAGCCCGTAGGATTATTTTCAGTGACAATTATCACCCTCCCCGCCCTCCTTCCCTCGCTGAACACGGCCATTTGTGTTTGTGTAGACACTCGACAAAGCTGGATGAACCACACGGATTTGAACTCACATCCTCTCACAGTGGTGGGCAGGCATTTTAACCACGGCGTCAGCCGCGTCACCAGAGCGCCCTGTACAAATACATGTTGACTTCACTTAACTTTAGTGTGCTTCCTATCCTGTCTCTCCAGGATGTTTGCTCGCAGGAGAAAGCCCAACTATTGGGACTACTCAGTCAACTGCACTGGCAATGAGGTCCATCTGTCTAGCTGCAAACTGGGTCACTCTGTGTCGCTGAAAAGCAACGGTACCTGTGTGGGAGGCCTGCCAGTGGTGGTGAGCTGCGTCCCTGGGAGAGCCTTCGCTCCTACCCCCGTGGCGGGTTTCAGGAAGGCCTTCCGACAAGAGGTAGGTGTCCGGGTATCAGTTCCATGAGATGCCTGAGAAACTATTCAGAACGCCCACAATTCTTATTATACTCCAAGTTAGTGGTTTTCAAACATTTCCATGTCAAGGAAGGACCCCCACATTGATGTCCCTGGACCCCCATTTCAAAACATGTTCTGCCCGGGAGTCAGGACCCCCAGAAGAGAAGATTTTCTATTGTATTTTTTATTATTGTCTCCACCAGCCGAAGGCTGAGGGAGAGTATGTTTTCCCCTCCGTCCGTCCGTCCGTGCGTGCGTCCGTCCGTCCGTTTGTCCGTTACCAGCTAATCTCTGGCGCCGTTGGCCCGGTCGCTGCCAAACTGTGCACACACACTCCCTCGATACCAATTCAGAACCTCTGCCCCAAATATTTCACATGGGCCTGTTCTAGCGCCACCAGGAGGCCGACTTTTGCAAAACTAACTTTTGCCAGTACTCCTACAGATTTTGTCCAAAAATCACGTAAATCAGTAGACAGTATCTCTACAGTCATGTGATCGACATGGATGTGTCAGATTTTTCATATTCCATCCTGATTGGCTAAAACTGGCTTTCAAAGTTTGCAGGATTGGTCAGTTTTGAATAAAATGCCTGAAATCCTGAACGCAGTGTGCGATTTGGGTGAAATTGTGCATGCACATTCCCAATAGGCAGAGGAATAAATGCCACTTAAGAAAAATCAAATCAGCCTCATGGTGGCGCTATAACAGGCCGATTCATGTTTTCACCTATAACTCCACCGATTAGTGTCAAACTTTGGCCTGTTATAGCGCCACCAGCAGATCAACTTTTGCCAAACTCATTTTCGGAACAAAAAGCCTTGAATCATGCATAGTGTCACATTGTCGTTTAAATGCTGAAGAAAACATGGCACCCTTTTCACATTGGCATATTATAGCGCCACCAGGACACCACAATAACATGCCTGACCTGGTGGAGACCTGTGCTCGGAAGAGCACTGCTTCTAGTTCAATATTGTAATAACATTTTAACTAAAAACTAAATAGCAAATCTAGCTATGGTTAAGCTGATTTTGATGCTGTATAGTAGGTAGGTACACATAACAATGTAGTACATGGGGGACTGCCCATAAGTCCGAAGGTTCATTAGTCCGAAGGTTCATTAGTCCGAATTTAGTTAGGGTTACTGAGGTTAAGGTTAGGGTTAGGGTTAGAGTTAGGCATAGTATTCTTAACAAATTCGGACTAATGCTAATGAACCTTCGGACCAATGCCATGGCACCAGTACATGTGTGAAAATGTCAACATGTTACATGACATATCTAATATCCACTCCACTGAAAACTGGTTCATTTAGAAAATGACTCTTTTGAGAATGAATTTGTATCAAAACGATACGAATGATTTCTCAACCATTGTCCAGGATTCAAAGGTTGTACATACATGTTTGATTTGAGTCAAAGACAAAATATACAAAATGTTCTACAACTGCAGTGCTACACTTGGCAGTGTTGTCCACTTGTGGTGTGGCGTCATTGTCCTGATGTGAGCTGCTTGCCTGCGTGTGTGTGTGCTCTCTGTCACGTTCCACAGCTTAGCATTGAACTGGAATGGAACAGTACATTCTTTAAGCATTGTGAAATACCGCATGCTGAAGGAAGGGCCTGTATTTACAATAAAGTGGACTGATGCTGTTTCTTTCCCCTCGATTCTTTAAAGAAATTGATTTGAAGCGTTTCATTAGGGCCATTCACACTGAGCACTACAACTATAAAAATATAGTTTTAAACATAAAAGTCAAGTGGATGGCAGAGAAAAAAAAGTATATTAACTTTTTTCTTTAAGATTTGTTTTTGGGCTTCACACCGACTATAAAAAAAAAGTATATTAACTTTTATCTTTATAGTTATAGTGCGAATGGCACTTTTCAATGTAACAAATACACAGTCCAGTCTGTTTTGGTGTCGGATCTTTTTTAAAGAAGTTCTTGAAAAGAAAATGTATCCGATGTTTGTGGAACAAAACTCAATATACTGTCTCATAACTATATTAACCTTAGTATTTGATACAGGTGTAACCCACAATCCAAATGGCCAAAGTCCTCACATAAACATGTCCAGATTGCCCATAATAATGAATTAAAATGGCAGTAAAGCACGGGAATTTATGCCACTAATGTGTTTACTTGTAAAATTAAACACTTCCAACCTGTCTGAGCTTTTAATGGCAGGAGCACCTCAGTGGCATGTAAACAGGGAGCCACCCAGTCTGTAGGTCTTCTAACAATTCTCCTGCCCTGCAGTGAAAAGAGGAAAACGTCTAAACTGCGGTCCTGCAAATTTTCAGCTGACTGTGTTATTTTTGGAAGAACTAGCCTATAGTCTAACCCAAAACTGTGGTTTTCTCCTTTTAGAAAGAAATTGTAGAATAGATCACAGAGTTCACTTCCAAAAATGTCCAATGGAATAGCCTAGGTCTGTTGCCTTAGTATTCAGCATCAAACTTAGGGGACTAAGGGATAGATTTGATCAGGCAAGGTCAAACACAGTTTAATCATTTATACCCATACTTGTATAATAGTTGTACTGTATGTCACCACGTTTGCCTCGCACTATGGTAAAGGCTGTGGGTTATTTTATTTGGGTTTTCTTTTTCCTTTCTTATTTAAACAGAGGTAACAATTAAAATTACGGATGGTTGGGGGGAAACAAACGTTGTATTGGATGAACATTGACTGTGCTCTGTGAATATTGACTGTGGTGGAACTGACGTTGGGTTGTGGTCTTGTGGAACTGTGAACTGGATTTTAGGTGTGGGCTGGGACTTCCTGAATATAAATAATTGAACTGAGATGGTCTGTTGTTGGATTTATTCTGTTTATTGTGTTGAGTTGAAGGTTTGTTGAGCGGTGCCTCAGCGCTCCAATGCTTGACCAGTTGACCGAGTGTGTGGTTATGTATGTCCCCATGTTTAGAGTACGGCCTGCAATAACGCTGGGTGACCTGCCTTCAAGAGGCGCTGTTGAGCAGCCTAAAGGGCACCGCTCACTTTTCTAGTATCCAATCCCTGATTATAGGGTTTATTTGGTTAATATGTTTTTTAAAGCGGTTTTGTCTCCAAAATGGAAACAGTCATGTTATGCCTTGTCCTAACTAGTACCCCAAAAAGTACACTCAAGTCAATCCGTTACAAATATATGAAATACAAGCTCACAACATTTTCCAACTTGACACATTGTGAGCTTGTAGATCAGCTATTTAAGCATAATATTCACCTATATATTATTTTTTTCTATTTTCGCTTTGTCTATTTTCACTTTTTATGACATACCCAGGTGCTAGGGTTCATGTACCGGTAGTTAATTAGCATTCACTACATTCTGTACTACTTGATGCAACACTGGTGGACCACATCAGAAACCTGGACCTCTAGTCCTCTACTGTGGCCTCCTGGATGGCATGGACACGGTCAGGTTAGAGGCCGGCAGGGCACTGTGTTAGACAACTGAAGCTGGTAGCAGGCAAGCTGACACTGTGGGAGCCAACCCAAGGTGCAGCTAGGAAGGGAAAGAGGCACACCACCTACTGTGGCGTGACAGCGGACACTAGCAACACTAAAGAGCTCAAAACCCTGACACTCGATAGGAGGGAGTGGAGGGCAGCGATCCAGGAGTTGCGAGTTGGTGTTGGCTGGTCCGCACTCTCGCATCGCATTGATTATAATTCAAGAAGAGTAGATCTCACATTTTTTAATTGTTGCACATCATATCTGTCCAATGACAGTAGTAAATAAACACAAAATTCTCTAATGTTCTCTTCTATTATATTTTCCATTAATCATTTTGACACATTGGTGTCTGAATGTTCTTCTCTCACTCACTCATTCACTCACTTCATATTTTTTGCCTCCACCATAGCAACCGATGGTGCGTCTGCGTGGCGGGGCCAACGTTGGGGAAGGCAGGGTTGAAGTGCTGAAGAGCGGGGAGTGGGGAACCATATGTGATGACAACTGGAACCTGGTGGCAGCCACTGTGGTGTGTCGAGAGCTGGGCTTTGGAACCGCCAAGGAGGTGTTGTCAGGAGGACGGCTCGGACAAGGTGGGCCAATCATTCAGACCAATAATAGTGTATATCAGGGGTCTTCAAAGTTTTCAGGCCAAGGACCCCTTAGTTGAGCGAGAGATGGAGTAGGGACCCCCACAATCTGTTCATAGATTCCATATAGTTTCATTGTTTGTACAGCACTAATCATCAGTGTATTTTGGATTCATGTCAATTTGTGTTTTCATATGTTTAACCAATTGAACCGTAAATACTTTATTAACTTGACCTTTCACTCTGTACTTAGTCTGCTCTTTTTCCCCTCTACACCAAAGCTCTTAGCCGAAAATCAATATAGCCCTAACCCTATTTTTGGCAAAAGTTCTCAGAATATGGACACTAGAGTAAAAAGGTTCTATCACTCAGTTTTGGAGGACCCCCTGTAGTAACTCTGAGGACCCCCTAGGGGTCCCAGACCCCCTGTTGAAGACCCCTGGTGTATATAAATGCACTGACTTCTGTGAAGAATGTTAAGAATAAAGTAGATCCACTATGGTGTGTATATTTTGCCATTTCATCAGTCAATTTATTTCATCATTTTGTAAGAGTATAATGATACTGATAGTATCGTTCAACAGAATATGATTGTATTAAATGTTATGTCTATTGGGAGATATTTGTACCTGAGAATGGGAGGATGAGGATGCTTTGGAGGATGATACACCAGGTGACATCTGACTGACTGACTGACTGACTGACTGACTGACTGATTCATTGATTCATTGAATACTTTATTAACATGACTGTATTACCCAGCATACATACACAGGCTTTAAAATAGGACTGGATCTATAAGCGCATATGCGGATATGTGGAGATGCGGAGGTCGGCTATTTTTCTACCACTTTTTCGAGTCACGTGTTCAAATACTGGATTCTGATTGGCTAAATTCCGGAGGTTATGACAGAACAACTGCCGCAAAGTTGTGTGAGGACTTGTCCGAGATCAATGCGCCTCAGTGTACATCCGGGGACTTCAGGAGGTAGTCGGAACACCTTTCCCCCAACCAACAAATGACCGTGGCAACGGTCCTATGTTTACTAACGTGCATGCTATAGTCGCCGATTTATTTGGATCCAATGCAATCCGCCAACTTTAAAGCCCCTTTTCTCTGAACCTATGCCTTTCTGGAAGCGAACAGCCTCTATTTACGGCCGGAACGGTACTTCTAACTGACGTTAGCTTAGCTGTAAGCTAGACGCATGGATTAGTATGGAGTTGGCGCCATCTGTTGGTGAGTAGAAGATGTTGTTGGTGGAACTATCTGCTGTCTCGCGGAAGTTTTATAGGCAATAATGATTGTAACTTAAGATCCTTGCAAGTTACAACTATGTGTTTTCTTTCATGTATAAGGGAAAAAGTGGTAGAAAAGCTATTTACCACTCGGGGTCGGACATTATGCTCTGATAATGTCCTGTGTGAGGGTGTTATCGGACTCGGCTTCGCCTCGTCCGATCACCCCCTCACACAGGACATTATCAGAGCATAATGTCCTCTCACTCGGGGTAAATTGCTTACTTAATACTTGATAACACACTAAACTAAGCATAAAAAGGCAATACTGGAGATGTGGCGTACGGAATGGATTTCTACACAGTGAGGGCAATTCTTTCAACACAAGATGATGCATTCATGTTCAGGAGAGTTTGGACTTGCATGCATGTCCGTACAAATTCCCTATTTTAAATCCTAAATATGCTGCGCTTGCGTATCCGTTGATATCAACTGGATCTTTCCAAACGTGCTGTACGCACGCAACATACGCGATCAAAGATTTTAAAAATAACTGCATTGCAGCACTAATGCAACAAATGCAATTTGTGATGTCATCAGATGTGTATCTGTAGGCGGAGATCTCTTGATTGTCAGGCTACGTAGGACTAGGAGGGTGAGGATGCTTTTCAGAAAATGTTTGTACAGAAGAATTCCCAGGTTTTGACCTACACAGTAAGGTACACCCTGTACCAGCATTTGAAGTAGCTTTGAACGCAATCCAAAGGCAATAAGCTCAGAAAGCTTCAAATTACAGCCTTTACTGCTGGAGTGGCTATTAAAATACAGTGTCTCCTTGAAATGGGAGGAAAAGTGATGATTGTCTACTTAGAGCAATGGTACATCTGCTCACCAAATGCTTGGTTAGGAAAATATCCAAAACATCACACAGACAGTAATGTTAGCCCTCAACTAGTTCAATACCCCTGACGTCACGTCACCGAGCAAATTGAATTCGCCGACCATGTGGCGAAAGTGAGTTTGGAGAGGTGGAGTTGAAAGGGCTGAAAGTGACTTTGGTTCCATTCAGGAGCCTAGTGCTGAGGGTTTTTGTGGGCATACAAGGTCACATTTAAAGTAACATGTGATAATGTTCAGAGCATTTTCCTTTAATTCATACATTACAGTACAGTATATGGAAATGTTTGATACATTGTAACTGAGAGAGCAAGAGCCCTGTGAGTTTGAATGGATGCTCTGCTTCCATTGCTGCTACTGCGAGGTGAACAACATGAGATTCTGAATATGTATTGAAGCATTTTCCTCTCCAGAAAGCAATGGTCAAATATGAAGGATTCCATATATGCATATGCAAACCATATACAAGCTATACATAGTATTTCTTTACTGTATTTACGACATATCCTTTGTGTGCAATTTATACATTTAGCCAATGCTCTTAAGCCTATATGATGGTACCATGTGTCGAAAATAGCCGTTCTAAGAGCTTGCAATGCATTGTGGATGCGACATGTTGTGATGTTGTAGATCTCACCGTCTTATAACGGAGCATTAGTCATTATTAGGGATGGGACGATAATCGTTATTATTGTTTATTGTGATAAAAACACTCACAACTAGAAGCAGTGCTCTTCCGAGCACAGGTCTCCACCAGGGTGTGCGTCCTGGCGGTACTACTGTATAATAGGCCAATGTAAAAAGGGTGGCATATGTTCGTCACCTTAGATCTTTCATGGCAATCGGACACTGCATGCATGATTTGAAGCATTGTGTTCCAGAAATGTGTTTTGCTAAAGTCTACCTGCTGGTGGCGCTATAACAGCCCAATGTGAAAAAGGTAGCATTTGTTCCTTGACCTAGTGGGAATATGTGTGGCAAATATCACGGTAATCGCAAGCTGCGTTGATGATTTGAGGCATTTTGTTCAAAAACGGAGCAATCCTGCAAACTTTGGAAGCTAATATTAGCCAATCAGGATGGAATATGAAATATCAGACAGATCGGACTTGATCACATGACTATAGAGATACTGTGTACCAATTTGCGTGATTTTTGGATAAAATCTCAAGGAGTAATATCCAAAGATGTGTTTTACATAAGTTGGCCCAAAGGTGGCGCTATAAAAGGCTGATGTGAAAAATGCAGGGCAAAGGTTTATCCTTAGCCTCTAGGGAGTGCGCTTACAAAGTTTGAAACTGATCGGTGGAGTTATAGGTAAAACCACAAATGGGCCTGTTATAGCGCCACCATGAGGCTGATTTCAAAAATTTGAAGTGGCATTTCTTCTTCGACCTAGTGGGAACGTGTGTGCGCGATTTCGTGATAATTGCACTTTGCGTTTGGGATTTGAGGCATTTTGATCAAAACGGCTCAATCCTACAAACTTTGGAAGCCAATCTTAGCCAATCAGGATGGAATATGAAAAATCGGACAAATCCATATCGATCACATGACTGTCGAGATACTGCCTACCGATTTGTAGGATTTTTGGACAAAATCTGTAAGAGTAGTGCACAGAAATGTGTCTTGCGAACATCGGCCACTAGGTGGCGCTAGAAAAGGCCCATTTGAAAAATGTAGGGCAGAGATTCTAGATTGGCATCCAGGGAATGTGTGTGCTCACTTTGGCAGCGACCGGGCCAATGGCGACTGAGATTAGCTGCACACAAACTGCGAGGACACACGGACGCACGCACGCACGGACGGACGCACGCACGCACGGACACACGGACGGACGAAGGGGAAAACATACTCTCCCCCATGCCTTCGGCTGGTGGAGACAATAATCGTATTGTGGACATTTAAATTCATTGTTAAATTATCCTCCGTCATGCACTGGATTCAATTCACCTTTTCTTTGCCGAGCTGCATATCCGGTACCATTTAAACCCTCTGGAAATACTTGATACAGTCTGTTTTTTTCACCCTTTTTCTCTCTACCAAATCTCTTTGCCAAATAATAGCAGATCTACAAGCTCACTCACACCACGTCGCAACGCATTGTGAGCTTTTAGATCTGCTATTTTTTAGCAAATGTTACGCCCCAGGATAATGTTGGGGATATTTTGATTATCGTGATAAAATCGTAAATCGCAATATCTTTGGTCACAACAATAATCGTGACATGACATTTTCACATGGTCCCATCTAGGGCATTCACGAATAGTGATTTTTAGTATTTGAATTATTCAACCTCAAAGTATTCGAATAGTCAAATATTCGGCAGGACTGGCCAAACTGTCAAATATTAAGTATGCAAGAGGCGAACATTGTGAAAATAGCCGATCTACATGCTCACAACGCCTCGCGTTGCGAGGCGTTGTGAGCATGTAGATCTGCTATTTTCACAATATTTATCTGTGGAACCGAGTCACATTAATACCTACAATTCCAAGTGCTTGTCAGGGTGGGGGTCCCCAGTTCAAATATGTTTATTTTGGGGGTCACAGCCTAAAAAGGTTTGAGAACCCCTGGTATAGAGTATAACAAATTCATCCACCAGGGTCATTGACAGCTCATTCTTATGACTTCCTATCTAGCCAAGCTTTATAAAATATATATTTTTTTAAAGAGAAAACAACAATTCGAATGTTCGAATATTCGAATATTTGGTGAATGCCCTAGTCCCATCCCTAGTCATTATTCAGTCCAGACATTTAAAAACCACACTTTGCTGCCTTTTGGATATCGAACCTTGGAAACATTATTATAGGATGTGGCACCATAACAACTCTGCCCTAGCTGGCCTCCAGGCTATTTGAACCTGCACAGAAGACAAATCATTCCACCACTTTTATGGACGAATATCCCTAATGATGGCCTTCATTCCTACACCGGTACCTCTTTATGGCCTCCATGGAGGAGTTTGTTAGGCTTATACCAGCAGGACTTTGTTATGGGTTGTCATAGAGGTTTTATCACTGGAGGCAAAACGCAAGGGTGGACCCCCCCCCACCTTCCCTCCTTAGCCCAGCCCCTAATTCCACCCCAGGGACGTGCAGAGAATGAGAGAGGCAGGGGCTGAAATTTCTAAAAGGGCCTTTTGGTGAAAATATTGAAAATAGCCGACCTCCAAGCTCACAACGCGTCGCAGCGCGACCTGTGGTGAGCTTGGAGGTCGGCTATTTTCAATACTTGATAACACACTAAACTAAGCATAAAAAGGCAATACTGGAGATGCGGCGTACGGCATGGATTTCTACACAGTGATGGCAATTCTTTCAACACAAGATGATGCATTCATGTTCAGGAGAGTTTGGACAAGGCAATTCTCTTGAATGCTTCCTTCATGTATAGCATGGAAAGAGGGCATTTGCATTTCTTTCACCATAGTAAAAACTGCATTCATGGTCTGGAGAGGGCACTTTTTTACAGACGGATAAAAGGGCCCCCTTTCATGTCTATGTGTGCACGTGCCTGTTCCACCCTACCCCCAAAAAGCGACACTGACCCACACAACTCAGCAGAAATACTGTAACAAGCTTGTGAAATAGTTTTAAGGACCCTAGCTCACCTGTTACAAGAATATACTGTGGAAAATAGCATGTTTTACTGCCATACTGTGGAAAATTGCCAACTCCCTCACTGGGCTTGTCCTATATACTGTGACCAGGAGAAAAAAAATCTATGGTTCATATTATTTTTTGAATACCCAATAGTCTTTTTTTCGCTGCACCTCCACCCAGTATTTTGCCCGGGAAGGAGTAAATTCCAGAATAATGGCACACCGAACATGGAATGAGCAGAGGCAGAGGGAGAGTGGTACTGGTGACTATGTTCGGAAAAACCATCCCAGGGAATCCTCGTTGGTTTCCTGTTAACAAGAAATATTCTCACCACTGGCCTGCTGGGCTTGGAAACCCAAGTCACTCGCTTCCCCTTCACTGTCTCCGTTTGAGTTTTGGGTTTCTCAGTATAAAGACTAAATATAGCCTTCTGTCGTTTTCAGTTTTCTTTTTTTTTTCTCCTTCTTTTTATAAATAACCAAGCATTCCTTTGTCTGACCAAAGGTTATTATAATTTTGTATTTTGCAGGACATTTAGGAAATAGAGACTAAAAATAAGGACGTTTCCTCTATAATTATATTTAGTTTTACAATACAGTTTCAGTTATTATTTATTTTATTTGTTTACATCATTTCATTTAACTTGTCTGACCTTGTTGTGTTTGTGTTTTCAAGGTATGGGCCCAGTGCATATGAATGAGGTGCAGTGTTCCGGCTTTGAGAAGTCCATCACAGAGTGTTTCTTCAACAAGGAGGCTATAGGCTGCAGCCATGAAGAAGATGCAGCCGTCAGGTGTAATGTCCCAGAAATGGGCTTCCAGGAAAGAGTACGTTTCAAAAATGCTATTTCTGTTGCAAAATATTCATAAACCTTTTTTTGTCTCAAATCTTGAATAGTGGATAATGGATTAAGTTATTCCCCATTATTTATTTGGGAGAATATTTTTTGCAGGTTTTTCAGTCCGAGTGTATCAAAAAAGCAACTCGGTTCAGCCAGCGAAAGCTTGTGATTGGCTGTGCGGAGGTGCCGAAAGTCGGGGGGACGGAGATACACCTACACCTAACCTTAACCCTAACCTCAGTAAAACGCTGGTGAATGCTAACCTGCCGACACTGGTGAATGCTAACCTGGTGAAATGCTAACCTGCTTTTTGATACACTCGGACTGAAAGACCTGCAAAAAACACTCTCTGAAATGACAGAAATGCTGACTCATGAAAGTTGCATTGTAGTAGCTTAGCTTAGTTAAATTTTTTCACACAAAGAAGTGATGAAGCTCTTAAGAAGAGCAAAGAAAATGAAAAACAAGCTATGTAAGAGAGATAAAGTAAGCATATTCTCATAAAATACATCCCTAAAATAAAATTTGGCATTTAGGCAACAGGAACCAAAGGACATTAAAATGTCAGAATTGAGTAATAATAAAATAACTTTAACAAAGGGAAGCAAAAACTGTCACATCATCCCCTGATTCAGATAATGATAAGTCCATGTCTCTGCTGTGTTCTGTCTACACATGCAGTTACGTCTGAGTGGAGGTCGCAACCCCTATGAGGGCCGTGTGGAGGTGCTGGCGGAGAGAAATGGTTCTCTGGTTTGGGGCACGGTGTGTAGCGAGGGCTGGGGAACCATGGAGGCCATGGTGGTCTGCAGACAGCTGGGCCTGGGCTTTGCCAGTAACGCTTTCCAGGTAAGTCACAGACACTGTAGAATGTGTAGATAGTGTTTGGTAGCACCCCTGGGTCTGCATTCACTCCTTGGTTGAAATACAAATTTGAGTAAAACCAGTTCACTGCTCTGGTCAAGAAACATACATTTGGTCCTAATGTACAGTATGTCTTCCTATTTCGTAATCAGTGCTTTATGCTTGATGGCCACTGGTGTAAATGCACTTTTTAGTTGAAATACTTTAATTGAACAAGGCATGATCCCGTATGTGGAAGGTCATAGTTTAAGTCCTGCAAAAGCCAATGTTGTCACACTCTGTGATGGCGTCCCTTGACCAAGAGACACGGTAGCTAGTCCAAATGCCTAATCATTTTCTTTGCTGTATGTGATTGAAGTGTTCTGGGGGGGGGGACCCTGCCACATCCATATTTAATGGCACAGGGTCACATCTACTTTGATCTGCCTAGGTCTGTTGTCACATTCATGTGCGGTGAGGATTAAGACATCTGCCTATAAAGTTGTTTCTCACTCTTCCTTCACTCCTTTCATGTCGGCATGAATTCGTTGCATCTTTCATCTCTGCCAGTTTTTCCTTTTGAGTCCTATGGAGAAATATGGCTCCCCAGGGGGTCGACATGTTACAAGTTACAGCACTTGTATCCATTTATGATTGGCACACCATGGTCATGTGACTGAGCACATTGTGAACAAAGCAAGTTGTCACTGGCTGGTAATATAACGTCACTCTCGAGCAGAAACCTTGTATCTTAATTTTCATCTTTTTATATTGTATCGCCGTATGCCAGTTTCATGCAGCAGTACTGAAAATAGTGAATTAAAAAGCTCACAATGTATCGCATTCCAATGTGTTGTGAGCTTGCACATCTGTTATTCACACAATATTTGAAAGACTTTATTAATTAATTTAAAAAAATGTCTCCTATAATGACATTCCCAAAACAGGAATGCCAGGTTGAAAGTGGTTAAATAAGTATGTCTTTGTTTCTTTTTTAAATATTTAACTAATGAAAAGTATTAAGAGCTAAATAAAATTTGCTTAGGATCCAGTGAAACACTGGATATTTTTTCCATTTAATGAAAAGTAACACGACATACAAGATTTCCATCCGACAGCGACAATATAATAAAATAAGGCTTCTTTTAATAAGGCACTTCTATAATGTGGCTTAACTCTTTGTACAGTAGCAGACAATTAACTCCACTGATGTCTCCACCAGACAATGATAAAAGAGAAACCAAAGAGCTAACCCAAGGGAGGCTCGCCACGCAGCGCTCGCTGCAGGGGGCCCATAGGTTGGAATGGATTGAACGAGGCGTTTTTAAAGCCCTGTGTCAAAACCACTCTACTGGGTTGCTCGTGAAATGACTCCATCAATTAGTCGCTGGCTTTGATGAGCAGCCACCGAGTGGGGGTCTTTGGTGTGGGTTGTCTCTAATATGGGTCTCTACTCTCTACTATGATGGGGGGGTAGGGTGTGCGTGCGTGTACTGGGGTGGTGGGTTTCTGGATTCTTTTATGTTTTACTGACTCTACCAATGTTATTTTATATTAAGATATATACTGTATATCGTCACTGTCGGGCAGAAACCTCGTATGTACAAGTTTCAAATTTGTACATTTTTTCGCAACGTAAAGCACTGCTTCATCACACAAGGCTGTCACACAAAAGTAGTGAAAACAGCTGATCTACGAGCACACAACGCCTCGCGGTGCGAGGCGTTGTGTGCTCGTAGATCGGCTGTTTTCACTAGTTTAAATCATTTTAAAAATGATAGATACAAAACAAATGGTTTCGGACGTACATGGTTTCCACCCGACAACGACGATATATAAGATGTTCAGGCTGCTTTCTGGCCTGATAGTCCAGGGTTACAATCACAAATGTGACGTCTGTATTTGGACAGACATTTTCCACCCCTAACATTGTGTTTGTGGCATACGACATCACTGATGTCACGTTTTGGGACATTTTGCACCCGTTCGCGTTGCGTTCACTGTCAACACATAAGCCGAAAATAATATGCTCATTTGATGTGGTTTGGAACACCCTGCCATTCCCAAAAATAAACGTGTCATATGGGAACCAGTTGCATATTGTGTGTACTGTGTTGCTATGGGTGACAAATGACCCCCTGCAGTCACCACACATGAACAACCGTTTACCTCTGCTAACTCCTTACACCTGCGAAACATTAAGATGAATGCACTCTCCAACAGGGATTGATTCGGAGTTCCAAACTTTAAGATTTGGTTTGATTTGAATTGCAAATAACAAATCATGCATGCATGTTGGTTAAACGACATTCAAGGATAGAAACAATAAATTCCAGGACTTATTTCCATTGTGGCCCTCTAATGTTCACAGTGTGGGTTGATAACTGTAATAGAAGGGAGGCCTGCCAGCATACTTACAGCTTAGGAAAGTATTTGCACAGCCGTGGAATGACACAGAACACTCCTCGATGTCGGAGATTTATGAGTGGAAATGGCAAAATAATGATTTTTGTTTATTATAGGCTGTCAGGCTTGCCTCGAGACAGGGACGGTGTCTCTGTTGTCTTTTAAAGCTGCAACCCATAAGATTCATGCCCTACCCTGGGATTTGAGCTAAGATTGAAAGCCTGTTTGGGCATTGAGCTGGTCTAGGGTCTACATTTCTCAATAGAAGGGCATGGAGACAGTTATGTTAATCATCATTGTATTAACAAACTCTTAAAATCACATTTTATTCACACAAAAAAAAAAAGTTATGGATTGCAGTTTAAATTCTAAAACAAATCAGTGTAATAGCTACCATTACTGTTTTTCTTCCCTCTGGCTCATACCTTTACCTACAGTTAGCCTACAACTTATTATTTAAACATATTCTAGAATCAAGGGACACATGCTTATTTTGTGTTTTACGGTACAGTTTTATATACACATATATTATTCATTAAAGGTGAAGGAAATGGTAATAAAATGTAATCTACACTGCTGGTTCTAAAGGGCTCAACATTTTCAGACAAAATAACATTAACAAGGGGCTCCCTCTAGTGGCTGGAGTGGCACATCACTTCAACAAATTAGTTATTGAAAATGTCCCTACATAGATTTATCAATCAGTTTTTTATCCACATGAAAATATGGTATTCAAATATTAAACTTCTTAATATAGTAAACGATTTGTACATGAATGCCTGGCCTTACATTGCATTACATTATAATTTCTCATTGTGCCCCACAGCTGAGTGTTATACCACCTTTCACTAGAGCTGGTTTTCATGTTGCAATGATTTTTCTAATCAAGATTTAATTTAGACCTGCTTGGGATACCAGCTGAGTGGGACAATGTTGAATCTCTGCTCTTCATGTAAAGTGTCTTGTTGTGATTTGACACTTTAATAAGAATTGAATTGAATAAGCATGTTAGTCATTTGAAGGCCATCAGAAGTTCCAACAGATCACCCTCTCCAGATCCTTACCCAAACTTCACCACACTGTGACCAAGCCCATGCCTAAACTTAAAGGAGTAGTTCACCCCCAAAATTACTTTTTTTCCTATTGATTACGTCATGGAGACTTGAATTCATGGATATGTTTTTGTTTTTGTCGTATTCCTAAGACAATAATTTGATAACAATAAATGTACCTCCATTGATTCCGGATGGGCACCCGAATGTATTTGGGTCCCCATCCTGAATCAACGGGGGTAAATTTACTATAATCACATTTTTGTCTTAGGAATGCGACAAATACAAAAAAGAACTCAAGTCTCAATAGAAAAAAAGTCATTTTGGGGGTGAACTGCTCCTTTAATTAACCATACTAACAATACCTAATTAAGCCCTGCAAGCCAAATTACTTCATGATGATGTTATAATAACGTCCTGTTATTGTTTGTAATGTTAGTTGAAATATGAGCATGTATTCTAGTTATGATTTTTATCTGGCCTTGATCGGACTCAGGTGATATTCTAGGCCAGATCTGACTAGTCATGGTTTGACTTGATCTGGCCCCAATCGAGACGTCACTGATTGGTCCAGGCCCTGACCGTGCTGCTGGAAGCCCATGCCTACACTTGACCATACCAACAATACCTAATTAAGGGGCGCCCGCTGGCCTAGTGGTCAAGGCGCATACCACATACTAGGCTATGATGCCTGCTGGCGTCGCCGGTTTGATTCCCTATCCGGACGACCTTTGCCACATGTCATTCCCCATCTCTCTCCCCGTTTCCTATCAGTCTACTATCCTATCGAATTAAGGCATAAAAAGCCCCAAAACAAATCTTAAAAAAACAACAAAAAAAACAATACCTAATTAAATCTATGCCTAAACTTAACGGTACCTATTTAAATCCATGCCTAAACTATACTAACAATACCTAATTCAACCCATAGCTCTTGCTATTAGTACCTAATTCAACCCGTGGCTAAACTTAACTACCGTAAATATAAATTATCCATGGCTAAAAGTTAATGCTGGACTTCCACCCTTTCAATGGTGGCCATCTAATGACAACAACAACTCTATGGAGTCGAAAATGTAATGCTTTAATAGTCCATGAACCATACAGGTTGGTTAATAGGTGCTCTTAGCCTCTTAGGGAAAGACATTAGAACACTGAAAAGCAATGCTGATATCAAATAGACCTGGGACTGGAGAGATTCTGTGCTGCCTTCAACAGTCATGGAGGATGAACACTGGTTAAAGACCACAGCATGTGGCCAGAAGGTTTTCTGTGGGTGTAGGAATGTCAATGTAAGAGCCAGAAAAGAGGACACCAGTCATGTTGCCATACCTTAGCTTTTTCTGAACTGACGCTGCTGCGTTGTGAGCTTGAAGATCAGCTATTCTGGGCAAAGCGGTTTGGTGTATAGGGGAAAAAAGAGCACACCAAGTGAAAGGTCAAGTTTATTAAGTATTGACGGATCAAGTGGTTACATATCTGATAACATAAATTGACATGAATCCAAAATACACTGATGATTGTGCTGTCAAACAATGAAACTATATGGAATCTGGGGTTCCCTGCTTCATCTCTCTCTCAGCTAAGGGGTCCTTGGCCTGAAAACGTTGAAGACCCCTGCTCTAACTTCATTCCATGTTGTCCTAACAGGAGACGTGGTACTGGCCAGGGGAGGTGAGCGCAGACGCGGTGGCGATGAGTGGGGTCCGCTGTTCCGGCACTGAGATGTCCCTCTCCCACTGCCTCCATCACGGAGCCCACCTCAGCTGCCCCAGAGGAGGGGGACGCTACGCCGCTGGGGTCTCTTGTTCCGAGAGTAAGACACTAAATAATAAGCATTTACAGTATGGCCATGGTTGTTTCATGCTGTACTTGTACTGTAGTGCCTACTACTATGTAAAACTGTAGGACGTAAAGAGTTCTATTTGTAATATCTTTTGCAAAGATTGTACGCTTATTTTTACACCAAGAACACCCATATTGTCCTTGAATTGCATCACAAGATGGTTTGAAAGAAAGAAAAACCTTTATTTTATTTTATTTATTTTGTATTATTTTTTAAACATTATAATAATAACATTAGTAAATCTGGAAAAAAGGAAGAATGAAAAATTCCAATGAATGCACTTTGGTCCTATATATTCAATTCATTAACATAGCATAACAAAAAAAAATCACAGTCATCACAACTACAAAAACACCTATGTACAAAGGTGAAAAAAGTGAATGATACCTTCTTTCTTTGGGAAATTTGCATCAGGCTAGTTTTGAAAGAAACCAGTGATTCACATTCTTTTAATGGATGGTGTAAGGGCATTCCACATTTTGTGTCAGAGTAGTAGAATGAGAATTGTCCCGGGTTTGCTCTATATTTGGGTTGTACCAGATCGTTGTCGCGCCCTCTAGTGTTGTGGCTATGGGTGTCACTCACTTTGGAGAAGTATTTAGTCAGGTATGAGGGTATTGAGGGCACTGTCCCTTTGACTATCTTAAATACCAATCCCAATTGTATTTGATTAACCCAGTCTTCTACCCTGAGCCACCCCAGCAATGTGTGTTGGAATTAGGTGAGTCATGCCAGGGCTTTAGTAGTCGGATCAGTTTGTTTTGGGAGGTCTGAAGCTTAGTCAAAAAGTGGCTTTGAATGAGGACTCCAGCAAGAGTAACAATGAAATGCCCATCATAATGTAATATGAGGTACAAAAAAAAGACTTGTTTAATGTAACAGTTTACAGTTTAGGCACTTTTAATCCAAAGCGACTTACAATAAGCAGATAAAACATCACAATAATAAACAAGATAATATGTCAGTACATCAACAGCAATATAACAAATGCAAATGAATATCTATCTAGAAAACAATAAAAAACAAATGCTAACTAGCTTCATGTATGGTCAATGACCATACATGAAGCTAGTTAGCATTTGTTTTTAGGTTTGACCATTGGTCCATTGAGGGTTACAGTAGTGCTAAGGGTTTAGGTGGAGTCTGAAAAGGTGAGTCTTCAGTCCACGGCGAAAGCTAGCGAGTGAGTCCGTTGTTCTAAGTGCGACAGGGAGTTTATTCCACAACTTTGGGGCCAGGAGGGCAAACTGGCTTGGCGAGTGGATTTTTGCCCTGGGGTTTTACACATCATGTGTTTATGAAGTGCAGCATTGGCACTTTATTGGAATAATGACATGGGGTCCTGTTTTGGGCCAGGTGGATTGGCATGAGAGGTGTGCACTGTGCAGTGGACCGGTGAATCTTTTACTGCTGTACGATTGTTTGGCATTTTAAGGACTCACTGTGCACCATGTTGGAGGAGAGGTGCAGTAGATTTTGTGTAATTTGCAAATCAGCAAGCACACTGCAATTTAGTGGTCAAGACGTCCTCAATTTGCACCGTCCGCCTGCTTGGACGGCGGATAGTGAGTTGCACGATCATCCATTGCTGTTTTCTGCACACTTTAGTTGGTGGACACAGATAGATGTCTACAAAAATCACACAAACCTGTTTTATACTGTATGTTCTGTTTGAATTATCACCAACAAAGAAAAATCATTGAACCACTACTTAACTCATTTCCTGCCATTTTGAATGCAATTTTTTCAGGATATCCTGCCAGAAGTCTCCATAGACTTCCATGTAATTTATAGTGCACAGATCATGCACGCCCATGCACAGATCATGCACCATGTTTGTGCAGGCTGCTGTTCACAGCTTTCAAACTAAATAATCCGATTGGAAATCCGTTCAGGCATTCTTGAGATAATAGCCATTATGTTTTACATGTCATGTAAACAAAGATGGCTGCCCTGTATGAAAGATGGGGTTGTATGGGGGTGGAACATGCGATTGAAATCATGTTTACTAGATTTAATGGGGTCCAATTTTTCTTTTTTTCAAACTCGTCATACTTGTCATAAGCAGAGTGGACCCATAAATATAACTCGTCAAACTAGTCATAAGCAGTAGATGAGTTAAGGCGCTTGTGTACAGTTTGTTTAAAACAGGGAGTAGACACATACACGGCAGAGATTCCGTTAGCCGGTATTTACCGGCCATTGGCCGGTTAAATGTTTCATTGGCCGGTAATTACAAAGTCCACCGGCCACCGTGGCCGTCTGGGAAAATGCCTCTTAGGCTATTTTATCATTTAATCTTATTATTCACATAATTATTTGTCTAAAGTAGTAAAGCTACAACCATTAAAACCTATCATAATTTTAAATTTGTATCATGTTCTGTCTTCTGTGAGTCTGACGACAGCGGAGCTGCTTCATGCTGCGCTGTTAGAGGTGGGACTTTCGCGAACGAATCAAGTCTTTTGAACGGCTCTTTGAAATGAACGGTTCACAGTAGGGAGCCGTTCCTGAACAGTGGTGGGAAAAGCACGCTAGTCTTTTGAACGGCTCTTTGAAAGGAACGGATCCCAGAGATCCGGCTCACTTCAAATAGCCATAAATCCCATCTCTATGTTACGTGCATGAGCTTCAAGCTCACAACAAGTCGAAACGCGCATCGCTGTGAGCTTGTATGTCTGCTATTTTAGACACGCACACGGCCTTACGGAGAAGCACACATCACGTTTCACAGCTCCGTCAAGTTGGTAGCCTTACATTAATCTGCTCCTGCAGGACTTCTGCATTGTGACGGGGGATGTCTGCAGGGAGCCCTGCAGACATCCCCCGTCACAATGCAGAAGTCCTGCAGGAGCGAATTAATGTAAGGCTATCAAGTTGGCACCTCACGGAGGTCTACAGCGTGGTTTTAGGGTTATAATCAGAACAGAACTGGGGTTCTAGACCAAGCTGGACCCAGAGTAGACGATAATGAAAAAGGGACCCGAACTCTGTGGAATCGTGGATATTATGACTTTCTGATCGCAGCATGGATGTGATCCCATCGTGGTCAAAGCAACAGAGGCAAGTTAGTAACCTTCCTTGCACCAACATAACATTAACAAAACAAAACAAATGTTGTGTGTTTGCATATTAAGGATGAGACGGTGAAGCCAAAATCATATAGGTCTACAATTAACTTATTAATTTGTGGCAGGGCGCGCAAACGGTTCGCTTGTGTTGCGCGCCCACTTTAACCTATTCACTTCTTTATACTACTACATAACATAAGTAGTAAGTTAGGATATTATTTTGTTAACTCAGGAACAGATTGCAATTGCATCTGTGATAAAGAGCAATTAAGGAAGCCCAGCGCTAACATAAAATGGGGTAATTATTATGTGCACCATGCACATACAGTATCTCATCTGCAAACACGTGTGACGTTCAATATAATATGGCCGATAAATTAATTGATTGGCCGGTAAAATATAATCCTGCCGGCCACAGTGGCCGGCCCCAAAAATGCCTAGCGGAAACCCTGATACACGGATGGACAGTCCAGTGATCTGTCAGCAGGCTTTTGTCTTTCATTCCCTACTGTATAGATTTAGAATGTATAGATAGACCCAATTCTTTCATGGACAGGCCACATGGACGCAAATAAGCACTGTATATTTGACCTAGTATAGCGTGACCTTTGTTGACGACAGTATGGTACGAGTTCTTTAAGACGATTGACAACATAATGTGTATGTATGTTTTCTTTGATAACATGGTATAGTATGCAATTTCTAAATTGTTAGCTCTCGCTCCCTTGTCCACTACCGTTTTCTTTGCTCCCTCCCTGGCCTGTGTTCATCTCATCTTGCTCACTGTGTGGTCTGTGGCCATCTTCTCCCCATGCCCTCCTCTTCTTCAGCGGCTCCTGACTTGGTGCTGAACCCCTCGGTGGTGGAGCAGACCACCTACATGGAGGACAGGCCCATGTTCATGCTGCAGTGTGCCCACGAAGAGAACTGTCTCGCCTCCGCCTCCAGCCAGACCCCGGCCAACGCCTACCGGCGACTGCTCCGATTCTCCTCGCAGATCCACAACAATGGACAGTCCGACTTCAGGCCCAAAGCTGAGAGAAACTCCTGGGTTTGGCACGACTGTCACAGGTACATACAGTACGGCAGGGTTCCCCAATTAGTTTTCCCCAAGGGCCGAATTATGTCTAGGGTACCAAGCCGAGGGTCACAACATTGCAGGGGGCGACGGTGGTGTTCCCGCTATTCCAGCGACAGTTCAGATATCGTCGTTGTCGGGTGAAAATCTTGTATGTCCACAACCGTTTGTTTCGCATTTATCATTTTAAAAATGATTTAAACTAGTGAAAACAGCCGATCTACAAGCACACAACGCCTCGCGGTGCAAGGCGTTGTGTGCTCGTAGATCAGCTGTTTTCACTACTTTTGTGCGCCGGCCTTGTGTGATGAAGCAGGGCTTTACTTTACGAAAGAACATACAAATTTGAAACTTGGATATACGAGGTTTCTGCCTGACAACAACGTTATAATCCTTATAATATCCTTATTGGTTAACACCTAATTATTAACACTAGGGACACCAAAAACATCCAGGAACGTGATAAGAATTACCGCGGTGCAGCGCCACAGCCCCGTTATCACGTCCATATCCCATGATACATCACGAATGCTGCTTTTGCCGACTTCCCTTTCCTCATTCACATTCCTTTATCTGGGTTCGGTAAAATGGCTTTTTCCTCGCTTGTTTGGTCGAGACGGCTTCATGTTCTATGTTCTATATCTAACTCATGCATCGCAGCGGTTGTATTTTTTCTTCTCCGTGTGAAAGACAAGACGTTGAGCGGCCGTGAAATAGGGCCGCCGCACGCACAACCGCGTGCACGCCGCCACCGAAAATCTGGTAAAAACAATAGGAAAGATACATGGCCGTTGATCTACATTAGTTATGACAAAACTATGGCAGCCCAAGTATTAATTTGTATTATATATTACCCAAGAACATGATTGAAGGACTTATGCACTTGCATATTTATCTACTTGATGGCCATTGTCTTCTAAATTCAAGTTGACTGTGTACAATCTACATATCGAAGAGGTTTTGTTTTACCATGATATTTACTTCACCACATATCAATTTATTAATGTTTTGTTTGATTATTTTAGGGAATAGTTAAATTACCCCATCCACAAACTATGTGTTGCACGTTAGATTGATTTTTTTTGTGGTTCCAGTGTCTGGTAGAGGAACTGTGTCGTGTTGGCAGCTTTACACGATGACCAGCCCCACACACATCACTGGCTCCCTGTCATGACTGGCTGAATCTTGCTGTCCCATGCAGAGCTATTTCCAAGAATCTTGTGGGATTGCACACTGCATTACTAAACATAGAACATTTGCAGGCGGAATGTTTCCTTTTGGCCCTTTGTGTCTGCCTGGTGCCTCGTACTTCAACAGACTATAAGTCGAGCATACAAGAAAATGTGGCCTCTGTGGATGGCGCTGTATATTTTTGTGCTGAACTTCTGAGCCTGAGTAGGTTGGTAAATACAATTTTTTGAAACAGAGCTGGCAGTCAACTCCCCTTTGCATTTTTCCTTAGTGAGATTGGGGAGTGGGGAGACAGTGTGGCAACGGAAGAAGGCTGTTGAGGGTTTCAGTCCTAGAATACCAAATGTATGCCTCCAGAGCCTAGTGTGTGTGTCTTTTTTTCTGTTTTTCCCACTGATTTCTCCAGACATTACTATTGTAAGTAAAAGTTACTTTCACAAATTAGTTCCATATCACTGTACTACCAATAAATGCGTAAGGCCCTAAAGGGCGAGGTCGCACCATCTGTCTTGGCCACATATGGATTATGTTGGTGTGGTTGTCCTAACAGGGCATCATCTGGGATACAATCCCTTTTATGCCCATATATTGAGATCCCTAACAGAGTCCCTTTTATGCCCATATATGGAGAGCCCTGCTCAGAGCATCTGACATCACTGTGATGTCACCTGTTTATGCCCATAAATGGAGATCCCTGCTCTGAGTATCTGACATCACTGTGATGTCACCTGTGATGTCACAGTGATGTGTCAGGGGAACCACAGTGTTAGACGTTACCCGTACGAACGACCCGACAGACAGACACGGACAAGCTGTGACGGTTATCATAGTAAACTGCGACCTATGGTCGCAATCAAATGTACTGTTGATGTGCGGTGCACATCTTTACCACTGTTGTGTTTTCTGTTGCTGTGTGTGTGTGTGTGTGTGTGTGTGTGTGTGTGTGTGTGTGTGTGTGTGTGTGTGTGTGTGTGTGTGTGTGTGTGTGTGTGTGTGTGTGTGTGTGTGTGTGTGTGCGCGCACGTGTGCGTGTGTGTGTGTGTAGACATTACCACAGCATGGAGGTGTTCACACACTACGACCTGTTCAGTCTCAACGGCACTAAAGTGGCAGAAGGACACAAAGCCAGCTTCTGTCTGGAAGACTCTGAGTGTGATGAAGGTGAGCACAAGTGCAATGGATAGATCTCCTCCCCTACACAATAATAACAAGCTCAAGAGGTCAGGTTTTATCTAGTGATATTCACCGTCAGGGGCGTCACAAGGGGGAGAAAGTGGGACTGAGTTACTAGGGCCCAAGGTGGAGGGTTATTTTATACTTTAGCTATTGAAAAATATTAGATATACAAGCTCACAGCGCGGCACTCTCACAGCGCGGCGAGCTTGTAGAACTGCAATTTTTGAAAATGTGTGCAAATCTTTGAATATATGTATTTTTTAAGCGAACATTTGTAACTCAAATTTTGCTTCTGGGGGGTCCCTGGAACTACATATTTTGAGATGGGGGTCCGGGGCCAAATACATATAATTTTTCGGGGTCCTTCACATGAAAAGGTTTGAGCACCACTGACATAGAAACATTTTTTTTCTTCTTCAAAAAAGCTTAGAAGGATTTGAAATATTGAAAGACTTTTCAAAAATAGCAGATCTACAAGCTCGCAGCGTGGCACTCGCTGCCGCGCTGTGAGCTTATATATCTGCTATTTTTCAATATTTAAAGTACCCAGGGCCCAGAATTTGGTGCGACACCCCTGCCCCTGCCTACACAATAATAACAAGCTCAATAGGTCAGGTTTTATGTAGTGATATTCACCGTTAAAATCTCTTCAGATCAATTCTGACCATGTTTCCATTGATATATCACACAAAATGAGTTGACTTGATTCCAGAAAATGTGATTTGATTAGAAACAGGTGTGACTATGAGATCGATTGTATAGTACAGTAACCTCTGCTCTCATTTAATGTTTGACTGACGGTTTGTGTTGTAGGTATTGACAAGCAATATGAGTGTGCCAATTTTGGAGAGCAGGGTATCACGGTGGGCTGCTGGGATACCTACCGACATGACATCGACTGCCAGTGGGTTGACATCACTGACATCACACCTGGGGATTACATTTTTCAGGTAATCTTTCCTCTTCATTTCTTGCCTTGAGTTGTGTTTCATATAAAACCACAATTTAAACCACAACACATTATAATCAAGCTTTTGCTTACAAAATAGGGGTGGGCGATATGGAAAAATACGATTCTTTTTCACGTTGGTTTTTATGGTTATTTTTCAAGTTGACAAAAACAAGACTCTCTAGGTTCCTTTTGGGAGGTCTAAATTGAACTGTACAAGTATGTAACTCTGACAGTATACAAATGAAACCAAATGGACCTTTACAGGTCCATTTGGTTTCATTTGTATACTGTCAGAGTTAAGTGGAGATGTTGACATTTTAAAGTTTGAGAACTACTGATTTAGACCAAAATGCAGGTTTAAATTAAATTCTGCAATGAATCTCTGTATTAACGATTAAACAGGATTTTTTACAAGGCTCCATCTATTGTATCACAATATATACGATACCTCTGAAAAGGCATATCGTGGAGACATTGTATCGTCTCAACGATAATTATCACCATATCGCCCACCCCTATTACAAAATGACACAAATGTAGACAGTCATCTGTTTGTTTAAGCTTTAGTTGTTTTTTTCCTTGTTTGTCCATTTCATGTTTCTAGTTGTTTTCAATAGTTGAGGTTAGTAATTTGATAAATGACCTCTCTTTCCATGAGGTGCCTTGGACTCCGTTAGAAGGTGTTGCCTAATACTGTAGTTTGCCATATGTCTCCTCTCTTGCAGATTAACATCAATCCAAAGTATGAAGTGCCAGAATCAGACTACAGCAATAACATCATGAAATGCAGATGTCGATATGACGGGCATCGTGTATGGATGTACAGCTGTCATAATGGTAATACTGCACAGTCTTGTATGTCTGTATACTTATGTAGAATCTTGTATTGTTTATTTTCTTTCTTTCATTGTTTTGTATATCGTCACTGTCGGGCAGAAAGCTTGTATCTCCAAGTTTCAAATGTGTATGTCTTTTGGTAAAGCAAAGCCCTGCTTCATCATACAAGACCGTCCCACAAAACTAGTGAAAACAGCCGATCTACAAGCACACAACACCTCGCGATGCCCGAGGCACTGTGTGCTTGTAGATCTGCTGTTTTCACTAGTTTAGTAAATTTTTTAGATGATAAATACAAAACAAACGGTTTTAGACATCCACGATATAACGATATAACTCTTAAAGTGTGTGTGTGTGTCTGTTCTTATAGGTGGTTCATTAAGCACTGAGACGGAAGAGACTTTTCCCGGCCTGCTCAACAACCAGGTGGTCCACAGGTAAAGGACCTCCCACTGAGAGAGCCCCAACCAACCACTAGACACAATCTGTGGTGGATTTTCCCGCGCTACAAACACCAGGATCAAACTCAATATCCATTCCCCGGCCCCATCCTCAAGGCAGCGGCAAGCTTCGAATGAACACCACCAATCTTGAAGGTGCAGGTCGCTTCTCTGCCCTAGAACACAGTCAGCGTATTTGATGGATTTTGGTGTCATTAAGAATTCTCCCCTTCTGTGGACTATTCAGCCTCCAGACTGAGGCAAAAACAAACCGTTCAAGATCAACAGACTGGCATGACCCGCTCACATTAGCACTAGAACAACCTTTTATGGAATAAGCGATGAATGAAATGCTCTGCTGCTGCTGATCATACATACACAGCATCCGTGATGTCATCAAGGGTGCAACTTCTTTGAGAAGAAGTAATTACAGGAAGGTTGGCAGCAGTTTGTTTCAAAAATCTGAAGCCTCATAATTATTTGAATGTGATTTTCGAGAGTGGTTGTCTCTACGGATTCGTTAGTCTTTACTTTGAAATAATTGGACGTACTGTATCTTGCCATGAGGTTTGAGAAGTAAATGGCTGAAATGGCTGGAGATCAAACCTTAACCAACTGCATTGTGATTGCATTCGGTAATGTTTTCTATTTATGTTGTTGTATTGGGCTTTAGAAGCCAATAGGTGACCCTTTTACATTCCACCATGTTGTCAGATTTCTTTAGATATTTTGTAGTCTGTCCAGTTCATTAAGGCTAATTTATACTTCATTGCATGACAATAGAATAAATGAAGCTTTATTGCTATTCTTACAGTTTTTAAGTACATTCTTCTAATTATTGTAGCAATTTAGGCTAGATGTTATTTTTGATAAATGGCTAGTGCAGACATTAGACAGGAAAACATGTGAATTTACAATGGCCTTATCTTTGTGTATCAACCTATGTATTGTTATTTAGATAAATATTGTTACTACAAACAGTAATACAATAGTTGTTGATACATCATGAAATTGTGCCTCCTACATACTTTCTTAAGTTGTGTAGAGTGAAAATGTAGTTGTATTTACATTGTGTTCAGCACTAGTAAAGTAGTATAACACAAACTGCTAACACAGTACTGTTTTTTACCTTAGTGGTATTAACTTTTTGTTTATACAGAGATTAAGGCACTGGAATGAGGATGTGTTAGAGTATCTTTTTACCTGAGACTCATACCAAATTGCAGAAAAGATTATAGTTCTTTAAGACAAGTACTACTGAATGTTAACATTCAAATACCTGTTCTGTGCCATTGGAACGTTCTATTTTATTACTAGGATGTATTTCTGCTCACAAATAGTCCCAAGACATTATCAATCAGACAGTTTCAAGCTACATTTATATTTGTCAATGTTCATACATTTTTCCACATATTAGTCCCCATATTAGTAACTTATTGTAAAAGTCAGGGATTTTTAGACATGTGATCCTTTTCTTAATTTACTTTTGTACAATAATGTATGTGAATCTTATTTTATTGTACCTTTTTTTCATACTGGTGCTATCAAACCGACCCTCTGTTTTCTGAGGGTACTGAATGACAATGTTATGTATGCTAAGTGCTAACAGACAGTATACTTGAATGGAGTGTAAAAGAAAAAAAGAACAATGTGCTTTATGTGTTAACTATAATAAAGTTCAAGCAACCGTAGTATTTCTCATTCACATTCATATTCCACAGCTAACCAGATTAGCTGTGGAATATCTTGTATATGCTGCCAGTAGGCCAAGGAATAATCCCTCAATATGTTTCACATTATTATGAATATTCACTGAATATTCAAGTCACTGTGGTCTATTCGCCACCATCTTGTATTTACAGTACATAATTATATTTCTTTCACTCTATTACTTCTCTATCACATAGTAGTATCCAATATATTTTAACCATTGATACAACTGTAAGTGGCACACTTCAACATTAAGATCTTGAAGCAGTGTAGTGCTGCCACCTTTTGGTCAAAGGGATTATAGTACTTGCTAAATAAGGTGAATGGGGTTACAGAATTGATAGCTTCCTTCTACTCCTAATCTTCTATGCCCTGTCATTGAAACAATAGTAGTGCCACATTACATGAGCTTCTTTGTGTAAGGGTGTTTACAGTTAAAGCTCAATTATATATTCATGCCACATAAATTCAATAGGCTGTCATAGTACAGTAATTTAAAACTGAGAAAGGGAGGAAGCCACACCAAATCTTTGTGTGGGCTTAAAATTATGACTGATTGCTTGTGGGTAAATATGATCTGTGGATGTTTGAGTGAATCCAGACTTTTGTTATGGATGCGCAATTGCGCATTAACATACAATTTAATTTCTTTTTTTTTTAATGGGCTGTCGACACATCTTAGCATTTTGTCTTTATTAGACAAAAATAATAAGAATGCAGATATGGAGATGCATAAGTAAGGGCCGGGGTCTGAGGGTCCTCCCCCAAGAACTTAATCTTAAGGGACAGGTCGTTTTTTTAAAGAAGGGTACCCCTGGAGAAAAATAGGGGAGGGTCATGCCTTTCTAATTTTAGTCCAAGGTAGGGTCAGCACATTTTTTTCCCTGTCCAAGGGGAGGGTCATAGCATTTTTTATGGTATGAAATAGTCAGTTTTCACATGCAGATAATATCGACCATCACTAATAATTGCTCTTTATTCCCAATTATCATCAACAATGGCCATCATCTTGGCCTATTTGACAATTAGCTGGGAGGGAATTTGGCCAAAATCATCGAAATCGTGCACTTGGTGATACGTTTTTGAATTTTGGTAAGGTGTTAGGTATGGTTATAACGTTTACAAAAAACATCGCAAACAAGTTGGGCTCGCCCCCTAGTGGTCTGTTTGCAATGAATCAAATATTAGATAGGTCAGTATGAAACCCCAAATAACTGATGGAAGAGATTTATCAATTCTGGTGCTTTTGGCTAAATAACATACTAAAATGTAGGAAGAAATGACCTCTGGAAAGGCATAATTTTCAAGATGGTGTCCACATCCACGATGGCTGCCGGGAGCTTAAAATGCATATGGGATTTAATATATTAAGAATCATAACAATTGTGCACTTGGTGATAAGTTTTAGATTTTTGGCATGATGTTGGCACAAGGTTTTCAAAAAACATCATAAACAAGTTGGGCTCTTCCCCTAGTGGTCTGTTTGCAATGAATCCAATATTAAATAGGTATAGGTGGCAACAATATATGGCCAAGACAGATGGTGCGACCTCGCCCTTTAGACCCTTAGAAGTCTTTGGGACAGGTAGTTTTTTTTAAAGAAAGGGTACCCCTGGAGAAAATGTATGTGCCCTGATATAAAATGCCATGACCATCCCCATGACTACCAAGGACTAAAAAAGACCATAAAACAAAAGGACTTATTTGTGATGTTCCTTTTAGACAGGGTGCACCACTTGATTTGTCTAATAATATTCAGTCAATCAATGGGTTAACAATCTTTGCCATGGTTCTTCAGCTTGAAGTGACATGTCAGGTGATGCATCAGAGCAAAGCTCCGCCCACATATATACACACACATATATGGTCGTCATGTTTCAGGGCTAACCCCTAGCCGCAAATTGCAACACTAGATTTTTTTATAATCGGATGAATCTAGGGTTGCAATACCTCCCATAGGCAGCCAATGCATCAAAACGTTATTTTGCTATCTGATTGTATTAAACGACGTCAAACTCACCAATATTGCGGCTCTATGGAAAGCTTGGAATTTACTCTTGCTATCTGCAAAGTGTTTGTTTCTGAAAAATCCACCGTATAATTGTTATGATTTATTTTCTGTCAAGAAATCCGAGCAGACATGGTTTATTTTCTAAGTGTTGAACTTCGGAAGCGCTTGTCTTCTATAACGCCATGTCCCGCTGCCTCCTGCATAATGTGACATTTAGAACCAGGTGGGCACAGGACCATTGAGGGATTTTCCACGAGCGCTTCCAAAGTCCAGGACTTAGAAGAAATTATCACCTGAACCAAATTTCTTGGATAGAAAGTAACTCATAACATGTCTACTGTGGATTTTTCTGAAACAAACACTTTGCAGATAGAAAGAGTAAATTCCAAGCTTTCCATAGAGCCACATTATTGGTATACTATACCCCTAAAACACTGGATGGAATGACATTGAATGACTCCACCACCAGAGGGCGACATTATGCGTTTTTCTTTACATCATTTCACACAGAGTATTCTGAGTGACATACATTCACCAGCATGTTACTCTCAGAGAGATAGAGATTTGTGTGATTTTCCAGGATGAATGGCTGCCAGAACAACTGTCCAGCACACATTGTAGTCACATGCATGCTGTCAGATAGGCACCAATGGCCCAGAGCTACTGGATGTTTAAAGGAGTCGTTCAGACGAAAACACATATAGGGTTAAATCTGCCTTTTATCATACCTCTTCATACCTGCTTTAGTCGATTTTTTTAATAGCTGCCCCTGTTGCTAGATTTTGGCTACCCCTGTTGCTAGATTTCGCGGGCCCTCTCATAACTAACAGAGTAGATAGTCCTTAGGCTAGTGTGGTTATTTCTTTAGCTTCAAAGTTAGTAATTTTTTATTGGATTGTGTTTACACAACGTCCTGAGACCGACCAAACCACCCTTACTTGTCAAACGGCTTCTGATCTGCACCAGAGCAGGGAGAGGAGAGCCTAGAAAGGGAGGGGAGGAGCAGAGGATCTTCTCGTCTGTTTGACAAGTAGGGTGCCTGTGAGGTCAAAACAGCGGTTTGGGGGAACTGGGCCGCGTGGTCATTGTTAATTAAAAACGTATAAATGTATAAACTTATAATAACTGGGCCCCTCCTCTGTTGTCTACAGGTGCTTTCTTGGCCCACAGATGATCATCGTGGCTTAAAATCCGAGCTGGGTAGTATGCGTCAGGAGGGAAGGGGGGTTATGGTTAGGGATGGGTATCGTCTGCGATACTTTTAATGGTATCGATCGCATGGGGTCGATACTATCGAGTATCGGTTTACGTAAAAACAAACGATACCTCGTTTCGATACTCTTGAACGCACCCCTGGCCGGTCACATCTGTAAAAGTTGGGCTACTGAGAGTTTAATGACTGCTTTAGTAGGCTACACTCGTTACTGTGGAAAATTGCCGACAACAGCCTATAATGTTTAATATTATGATGATTATCCAACGTCTATACTCTCCGCTCCGCCACACTGTGTGATCACCATCATAGTCAAAGAGTATGTGATTGTGTATATTCTATTTTATACAAACAATAGAATTAATTATACAATTGCAGCCATAACAGTAATAGTAGTCACATCAACTACTCTACTACTAGGCCTACTTGCCATGAAAATGGCTGAATAACTGGCTTAACCTATTTTGGTGTGTAAAATAGCCCATAGAAAAAGTCAAATAATAATCATAATAATAATAAATAAAAAGTATCGAAAATGGTATCGAAAAGGGTATCGTATCGAATATCGAATCCTAGGTATCGAAAAAGGTATCATATCTATTCCAAGTTGAACGATACCCATCCCTAGTAATTAAATTATAAAACCAGGGGCCCTCGCGGGGGTTAATCCGTCCCTTACCAACCGCTACACAAGGTTGAACACACTTAGCGAGCTGCAGGCACACTTAAAATGTCTTAGAATTTTTCTCCATAATTGTGGGCTCGCCTATAAAGGCGAGCACACTTTAGATGTTGTCATTATTTATCTATCAGTCATATCATGCATACTGTAGACGGGAACTTCGGTTCCTTTCTACTCCTACATACTTAGTGAGAAAATGAAAATAAAAACATCAATGTGTTCAGCTTACAGTGGCGAAGTGTGCTATTATTTTATACAGCAATCGGCCAAATGGTGGCGCTGTAGGAAGCCTTCGAAAGTGCGAACTTTGAACAGGGATAGCTCATGCTGTGTTTTAGGTACAGCCATGAAACCTGTATACATGTATGCGTCTCCTCATGCCGAACAACTTTTACCCTCTAACTTTTGACCTCTGACCTTTAGGTCTCCCACAATTCGGAATAATATGAAAAACAGTAAAAATCTATCTCCTCCTGGGTTTTTTTCGTTACGCGCACAAAACTTTTTTCACATGAACTTTGGACCAATACGGTCAGATTTATCTCGGCGGATTTCTTTTAAAGTGAAATATAATTTTTTAATAATTCAATCAATATTGCGGTTTTATGGAAATTATTCTTCGGCCTCTAAATCATACATGCAAAGTTACACGTTCATGGCATTTGGCAAAGATGTGGAGGGTTAGTCAAAGTATCACCGAAACCAATTTTATTCCAATCGGCCAAAGGGGGGCGCTATACGAAGCGTTTGAAAATTCAAACTTCAAACGGGCATAAGTCATGACTCGTTTTGTTTGAAGACATGCAACTTGTTACACGCGTGCTTTGACTCAAGCGGAAGACATCTGTGTCGTTGTTAAGTAAGCTCCGCCCTTAAATTTTCCGCCATTTTGAGCAGTTTGTAAAACGCGTAAACCCGCTTTTATTCTGGAATTTTCGCTCCACGTGCACAAAACTTTTTTTACGTGAACTTTGGACCGATATCTAAAGATCTGTCAGATCGGATTTCTTTAAAATTGAAACATGCTTTTTTAAATAAATTCAATGAATATTGCAGTTTTATGCAAATTATTCTTCTGCCTCTAAATCATACATGCAAAGTAACATGTTCTTGGCATTTGGCAAAGATGTAGAGTGTTAGTCCAAATATCACTAAAACCAATCTTACCCCAATTGGCCAAAGGGGGGCACTATATCATTTTGAGCAGTTTGTGAAACGCTTAAACCTGTTAGTATTTTTTTTTGCAATTTGCATGAAACATTCTACACACAATCTAAGGACCTTTATCTAATATGCCTATGAAGTGCACACACACACAAAAAAAAAAATGAATATAGCTGCAAGCAGCGATAAAGTGGCCAAAGCCAAAAACACCTCAAATCATGAACACAGCCTGCAATGTGCGTGAAATCTTGCAAGCACATTCCCAATAGGTCAAGGAACAGATACCACCCTTCTTACATTGGCCTGTTATAGCGCCACCAGCGGGTCAACTTTTGCACAACACATTTTTGGAACAAAATGGACCAATCTTTGACGTCAGTAACGTCAAAAAGAGCACTGCCTGCGATCTTGACATTTTGTACTTTTATAGCCATTGTTTTCTGGCTTGAAGCGAGCCCACAATTGTTTCGAAGGAACAATATTTTTCTAGTTCTAAATCTAATCCTAGATCCTGCGATATCTCGGAAACCAATAGGTTTTAAGCGCCCGTCTTTTAGTATGTTGTATAGCTCTTCGAGACGAATGCGTGGATATGAAATTATTATTATTGTGGGCTCGCCTATAAGGCGAGCACACTTTAGATGTTGTCATTATTTATCTATCAGTCATATCATACTGTAGACGGGAACTTCGGTTCCTTTCTACTCCTACATACTTAGTGAGAAAATGAAAATAAAAACATCAATGTGTTCAGTTTACAGTGGCGAAGTGTGCTATTATTTTTTATAGCAATCGGCCAAATGGTGGCGCTGTAGGAAGCCTTCGAAAGTGCGAACTTTGAACAGGTATAGCTCATGCTGTGTTTTAGGTACAGCCATGAAACCTGTATACACGTATGCGTCTCCTCATGCCGAACAACTTTTACCCTCTAACTTTTGACCTCTGACCTTTAGGTCTCCCACAATTCGGAATTATATGAAAAACAGTAAAAATCTATCTCTTCCTGGGTTTTTTTCGATACGCGCACAAAACTTTTTTCACATGAACTTTGGACCAATACGGTCAAACTAATCTCGGCGGATTTCTTTTAAAGTGAAATATAATTTTTTAATAATTCTATCAATATTGCGGTTTTATGCAAATTATTCTTCTGCCTCTAAATCATACATGCAAAGTTACACGTTCATGGCATTTGGCAAAGATGTGGAGGGTTAGTCAAAGTATCACTGAAACCAATTTTATTCCAATCGGCCAAAGGGGGGCGCTATACGAAGCGTCTGAAAATTCAAACTTCAAACGGGCATAAGTCATGACTCGTTTCGTTTGAAGACATGCAACTTGTTACACGCGTGCTTTGACTCAAGCGGAAGACATCTGTGTCGTTGTTAAGTAAGCTCCGCCCTTCGATTTTCCGCCACTTTGAGCAGTTTGTAAAACGCGTAAACCCGCTTTTATTCTGTAATTTTCGCGTCACGTGCACAAAACTTTTTTTACGTGAACTTTGGACCGATATCTAAAGATCTGTCAGATCGGATTTCTTTAACGTTGAAACATGCTTTTTTAAATAATTCAAACAATATTGCATTTTTATGCAAATTATTCTTCTGCCTCTAAAACATACAAGCAAAGTCACATTTTCATGACAAAATAGTGTAGAGGGTTAGTTCAAATATCACTGAAACCAATCTTACCCCAAATGGCCAAAGGGGGGCGCTATATAATTTTGAGCAGTTTGTAAAACGCTTAAACCCGTTTTTATTCTAGGATTTTTTTTTGCAATTTGCATGAAACATTCTACACGCAATCTAAGGACCTTTATCTAACATGCCTATGAAGTGCACACAAAAAAATTATAAAATAATAATAATAAATATAGCTGCAAGCAGCGATAAAGTGTCCAAAGCCAAAAACACCTCAAATCATGAACACAGCCTGGGATGTGCGTGAAATCTTGCAAGCACATTCCCAATAGGTCAAGGAACAGATACCAACCTTCTCACATTGGCCTGTTATAGCGCCACCAGCGGGTCAACTTTTGCACAACACATTTTTGGAACAAAATGGACCAATCTTTGACGTCAGTAACGTCAAAGAGAGCACTGCCTGCGATCTTGACATTTTGTGCTTTTATAGCCATTGTTTTCTGGCTTGAAGCGAGCCCACAATTGTTTCGAAGGAACAATATTTTTCTAGTTTTTTTTCAGATTGTATTCAAAACCCCCAAAATTACATAAGACTAATAGTAAGGCGTCAAAACATAGATTTTAAATCTTAAATTTCCGATAGTGCCTATCTTTTGGTATGTTGTATAGCTCTTCGAGACGAACGTGTGGACATGAAATTAATTCTTTTTTTTTTTTTTTCAGATTGTCTTCAAAACCCCCCAAATTACATAAGACTATAGTAAGGCGTCAAAACATAGATTTTAAGTCTTAAAATTCCGATAGTGCCTATATTTTGGTATGTTGTATAGCTCGTCGAGACGAACGTGTGGATGTGTGAAACATTGCTGTGCGACCCCTGGAACCCTACTTTTTTTGACAAATGCTAATGCTAACAACTGCTAATGCTAACAAATGCTAATGCTAACACCAACCGCTACACAAGGTTGCACACACTTAGCGAGCTGCAGGCACACTTAAAATGTCTTAGAAATTTTCTCCATAATTCTAAATCTAATCCTAGATTTTTCAAAGTGCGATAACTCGGAAACCAATAGGTTTTAAGCGCCCGTCTTTTAGTATGTTGTATAGCTCTTCGAGACGAATGCGTGGATATGAAATTAATTCATTTTTTTCAGATTGTCTTCAAAACCCTCAAATTACATAAAACTATAGTAAGGCGTCAAAACATAGATTTTAAGTCTTAACTTTCCGATAGTGCCTATCTTTTGGTATGTTGTATAGCTCGTCGAGACGAACGTGTGGATGTGTGACACATTGCTGTGCGACCCCTGGAACCATACTTTTTGTCGACAAATGCAATCCTCGATTTTTCAAAGTGCGATAACTCGGAAACCAATAGGTTTTAAGCGCCTGTCTCTTAGTATGTTGTATAGCTCTTCGAGACGAACGCGTGGATATGAAATTAATTATTTTTTTTTAGATTGTCTTCAAAACCCCCAAAATTACATAAGACTATAGTAAGGCGTCAAAACATAGATTTTAAGTCTTAAATTTCCGATAGTGCCTATCTTTTGGTATGTTGTATAGCTCGTCGAGACGAACATGTGGATGTGTGACACATTGCTCTGCGACCCCTGGAACCCTACTTTTTTTCGACAAATGCAATCCTCGATTTTTCAAAGTGCGATAACTCTGAAACCAATAGGTTTTAAGCGCCTGTCTCTTAGTATGTTGTATAGCTCTTCGAGACGGACGCGTGGATATGAAATTAATTAATTTTTTTTAGGTTTTTTTCAAAACCCCCAAAATTACATAAGACTATAGTAAGGCGTCAAAACATAGATTTTAAGTCTTAAATTTCCGATAGTGCCTATCTTTTGGTATGTTGTATAGCTCGTCTAGACGAACGTGTGGATGTGTGACACATTGCTGTGCGACCCCTGGAACCCTACTTTTTGTCGACAAATGCAATCCTCGATTTTTCAAAGTGCAATAACTCGGAAACCAATAGGTTTTAAGCGCCTGTCTCTTAGTATGTTGTATAGCTCTTCGAGACGAACGCGTGGATATGAAATTAATTCTTTTTTTTTCAGATTGTCTTCAAAACCCCCAAAATTACATAAGACTATAGTAAGGCGTCAAAACATAGATTTTAAGTCTTACATTTCCGATAGTGCCTTTCTTTTGGTATGTTGTATAACTCGTCGAGACAAACGTGTGGATGTGTGACACATTGCTGTGCGACCCCTGGAACCTTACTTTTTTTTGACAAATGCTAATGCTAACAAATGCTAATGCTAACAACTGCTAATGCTAACAAATGCTAATGCTAACACCAACCGCTACACAAGGTTGCACACACTTAGCGAGCTGCAGGCACACTTAAAATGTCTTAGAGATTTTCTCCTTAATTTTGAATCTAATCCTAGATTTTTCAAAGTGCGATAACTCGGAAACCAATAGGTTTTAAGCGCCCGTCTTTTAGTATGTTGTATAGCTCTTTGAGACGAATGCGTGGACATGAAATTAATTCATTTTTTTTTTCAGATTGTCTTCAAAACCCCCAAAATTACAAGACTATAGTAAGGCGTGAAAACATAGATTTTAAGTCTTAAATTTCCGATAGTGCCTATCTTTTGGTATGTTGTATAGCTCGTCGAGACAAACGTGTGGATGTGTCACACATTGCTGTGCGACCCCTGGAACCCTACTTTTTTTCGACAAATGCAATCCTAGATTTTTCAAAGTGCGATAACTCGGACACCAATAGGTTCTAAGCGCCCGTCTTTTAGTATGTTGTATAGCTCTTCGAGACGAACGCGTGGACATGAAATTAATTCACTTTTTTAGATTATCTTCAAAACCCCCAAAATTACATAAGACTATATATAGTAAGGCGTCAAAACATAGATTTTAAGTCTTAACTTTCCGATAGTGCCTATCTTTTGGTATGTTGTATAGCTCGTCTAGACGAACGTGTGGATGTGTGACACATAGCTGTGCGACCCCTGGAACCCTACTTTTTGTCGACAAATGCAATCCTCGATTTTTCAAAGTGCAATAACTCGGAAACCAATAGGTTTTAAGCGCCTGTCTCTTAGTATGTTGTATAGCTCTTCGAGACGAACGCGTGGATATGAAATTAATTCATTTTTTTTCAGATTGTCTTCAAAACCCCCAAAATTACATAAGACTATAGTAAGGCGTCGAAACATAGATTTTAAGTCTTACATTTCCGATAGTGCCTTTCTTTTGGTATGTTGTATAACTCGTCGAGACGAACGTGTGGATGTGTGACACATTGCTGTGCGACCCCTGGAACCTTACTTTTTTTTGACAAATGCTAATGCTAACAAATGCTAATGCTAACAACTGCTAATGCTAACAAATGCTAATGCTAACACCAACCGCTACATAAGGTTGCACACACTTAGCGAGCTGCAGGCACACTTAAAATGTCTTAGAGATTTTCTCCTTAATTTTGAATCTAATCCTAGATTTTTCAAAGTGCGATAACTCGGAAACCAATAGGTTTTAAGCGCCCGTCTTTTAGTATGTTGTATAGCTCTTCGAGACGAATGCGTGGACATGAAATTAATTCATTTTTTTTTCAGATTGTCTTCAAAACCCCCAAAATTACAAGACTATAGTAAGGCGTGAAAACATAGATTTTAAGTCTTAAATTTCCGATAGTGCCTATCTTTTGGTATGTTGTATAGCTCGTCGAGACAAACGTGTGGATGTGTGACACATTGCTGTGCGACCCCTGGAACCATACTTTTTGTCGACAAATGCAATCCTCGATTTTTCAAAGTGCGATAACTCGGAAACCAATAGGTTTTAAGCGCCTGTCTCTTAGTATGTTGTATAGCTCTTCGAGACGAACGCGTGGATATGAAATTAATTATTTTTTTTTAGATTGTCTTCAAAACCCCCAAAATTACATAAGACTATAGTAAGGCGTCAAAACATAGATTTTAAGTCTTAAATTTCCGATAGTGCCTATCTTTTGGTATGTTGTATAGCTCGTCGAGACGAACATGTGGATGTGTGACACATTGCTCTGCGACCCCTGGAACCCTACTTTTTTTCGACAAATGCAATCCTCGATTTTTCAAAGTGCGATAACTCTGAAACCAATAGGTTTTAAGCGCCTGTCTCTTAGTATGTTGTATAGCTCTTCGAGACGGACGCGTGGATATGAAATTAATTAATTTTTTTTAGGTTTTTTTCAAAACCCCCAAAATTACATAAGACTATAGTAAGGCGTCAAAACATAGATTTTAAGTCTTAAATTTCCGATAGTGCCTATCTTTTGGTATGTTGTATAGCTCGTCTAGACGAACGTGTGGATGTGTGACACATTGCTGTGCGACCCCTGGAACCCTACTTTTTGTCGACAAATGCAATCCTCGATTTTTCAAAGTGCAATAACTCGGAAACCAATAGGTTTTAAGCGCCTGTCTCTTAGTATGTTGTATAGCTCTTCGAGACGAACGCGTGGATATGAAATTAATTCTTTTTTTTTCAGATTGTCTTCAAAACCCCCAAAATTACATAAGACTATAGTAAGGCGTCAAAACATAGATTTTAAGTCTTACATTTCCGATAGTGCCTTTCTTTTGGTATGTTGTATAACTCGTCGAGACAAACGTGTGGATGTGTGACACATTGCTGTGCGACCCCTGGAACCTTACTTTTTTTTGACAAATGCTAATGCTAACAAATGCTAATGCTAACAACTGCTAATGCTAACAAATGCTAATGCTAACACCAACCGCTACACAAGGTTGCACACACTTAGCGAGCTGCAGGCACACTTAAAATGTCTTAGAGATTTTCTCCTTAATTTTGAATCTAATCCTAGATTTTTCAAAGTGCGATAACTCGGAAACCAATAGGTTTTAAGCGCCCGTCTTTTAGTATGTTGTATAGCTCTTTGAGACGAATGCGTGGACATGAAATTAATTCATTTTTTTTTTCAGATTGTCTTCAAAACCCCCAAAATTACAAGACTATAGTAAGGCGTGAAAACATAGATTTTAAGTCTTAAATTTCCGATAGTGCCTATCTTTTGGTATGTTGTATAGCTCGTCGAGACAAACGTGTGGATGTGTCACACATTGCTGTGCGACCCCTGGAACCCTACTTTTTTTCGACAAATGCAATCCTAGATTTTTCAAAGTGCGATAACTCGGACACCAATAGGTTCTAAGCGCCCGTCTTTTAGTATGTTGTATAGCTCTTCGAGACGAACGCGTGGACATGAAATTAATTCACTTTTTTAGATTATCTTCAAAACCCCCAAAATTACATAAGACTATATATAGTAAGGCGTCAAAACATAGATTTTAAGTCTTAACTTTCCGATAGTGCCTATCTTTTGGTATGTTGTATAGCTCGTCTAGACGAACGTGTGGATGTGTGACACATAGCTGTGCGACCCCTGGAACCCTACTTTTTGTCGACAAATGCAATCCTCGATTTTTCAAAGTGCAATAACTCGGAAACCAATAGGTTTTAAGCGCCTGTCTCTTAGTATGTTGTATAGCTCTTCGAGACGAACGCGTGGATATGAAATTAATTCATTTTTTTTCAGATTGTCTTCAAAACCCCCAAAATTACATAAGACTATAGTAAGGCGTCGAAACATAGATTTTAAGTCTTACATTTCCGATAGTGCCTTTCTTTTGGTATGTTGTATAACTCGTCGAGACGAACGTGTGGATGTGTGACACATTGCTGTGCGACCCCTGGAACCTTACTTTTTTTTGACAAATGCTAATGCTAACAAATGCTAATGCTAACAACTGCTAATGCTAACAAATGCTAATGCTAACACCAACCGCTACATAAGGTTGCACACACTTAGCGAGCTGCAGGCACACTTAAAATGTCTTAGAGATTTTCTCCTTAATTTTGAATCTAATCCTAGATTTTTCAAAGTGCGATAACTCGGAAACCAATAGGTTTTAAGCGCCCGTCTTTTAGTATGTTGTATAGCTCTTCGAGACGAATGCGTGGACATGAAATTAATTCATTTTTTTTTCAGATTGTCTTCAAAACCCCCAAAATTACAAGACTATAGTAAGGCGTGAAAACATAGATTTTAAGTCTTAAATTTCCGATAGTGCCTATCTTTTGGTATGTTGTATAGCTCGTCGAGACAAACGTGTGGATGTGTCACACATTGCTGTGCGACCCCTGGAACCCTACTTTTTGTCAACAAATGCAATCCTCGATTTTTCAAAGTGCGATAACTCGGAAACCAATAGGTTTTAAGCGCCTGTCTCTTAGTATGTTGTATAGCTCTTCGAGACGAACGCGTGGATATGAAATTAATTCATTTTTTTTTTCAGATTGTCTTCAAAACCCCCAAAATTACATAAGACTATAGTAAGGCGTCAAAACATAGATTTTAAGTCTTAAATTTCCGATAGTGCCTTTCTTTTGGTATGTTGTATAACTCGTCGAGACGAACGTGTGGATGTGTGACACATTGCTGTGCGACCCCTGGAACCTTACTTTTTTTTGACAAATGCTAATGCTAACAAATGCTAATGCTAACAACTGCTAATGCTAACAAATGCTAATGCTAACACCAACCGCTACATAAGGTTGCACACACTTAGCGAGCTGCAGGCACACTTAAAATGTCTTAGAGATTTTCTCCTTAATTTTGAATCTAATCCTAGATTTTTCAAAGTGCGATAACTCGGAAACCAATAGGTTTTAAGCGCCCGTCTTTTAGTATGTTGTATAGCTCTTCGAGACGAATGCGTGGACATGAAATTAATTCATTTTTTTTTTCAGATTGTCTTCAAAACCCCCAAAATTACAAGACTATAGTAAGGCGTGAAAACATAGATTTTAAGTCTTAAATTTCCGATAGTGCCTATCTTTTGGTATGTTGTATAGCTCGTCGAGACAAACGTGTGGATGTGTCACACATTGCTGTGCGACCCCTGGAACCCTACTTTTTGTCAACAAATGCAATCCTCGATTTTTCAAAGTGCGATAACTCGGAAACCAATAGGTTTTAAGCGCCTGTCTCTTAGTATGTTGTATAGCTCTTCGAGACGAACGCGTGGATATGAAATTAATTCATTTTTTTTTTCAGATTGTCTTCAAAACCCCCAAAATTACATAAGACTATAGTAAGGCGTCAAAACATAGATTTTAAGTCTTACATTTCCGATAGTGCCTTTCTTTTGGTATGTTGTATAGCTTGTCGAGACGAACGTGTGGATGTGTGACACATTGCTGTGCGACCCCTGGAACCTTACTTTTTTTCGACAAATGCTAATGCTAACAAATGCTAATGCTAACAACTGCTAATGCTAACAAATACTAATGCTACACAAGGTTGCACACACTTAGCGAGCTGCAGGCACACTTAAAATGTCTTTGAAATATTCTCCTTAATTTTGAATCTAATCCTAGATTTGTCAAAGTGCGATAACTCGGAAACCAATAGGTTTTAAGCGCCCGTCTTTTAGTATGTTGTATAGCTCTTCGAGACGAACGCGTGGACATGAAATTAATTCACTTTTTTAGATTATCTTCAAAACCCCCAAAATTACATAAGACTATATAGTAAGGCGTCAAAACATAGATTTTAAGTCTTAAATTTCCGATAGTGCCTATCTTTTGGTATGTTGTATAGCTCGTCGAGACGAACGTATGGATGTGTGACACATTGCTGTGCGACCCTTGGAACCCTACTTTTTTCGACAAATGCTAATGCTAACAACTGCTAATGCTAACAAATGCTAATGCTAACAAATGCTAATGTTAACACCAACCGCTACACAAGGTTGCACACACTTAGCGAGCTGCAGGCACACTTGAAATGTCTTAGAAAATTTCTCCTTAATTCTAAATCTAATCCTCGATTTTTCAAAGTGCGATAACTCGGAAACCAATAGGTTTTAAGCGCCCGTCTTTTAGTATGTTGTATAGCTCGACGAGACTAATTAATTCATTTTTTTCAGATTGTCTTCAAAACCCCCAAAATTACATAAGAGAAGTATGTCGTCCAAACATAGATTTTAAGTCTTAATTTTCCGATAGTGCCTATCTTTTAGTATGTTGTATAGCTCGTCGAGATGAACGTGTGGATATGTGACACATTGCTGTGCGACCCCTGGAACCCTAACCCTAAATGTAACATTCCAGCTACTTTTGAGCTAATTTTTTGCTACTTTTTAGCATTTTTTTGCTACTTTCTCCTAAATTCTAAATCTAATTCTGCCTGACTCAACACAAAGATGATAGTATTCATAACTGATAAAGTGATAATATATGATACAGTTTGATAGACAACATGACAGATAGATCACTATCTGACAGCAGGACACCGCAGGGAATTGAACCCCGTCCCAGTGAACCAGGAGTTCCATACCAGTGTCTTTTTAAGGTTGTCTTAATGTTGTTTGTGTTCCCTTTCTATTAGAGGATACTACCATATATCCTGTTATTACACATCCGCGCTTTCATTACGGTAAATGCGTGCGTGTGTGTTGTGCGATCATCGACGTGAATGATGACGGGCGCACATGTTATCTTTAGCGTGGTGAAGTTTAATCCAAACGGCAACTGAAGCTAACGTTGACTAGCAGCCTAGTCAATAACATCGATCCCGTTGACAATGGATCGTCTATCGCTATCATGCGTCCTGCATTGTAGAGAATGGAGCAACCGGGCGGTTCGGCCGCTAAGCTTGATGGGAAATGTAGTTTTTTTTTTATCCCCCAGCGAGGCAGAAGCATAGATTTACAATAAGTCAAGAATATTTTATCGTAGGATTCCCTGTTGTCTCATGCTGTAGGCCTCAAAGAAAGGCTATTTTGTTGTATGTTTTACCTTGCACGTCTGGTTACATTTGGTAATGTGAGTTATTTGTGTTTTGTTCAGAGCACACACCTGACAAAAAAAACATTGATAATAAATATTGATGATGATAAAAGAATTGCCCTCTCTGTGTAGAAATCCATGCCGTTACGCCACATCTCCAGTATTCACTTGATTATGCTTAGTTCACTGTGGAATCACAAGCACCGAAGATAGCCGACCTCCAAGCTCACAGCGCATCGCAGCGCATCGCAGCGCATCGCAGCTCGACGCGTTGTGAGCTTGGAGGTCTGCTATTTTCAATATTTTATCCCCAAAGCCCTTTTAGAAATTTCAGCCCCTTCCTCTCTAACATTCTCTGCACGTCCCTGCCTGGCCCTATCTACAACCCTATGACAGATTGGGAAGGTGAATGAAAGGTGCATTTATATAGCGCCATCTTTATGGAGCTGTACAGAGATTGTGCATGACGTTTCACCCATTCACACACTGATGGCAGAGGAAACCATGCAAGACACCAATCTGCTCATCAGGAGCAGTTAGGGGTTCAGAGTCTTGCTCAAGGACTCTTCCACACGAACTCTGGGGGAGCCCGGGATCGAACTGGGAACCCTTCGGGAACCCTCCGTGTTCTAATGACGGTTTCTCTACCCCAGATGTTTAATGTATATTACATGTGGATAAACTCCAGTCCCACAGTGTACACAATACACCATTCTTTGTTAGTGGTTATTATTACATATGGGTCTTTTATTGCTTATACCAGTGTTTCTCAAACTTTTACATTTCAAGGTCTTCCCCTTAACTCTACAAATGGAACCAAATGGGGCCGTTAGGGTCCATTTGGTTCCATTTGTATGCTGTCAGAGTTACAGACCTCTATGGGTCAATTTGGACCCCTCTAAAGGAACCCACAAGATCCCTGGAATCCACTTTGAGAACCACTGGCTTATACCATGGGTCTTCAACAGGGGGTCCAGGACCCCTAGGAAGTCCTCAGAGTTACTACAGGGGGTCCTCCAAAACTTTTTTTTTCTCCTATTTTATATTAACCATATATTCTGATAACTTTAGCCAAAAATAGCGGATCTACAAGCTCATCGCCTCACAGCGCGAGGTGTTGTGAGCTTGTAGATCAGCTATTTTTGGAAAAGAGATTTGGTGTAGAGGGGAAAAAGAGCACAGTAAGTACAGAGTGAAAGGTCAAGTTTTTTAAGTATTGACAGTTCAAGTGGTTAAAGATCTGAAAACACAAATTGACATGAATCCAAAATACACTGATGATTGTGCTGTCAAACAAAACTATCTGTTGTGCTTCATCTCTCTCTCAGCTAAGGGGTCCCTGCTTCATCTCTCTCTCAACTAAGGGATCCCTGCTTCATCTCTCTCTCAGCTAAGGGGTCCCTGCTTCATCTCTCTCTCAGCTAAGGGGTCCTGGCCTGAAAACGTTAAAGACCCCTGGCTTAAAGAGGCGGTGCCATAGTTTTGTACTTTTTCTGGTTTTCATGTGTCTAGGAGGTTGACAGTACTTCATTAAACCCCCTGGTGTGGTTCTTATGAGCAAATATGTATTCTCTTTGTATTTGTTTTTTTCCCCTGGAGGCTGCCACCTTGAGGGGCAAAAGTGCCAGTCCAAAAACACATACAGTTACATCACAGAATCAACTCCTCCCCTAATTACCATTCACCCAACACTGTGGGGTGTGGCTAACTTCAGCTGGGTCACCACCCACCATGACAATCAGGCTTATTTAATGAACTGGGGGTGTGGCCACATAAAAAAAAAAATTTTTGGAAAAGATCTTCCTCCTAGTATATCATAATAGTTGATAATCATGTTTTAGAGGGGGAAACAATTATGGCACCCCATCTTTAATATGAATCCAACACACCGTTACACATTGATAGGATTAGGCCTGTCACCATTAAGGCATTCTACATGACCATTAATTGACACTCAAATAATTGCCATTAATGATTTAATTGTGTTTCTGTTGTTGACAATTGCATTTCTGTTTGGCTTGTAGGCTTTGAAGTTACACATGGCAGATATGACACATAACCTACATATACAAAGAAATTATTTGACAACTTTATACTTAACACATCGGGTGCCCCTGGATTGCCCCATTTATCCCCTCTTGCTGCCCAGGCCCACCACCATTGTATGGAATCCGGCCCTGCTGCGTCAATGCATGCGTCATGACGTCACTTGGTCACATGAGCGCAGACAGGATGTTATTGTGTAACTTACTGTATGGCCAGTGTTGATCATAGCTGTTCATTGCCGATCAAAATTTGGACATTTTGCCGCACCACGCCACAGTTTTAGCCATAAAACAAACATCAGAGATAAAGGGCGTTAAAGATGGGGAAATGCATTGGAGTATACGGAGAAAAACGGCCGCGCGATGCTCTCAGCGTCGACTTGAAGCGACTAGCGGCTAATGGGCTACATCCAGGCGCAGCCCCAACCTAACGGTGAGATTTAGGGCCCTATTATGATCCAGGTCTTATGCCTTATGCCTTAACTTCTTTGCCTTTTTTTACTATTTTGTTTTTGTTTTTTAAATATTTCAAATAGCTGATCTGCAAGTTCACAACGTGCAGATGTAGATCAGCATTTGAAGTATTTAAAAATGTTTTTCAAAATAGTGAAAACTAGAAGCAGTGCTCTTCCGAGCACAGGTCTCCACCAGGCTGTGCATCCTGGTGGTGCTACTGTATAATAGGCCAATGTAAAAAGGGTGGCATATGTTCTTCACCTTAGATCTTTCATAGCAATCGGACGCTGCATGCATGATTTGAAGCATTGTGTTCCAAAAATGTGTTTTGCTAAAGTCTACCTGCTGGTGGCGCTATAACAGGCCAAGGCAAATTTCACGGTAATCGCAAGCTGACTATAGAGATACTGTGTACCGATTTGCGTGATTTTTGGATAAAATCTCAAGGAGTAATATTCAAAAATGTGTTTTACATAAGTCGGCCCAAAGGTGGCGCTATAAAAGGCTGATGTGAGAAATGCAGGGCAAAGGTTTATCCTTAGCCTCTAGGGAGTGTGCCTACAAAGTTTGAAACTGATCGGTGGAGTTATAGGTAAAACCACAAATCGGCCTGTTATAGCGCCACCATGAGGCTGATTTCAAAAATTTGAAGTGGCATTTCTTCCTCGACCTAGTGGGAACGTGTGTGCGCAATTTCATGATAATTGCACTTTGCGTTTGGGATTTGAGGCATTTTGTTCAAAACGGCTCAATCCTACAAATTTTGGAAGCCAATCTTAGCCAATCAGGATGGAATATGCAAAAATGGACAGATCCGTGTCGATCACATGACTGTCGAGATACTGCCTACCGATTTGCAGGATTTTTGGACAAAATCTGTAAGAGTAGTGCACAGAAATGTGTTTTGCAAACATCGGCCACTAGTTGGCGCTAGAAAAGGCCTATTTGAAAGATTTAGGGCAGAGGTTCTAGATTGGCATCCAGGGAATGTGTGTGCTCACTTTGGCAGTGCCCGGGCCAACGGCGACTGAGATTTGGTGCACACAAACTGTGAGGACGCACGGACGGACGGACGCACGGACGGACGGACGGACGCACGGACGGACGAAGGGGAAAACATACTCTCCCCCATGCCTTCGGCTGGTGGAGACAAAAAGGTAAAGAAGTTAAGGCATAAGGCATAAGACCTGGATCATAATAGGGCCCTTAAAGTTAATACTGTAAATACAGTAAACACGTCAACGCGTCGTGGGCCTCCAGAGTCCAGAGACATCAAAGAGATTGGTGTGTAGACACCTCGTGGGCACCCGCTGAGTAAAAAAAAAAAAAAAAAAAAAAAGAACATTGATAGTGGAAATAGCCGATCTACAAGCTCACAACACGTCACATGTGTACACTCTCAGAGTTACAGACCTGGTTTCACTTGTACACTCTAATAATATTAGTTACCTACCTCCCACGGGGGAAATTCAGTATTTTCAGCCCAGCCCAGCTGATTCGCTGCCCACAAGGAGCGCGTGAGCAATTAGGGGTTAAGAGTCTTGCTCAGGGACACACATCGACATTGCTACCCTGGCCTGGAATGGAACCTGGGACAACGAGGGGCTCTGGTTCCCCAGTGCCACTCTGCAGTCCGAGGCCAAGGCACAATATGACGACTAGACTGTACATCCACTATCACTGCTGCCACCAAAACCGGAGCAGTGGTGGCCCAGAAGCCAAACCAGGAAAGGTTATCAGCATACAGCCTCTACAATGTCTGTGTGCATAATATATGTATTTCTATTTTATTTAATATATAAAAATAATGGATTAGTCAATTCGCCATTGGCTGATGCTTCTAAGTCAAGATATCGTATGGATATATGTATGTATAGCTAAACTTATAGATTGGAAAGCCCAGAGAACTCACTTTTAGCAAACATGGCAACCCAGCGTAGGCCCTGCCTTCCGACCTTTCACACCTCACACAAAAAGAACTGCAAAAGCAAAGGGAAAAAATCGAGAGCATAAACTTAGAATCTGAGCAAGGACACAGAGTTTGAGAGAGAGCAGTCTTTTGCAATTGCAAAAAAGGACTCTAACTCACAAACTAGAAAAACATATTCAAACTAGAAGCAGTGCTCTTCCGAGCACAGGTCTCCACCAGACCGTGCGTCCTTGTGAACTGATCGGTGGAGTTATAGGTAAAACCACAAATCAGCCTGTTATAGCGCCACCATGAGGCTGATTTAAAAAAGAATACGTGGCATTTCTTCCTCGGCCTAGTGGGAACGTGTGTGCGCGATTTCATGATAATTGCACTTTGCGTTTGTGATTTGAGGCATTTTGTTCCAAACGGCTCAATCCTACAAACTTTGGAAGCCAATTTTAGCCAATCAGGATGGAATATGCCAAATCGGAAAGATCCGTGTCGATCACATGACTGTCGAGATACTGCCTACCGATTTGTAGGATTTTTGGACAAAATCTGTAAGAATAGTGCACAGAAATGTGTTTTGCAAACATCGGCCACTAGGTGGCGCTAGAAAAGGCCCATTTTAAAAATTTAGGGCAGAGGTTCTAGTTTGGCATCCAGGGAATGTGTGTGCTCACTTTGGCAGCGACCGGGCCAACGGCGACTGAGATTAGCTGCTCACAAACTGCGAGGACGCACGCAATCCTACAAACTTTGGAAGCCAATCTTAGCCAATCAGGATGGAATATGCAAAATCGGACAGATCCGTGTCGATCACATGACTGTCGAGATACTGCCTACCGACTTGAAGGATTTTTGGACAAAATCTGTAAGAATAGTGCACAGAAATGTGTTTTGCAAACATCGGCCACTAGGTGGCGCTAGAAAAGGCCCATTTGAAAAATTTAGGGCAGAGGTTCTAGATTGGCATCCAGGGAATGTGTGTGCTCACTTTGGCAGCAACCGGGCCAACAGCGACTGAGATTAGCTGCTCACAAACTGCGAGGACGCACGGACGCGAAACATCGGCCACTAGGTGGCGCTAGAAAAGGCCCATTTGAAAAATTTAGGGCAGAGGTTCTAGATTGGCATCCAGGGAGTGTGTGTGTTCACTTTGGCAGCGTCCGGGCCAACGGCGACTGAGATTAGGTGCTCACAAACTGCGAGGACTCACGGACGCACGGACGCACGGACGGACGGACGGACGGACGCACGGACGGACGGACGGAGGGGAAAACATACTCTCCCCTCAGCCTTCGGCTGGTGGAGACAACAATGTGTAGTAGCACAACACAAGTATTTTGTTGAAGTTTAAAAAGATTTTGCTTGATTTATTTTTAAATGTTTGCTTAGTTTTAATTGTTTTACTCTAGAGCTTTAAAAGTTTTGTTCTCATTTTTTGTTATTTCTTTAAAATATATATTTCTTTTTGCTTGCAACTATTCTTTTTTTTATTGCTGTTTGAATGTTTTTGCTTGGTTTATAATTTATTTTGCTTGGAAATATGTTTTTTGCTTGTGGTTTACATTTTTTAGCTGTGTTTTTTCATTTTTCTTTTGCTTGGATAATAAAGGCACAATTGTCACTCCATAGTGGTTCCCCTGACACATCACTGTGACATCACATGTGACATCAGTTTACTATCAGAACCGTCACAGCTTGTCCTACAGTCTATGGCAGACCTGGGCATTGTGCGGCCCGGGGCCGTATGCGGCCCTTTGGTTCACTCTGACCGGGTTAATGGCAAATTACAAAATATATATATATATTTTTTTTAATTTTACCTCATGCATGGACTAAAGCTGCATTTCTTTTATTTTGAAGTTTTATTCATGTACATATGGACGCAATGCGTACATCAGCAGCACATGTGCGTGATCATTGGATGTTGTCTCAATAACAAGCAGGTGGTCAAACTGGTCACACATCAAGACGACCTGCCTTACCTTACCCATCAAAAAAAAAGTGGCTAAAAAAAGAGAGGTCGATGCCGAATGCCGGGTTTAAAAAAAATGGACTGCTAAGTATTTATTTACTGAAGTTGGAGATAAAGCCGTGTGTTTAGTTTGCGAGGAGCACATCTTGCAGAGAGCCTTTTGGCCTGGCCCTCCACAATAGTTTCTGTTGTTCATGTGGGCCCATGGAAAGAATAATTACCCACCCCTGGTCTATGGGTTTGATACGTCTTGAATCTTACTATCCTATACGAGCCGATACTTTCACCTCAGTACACACCACAACAACGGGCAAGGACTAATATTTCTAGTGCAGGGATCTTTTTCCAAATTCATACACATAACCACACTTAAAGAAACAAAATCATCCTGGGGACCCATACTCTTGAAGAAATGTTTTCCATATAGTTATGAATATAATTACAACTTCACTTTGTCTATACAATGTGGAGAGTTGGAGGTTGGGGCGGGGTTGCATCCACTTCAAAAACCACTTAAAGGCCACCCCAGCATCCCCTGACACTACTTTGGGAATCACAAAAGTCCAATCATTTGGTCGTGGAGACACAGGCTCCCCTGACACTACTTTGTGAATCAAAAGTACAATCATTTTGTCTTGGAGACACTGGTGCAACACTCCCACCCTTGACTGACAACAGGAATTCATATTTCATACAATGGGACAGTGTATGGCAAAACAATAGCCTACACAGTATGAATCACTGTACACAACAACCGTGTTTAAATAATTCCAAACACTATCAGAGTCAACTAAATGCTTTTGACAGCCAAAGATGGCTTTAGCTATGTCCACCGAAGACACATGTAGAGCTTTATAGCTCTATATAGAGAAAACAACCTTCAAATCAACAATTGTCAACTTCACACCTACAATTAACACTTCATAAAACAGACCTGTTTACATTGTAAATCATATGTGCCTATGTTATGTGTTTAAGTATATCAGACCACCATGTCTCTATACAGGCCTACAAACATGTGTAAAATTATGAAGACATTCTATTGACAATTACATCTCCCGGGGTTTCGGTTATGTGTAACCTTAACCATTAGGCTACCATTACTCAAGCCATAACTTAAAATGGAACCTTGAAGTTTGGGCCCAGTGAAAAGTTCTCAGTTTAGCTAGGATATTCCTAGTCTTTCTGTCCTTACGAGGACATTTGTTCTCAACAAGAAAAGAAGCAAACACACACAGGGTCCTAAGATGGCTAAGGAGACCACCAACAGTGCCATAGCCAGGGGCGTCACAAGGGGTAGGAAAGTGGGACTGAGTTACCAGGGCCCAAGGTGGAGGGGCCCTAGTAACTTTAGCTATTGAAAAATAACAGATATACAAGCTCACAGCGCGGCACCGAGTGCCACGCTGCGAGCTTGTAGATCTGCTATTTTTGAAAAGTCGTGAAAATGTGCGCAAATCTTTGAATATATGTATTTTTTAAGTGAACATTTGTAACTCAAATTTTGCTTCTGGGGGTTCTAAACGAAATATTTTGAGATGGGGGGTCCTTCACATGAAAAAGTTTGAGCATCACTGACATTTTCACGATTTTTCAAAAATAGCAGATCTACAAGCTCGCAGTATATCTGCTATTTTTGAATAGTTAACATTCATGGGGGGGCCCGCAGTGAATCCTTGTACCAAGGGCCCAGAATTTGGTGTGACGCCCCTGGCCATAGCAGTGGGATTGAAGGAGCCATTGACTTGTGTAATATGAAACAGCAGACTTGAGTCAGTAAAAGGAAACTCTCAGGTGACTTTAGTGGGGGAAAAAATCTTGTCCCGCTCTTTAACACGTTGCAAGCCGCGGCAGAACCCTCTGAACAGAGGTAGCGCCGAAGAAATAAGCCATTTATTTACAAACATGTTTTAAAAAAACAAAGCCCACATGATAACAACACGTACTGGAGTGCTCGACACAGCGTACATATTCATCCTGCAGAGGTCGGCGATCTTACTTTGGCGAGGCGGAGGGGAGATCAATTCCATTCGTTTACGTGCGGCGAAGCAGGGAAAGGAGCGATAGAGAAGCGGCGCCCGAACGTGATTGAAACCGCGATCCACGAACAGAGACAAAGACCAGCCATCTTGTTTGAGCTTCTTGCTGAGTTTCAACACTGGGGAGAGGATGAGGCTCCTCCTGGCCAGCCATCCATCCAGAATGTGAGTCAACGGCGTGGCCTGCTGGATATTAGGAGTATCACACCCAGCACCAGAAAATGACTGTCAGAGCATATTAACCCTTTCAGATCGCTCCAAAAAGACACAGAGAAGAATTTCCGATGTTTTTTTTTTTTTTATTATAATTTATATCAAAAGTCCGGTAATAGACGGCGTGGCTGATGGGACCCAGTAGGAAGTCCGAGGGAGTACGGCCAGGCTTAGAAGGTGTTAAGGCAACAATGAACAAGCTTCATGTGATAAAAGGTTAAATGCAAGGTGGACTCCAACAGCAGGAGAGGATAAGGTTGATCAGTTTTTTTTCTTTTCTTTCTTTCTTTCCCTGACCCCTGGGAGAACAAGCTTATTTGCGCTGAAGCCTCTCATTTTCATATTTAGAAGCAACTAAAGAGTTGAGCCTTATTCAGAGTGATCTAAAATGAGTATACTTACTAGTAATTTGCGAGATCATTAAGTTTGGCCTGGTTCCATTAATGCAAATGCTAATGAACTTGACATTCCAAAATATAATGTAATTTCTTCATATTTTGAGGTCAGTCACCCACCTCATATTAAATGTATGCATGCACACAGAAACAAACCTCCCTACAACCCAGCAGCATCTTGAATGCAGTACAGTACATCTTTTCTAACCTGAAATTCACCTCAACAGTGAGAAATATTGGTTTTAAGGTGGACTCAGGGACACTTTGTCTGGTCCGGCACAATAACTCCCATAAAAGCAAGAGCAATTACTGACCTTGAATGGCAGCCAAACTCCAATGGGAAATCCAGCACTGGGATGATCATACTCCTACTTTCCTCCAGGTCACGCAATAACTAAGAACTGTGTAAATTGTGGCTTGTGCGTCTTGTGTGAGCGTGAGAAGGAGCCCTGCTAAGATCCGAGATTCACATTAACCCATGAAATCTTGACATTGGGTCAAAAGTAGGGCTGGGATACGGAAAAGGAGGAACCGAAGGACCCGGATCCAACATTTAGGAACGGTTTCCAGAACCGGTTTATCACACTGTCAGAGCTGGTTATGTGGACTTCATGTCTGCTATGCAATTACAATGTGGTTAACACTTCCAGTGGTTCTCATAAATTCAAGGACCACGATAACTCTGAGTGTACAAATGTTTGTACACTCTCTAGAGCAGTGGTTCTCACCACCCCCCAGGGGGGTCCCCAAATCATTTTGGGGGGTCCCCAGATGATTCGCTTAATGTGAAACATTGTTATCTCACTCAACGGTAAAAAGAAAAAACACCATGAAGTTTAAGTGTTTAGATAGATGGTATATGCACATTTCTAAAGTGAAAATTTAAGCACTTTTTAATACTACTAAAATGACAAATTTAACATTTGCCAACTTGTCAAATATTAGAGGCAGAAATTGTGAAAATAGCAGATCTACATGCTCACAACGCCTCGCAACAATAGAACCGTGTTATACAAAATGTAATGCCTCAACTCTTCTTAGTGCTCATTAGGGTGTGGGGGTCTGGGGGTCTTCAGTTGAAATATGATTATCTTGGGGGGTCGTGGCCTGAAAAGGTTGAGAACCACTGCGCTAGAGTTACAGACCTGTAAGGAACCATTTGGGGAATCGGCCCCTATAGGAAACGTTAGAGGGAACCGTCTGTCAAGGAATCAGACCGTTAAGAGGGAGTCGTTAACTCATTCCCTGCCAGGCCCGATAGTCCCGAGATTATTCCAATGTCTTTCCCCGCCAGGCCCGATAGTCCCGAGAATTAAAAAAAAAAAAAAAAAAAAAAAATTTTTTTTTTCAAAAAATTTTTTTTTTCAAAAAAAATTTTGGACCCCAAAAAATGGAGTAGGCATGATAGCAATCGCGAAATTGCATGTTTAACCCCCATAGCAACCCCATCTTTCAAGCATGGCAGCCATTTTGGCAGCCATCTTTGTTAAACATAGTGGCTGTTATCTCATGAATGCCTGAACGGATTTCCATTCGGATTTTTTTGTTTGAAAGCTGTGAGCAATGTGGACACACATGGTGCATTATCTAGGCATGGGTGTGCATGATCCGTGCACACCCAATTACATGGAAGTCTATGGAGACGAATGGCAGGTGGGAGTACGGAGGTATGTTAAAATGGCGGTCAATGTGTTAAGGAACCGGAGTCATTAAAATCCAAAAGGATCCCAACCCTAGTCAAAGGCAACATATACACATTGCAAACGGTGAAACAAGGAAAAGCAGCCATGATGTAAAAGATGTACACATTCGTTTTATTACCGAACAATTTCAAGGTTAAGAAAGAGTTTGCAATCAAAACAAAAACAAAATAACATAGAAAAATTACCGTAATTTATCATAACCCAAAATAAAAAAATAAAAAATAAACATAAATTGGCCAAAGCAAATAGAAATTTGTAATCCTAAATTAAAAAAAAGGGAAAGAAAATAAATCTAGGGAAAAAGAAAATATTTACATAATGTAGCGTTCAAATAAACATTCCATGGAATATATATTCGGAACATAATCATGGTCATATTTAATCAGTAATGAACATTTCAAAAAGACATTCTGTTAACAGAGCACATTCATTAGACATCCTATCTGGACCCAGCTAATTCTATCATTTACTATGTTGAAAATGCTGGGAGGAGTTCAATAACAAACAGAGGTTCTCCAAGTCAGGTGCTTTAACGCGAGTAACTACCCTGTGGGAAAGTAAGATTTATATATAATATATATATTTATAAATATGCATATTATAATAATACTTATGCAAGACCTTAATAAATGCAATTTGTGCTTAATGCTATTGTAATTACAGTAGCAGGGTTTAAAGTATTTTGTTACCACGTTTGCGCTGCCGCTGAAAGCCCTGTACATCCATTATGTTGTAGTGATTTACATGATAACATTTGTCCAGGGTGATTGATGATTAGTGAGTGTCTCAATAACACTTAAACAGGACACATTGCTTTGGAGGTTTGGTTTCCATTGTGTGAACCACACCTGTGACCATTTGGAGGTCTCTCAAACTAAGCCAATCTGCTTTGTTTTTATTGTGTTCGAATCAAGACCTTATACATTTCTATCTGTTAAATACTTCTGATATAGACTAATCTAAAGGTTAATAATCAGGGTAAAGGGGAATACCACACATTTTCAACATTGAACGATAATACTTGGAGTTGTGTGGAAACAAGAAAGTCCCCCCCACCCGCCCCTGTGTTGCCTAGAACTGGAGGATTGATTGTGGGGGTTGGCTTACACTTTGATGATGTCATCAAAGTGTCAAGCCAAACACCACTATCAACTCCAACTTAATGACATACTGTAGTTCAATGTCGAAAATGAGTGGTATTACCCTTTAAGGTCTCTCTGGAAGTGTCTTCCAGAGAGGGAGGTCAAGAAAATCAATATTTTCAGATTTTGTTATTTGACTCAACCTATGAGCAACTGAAGATTATAACATGAATCCACTTGGAGACTTAAAGGCAACGTTCAAAGCCAATACAGGCACAATCAACTAACAAGAGCACTTTTTTTAAATTCTTCAGTCAATATCCTACAGTATGAGTGGTATATATACAGTATGTGTAGAAAACAGCATATAATGGTTCAGCATAATGGTTCAATCAAAGACCAGTAGTCACCAAACACTATGCATGGCACAGCTAACGAAACTTATCTGAAGAGCATCATAGATAGAACATGCAAAATACAAATATTTAAGTTAATACAAAGAGATTCAAGTTAATACACAACAAAGGAAACAATTATACTGTATACTGTACATACATGAGTTAGCTGGGGTGAGCGGGCATATTTGAGGGGAGGATTGTTTGAGACGCAGTTGTAAGGATTTTGGATCTGTGTCTTCCGGGGGAGGAGTGTCACACTGACCACGTAGTAGTAGATCCCCTGAAGCCCCTCTGCTAAAGACTGGCACCTGCTGACAAAACATGATGTAGATATGAGTGAGCATTTTATAATACAGCCATCACCAACTGACCAACATACAAACATATATTACAACCAGTAAGACGCCTAAGGACAAAAATCTGTCTTGGCCATATATGGATTCTGTTAGTGTGGTTCTCTAAACAGGGCATCATCTTGGATACAATCCCTTTTATGCCCATACATGGAGATCCCTAACAGAATCTCTTTTATGCCCATATGGAAGATCCCTGCTCTGAGTATCTGACATCACTGTGATGTCACCTGTTTAAGCCCATATATGGAGATCCCTGCTCTAGTATTTTTTTTCCCCTGCTCTAAGTATTTGACATCACTGTGATGTCACCTGTGATGTCACAATGATGTGTCAGGGGAACCACAGTGTCAGGCGTTACCCGTCCGGACGGACGTCTACGGACAAGCTGTGACGGTTCTGATAGTAAACTGTGACCTACTGTATATGGTCGCAACAAGACTAAAATAACATTTCAGTTACGGCAGACTACCAATGTAAATGTGCCATTTTTGAAAATGTTTTCAGATTTGTACGTTTTGCTCGTATTTTTACTCTCGTCATCTGTGTCTCGGGCGTGTACTGCTTTCTTCATCTTTGAGCAAGCACGTTTTTATTGACATTGAAAGTTGTCAAACAAGCAGTTCAATTTACAGTTCGACTTGGCTGCTCTTTAAAGTTGGAGCAGACAAAAGTTGGCACAGAACCCATAACATAGCACAGTAGCTGAACAACTTAGCTCCCGATACCTCACACATGCATACTAGCAAATTGCCACCCGGCATAAAGACTTGATCTACCGTATATGAAAATGAGCTGCTGATTACATTCTGCCTACACTTTCTGCAAATCCCCACTGACGGCAGGACATTCGCCAGTGTCTATTTTATGTTCCTTTTAAGCTGACTTCCACACAGGCAGGTGGTTGTGGATTGGTACAGAGGAAGCCAAAGCATTGACATTGTATGATCTTGCCCAATTTCCATTTCCCTTTGGGCTATATTAGATTCATCATGAATATCTTAAATGAGTTAGCAGCAGGTAGGGGCTCACAGTCTTGCATTTCAGGTAAAAAAATAAAACGTTGGCTGTCCACGTGTGCACACGTTGCCTGTTCAGGAAATCGGATGATTTCTGTGCTTTGGAAAAACTTGCTGTGCGCAAGTTACACATCAGTGTTCCTTGTGACCTTGAAGCCCTGGCTCTGTGCTGTTAATATTCAGCCCTGTGACCCTTTCCATAACGGGACAATGTCTCTCTCCAACCACTTAGATACACTGCCTGCCACCGGCCTCAAATAAACAAAACGGGTCTGTTTTCGCCCCTACAGAACTGTCTGTCTGGCGGTTGATCCATCACACTCTGTAGCCCTGGGACATGGGAGACTTCTAGACAAACAGAACAGTCCTCCGAGCCAAAAGGGCCTTCAGCCAAGATGGGGGGGCTCATGGCACAGAGGTGAGGGAAGGGGAAAGTTACCTGAACAAAGGAGCTGAGCTAACGGGGGACGAAGTAGCTTCAGCCCTTAATAATACTATAGTATACTGATTAACTGTATGAATGCTCATACACTGCCTGTCCACTGCGGTTCTTCTGACCGTGGCCACGTTCCAAAGCACCAGTCTCTCAACAGCTACTTATAAAAAGAGACGGTTTACATTCCTCACTGAGAAATGTATATGTATAGAGAGGCACTGGGCAGGAATTTCAAATGAGGAAATGTGCTTGTTCGATAGACGGCCCCCGTGTCTTATCCATCTGCAGGGGTCTATATGGTCCTAAAAAATGTTGGCCAAACATAACATTCCCCATAGGTAAAATATTTAGGGATAAAAGACCTAAGCCCTTTGCACACAGGCGCGTTTATCCGCACGGATAAAATGGACAATTTCATTTTTTTAAAAGAAAACGATGAAAAATGATTCTCTACGACCTCATGCACACCGGATCCGAATTAGCCGTGCGACGAGTGGCTGCGGCCGTGCGTTTTTTTCTCGATCGAACCCAGTTCGATTCGTGCGTCTTGTCGCATGCGGTAAAAAACTCATCACTCCTTTTATGACTCCTTTTGGGATCCGCAGCGCCGATTCCGCACAGCATTGCACACCAAATCCAATGCGTTTTATTCATGCAGCAAACGGAAAAAACGCAACTGTCCTGTGTGCAAAGGGCTTTACTCTGGCGTTGTCTGTAGTGACTGTGCTATAATGTTGCAGAGCTCATCATGTGTCAGATTTATTTTTTAATTAACGTTATTTATTTATGTATTCAGCACCTGCACAGTGTAATACATACACAAGCAGGAGGACATACTGTATCCGGAGGTCTTAATGGGAAAATTATGTTCTTTGTCAGATGAAATGAGTTACCGTATACTGGTGGAAAAGATGAGATTCAACAGCAGTGAAAGGATTTATGGAAGGATATGTGGTGCTCCAGAGGCTAAAAACATAATCTGTCTGCCATGGAATTTATTTTTAAGGGAATCTTCAATGTATGAAATTCAGCCATGGTCGAGTTGCTGCACTGGGCAGAATCAAATGCTATTAATGAGCTAATGAAAGGAATACAGCAGGAAAATGTATATAAAAGCTGGAGAAGAATGTGATGTGTTCTCATACCAATAGAATGGTTTAATACAGCAAGGAAGAGTTCTTGGACTGAGCTGACCAAAAAACAATCTCTCTTAAAAATCAGTGGAACCCCATTTTTTGTCTTGTTTTCTCCATCATTGCATTATGGCACATCATTCACTCCCTTTCTGAAATAGCTGTGGAGCAGAGCTGCACATATTGCAAATATTAATGTCAAGTTTATGCATGGCCCGTCACCAATTGACTCAAACCCAAAACTGAGAAAAATCTACATACATAAAACATTGCTTTTTCCATGACTGTCAACGACATTCAATTGATTTTGATACAGCAGTTCACACATGAAGTGTTATGGTGGCGACCAGTAAACAACTGAAAACGACAGGTCATCTCTAATGGTGCTGGATGATAAAAGCAGTTCACATTACAATACTTATGAATCAAATACTAAAATATGATCTCAAATATAACAACAACTAGAAAAGTGTAGGTCTACACCAGGCCTACCCAGGGCTTACAAAATTTGAAAGGCAGTCATAGCCAATTGGAATGGAATGTGAAAGATCTGACTGATCACAAGACTACAGAGATAATGTGTGGCAATTTGTGTGAGATTTTGAAAACGTGAAATTTACAAAATTCTGGCCGGGCACAGATGGCCAGGGCCTATATGGGGAGTGGCGTAATGAGCCAAGGAATCCACGAGTAATATATTTTGATTGTGCGACCTACGCTTCAACAGTTCAGAGGCCAAAAGGTGAAGTGGGCTGTTATGGTGGCACTATTTGGACCAATGGTGGAGGTTCTTCCATGGCCTACTGGAAGAGTGTGTGCAAAGTTTCATGGCAATCGGACTCTGCGTTCATGATTTGAGACATTTTGTGCAAAACTGAAGATTAGTTGTCAGACACACTGACGGACAGGCAGTGGCAAAAACATTGTCTCCGACCTATTCGGCAATCCGGCCTGGCGAAGACAATTATATATATATATATCTTTTTAAATGTCTGATGATTAAAATGACTTCCATACGTGATTTAACTCACCACTGTGGCTTTTCTTTTATCTTCCCAAGCTCCTGTCTTCAAAGACGGTGATCTCAATCTTCAATAAAAACTAGTTAAGGAACAATATCTCAAACACGATTGGGACCTTGCTCTTAATTCAATCAATTCATGAGGTTTTTTTTTACACAAAATAAACAGCTTCAAATGTAAATTGTAAACAGAAAATGAATTCTAGTCTCTTTGTCTCGTCTCCATTTCCATGACAGACATTCAGATGGTGGTGGTTAAGAGATCACATCATCATAATATAATCAGACATGTAGAAATACAGTCATCGGTCAGAGTTCTCTATTGAATCGACAGGGGAGGTGTGTGTGTTGTGGTTGGGGCTAAACAACGGCAAAGTGTGACATTCTTGTCAATCTCTGAAACCCCCCAACTTGCTCTCATGCCAAAGTCAGCAGAGCAACAGCTTGGCGGTGTCAAAGACATAATCCAGGTCGGTTGTGCAAATGAAAACCATCATACTCCAATAGAGAGAAGAGAGAATGGCCTTCAGCTGCAAACGATTTTAATCATATTTAACTAGATTTTTTTTTTTACCATTTCTAATCCACCAGTTACAATTAATTAGAATGTTCAGTCACCCATGACCCTCCCCCACACAACGCACACACACGCTGATTTTACACAGATGCTATGGATTACATACACAACCTTTATCTGGTGGTTATTACAGTGAGTGTATCCCTACATTTCCTGTAAGTTTACCAACAATGCTGCTTCCCATTTACTGCCAGGAGGTACAGAAAGAAGGCAATATAGAGACGGTATGTGGATAGTTGAAATAAGCTCCATGGCCCATTTGATTTGTTAGGGCCACTGAAACACGCACACTCTGCTATAGTGCAACTCTGGGCTAGATTTGTAGATATTTCTCAAAATATTTTCTATTACTGGCATCAATAGCATATCCTGTTGCAAAATAATTCCGGCTGTCAGAGGGACCATGTGAATATTGGTTAGATAAGATCCCATGGCCCGTTCCCCAAATTCCTCCTTTTTAACATTAACTGTTAAACCACTTTTCTTACCTCTCTCTTTGTTGTTTTATAAAATGCCTACAAACTCACAGTCAATATAACGTCTTCTTCTAACTCATCGTTATGTCCAACAAATCAACAACAAATTGAGATTAATGTGCAAAATCCATCCATCAGCTAGATAGATACATTATTTGGTGTAGTAGGACATTACTTGAGCAATACTTCATATGCCTTTCTCCCTCAGTTCTTCTGTCTCGTGCCTAACATTCAATTCAATATGACTATCATTGTGGTCAGACCCTCACGCTTCATTCTTGGCTCCTTGAAATGTTGAGTGTTTATGATTTGAAGCTTATCCTAAGGTTGACAAAAGTCAACGGATGATACTGCTGATGATCTGCTTTAATTAGCATGTGAGGGGTCAAATTAGGGGTTCTTCATGATTCTGAATCCATTGCAAGCATTTGTTTTGCATAAAAAACATTGCTAGGGTTACTTTTCGGCAGCCCAAAACTGTGAAAAGTGGAAAAAAAGTGATGACTCATCACTTTTGACTGTTTTGGGGGGTTGATATCTTGCCCAAGGAATGTTTTTCATGCAAAACAAATGCTTGCAATGGATTCAGAATCAGGAAGAATCCCTAATTTGACCCCTCACATGCTAATTAAAGCAGACCTTTTTTCTTTTTTTAATATTTCTAGTGGAGTCAATGGGACAGTGAATATACAAATGGCCATAACTTTTTTTCGCGATGTTTCCGGCAGAGCAGGCCTCTCATTCTGTGGACCTTAATGACCAACCTAATAGATAAAACTGAAATAAAAAGTACGGCAGAAAATCACAGGTACCCCTCTTTTCTTTGAGCTTTTGGCCATGTGGGTCCTCGACTAAAACAAATCAGCTTCCTGACTACAAAGCACATAAGGTAAGGATACAACTCGGAGTCCTCTTTCAATGGGATCAGTGAGCAGGAGACCTCGTGGGGCGTAGATCTTGTCGTTCTGCTCCTGAATGTACTTTGCAATCTTCTTCAAAACCTGAAAGCACACAGGAATAACAGTTGCAAATACTGTAGTATAATGTAAATTCCAAATACTATCAGAAAGCTCTAACATCTCAGCTGGATACTGAAGCGGAGTAGTAGTACCTGCTTCCCACATTAGCGAGTTTAAGCTCGCTACGGCAACGGCAGATGACAACGGTAATCGGAAATGATCCGTGCTCGATAGATCAACCTGCCGTCGCCGCAGCCGTCTCTACTACGGCAGAAGGTCCCTTCCCACATAGCGCCTACTCCGCCTGCTGCGTGTACGCGTCGCCATGGGAACCAAAGCGTTCAGTGAAAGGGGTGGGAACCCGTCGCCGCCGAGGCTTTGCTTAACCATTTTGATCGCTACGGCGATTACGTCATAGCAGCCGTAGTCCGCCTGGCGTTGCCGTATTGAAAACCATCTAGCTTAAACTCGCTAGTGAGTCAGCATGGCTACGCGGGTAACACCAAATATCTGTAAAGCATGTCCCGGCTTTCAACAAATCTTTAAAACATTACAATTTCAACATTCACTATGTCGTCTACTTCTCTCATTTGCAGGATGAGATAACCTTTATTCTCCATCTTTTTGCAATGCGTGAAGATAGACTCAAGGCAAGTGCAGTGTTTTCTTGTCTTTGCAATCTTGCATAATACAATAGAAATACTAAGAATTATTTACAAATGCTTTTTGATCCTGGTCTGGCTCTGTGCAGGATACGCGTTTGACATGATTTTACATAGACAGACAAACACAATTACACTATAATACATTGCACGTTAGCTAGTCTTCAATATCTAGCAGCAGTGGGACGTTCTCGGAACTCTTCATACCTGGGATCAAACTTGCATACCATTGGCTAAAAGGCCGCTTCCATAAAACAACCAGCCAGACTGCTGCATTCTTTATATTTTTTCCCTTTTTGCCAGGAGCTGAATAGTCGACTCCAGCGAATCTTTGGCTTGGCAAAGACCAGCTAATTCAAATCACCAGACTTTATAAGGGTCTTGTAAAACCGCGAACCAAGCCAAACTGTTTTTCATCCTCGATTACTCCTGTCCACTCCAATACAAATCCCCTGGATAGGAGAAGCCTACTGACATACTGATTCATTTACATTCCGTGTGGGTTGGGCTTAAAGAGGGGTTTTGCCAGAGGTTGAGGAGGTATATAAATCATACACATTTTGCAAGCTTTTACAGAGGATCATAAAGCTGTTGATTTATGGCCAAGCTGCATGGATCCACTCAGCAACAACATGGCTTCTTAGGGTTTGAAGCCACTTCAATAATCTCCAATGTGGCTTGTAGACACATTTGTTGATGGGTCTATGTATAAATGTAGTCAATCCACAATAGCCTTTTTTTCCCCTTCTGTATGTCTGTGTTTAGGACACTGGGGTGAGAGAATGACTATGTGCGAAAAGGTCAGTGAAAGACATAACAGGAAGATAAGAATGGCTGAATAGAGACCGAGAGAAAGAAAATGTTAGAGGATGAAATGGACATGGTGGAATTATTCAAAGAAATGCAGCCACGTATTAAAAGCAGAACTTATAAAGAATACAAGCGAACATCTGATTGAGACATGCAGTCTCCCACCTTCTCATAATGCGTCTCCATGCAGAGGAAGATGGTGTAGGCAGTGAGGCAGGCCAGGCAGCCCTCCAAGTATGACTGACAGGCAAGCTTTTCAGCTTCAGCATACAGGTTATTCAGTGTCCTCACCGTCTCTTCAAACTGCTGCTTGTCAATCTGAAAACATGCACAAGAAATGCAATCTGAATATAAGGCAACCCAGATCATCCATTAACAAGGTAATACCCCGTTCCCCACACCCACAGAGCAGAAGGCAGGTAGCCTGGGATTGCTTCCAATTTTGGGCTTCTGATCCGGTCGGGAGCGGATGGCGTCTTACGTCATTTTGTTGTCAAAACGGACTACACTTTGGCCGGAACTACCAAACCGGAATCAGTTTTAACCCAAAACAATTCCCTGCGCTCAATGACATACTTTTAGTACCTACCCAATAAAACCCTTGATACGGCGTAGTTTTGCTTATTTTTTGAGAAGTTTGTTTGGTATATCCATCTTTTAGTCCAACTTGCAGCGACTGGCAAGACTACACTCCTCTAGGATTTAAATCGGGATAAGGGAAACAAACAGGGAACCGAAACAAAGCGATCCCACTTCTTCTGCCATCCGGTCTAGGATGCCATCCGGCCTAAACCGGATCAAAGACGGCCTGTTGTAAACGAATACCAGGCTTTCCCCCGAGAAAGCCTGGTGACGCGAGGTTAGAAGGCAGGTATAGCTTCCCGATATCTGGGTCAGAATGGTGCAACTAAAAGGTTACACATTTATATCCATTGGTGGCTGTGAAAGCACTCTGCTCAGCGCGCACACACACCCAAGTGGTATTGATTTTACGTTATCTGCTACTTATTAGAGGTTCATCCCCAAAGGGCTGAGTGAAATGTTATTGTTTTTGTATTCATTTTTCTCCTCCTTCTGTCATGGATTTGCTAATTCCTGAGAGATGCTAACTGGTATCGACATGAAATCTTCACCAAGGTTGGATGTTCTGTGCATGACTTGCACAACAAATATGAGCCCGGCCCTATAATAAATGTTTTATTCGAAAACATCATAACTCCTCTACACCTTGATTTACACAAATCCTGCTACAGACATCCCTCCATCCTCACCCTACAAATTTGCCCCAAGAACTGCAAATGTCTGTCTGGCTATATTTTCCTCTATTTTGAATTCTTTTGAAAAACTGATTTTGACCGATTACAAGAAAACCTTCTGTGTATCAATATTGGACCAAGCTTATCAAAACTGACAAGGACAGCTGGTTGATATCTCATTCATCTCCAATGAACTTCAAAATGGCCTGGCTCAGCTCATACATAGACCAAAGCCAACAACCCATCACAAGACTGGCCATGTCTAAAGAACCTGAAACATTCCCTGGGGTCCCAAAGAGTAAGGGTCCATTTGGACCCAATGTTGAGAAACCGTGTCCTAGAACGTGCGTTTTTGCATAATCGTCATAATCATTTCCATGTTGAGAAATGTTAATATATTTTCAAACAATTTCAAAAAGTAGTGGAAATACGTCTGCAAGCTCACAAAAGCTTGTAGATTGGCTATTTCTACTATCAATGTTCTTTTTAAAGTGTAAAGTTATCAAATATGTCCTTCATTTCTTTGTATATTTTGGTTATGTGTAGGGATGGGACGATATGAAAATTTCATATCACGATTATTGTGATAAAATAAATCGTGATTTACGATATCATCGTGATAATCAACACCCATTATCCTGGGATGGAACATTTGCCAAAAAATAGCCTGTAAAAAAAAGACTGTATCAAGTACATACATTATAAGTACCTTTTAGCAATTATAGAGGGTTTAAGTGGTACCTGATATGCAGCTCTGCAAATAAAAAGTGAATTGATCCCAGTGCATGACGGAGGACGATATCACGATAAATTAAATCTCCACGATACGATTATCGTGAGTGTATTTATTTTATCACGATAAACGATAATATCGCGTATCATCCCATCCCTAGTTATGTGTCATATGTGCCATGTGCAACTTCAACGCCTAAAAGCCAAACAGAAATGTAATTGTCAACGACAAAAACAAAATTAAATCGTTAATCGCAAATATTTGATTGACAATTAATCGTCATGTAAAATGACATAATCGTGACAGCCCTACTGAGCGTGCATAAAAGACAGGCACACAAATAGATCCACCCACCCACACACGGCACACCTTCAACTTTTATTTTATTCATTATAGGCCATAACAAGGTGAACCATTAAAAAGTGACTTTTCGTTCCAACATCGATTACACCCTTGTTGACTTTAGGTTTTTTGTCACAAGCTATAAATGTACATGAATGTGCATAACAAAGAATAAATAAATAAAAACATATAGTGATTGTATTCATTTTGACAACAGCTTCAACTGGCACCCCACAAACCTTTGTCCAAAATAATTATTTGAAATGACCAAACCTGCCTAACAACGATGTCACTAGGCAGTTTCATGAACTGTTCACAGCTCTTCTCTGAGATTCAGGGTGAAATTCTGAAAAGACAGAAATCATACTTTTCCATTTTTCTTGCTCTCATTAGAAAATGGTCTAGACATTTTTTCTTGGTTCACCAGAGAATACAGGTGTTGGATACGTGGAGGTATTGGACCTCACACAGCTGTCAACAGTCCATGCAGGTTTGAACTTTACACCCCCAAATCACTGCTTTGCGGATATACGTGTAGTACAGTAATTGTCGGAAATGGAGGGAAACAATATTACTTAGAATATTCTATAGAAGAATACCATTTTAAAATAAGGTTGCACATATTTCTATATATATATTGGGCATATTTGTTTAAATTGGTACAGTAGTGCAGTGGCTGACCATTATCAGAGTATACAGTACTTGGAGAGGCAAGTCTATAACATCAATCATCTCCAGTCTCCAGTCCACATGTGGGTATGAAATGGCCACACACAGACACACACACCATTCTGATTATAAGCTTTCAGTATCAGCAATACATTTTTATGTTGGTGCTTTGTTTGATGGCCAGTGCCATAAGAAGGCAATGTTCTGAATCTTAAATCTTCACTGTTCCGAGTCTTTTGGACCAATCAGTAAATGAAGCAGCGCAGTCTGATTTTATTCTGAAGATCAAATGGAAAAATTATTCTGAAGATCAAATGGAAAAATGCTCTAACAATGGAAAGTCCTAACAAAGCCCAGATCACTTTTCCTCTGCTCCAGTCTCTGGACCAACAACGAGTGGGTGAATTTTCCCAGACACGTAATTCATCAAGGCAGAGCTCTGCACCTCCTTCCAGAAATGGCAAAACAAGCCTCAGCTGTATGATCTCTGTGTGCTTTCACTTAATACTTAGTTGGACACACACACACACACACACACACACACACACACACACACACACACACACACACACACACACACACACACACACACACACACACACACACACACACACACACACACACACACACACACACACACACACACACACACACACACACACACACACACACACACACACACACACCCCTATCCTATATACTGAGCGATTCACCGTGAAAATTCACCGTGACCTTATCTCCTAACGTGGAATCAACCTTGTATTAACTCAACCCTATATGTGGGGTTTCAAGACTTCTGATAGCATCAAGAACGGTTATGAAAATGGTCTGGGTAACAATAAGAGCAGCCTTTCTCAAGCATTCCTCCCGTGGAGGCAGGCTCCATGGGTGCGCTATAGGGCCTAGGGACTGCTGCTGGACTCTGCCGTTGTTTTTGTTTTGACTCTCCACGGTGCACTCACTGAGACCCACTCAGACCATAAGAGATAAGAGCAGAGGAGGGGAGGTAAGCCTTTGGCTGGAGCCAGAAGCACAGATAAAGAGAACTCTAAAGTGTGTTGGGCTTTGCTGCAGTAGCCCGTTAATAAAGAATGCAAGAGTTGCTGTTTATTCAGACTAGATGTTGTAGGAACACACGGGCACATCGTCTACCTTATGGTGAGTGTGTGTGTGTGTGTGTGTGTGTGTGTGTGTGTGTGTGTGTGTGTGTGTGTGTGTGTGTGTGTGTGTGTGTGTGTGTGAAAGAGTGAGAGAGACACACACACAGAGACAGAGAACAGGAGTATTATGGAGTACAGAAGCTTGTAGAGCAGGGGTCTTCAACAGGAGGTCCAGGACCTCTAGGGGGTCCTCAGAGTTACTACAGTACAGGGGGACCTCCTTGTGTGATAGGATAATTATTTTCAATTAAAACTTTGAACCCTCGCCTCGCATCCCTATTTTGAGGAGAACTTTAGCCAAAAATAGCAGATCTACAAGCTCTCAACGCCTTGCACTGCGAGGCGTTGTGAGCTTGAAGATCGGCTATTTTCGGCAAAACAGTTTCGTATAGAGGTAAAAAAAGAGTGGACCAAGTACAGAGTGAAAGGTCAGATTTACTACGTATCGACGACTGAAGTGGCAAAATGTCTGAAAAATACTAACACGAATCCAACATAGACTGATGACAGTGCTGTCAAACAAGTCGATGAAAATCTGCTTGACGCATTTATACAATATGTAGAGGGGGTCCCTGCTTCATCCCTCTCTCAGTTAAGGGGTCCTTGGCCTGAAAACGTTGAAGACCCCTGCTGTAGAACTCACCAGCAGCACAGCTGGGTCTCTGGACTCCTGGATCTATCTCTGAAAGCCCTCTAACGCCTAGACCCCCCAAGTGCTGGACTACACTCTCAGAGTTCAATGAACACTCAGGAGTTTGCACAGTGTACACTAGGAGCTTATTTCCCATGTTGTGAAAAGGGGCTACGATTCAAAGCACGTTTTCTCTGCTGTGAGCATCTATTCTGTTGTTCAATTATGTCCAAAGCATGCACAACATTTGAACATTCCAAAAGATGCTGCGGCAATGAGGAGTGAGAGATGGCAGTGCAAAAGGGTAAACTAGGCTGCCTCTGGATTTGAGCATTATTCCTGGAGAGGTAAAGTACCTCTGAACTCTTCAGAAACCAAACAATACATTACAATAAACAGCCTTATATTCACAAACTCCTCATAGAAAGACATAAATAAGAAATATGACGTCTATCTGTACACACTACGTAGAACTGGCAGATGCACTCAATTGGAATTATGCTCCTTTGTATACTGACAGTGAGTGTGTGGATTTGGGCTTTCTTTCTTTTATTTACTTGTATTTCTGTGTTAGTCAGAGCATAAAATACTGTAAAATAGACATTATTAATCCCTGAGGGGAAATTGGCCAAAGCATACTGGATTTGGCTTAACGTATTAAAATAAACATGTGAATATTTCGCACTTTTATACTACGCTAATTATCTGAATGATCTTCAAAATAATGGGGGTGGGGGGGTCACTGCTACTGTAATGACCCCATTCTGAGGAGGACTATACCTACAAAAACAAAACACATTAGGCACATAGTAGGCCTAAGACGGGGGTCAGCAACCCGCGGCTCTAGAGCCGCATGCGGCTCTTTAGCCAAATTTGTATGTTTTTTTCCCCGCAAAGTACAAGACTGACGCACAAAAGTAGTGAAAACAGCAGATCTACAAGCACACAACGCCTCGCGGTGCGAGGCGTTGTGTGCTTGTACTGTAGATCGGCTGTTTTCACTAGTTTAGTTCATTTTGTAAATGATAAATACAAAACGAAGTTTTGGACATACAAGGTTTCCACCCAACGACGACGATATATAAGGCTTTTATAATTTTTTTGCGGCTCCAGACAGATTTGTTTTTAGTTTCTTTGGTCCAATATGGCTCTTTCAACATTTTGGGTTGCCGACCCCCGGCCTAAGACAATGACAGTAAACATAAGAGTGATACCGTCACTGACACTAGTACCACTGTCATCTGTGGGAGATTAGCCTTGGGAACAAGCAGTAGGATGGATGGTCGAATCTCACCCGAGACTTTCCTAACCTTGGGATATGGCCTTTGTTGTTCCGTTGTAAATAAGACAAACAGTTTGACACTCCCCTGCAGCTGAAAAACCTTCCCAATTCTCAATGTATAATATAAACACATAAAGATATGTACAGTACACTACCTCTGTTGAACTGACCAGGACAGTGCCCTTGCACTGAATGTGGGGTCCAGTATGTTACACAACTAATATTGTTCCGCACACCAACGTCATTGAGACAAATTACTGTCAGTCTAGAAACAAAATTCTGTCTCAGATATCTTAGCTTGTCTGTCTCTGGCAAAGAAGCTGCCAAAAGCATTTTAAGATACAGAGTGCTTTCCCAGTTATTTGCTATTATTCTCCAAAGTATTAAAACAGAAAAGCACTACCAACAATAATATATCAACAGACCCAAATAACGATATGCAAGAATGTGCCGTTTCAACGTGAAGACTACTGCAGGGAAAGATAAGCCAAACTGCAGAAATTACATAAGTAGAAACAGATTTGAAATAAAGATATGTTTTATCGCCATTAAAGATTAGCAAGAGTCCAGAGGAGGTGACATAAATAACAGGTCAGTAAAAAAAAAAGCCCACTTAACAGCTTGGCAATGCGCTGGCTCTGCATATCTGATAGTTTGCAGCAAATAATAAAAAGATATGTTGGAAACACTTTTTGGAGCTGTGTGAAACACAGGCTCCCTAAACGTGGCTGTGTGGGTCTGTGGGTCTGTGTGTGTGTGTGTCTGTCTGTGTGTCTGTATGTAGCCTGACTTCGGCGCGTAACTAGTGCCGCACCATTTACGCCACTCGCGCAATATATACATCAAAATGTGCGGCTCGGCCGGGAATGGTGTTCTATTACCTTTCGTTCCGATCCGCCTTACCATGCCGACGTAATCGGCAAAAAACGACGCTTAATTGTCCCCATTGACTTATAATGGGACAATGCAAGAAATCACTTTCAAGTATTTTTCTCTCGTAAACCATAGGAGCTACAGTTTCAAACCTCGGAGAGGAGATTCATAATGATTTTAAGAATGAATCGAAAAATAATTACATCACTCGGCCTCATGGTGGGGCTATAACGGCCCACTTTACGTTTTGCCCCGTAACTCTTGAACCGTGGATCGGAAAATTAAAATTCTTTTTTCCCTGGATTCCTTGGGTCAAGACGCATCTCCCCATATAGGCCACGCCCATTTGCGCCAGGATAGATTTTCCGCCATCTTGAATTTTCTCCAAAACACACTTTTTGCTCCTTTTCCTACATATTTTCTTCAAATGTCACAAAAATCGGTACACATGATCTACACACACACACACACACACACACACACACACACACACACACACACACACACACACACACACACACACACACACACACACACACACACACACACACACACACACACACACACACACACACACACACACACACACACACACACACACACACACACACACAGCTCCACTTCACACGGGTGTGATTTTTTTATTATACGGTGCTGAAGCAGTTACCTCCCTTAGGAGAAGTCCACTGCATTTCTCCAGCCATTTGGCAATGTGTGTCTACACAAAGTACATCCTACAAGAAAAACCAGACAAAGACCACCCAATCTAGAGGGAAGCGCTGTTAAACCGCTAGGCTTAAGTGCTTCTAAACTGATCATTTCATGTGGCTACATGGGTTGCAAAAGCTGCTGCCGCTTTTTGTTCAATGAACTCTGAACCGATCACCCACCATGCACTTTCATGTGGCACCGAGTCTGTTCAGTCTCAGCGACCTGATCTTCTTTTCCCCGTGATCATTACCGGAGCCCCTGTCTGCTCGCAGTCATATGAGGACACAGTCCAGAATTATTTCTCTCCCAAATTGACATCTTTCGAAACTGTGGTGAGAGTCGCTTTCCACATCTATGCCAATGCTTTTCGATACTAATTGTAGCACCAAAACTCTTCTTTGCACACTTTATTGTAATCAATAAACGGCTGCATGAGATCATTGCAAACCGGACCAGAACCTGGACGTTTAGATGCACGGAAGAATGACAAACTCACTGGGACAGCCTACCAAAAAAAAAAGCTTAGCAAAGCCGACTTCAAGCATACTTAAACTTCCGCTTATACTGCCATGGCAAAAGTTTTAGACGGGCATGAGAAGTCGACTAGACGAATAGTTTATCAGGAACATGTGTCAACTACCAGTTTACGGTTAATGGTATCCACGATAGACATGTTGAATTGTTGATTGTGAGACCACAAGCTCCTGAGCAACTAGAGCTCTACTCTGAGAGGATTATAGCACAGCATAGAAAAGGTTTGGCTGTGTAGCTCATGCCTCGAATGCCAGATGCTTACAAGCTGTACCTCGTTGTAAAGGTGACGAATCAACGATAAAAATGATATAAAACACAATACAAATTGGTATTATTAAAGGGGAGATATAATTAATTATTAATATGTTTCCTTTCTTTTTGTGTTGAGTTTATATACTGTGCCAGCAATGTCTGTCTGGATGTTTCTAAACTCAAGTGAGCCCAACAAATGCTGCAATTATTATTGTTCTTCTAATTACTTATTGTTAAAAAAAAAAGAAGAAAAAGTGTGTAAGATAGATGTTTTCTGTTATTGGTCAGGTTGAAGAGGCAGAATGATTCCTGCCTGCTGAAGAGAGTGGATGATGTGCAGTGGCCAATCAGTGACAAATATTGTTTTATTTGTCTGTTCCTAACAGAATAAAACTGAGCTTCCTGCTCTCATCATTGCCTTCCGAGTGGTATCTGTTACACAGGCTCACAACTTGTGAACTTGTAGATCGGCTATTTTTTGGCAAAGACATTTGATAGAGAGACTGTATCAAGTACGTATATCATAAGAGGGTTTAAGTGGTACCAGATATGCATCTCGGCAAATAAAAGGTGAATTGATCCCAGTGCATGACGGAGAACGATATCACAATAAATTAAATCTCCACAATACGATTATCGTGAGTGATTTTTTATCACGATATACGATAATATCGCGTATCGTCCCATCCCTACTTCCCAGCCAAGTCTTGCCCCATGCAAGATAATGCATTGGTTAATTCGGTTCCAACTGCTAAAAAACTTGGTGTGGTCCTGGACAGCCAGCTATCATTCAAGGCACACATTGCATAAGTCACCCGGTCCTGTAGGTTCACACTCTATAACATCTGTAGAATAAGACCCTTACTCACCCAGGAGTCAGCCCAGCTCCTCATCCAGACATCTGTCATATTAAAACTTGACTATTATAACTCTCTCCTCACTGGCCTCCCGGCATGTGCACTTAAGCCTCTCCAACTGATCCGGCTCGACTGGTATTCATTCAACCAGCCAAAATTCTCACATGTCTCCCCCCTTCTCCTCTCCCTCCACTGATTCCCAGTTGCGGCCGCACTGAATACAAAACACTGATGCTGGCCTTCAAAGCAGCCAAAGGTATGGCACCTCCTCCAAACCTCCAAAGCCTGATCAACCTCTATAACCCTACTTTATAATTAATTAATTTAATTAAAATGAACGTGACCATGATTCACTATCATGATGATTTAAGAAATACCTTAAACTAGAGACTGAAAACATGAAGTGCTAAAGAAAAGGTTTATTAAGAAAAGACATTTAAGTGTAAAGTTCGCCAAATCCTCATAGACTCCCAAGCTGAAGGTTTTTTTGGTACAGGACAGGTAGAAGGTGAAACAACGACATCTGCTGGGCCATTAATGGGAACAGCAGCTTCAAGCAGAACCCTGAAGTTCCAGCGAACGGAACTTGCCCCTTGGTCTGTATCTAATGATCATTCAGTTGGTACAAACACACACAGAAACAGACAGACAGACATCTTACTCTGGTCTCCAGGTCAGCGGGGAACTTAAGCTGGAACTGGCAGACAGTGCCATTGGTGTAGTCTCTCTGGATGAAAACTTTAGCAGCAACAGTTGCCTGCTGCCTCATGTCCTGCAGGCTGTGCGTCTGTAACAAATAAGACTCCATTTAACAGGGTAAGAGTTTAAAATTGTCCCTTTATAACGATAAACAGAAGTTACAAATAGGGATGGGACGATAAGCGATATATCATTTATCGTGATAAAAACACTCACAATAATCGTATCGTGGAGATTTAATTTATCGTGAAATCGTCCTCCGGGATCAATTCACCTTAAATTTGCCGAGCTGCATATCCGGTACCATTTAAACCCTCTGTTGGTAAAACATACTTATAATATACGAACTTAATACAGTCTTTTTTTTTCCACTCTACCAAATCTCTTTGCCAAAAAATAGCAGATCTACAAACTCACAATGCGTAGCGACGCGTTGTGAGCTTGTAGATCTGCTATTTTTTGGCATATGTTCCGCCCCAGGATATTGGATGTTGGGGATATTTAGATTATCGCGATAATATCGTAAATCGTGATTTCTTTGGTCACAATAATCATGATATGAAATGTTCATATCGTCCCATCCCTAGTTACAAATGTGCACTGATTATTTTATTTCAATGTTTGGCGTGCAAAATGAAGATTAATATTTCAAGAAACTTTATCAATACCAGCCATGAGCTGTACTTTGGCAGTTAGGTAGTTATCATTCAGAGGTACTGGAATAAAATGGGGCTGGCGGCCATAAATCATGAGAGGGTAGTACACACTGCGCACGCACATCCAATTGCCCAGGTGCAGGACGAGCAAACATTCACATAAAATATAAAGCCCGTATCAGAGTGTACGGTGGAGACCTATCCACCGCAAATTTGAGGTGGAAAGCTTTCCACCTCAAGTCAGAAAATAAGTGCAGGACATCATAGTCACGGGGCCCACGGTGAAGTCCTTTACCCCGACCGGTTCAGGTCGACCAATCAGTGAACGGGGTGAAGAGCCTGTCTGTCTGATAGTAAAAACAGAGAGATGTGTTGGGACTCACGGTGTAAAGCTCTCCACCGCGAGGAATGATGTAACGTTGTAGTTTCATGACTCAAAAAGACTCGAAAAGACTACACCGCGGTGTAAAGCCTTCCACCGCCGAGGCGACTATGATGCCGGCTTAATAAGGTCCGGACTCTGCACACTGGTGAAATGAGCTGCACTTGCATGTCAAAGTTTCGATCTTCTTCTTCTCTTGATCAAAACATTGACACGCAATAAAACTCTGGAGCACATTTCACATAAAAGAAAACAAGGTTTGCAGCATGCTGGTGAAATAAGCTTCACCGTTTTATTGCTTGTCAACATTTTGATCAGGAGATGTCGTCCATCAGTAATTCCTGATGAAGATCTCCTGATGAAAACATTGACACGCAATATAAAACATAGACGCAAATTGCTACACTAGATTTGTTTTAATATGTTGAATCTAGGGTTGCAATACCTCCCATAGGCAGCCAATGTGTATTAAACGACGAAATTGTATTAAACGACGTCAAACTCACCAATATTGGGGCTGTATGGAAAGCTTGGAGTATCCTCTTTCTATCTGCAAAGTGTTTGTTTCATAAAAACCCAGCGTATAAATGTTATGAGTTACTATCTGTCAATAAATCAGAGCAGAATTTTTTTTTTCCTAAGTGTTGAACTTTGGAATCGCTTGTCTATACTTCAACGTCCCGCTGCCTCCTGCATTATGTGACATTTAGAAACAGCTGGTACACAGGACCGTTGAGTGATTTCCCACGAGTGCTTCCAAACTCCAGCACTTAGAAAAAATAATCATCTGAACTGAATTTCTTGATAGAAATTAGCTCATAACATGTCTACGGTGGGTTTTTATGAAACAAACACTTAATTCAAGCTTTCCATAGAGCCCCAATATTGGTGAGTTTGACGTTGTTTAATACAATCAGATAGCAAAAAACTTTGTTGATGCATTTATAAATGCTTTATAATTTATAAAACAGCGGTGGTTAGTTATTTCACCATTATTTTCTTGTACACTGGCATCAATCAGCCACCATGGAAGAAAAGAATATCCTTTCTTTCTTTTATTAAGGTTTCCCTCAATACTTGACACTGGTCTAGAGCACAGCATGTGTCACACAGTATCAGCAACAGCTGTTACTGTTTTAAACATAAAGCAGGGTTAGTGTTTTGGGTTAAAGAAATTCAACAATCACTGATGTTAGAATAAACAGACAAACCTCATAGCCTTTGAAATAATGAGGACACAATGATCACTACGCTGTGACAGCCTGTAGGCTGCATTTTAAACGATTAGTGCAACCTCAAGATATTGTCTTTGGCTGGAGCTGAAAGTTATTAAGAGTAAAGCCCATTTCACTATTGTTTGATTGTAGCTTTGTGCTGGCAACCACATTGGAATCAAAGTTCTCCAGGGTAAATTGTGTTTTGCAATGTACTAGCCTACATAACGACAGGCTCTACAATGTTATGAAATACCCAAGTGTCAAGTTAATAGCACAGAAGTGCACATGCAAAGCAACTTCTGTCTAATAAACCCCCCCCCCCCCCCTCTCTCTCTCTCTCTCTCTTTCCTTTATTTTATTTTCTTGCTGGTGATCCAATGTAAAACTAAAGGTATTACACGTATTCTCAAGGTGTTATGGCATGTTCTTTCACGTTGTTATAGGATAATATTCATGTATTTAGTGTACACGAGTTTTCCTTGTAGTTCTGTGACTAGAGGGAAATACTAGAGCAAATATTAGCACTCAAGTAAATTAGCAAGGCAAGCTAGTAGAAGAACTAAACGTTACCACCACCCCCAACATCTAAACTTCTTGCTTAGAATATGGAAAATCTGATCTCCAGATTAATGCAACAATAACGGCAGAACTGATCTAATATGACAAGTAAGACTGATTATGTTTTTAATGTATAATTGTCTTTTAACGTTGGCCAAGTTACTTAGCTGGTGAGCTAAGGCTCGTCATCTTTCGTTTGGACCTGCAGGTCGATCTTTGGAATCTATCTGTGGCAAATGCATGCTGTAAACAAGGTTCAACACTAGTGTATAGAGATTAGGTTGTTGGCTGTCCAACTATGTATTTTAAATGGTTTTGGTTCCCATAATGTTAGTGTCGTTAGCTCACCTCTGCCATGTTGACAGCTTTCTGTTTGTTTTTCCGCAAGTGGGACCTAGCGTGTACTGCTGAGATATGTATCCGGGGGAAACAAGTCGTTGTTATCATAGGTTCCGGGTGTGAAATCTAGTCGTGTTTTTTGAGGGAGAGTTACTGTACTCTTTATTTCAGGAGTGGGCAACTTGAATGATGGAGAGGGACCACTGTATTTCCACTCACTCCAGGGGGCCACATTGACTTTGCATATTGTTGCTGTCAACAGAATATCTTAAAGGAGTAGTTCACCCCCAAATTGACTTTTTTTCTATTGATTACGATTAGTCGCGCCATGGTGAGTAGAGTTCAATAATATTTTTTGGTTTTTGTCACATTCCTAAGACAAAAATTTGATTCGAGTAAATTTACCCCCATTGATTCCGGTCCCCATCCGGAACGAATGGGGGTAAATTTATTGTTATCACATATTTGTCTTAGGAATGCGACAAAAAACTAAAAATATTATTGAACTCTACTCACGGAGTGGAGTGACTAATCAATAGAAAAAAAGTCAATTTGGGGGTGAACTACTCCTTTAAAGTAAGTTATTTCGTTAATGAATGTCTCAATCCATCATTCTACTGTCTAGCAAAAAGAAAACCCAATAAATAGCCGGACTACAAGCAAAAAAAAAAGCACTTGTAGACTGGCTAATTTACTTCATGAACTTTAATACAAATATTTCGGACATAAAAAATACAATACAATTTTAATCGTCATTAGACTACTGAAGTAATTAAAGCGAGTTATGTTTGCATTTTGGAATTGGAACAGCTGAAATCAATAATAGCCTATATAATTCCAACCTGCGGGCCGGATAGAGAGAAGGTGGGGCCGCATGTGGCCCCCGGGCCACCAGTTGCCCATCAGAGAATTTTATCAGCATAATGTCAAATCTGGGAATACATTCCTTACCAAGAATTTGTTCACCAATCTGTGTGTAAAAAGGTGTCTAGTAACACATCTAATAAAGTTTGAAATTCAGAATTCCTGGGAGAATTTTTTACAGCTGCTGAAAGTTGGGCTCCCATATAGACAGGGATAACGGTGTAAAAATCTGATTAAAGGGTGTACCAAACTTTTCTCAATTGATTCTAATGTATTTTTTCCTGTAGAATCCATTTCTGCAATATACATTTTTATATCGCGCATAATTAATGAGATAATTAGCATTTTTGACTAATTATGCTAATTATCTCATTAATTATGCACAATACAACAATATACTTTGCAGAAATGGAGTCTACGGGAAGAATTACATAAAGGTCAGCTGAGAAAAGTGTGGTAAACCCTTTTATCAATTTTTGATGAATTCTTTCCCGTTCTTTCTGCCCATGTGTCAAATTATTTGTAACATGGGTGGAAATGACAGGACAAACCCTATTTAAAAAATGATAAAAGGGTTTACCAAACTTTTCTCTGTTGATTCTTATGTATTTTTTCCTGTAGAATCCATTTCTGCAATATACATTTTTGTATTGTGCATCATTAATGAGTTAATTAGCATATTTGAAGCATATTTGACATATGAGAGGAAATAACAGGAAAAACCTATAACAATTTGATAAAAGGGTTTAACAAACTTTTCTCAGTTCATTCTTATGTATTTTTTCCTGTAGAATCCATTTCTGCAATATACATTTTTGTATTGTGCATCATTAATGAGTTAATTAGCATATTTGAAGCATATTTGACATATGAGGGGAAATAACAGGAAAAACCTATAACAATTTGATAAAAGGGTTTAACAAACTTTTCTCAGTTGATTCTTATGTATTTTTTCCTGTAGAATCCATTTCTGCAATATACATTTTTGTATTGTGCATCATTAATGAGATAATTAGCATATTTGACACATGGGCGGAAATAACAGGGCAAACCCTATAACAATTTGATAAAAGGGTTTAACAAACCTTTCTCAGTTGATCCTTATGTATTTTTCCCTCTAGAATCCATTTCTGCCATGTACATTTTTGTATTGTGCATATTTAATGAGATAATTAGCATATTTGACACATCGGTGGAAATAACAGGGCAAACCCTATAACAATTCTTTCAATGGACTACAGTACTCTTAGTAGAGTACATTAAAGTACAGTACAGTAAGGTACAGTACAGTACAATACAGTACGGTACGGTACGGTACAGTAGAGTACATACAGTACAGTAAGGTACAGCAGAGTACAGTAATGTACAGTAGAGTACAGTTGAGTACAGTACAGTAAGGTATAGCAGAGTACAGTAAAGTACAGTAAAGTACAGTAGAGTACAGTTGAGTACAGTACAGTAAGGTAAAGTGCAGTAAGGTACAGTCAAGTACAGTACAGTAAGGTACAGTAGAGTACTGCGAAGTACAGTACAGTAAGGTACAGTACAGTACAGCGCAGTAAGGTACAATAAGGTAAAGTACAGTAAGGTAGGGTACAGTACAGTGGAGCGGTGAATCTGAGCAGCTATACCCTGTGTGTACTGTACTGTACTGTACCTTACTGTACTTTACTGTAACTTAATGTACTGTACTTGACTGTACACTACTGTACCTTACTGTACTTTACCTTACTGTACTGTACTCAACTGTACTCTACTGTACTTTACTGTACTGTACTTTACTGTACTCTGCTGTAATTTACTGTACTCTACTGTACCGTACCGTACTGTATTGTACTTTACTGTACCGTACTGTACCATACTGTACGGTACTTTAATGTACTCTACTGTACCTTACTATACCTTACTGTACTCTACTTTACCTTACTGTACTTTACTGTACTCTACTGTACCTTACTGTACTGTACTCTACTGTACCGTACTGTACTCTACTGTACCTTGCTGTACTGTATCTTACTGTACTGTACTCTACTGTACTTTGCTGTACTGTATCTTACTGTACTATACTCCACTGTACCTTACAGTACTGTACCTTACTGTACTGTACTGTACCGTACCTTACTGTACTGTAACTTACTGTACTCTACTGTACCTGTTACAGTACTGTAGTCCATTGAAAGAATTGTTGTAGGGTTTGCCCTGTTATTTCCGCCCATGTGTCAAATATGTTAATTATCTCATTAATGATGCACAATACAAAAATGTATATTGCAGAAATGGATTCTACAGGAAAAAATACATAAGAATCAACTGAGAAAAGTTTGTTAAACCCTTTTATCAAATTGTTATAGGTTTTTCCTGTTATGTCCCCTCATATGTCAAATATGCTTCAAATATGCTAATTAACTCATTAATGATGCACAATACAAAAATGTATATTGCAGAAATGGATTCTACAGGAAAAAATACATAAGAATCAACAGAGAAAAGTTTGGTAAACCCTTTTATCATTTTTTAAATAGGGTTTGTCCTGTCATTTCCACCCATGTTACAAATAATTTGACACATGGGCAGAAAGAACGGGAAAGAATTCATCAAAAATTGATAAAAGGGTTTACCACACTTTTCTCAGCTGACCTTTATGTAATTCTTCCCGTAGAATCCATTTCTGCAAAGTATATTGTTGTATTGTGCATAATTAATGAGATAATTAGCATAATCAGTCAAAAATGCTAATTATCTCATTAATTATGCGCGATATAAAAATGTATATTGCAGAAATGGATTCTACAGGAAAAAATACATAAGAATCAATTGAGAAAAGTTTGGTACACCCTTTAATCAGGTTTTTACACCGTTATCCCTGTCTAATAGGCCTAGTACACTATACTAGGAAGAAAATACCCAGAAAAGAAAATCTGTTTAAGTAGCATGTGAGGGGTCTAACTAGGGGTTTGTCATTATTCTGTATCCATTGCACAAAAAATATTCCTAGGCCTAAAAATGGCCCAAACGAAACTGTGAAAAGTGATGACTCATCACTAAGTCATCGTTTTGTGGGGCCGTTTTGAGCCCAAGGCAACTGTAAAGAATTCTCCTAGGGATTTTGAATTTCAAACTTTACACACACATTGGTGAGGACAGATTTTATTAATATCCCCTGACTAATACGATTAGTCTTGGTCTTGGATTTGATAGCATTGACCAACACATCGCATTAGGCCATTAGAGAGGTGAACTGTCTTTTCCAAGGCAGTTCAAGTCCTAATAGAAGTTTGCATAGGAAAAGGTACAGGACAGTACAGTTCATACTTCCACCAATGAATCCTCCATGGCCCGGGCACTGGCGTGGTGGTCACTGGTCCGGGCACCCTAGGCTGCAATGCCAGCCTGACAGCACGTCTGGGATATGAATCCCGTTCCCAACAACCTTGCGTGTCACTTTCACTCCCCATTTCTCTCCCCATTTCCTCCATGCCTGGAAAAATAAATAAATAATAATAGAATTACTAAAGAATCAGGGGACATCAAAAGATCCAGAAAAACATCCACGCTTTTGTTATCTCCAGGCTGGATTTCATTCCTTATAATCAGGCCACCGCAACAACTCAATAAAGACTCTTTAGCTGATCTAGAATGCTGTTGCATGTGTACTGACAACTACTAGGGAAAGAGATAATATTTTTCCCATATTAGCTTCTCTGCACTGGCTCTTAAATCCAGAATACAATTTTAAATATGTAGCAAAGGCCTATTCTTAATTCTTCACATAATGACCTTAAAGGCTCCATTTTATCAAAAATGCTCATTGTACACTACTTAATAAAAAAATAAAAAATAATCTTTTTGGTGCAATAACAGGAAAAAGGTCTTATAATGCACCCACTAGAACAGTATGCAGGTTCACTTGGTGCTTATAATCTCCAACAGTAGAATGGGAGCTCCTAGTACCATCTTCCAGAGTCCGGGAGATCAAGTTGCAAGTCGCGGGTTGCCACCAACTGGACGTGGCCGATTGGGGGCAAAAGTGGTCATCTGTTGAGGATGTATAGTGTTTCCATTAGAAACCTACTTTAGCATGAGATGGTCTGAGCAGCAGTAAAAACCTATTGTCGTGGGCTATTAACCAGCATGTGTTGTAAATGAGGGGCCCAAATGGTCTTCATTAGTGGGCTCTCCCAGGCTGGCCATCAGAGGAGGGAGGGAGCCAGGGGTGTCGCACCAAATTCTGGGCCCTGAGTACAAGGATTCACTGCGGGTCCCCCATGAATGTTCTTCATAGGGGGAGGGGGTTTAACCCATTTAGACTGGGTCGCAATATTACACATTATTTTGTGCTTTAACTATTGAAAAATAGCAGATATACAAGCTCACAGTGCGGCACCGAGTGCCACTGCCGCCCTGCGAGCTTGTAGACCTGCTATTTTAGAAAAATCATGAAATTTGTGCAAATTTGTGAATATTTCAAATCCTTCCAAGGTTTTTTGAAAAAACGATGTTTCTATGTCAGTGGTTCTTTTCATGTGAAGAACCCCCAAAATGATATGTATTTGGCCACGGACGCTTAAAAAATACATATAAGATTTGCACACATTTCCACGACTTTTCAAAAATAGCAGATACCGGTATACAAGCTCACAGCGCAGCATATAGCTTGTATATCTGTTATTTCTATCTGTTAAAATAATGAAGGCCCCTCCACCTTGGGCCCTAACTCAGTTCCACTCCCCCCCCCCCCCCCCCCCCCCTTGTGACGCCCCTGGAGGGAGGGAGCTTTAAAGGCCTTTACATGGCCTCCTTGCCAGCAGACAAACAAAACCAGGACCAATAGAGGGATTTTTTTCCCTCTACATTTATTCTGATCCAAACTAATTGCCTCCTTAAAGCCAGTCCAGGCCCTTGTGATGCACAGGATGGCCGTGAAAACACACTATTCGCAGCCAAGTCACTCACATCAGCAAATTGAACACCGGCTCCTGCAAGGCTGCGAAGGTTATTGCCATATAGCTCTAATACCCCCTGAAAGGGATATTGTGAAGGTATTTTAATGCCATTAGCTGTTGAATAGAATGAGTTATGTGTCATTTTTCGGAGGGCATCAGGTGCGAACAATGATTACTAGTGTTGGGATTCTCACCCAGTAACCTTAAAATCGTTGACACTGGAGAAGAGAATGGAGGAGGTGACAAAAAGGTGTCCGAAAATGAATGTGTTAATGTGACAACAGCGCTATGTCATATATGGATGTGCAAAGGCTGTGAGATTTCAGATGAGTTTTCACAAGAAAAGTACTTTACAGCTAACACCTTAGGCAAATAATAATAATTAAAACATTTTATTTCTCATATAAAATTATGTTAACTTTTTTGTACTGTGCAATACTGTCTGATTGTATGATATACTGAACTTATATAATTTTCTGGTCTTATCTGCTCTTTCTGTGGCTCTTTATGTGTGATTCTATCAAAGATTCTAGAAAACAGATTCAGTCCACAGGACAATACATATTTGAGATGAACTGAAAGAACTTCGAGAACACATATACTGTACCTTTTACAGTCTCTCTATTACACAACACACATTAGCGTTCAGTAGAGGTGACTGATCCAAATGATCCATGCACCACCCACCCTGTGCGTGTTGACTGACCTTCTGTTGCCAGGACTGCAACATTTCATACTAGCATTGTCACTACAGGAGGTAAGCAACACACACACACACACACACACACACACACACACACACACACACACACACACACACACACACACACACACACACACACACACACACACACACACACACACACACACACACACACACACACACACATACTTTGGACTCACAGTGGTTATTATCATCTCTGAAGATATCCAGAGCTTGGCTGGGAGCCTGCCTTATTTTGGCATGTGATCCACACACCCAGGAGTTGTGATACAAGCTGTTTAATTTTAAACAGAGATGTATTGTACAGTCCTGAGAATAATAAGAGAAGACATCAAGACACCAATTGCCACATTCTTCCTACAACAGATATACAAGCTGTTACATCTGCTGCCGGTAAAGCTGAAATCAATTTAAATCCTTGTATGATAGCCCTCGCTGTCCTCTCAGTCCCATCCTCTTCCCCATGACTCTGTACTTCATGGGACTTCAACGTTTTCAGGCCAAGGACCCCTTAGCCGAGATGAAGCAGGGACCCCCAGATTCCATATAGTTTCATTGTTTGACAGCACAATCATCAGTGTATTTTGGATTCATGTCGATGTGTGTTATCAGATATGTAACCACTTGAACCGTCAATACTTAATAAACTTAACCTTTCACTCTGTACTTACTTAGTCTGCTCTATTTTCCCTTCTACACCAAACCTCTTTGCCGAAAATAGACGATCTACAAGCTCACAACGCCTCGCAGCTGTGAGCTTGTAGATCTTCTATTTTTGGCTAAAGTTCTCCGAATATGGACGTTAGGGTTGAAGTGGTTAATATAAAAAAGGAGAAAAAAGGTTTCTATCACACAAAGATTTGAAGGACCCCCTGTAGTAACACAGAGGACCCCCTAGGGGTCCCGGACCCCCTGTTGAAGACCTCTGCTGTACTTGAACTGAAAGCCAATCTGAAATATCAGCGTGTAACAAAACCTGAGCTGATACTGAAAGCAAATTGTATGCAAATGCTGTTGTAGCTATATCCTACATTTTTACAGCATTTCACTGTAAGGGGCGATCCCTCTAGAGGAGGGTCTGAGAGTCTGTGAATCTGGCTGTGCTCATGAGTCTGTCTGTCTGAGGCTAATCTTGCAAAAGGCTGCACTGATCAGCGCCAAATTTCTTGTGCTCGCTGCCAGTAGGCAAAGAAAGTATAACTCTGCAATTTCTAACACATGTGTTTCATATTTTTGAAATATTGTATTTTCTTTTAAAGCTATACTGTGTAAGATGCTCAACTAGTGGTCAGTAGCCCTATAGCAAACCGCGGTCGCGTCCGCGTCTTTCGGCCGTTTTTCGTACCTTCACACCCCCGCGTCTGCCTCCACAACGCCGAGAGCTATCTTTAGAGGGGTCCCTGGTTCCTGTGCGTTCAGGCATTCCGGAGAAACGGACTACTTCACCCTGCCTGGTAGGCGAGATTACCTTTTGAGTAAAGAGACACATGGGCGACTACAAATATGGCCGCCATAGCGACCCCACTTCAAGATGCGCTGTGATTGGCCGGCAGTGTATAACCCTCGCTGTGATTGGCCGGTAGTGTGATGACGCAATGTTTTCGCGAAAACCGGTTCAGGAGACGATCACTTGGGTTAAGATATACTTTATTGACCAGAATGAAGCAGAAAGCAAGCATCACACAACATGGCATATTGAGCACCCTACTATAGAGACAGCATAGAATCTAAGCCTATATCTAAGCGCATAGTATTGGCAGTCTACCTTAGCTCTACTATAAGACAGCATAGAATCTATAGCCTAAGTTAGCATGGTTTGGCATGGGGTTCTGCCTCGGGCCATGGCTCGCTGAACCCACGATCCTCATGTTACCATGAGCATCGAGGGCATAATCTAATTACAGCGAGCCCTGGCCCGATACCCCCCGAGGGGGATCTAAGGCAGAACCTGAAGGTGGCGCTGGGGTGGTGGCGGGGCAGTGCTATGCAACGAGACTGAGTCCCACCATCTGACTTCCCTAAGAACTATGGGTAAGGGGGGGGGGGCAGGACCTAGTGACCCACCCCCCTCCGCGCGCGCGCTCCCTTAGGACCGCCCCCTGAACTCGCTTTGATCCTTACGAATCGTCGCACTATTTCAGGAGACGATCACTTGGGTTAAGATATACTTTATTGACCAGAATGAAGCAGAAAGCAAGCATCACACAACATGGCATATTGAGCACCCTACTATAGAGACAGCATAGAATCTAAGCCTATATCTAAGCGCATAGTATTGGCAGTCTACCTTAGCTCTACTATAAGACAGCATAGAATCTATAGCCTAAGTTAGCATGGTTTGGCATGGGGTTCTGCCTCGGGCCATGGCTCGCTGAACCCACGATCCTCATGTTACCATGAGCATCGAGGGCATAATCTAATTACAGCGAGCCCTGGCCCGATACCCCCCAAAACTACAAACCCCCAAAGCACGCCAAAATCTCAGAATCCCATGCCAGTGCTAGCCAATATTACTAAGCAAAATATTAAGCAATGATATTGGCAGCTTGCCAAAACGCTATAAGTACTGCTAAAGCAATTTAATAATTAAGAATGTTAGCAGCTGCAGACCGAACCCAACGGTGAGGAAGGTGGTACTGCTGACTATAACGATATACTGCAATCTGACTGAGCCATACTAAACACCCTAGAGAAAGCGGAAGCAGCAACATGGACGTATATATATATAGACAGCAGAACCAAAAGCAGCGATGAAACCTTTAATTCATATAACTACAGCATCATACAGCTTCACATCCTACCTAACTAAACACCCCAGCAACCACCTAGCTTTTGCATGATAGAATTTATAACTCGCAGCGATGCATAACATGACGAACACACCTATCAATAATGCCAATCCTATATAGAAAACAGCCCACGCCCTATCGATGACGCCGCGACCTCACAGCTGATCGGAGAGAGTCTGTTCGATTGCCGTCTTGATTACTCCAGCTGGGCCCCGTGATTGCTCATCAGTCTCTGTGCGTGCAGGATTTCAGGTTTGCAGAATCTGATGTAGCGCACGTAGGCCGCCGATGACCATCTGCCCAGCGATTTAAGGGTAGCCGAGGGCACCAACAGCGCTGCCGTAGTAGCCGCTCCAATCCTTAGGGAGTGTGGGGTGTGGAGTAACGGTGAGAGGCCGCAGCTTTGGCAGATCTCTCTCAGTTTGGTGCTGAACCAGGCGCGCGTCATTGGGCGTCCGCCGTCCGTGCGAAACAGGGGCTCATTCAGTGAAGACATCGGGCGGACCGCCAGGTATTTGAGCATGGAGGTGAAAGGACAAAACACAGTGTTAGTTCTTGCTACCACGACTGGGGTGCCTTCACTAAATTTATCATTTTTTGAATGCTTTAGCAGAATGGTATAATGCGTGGGCTGCATAGATAGATCAGAAAAACAGAGATCCCTAGTTGGATCAAAAGCCAGTGAGTTTGCTGTGTATTCCCCGCACCTAAGAAAAGCATAGAAAGCCATTAGAAGCACTGCTTCTAGCAAGAGATTATCATACTGAGAATACATGCCTCCCCTTAACTTCCCCACCATCCCGTGCAACACCGTGATAGTAATGGGTAATCTGCGGTCATTGCCTTGTGCTTGATCTTTTTTGAGACCGCTGAGCAGGAGCTGGATGGCCGGGTTACTTAAAATGCTTGGGACGGTAGGTTCGAGGCAGCGCAGGTGGAATTGCACGCCCGAAATGAGCGCCTTGATAGAAAGGGGCTGTAATTTCCTAGACTCATACGAGTGTACAATAAATGCGCAGATCAGGGGAATATTAAGTGGGAGGGGGGGACATGTGAACCTGGCACAAAAAGAACGAAAGAACCACCATGCAGAATCATATGATTTAATTGTACTGGGCGCCAGCCCTTTCCTCATGTACTTCGCGGCAGCATCCATGAGGTAGGCCAGAGGCCTTTCCTGGCCTAATCCAGTACCAGCTCCGAGAAAGCTGGAACTTGCCAGCCGAGCTCCGCCGCTCCTGGGCACAGCGTGCGGAACTCCTGGAATTTAAAGCGGGACAGCGCATCAGCAATGCTGTTTTCTTTCCCCGGAATAAAGACTGCCTGAATAATGAAATTACCCTGGAGGCATAGCCAGGTAAGGCGTCTTACAAATTTATTAATCATAGCAATCGACGAGCGGCCCTTGTTAATGACCTGCACCGTTGCTTCATTATCACACAGGACGCATATCCGTTTGCGAGCCCACTCGCCTCCCCAGAGAGATGCTGCCGCTACTATCGGATAAATCTCATACAAAGCAGTAGATTTACATACAGAAGGTAAGTCATTAAATTCCTTTGGCCACCTGCTGGCAAACCACTCCCCGTTGCAATAACCCCCGAACCCCACGGACAGGGCTGCGTCCGTGAAGAATTGCATAGACTCTGGTGATTCTATCTCTGAATTATAGAAAAACGAAATACCGTTCCACTGCTCTAGGAAGAGCGCCCAAAATTTAAGATCCGAGCGGCTCCCCTCGTCTAACTCTATCATGTCTGTCATCTCCTTTTTTGATTTTGACAGGTCGATAAGCCGGGAAACGAAGGAGCGGCCCTGGGGAATGATGCGCATAGCGAAATTTAAATGGCCTAAGAGAGACAATAATTCCCTTTTTGCTGCCTGTGTTTTGTCTAAAAAAGACTTTACGAGTCCCCTAATGCGCACCAATTTTTCTGCTGGTAGGGCCGCCTGCATGCGCACGCTATCAAGCATAATGCCCAAAAATTCGATGCGAGTCGCCGGCCCCACTGTTTTCTCTTCGGATAATGGTACGCCTAGAGAATTGAAAACATGACGTACAATGGAAATGCACCTTGCCGGAGGCGCCGACGCGTAATCAATAGTGAGGAAATCGTCTAACAGGTGCAAAACGAAAGGGAGTTTGTACTCGTTATACAGGACCCAGCACAACGCTTCTGACAAAGTGTCAAAAATCCTCGGGCTGCTGCGGCACCCGAAGGTCAGTTTAACCGCAAAATAGAATTTAGAGCGCCATTGAATTCCGAACAGGTGCCACTGCGAGGGGTGGAGAGGCATCACTTTAAATGCATCCACTATGTCCGCTTTTGCCAGCCAGGCCCCCGGCCCCGCACTTTTGATCATTTGAATAGCGTTATCTATTGATGCGTAAAAGAGAGAAAACGGCGCTAGCGGAATCAAGCTATTAATGCTAGGAGTGGGGCTATTATGGGGCGCGGACAGGTCAAATATGAGGCGCTTTTTTCCCGAATATTTCCTTGTCGCTACTCCTATCGGGCTGACTCTGAACAGGCTAAAAAGAGACCTAGCGAACGGACCGATTAAGTGACCTTTCTTAACTTCCTTCCCTAGGAGCTCATCAACTACTTCTGGCTCTGCCAGCGCAGACCTGAGGTTTGGACACACAAATGATGTTTTTGGTAGCCAGCATAGCCCTGCTAAAAACCCCCGCATTAGCCCCACAATCAAATATTTAACCCAGCATCTGTTTGGGTGTTCAGAAAGAGCAGCAGTAAGAGCCGGGACATCCACGGGAGTTGATGGGTGATTCTCTTTTATTATTTCCCACTCTTGGGCGTTGGGCGAGACCTCCTGGGACAGACCGACCGGGGATGGTTGTCCGCGCACCAACTGCAAATATGCATGTATTTACAATGTGGAAAGGTACATACGTTCTCATTAAATTGAATGCATATGGGAACTTTACGATTGGGATCGTACGGCACCTGTCTCGTAAAGGCTGGAGCCTGAAGCCCGAGGCCCCTCGCCTGCTGCTGGCCGCTTGGGGTGGGCTTGGTCGGTGCCTCGTGGGCTAGAGCCTTGGGGCACAGCTCGGTTCTGTGGCTGAACGAGCTGCACAGCAAGCAGGACAAAGGGGGATGGGCTGAGAAATGGCGGCTTATCAAGCTTAGATCCTGGACGGACCAGTCGATCCGCTGATTGAAACGCTGGATATGCATTGCAGATTTGGATGAGAAACTTTTGTGATATTCATAGAACAGCCCTCCCCCGTAAGTATACGCCATATCGGCAATTATGGACAAATACGCATCGAGCTCAGCTCTGCGCTCTGGGTATATCTCGCACAGAGTGTCTCTGTAGACACCGAATGCTACAATGAACTCTGCTAGGGTCAAGATTCTGGAGAGCCTGGGGTCGCTATCTTTAAGGATCACTGAAAAGTCCCCGCAATCCACAAAGCGGTCCGCTGAGGACTCTGCCGCGCAGAGCAGAATCTTCACCAGATTTACGTCCTGACCTGTCGAGGCAAGCAGCACATTTTTAGAAACAGCTAACCCTACTAACCAGCAAGCAAAGAGAAACGGCACTTTACCTGATAGGATCTGGCTGCGCAGCGCGTCGGGGATGGCGGCGGCTGGGGACAGGAAAGCGGATCCTGTGGCTGGAGCGGGAACGGCCGTTCCCAGATTCTTCCGTGGCAGGTTGTGCATGTCGGAGGGCAAATGCATGGCTGCTTCCATGACTCCGGTCTTTGGGCCCGCCTCGCTTCCTGCCTCGAGCGAGTCGAGGCGCTGGCTCATCCCGGACAAGGCGTTCTTGATATCCGTCAGCGCTAACAGGACCGTGGGATCCACGGTGCCTGCGGGGGTGCCGTTGTCGGGCGCCCCTTCGTTGGATGGATTGCCCTCTGCGGGCTTTTTCTTTTTTGCTGGGCCGGTATTGTTGACTTTCGCCGCTCTTTTTCCCCGGGCTTTGGCTTTGGGTGTTCCGGACGTCTGTGGCTCCACTTGAGCTGCTCGTTCGGCCTCTACCAGGAACTGAAACAAGCCTTCATGGTCAAGCCCGGCGGGGGCAGACAGCCCATTTGCATACAACACCTCCAGTATTTTGTTCACTGGCCAGTCGGCTATTTTTATCTGCGGGGTCTGCGGGTTCAGCCTGATACTCCTGCGGGGGGTGGGGGGAACGACCGTCCCCAGCTGAGCTGCCGGAACACCGGTATCCGGGATCGCCTCCTCTACTTCCGCTTCGTCGAAGACTTCTCCCTCCTCGTCTGATACCGCCGCGGACATGCTGAACATGGTGAGTAACACACAACCTAACACCAACACTTCAACCCACCTCATCGACAGTTAACACGGTAGTGGAATGAGCAGAGAAACAGCGTGTAGTAGCAGCGTGGTAGCAGTAGCAGTGCTATGCAACGAGACTGAGTCCCACCATCTGACTTCCCTAAGAACTATGGGTAAGGGGGGGGGGCAGGACCTAGTGACCCACCCCCCTCCGCGCGCGCGCTCCCTTAGGACCGCCCCCTGAACTCGCTTTGATCCTTACGAATCGTCGCACTATTCCCCGGTAGGGATCATAGAAAACATATAAAGAGAAGGCTTTAGAAGCTGAAAATAACGGAGTGGGGGTTCTAAAACTTTAGCGATTTAACAGTTAGGACAATTTTAAGATTTGTTTTATAAAAAAAGTTACATGGTATAACTTTAACTTTAATTTTACCAAGCCAATGGCCATTGGGAACGATGCCCGTTGGGAATGCATGTTCCTCCGCTTGTGCTCGGTTATACATGTTGTACCCGTTGTTAGAGTACCCACAGTAGCCTACTCGTTGTCAGATTATAGTACTTGGAGGCCATGACATCAATCCTGACATTAGGGATCTCCATTCAAAGGCTTAAAAGGGACACACATACACGCACGTGTGCACGCGCGCGCGCACACACACACACACACACACACACTCCCACACACACACACACACACACACACACACACACACACACACACACACACACACACACACACACACACACACACACACACACACACACACACACACACACACACACACACAGAAACACAGACAGACAAATACAGAGGTCTCCATATTTGGGCATAAGGGTCGGGACTCAGAGATAGACTGACAGATACAGAGATATTCTTTTTTTTTTTTTTTTTTTTTAATTGGCTGACTGACTCCCCAGCAGCAGCACAACACACTCTCGGGTGAAGGGTCCTCGGCGATATACACACACACACCTAGTTGGACGACAGACAGACAGACAGGCAGACAGGCAGACAGACAGTAGACAGACATCTCTGTGTGTATACCAGTAAAGCCTGTATCAGAGTCTACGGTGGAGACCTATCCACCGCAAATTTGAGGTGGAAAGCTTTCCACCTCAAGTCAGAAAATAAGTGCAGGCCATCATAGTCACGGCCCACGGTGAAGTCCTTTACCCCGTTTAGACCGGTTCAGGTCGACCAATCAGTGAACGGGGTGTAGAGCCTGTCTGTCTGATAGTAAAAACAGAGAGATGTGTTGGGACTCACGGTGGAAAGCTCTCCACCGTGAGGAATGATGTAACGTTGTAGTTTCATGACTCAAAAAGGCTCAAAAAGACTACACCGCGGTGTAAAGCCTTCCACCGCGGACCCGACTATGATACAGGCTTAAGGCGCCCTAAGGGTGAGAAGCACATGGCGCGTGCACATGGGCGCATTGCACACATCCGCCTGGGTGACAGCAGACTGCTGGCGAGCACTGGCGCTTTGGCATGGGATCAACTTTCCCTCTGCGTCCTAAAATAAATATTGGCACTTTGGCTACAGTGTGTGTGGCTGCTAGCTACTTTCTCTTTTAAAGACTATCAATGGGATCAACCTTGACCAAAAAAAATGCACAGACCTGGTTGGTGGTTTTAGGTGGACAAAATGTGCCCAAAATGTGGCCACATGTTCCCAAATATGTAGACGACTGACATCTGACATCATCATGTTTGATGTCATAGACCACATGAGAAACAATATGTCCATATATGGGCATTTCCAGACATGGGCTTAATATTGATGTCATCAGGGAACTCCATATATGGGCATAAAAGGGACAAGGGCAGGATTCATTGCAACATCATTGTGATGTCAGAACAGGTCAGCTATATCCTTCTGCTTAGGTGTCATTTTGATGTCAGAAGAGTGACAGACAGACAGACAGACAGACAGACATGAGCTGGCGGTTGCAACTATGCATTGATATTGGAAGTCATTGGTGTTTGAAGATTGAAACCTGTCCTTGCCCTGTGGAGATAGATGACTAACATCCTCCATATCAGGCACGTGCACACATAGACATCAAAGGGGGGCTTGAGCCCCTGCCCTTTTAATTTGTCTGTTAAAAAGTGCCCTCTCCAGACCATGAATGCAGTTTTTACTATGGTGAAAGAAATGCAAATGCCCTCTTTCCATGCCATACCTGAAGGCAGCATTCAAGAGAATTGCATTGTCCAAACTCTCCTGAACTTGAACGCATCATCTTATGTTGAAAGAATTGTCCTCTCTGTTGTAGAAATCCATGCCGTACATCACATCTCCAGTATTGCCTTTTTTATGCTTAGTTTAGTGTGGTATCAAGTACCAAAAAGAGCCGACCTCCAAGCTCACAGCGCGTCCTCCAAGCTCACTGCTATTTTCAATATTTTCACCAAAAGGCCCTTTTAGAAATTTCAACCCCTGCCTCTCTAACATTCTTTGCACGTCCCTGCTCCATATTAAAACTCATTCTGTGCCAAATGCCCAAATGGCTCCAAGGTAGCTGTGCCCTGATTTTGTATGTTTTTCTTTGCAATGCAATGAAAAAAAATGTTTTTTTTTTTTAAATAATTCCCACAGAAACAGACACAGTTGTTGTGATTCAGTGGCAAAAAGAATTTTGTCAATCAGACAAATGGTTCCAGAGATAGAGCTGTTTGAATGAAAAAAAGTGTCCATCCACTAGAATGGACACACATTTTCTCAATCAGCTAAACGAGGGAGCCAACACACAAACAGAGAAAACCATTTTTTCTATACAAAAAACACAAAAGACGTCAAAGACGTCATTGGCACAGAACGCTTTATGAGAAAAAAAACGTCAAGAGACGTCATTGGCACAGAATGAGTTAAGTCTAAGATCCACATGGAAGCCACTAGCCACACCATTAGACATACTCTTTTGTTTTAAATTAAACCAATAATGCCTAAAATACATTTAAGAATGTAACATTTTCACATGACTGTCATTTAAAAATGATGTGGTTTTGTGTTGCATGTGCCATGCAGGAGTGTCCCACCTCAAAATACCAATACATGATATTCTGATTTGTCAGATGATGCCAAATGGATAACGCAATAAATTGACAAATGTAATAATTCTGCACTATTAAATAACAAATACATATAATTGGGAATTCACCATTTCAGTATGAAAGATTTATCCTGGAATTTGGCAACACGACCGTAAGTGTGACTTTAATGTGCTTTGCGTGTGCCATGCACTTGGGAGTTCCCTATGCCAACCCACAGGGAGGGGTGTCGCACCAAATTCTGGGCCCTGGGTACAAGGATTCACTGCGGGGCCCTTGTGCTTTAACTATTGAAAAATAGCAGATATACAAGCTCACAGCACGGCACAGAGTGCCGCGCTGCGAGCTTGTAGATCTGCTATTTTTGAAAAATCATGAAAATCTTTGAATATTTCAAATCCTTCTGAGTTTTTTGAAAAACCTATGTTTCTGTGTCAGTGGAGCTCAAACCTTTTCATGTGAAGGACCCCCCAAAATGGTATGTATTTGGCCACGGAACCCCATCTCAAAATATTGAGTTCCAGGGACCCCCAGAATTAAAATTTGAGTTACAAATGTTCGCTTAAAAAATACATATATTCAAAGATTTGCACACATTTTCACGACTTTTCAAAAATAGCAGATCTACAAGCTCACTGCGCGGCACTCGGTGCCGCGCTGTGAGCTTGTATATCTGCTATTTTTCAATAGCTAAAGTATAAAATAATTAAGGCCCCTCCACCACCTTGGGCCCTAGTAACTCAGTCCCACCTTCCTACCCCTTGTGACGCCCCTGCCAACCCAAATGAGTACCATAATGACATGCCATTATTACCTCAGCCTCCTTGTGAGTCGCTGTGTCAAATGTGGTCGACAGCGTTCAGTCAATATGCCTACATTGTGGAAATTCAAAGATTGTCTTTTCCCCACACTGCCTGGAAAGTATTTAAAGGGAAACATACACTGCTCTAAACGTTTATTAGCTGTTTAATATCCTGTTTAGAGTGGCTTTTATCAGATTGGTGTTTCCTGGTTTCCTGGTGATTTCACCGTTTCCTGTAGGTACCAAGCTCTACAAGCTCGCAGGGCGGCACCGAGTGCCGCGCTGCGAGCTTGTAGATCTGCTATTTTGTTTAAATCTTGAAAATTTGTGCAAGTGAATTTGAATATTTCAAGTCCCTCTAAGGTTTTTTGAAAAACCTATGTTTCTATGTCAGTGGCGCTCAAAACCTTTTCATGTGAAGGACCCCCAAAATGATATGTATTTGGCCACGGACCCCATCTCAGAATATTTTGTTCCAGGGACCCCCAGAAGCAACATTTTAGTTACAAATGTTTGCTTAAAAAATACATATATTCAAAGATTTGCACACATTTTTCAAAAATAGCAGATCTACGAGCTCGCAGCACGGCACTTGGTGCCGCGCTGTAAGCTTGTATATCTGCTATTTTTCAACAGCTAAAGTATACAATAACTCCAGGCTCCTCCACCTTGGGCCCTAGTAACTCAGTCCCACTTTTCCCCTCCTTGTGACGCCCCTGCCCTCTCCAAGCCAATTCATTCCACTGGGAACTTGCTCAGAGAAAAAAGCTTCAGTGTGACTAGTGTTTCCCAATCATTTGGGTTGGGACCAAATTGGTGGTGAGATGTTTTGACAGGGATGCACACAAAGAATAATCTAAGCCTAATTGATACTGATGCTTGCTGAAAAGACAACGTGTCGCAGAACATGTCATGTTATTTGGCCGCCAAAATTGTAGCACCAATCTTGAGTGCCATTCTTTGTACAAATAGAAACAGGTTATAGCCAAAGCCCCCCTATTCAGTGAAGCAGGATGTGGGTTGCCCTCATATTGGGCATGTTTTGACTGGGATTGAGGAGTCGGATTACCTCATATTTCGTTTAACCAATGTCTGAGAGGCGTTAATCATCCCATTAAATCGAGACAGTTTTATAGCCTTGTGTGTGAGTGCGCGTATAACCCACATAACTCCACTGCTCACTCAGACCCATGTGCCCAAAAGTCCAACTTAACAAGCAGAAATGTTTATAGTTGGGCATTCCTTCACAATACCAAAGGCCAACAAATGTTCCTTCGTTGTACCAGTTGGCCAAAACATTCTAACTATAATGTATCTAACCCACTTCAATATTGTATTCTTAGACTGCTGATAGATTGTACGGAATATATTTCCACATGCTTACTGTTGAAAAACAGGGATTAACAGTTACTGATAAAGCATGTTGTATTATATATAATTTTTTTGAATGGGAGGGGAAGTGAATGTAATAATAAAATAACTATTCACATAACTAATTACTTCAATACCTTTTTAAAGGACAAAATAATAGTAACACTTTATACTTCCTGAGTACTGTAACTTGCCCAACACTGAACAAAACCCACTTTTGTATCTAGAAAAGATCAAATAAATTGGCAATTAGACTCAATTAACATTTAAGGTATACGATTAATAGAAAGAGCTTTTAATAATAGGGAGAGAACAAACCCCAAACTGAAGTCTAATGGCCCTATCATAGTAGAGTCTGCGGTGATAAGCCATCACCTCGGTGTAGTCTTTTAAAGTCAGAAAGCTACACCTTTACGTCATTAGCCGTGGTGAAGGGCTATCACCGCGAACCCAGAGACATCTCTGTTTTTACTATCAGACAGTCTCCCCATCACCCTGTTCACTGATGGGTCGATCTGGACCAATCGGTGTGCCCCCTGGTTTCAGAGACACAGAGGCGCGAGCAGAGCAAGCGACAGACATGGAGAGGAGAGAACAATTGAAACGCCACATGATAGGACTTCACCGTGACTATGATGGCCTCCACTTGTTATCTCATTTTGTGATAGCCCTTCACCTTGGACTCTGATAAAGCCTTAAGGAGGTATCATAGTACAGTCTGCGGTGATAAGCTACCAGTAATACTCCCATAGGGCAAAAATGTGTTTTTCCAAAATCTTCCTGATCCATGTTGATGAGATGAGTGTAGACATGCTGTGTAGTGATTTGCGTGATTTTAGGGCAAAATCTGTAGGAGCAGTGTCCAAAAATGTGTTTTTAAAAATCGGCCTGAAGGTGGCGCTATATGGGACAGATTCATGTTGATGGGATGAGTGTAGACATACTGTGTAGCGATTTGCGTGATTTTAGGGCAAAAACTGTAGGAGCAGTGTCCAAAAATGTGTTTTAAAAATCGGCCTGAAGGTGGCGCTAGAAGAGGGGCATGTGAGAAATGAGGGGTGGGGTCTCCACGTTGCCTTGGCGGACAAATAGGTACCGGCCCCGGCTCTCCTGGACGCTCCTAGCCGGAGTTACGGCATTTTATGTGAGCTCCACTGGGGGCGCCACCACTTTTGCATCCGTTCTGGAGCACCAGGAGTGTGTGGTCCCCAGGAATTCCCCGTGAGCAGCCCCGTTGGGGTGGTCATTTGGTCATTTTTGCACATTTGGTCATTTTTTACACCTGGGGGTCCCCGAGGGACCTGGGGGTCCCTGGAGCTCCGGGGGTCCTTGGAGGTTGTAGTTTGCCAGGTAAGGAGTGTGTGTGCAAAATGTGACATGGATGGGTGCAACGGTTGTGGAGATATGAGCAGGGCAAAAGTGTGACGTGTGACGTCTGACTCACGGAGGGACATTTTTTTACACCTGGGGGTCCCGCAGGGACCTGGGGGTCCCTGGAGCTCCGGGGGTCCTTGGAGGTTGTAGTTTGGCAGGTAAGGAGTGTGTGTGCAAAATTTGGCATGGATGGGGGCAACGGTTGTGGAGATATGAGCAGGGCAAAAGTGTGACTGACTCACAGACAGACGGACAGCCGGTGGAGGTTTTGGTAGTAAATGCGACCTACGGTCGCAATCAGCGCAGTGTAATAGTCTTTTAAAGTCAGAAAACTACAACATTGCGTCATTAGCCGCTGTGAAGAGCTATCACCGCAGACCTAGACATCCTTCCTCTGTTTTCATCTTCAGACATCTCCCCATCACCCTGTTCACTGATTGGTCGATCTTGACCAATCAGTGTCAGAGGCACAGAGGCGCGGTGATAGGACGTCAGTGAGTCTGTTACTATGGCCATCACATTTTTAGGTATTAGCTTATCACCTAAAAGTTGAGGTGATAGCTCTTCACCTCACACTATGATGAAGCCTTTAACATACTTGCTTGGTTTCTCCCAATAAATCATTATACCATCAATGATCACCATCAACAGCCAATGAGGGACCAGCATTCTTGGTGACGTCACCATCAACAAGTGCGACCTGATATAAATAACAAGGTGCTCTCTGCTGGCACACAAGTAGGCCACGGGTGCACAAGGATAGTTGGCGCCTCGACAGAGTGCAGTCTAATTAGCTGACTGCTCCTGAGTCTCTGGGTGGGGCTTACTACCAGTGACCAATTCACCATATTAGGGAGATCAACGTCGTCACAGATTGGACAAACTTTGCATGACAGTTGTGCCTCTGAACCTATATAAGTAAGGAAGCAGTCCCACGCTTTCACACAGCTGGGTTCACTTTGACCAATACGATAATAATAATGTTACGTTGGTTGGAGCATCTGAGAGGACCAGAGATAGCCAATCAAACTGCTGTGGCGGTGAGACACTATGTGTACTCCTTTGGAGGTGAACGTCACAACGTTCACCTCCAAAGGAGTACACATCAATCTGATCCTTGTCGTCACAACGACAAGGATCAGATTGATGTGCACGTCTTCAACACAGTGTCTTTGGTCTGGAGGAAGTTGACCCCAGTCACATCTGGAAGAGGAGGACGTCACCATGAGGTTCCCTCCAGGCGTGATGGACACACAGCTGTGTTGCTTGAAGATACTGTCTGTGTAATCTGGGGAGGGGATCCATACTGCAACTGCATTTATGCCTTTGATGTCGACACCCACAGATGGTTCAAACATTCAAAGGTTTCAGGGACTGTTCCAGTGGCGAGACGCAAACACTCAGCCTGTGTTTTGGGGAAGGTCATGTATATTCATGGAGGAATTACCCTGCCTAGTGAGAACTGCACTCCATGCAATGGCATGTACAAGTTGGACACCAATACAATGGTCTGGTCTGTAATTAACACCAGAGGAACTCAGGAACCTCCTGATTCATGTGGTCACTCTGCCACCATCATCGGGACAAAGATGTTTGTATTTGGGGGCTGCTGGACATACGGAGGGAACTACAACACCATCAGAGTGTTTGACACAGAGACCAACTGCTGGATGAACACAGCTTCTGCACAGCTTCTTCCAAGAAGACGTGACGCTCATTCAGGCTTTACCTACAATGGAGAGCTGTACATATATGGTGGCTATGCCTGGTACCATTGCCTCATGGATTTGTGGGAGGAAATCTTCAATGATCTGTGGAAATTAAATCCAGAGACCTTGTCCTGGAAGAAGGTTGAGCCCAAGGGGAAATGCCCGTTTCTGACGCCTAGACGGTCTAGTATGTGCTGTTGCATGATGGGAGATAGTATCATCCTCTTTGGATGGACACACCTGTATGTCTTATACTTGAGTCCTAGTCTGAAGACATTATGTAAGCTGGCAGTTATTCAGTGCGGTCTGGAGCAGTCTGGACTCCCACACAACATCAGGTGGGAACTGGCAGCCATGAGTAACAGATGAAAAAAGAACAGCCCACAAAAAAAACAACAAACAAACAAACAGACAGACAAACAAACAAACCACCACAGGGTCTAATGACGGCGAGGCTTCCAAGTTCTTGTACATCACAGTTTGTAGATCTGCTATTTTCACATCATCAAATTACTCTTTTGGGTCTCAGGCAAAAAAAAAAAAAAAAGGAAGAAGAAGAAGAAGGAGAAAAAAAAAACAGTTCCACTGCTATTTATTGTGAAAATAGCAGATCTTCGACTTGTGCAATGAAGTGACTGTCCTCATCACTGACTCCACCAGAAGAGAACACCTTCTGTCCAACTGTCACTGCAGCGCTTCTGCATCTCTTTATTCCTTCAGATGGATCGTCCAGCACAACATTTTTACACACCGTAAATATTAACGATAGGCTGGTTGTTTAAACCTGAGTCAAGACCCGCTGTGATGGTGCTGTCATGTATTCTTTCTATCTAACCATAGACTGTAAAAAAAATATGGATGAAGCGAAGCTATTGGTCTCTATATGCTGCGAAAATGATGTTTTTTGTCCCTTGTGTGGGTGTCGCCATCATTGTTTGAATGGTACCCCAGGAATCATAAGGAATGCTATTGGTTGCCAGAAACAACGCAACTAGCGGGGGAAAACAGCGCAACTAGCGGCCAAACATAGGACGTTTTAGTTCCGTATTGGATTCGTTTTAAATCGGCGGAACTATGCCCCTGTATCTAACACAAAAGCACAGATACAGAGGCTCAGATGTAGCTTACATGAACACACAGCGGTGATAAGCTATTTTTAGGTGATAGCTAACTACACTGCGGTGAGGTGATAGCTTGTGACTTCATTCTGAACTATGATAGAGGCTTAAGACGCTGGTGGTGGCAGCGCAGATGAAACACCTTCTTAACAATCAAAAGAGCTGGGAATTGACAAGAAGGTCTGCACTTTTTGGATCATGCTCCAAATGTTTACATTTCATTTTGGTTCCTTTTACACCATGGACATGACGTTTCGAGCCTCACGGCTCTTCATCAGACCAGAGGTGTATTGCTCATTGCTTGCGGACAAGGGAATTACCGGCAACTAGACTTGACACAGAGATCTCCATATAGCCAATGGCCATTCATTTATTAGTGAATGCATTTTCCCCATTGACTTGAATGGGGAAAATTCTAATGGTAAGATGGTGGTCACTTGCAAGTGTGACTTGCGTCAAGGCAACCACACTTGCAATTTCCCAGAATTGTATCCTTCAAGTTAAGTTAAATATTAGAATCTCAGTTCCCCAGGAGTTTTTACAGGGAAAGGAACCAGTCAAGGTGGTTTGGGCATGCCTCCTGGGGATCTTCATTGATAAGTCTTGGATCTACGTCCAGCTGGGAGGAGGCCATGCAGGGGCAGACCAGGGATCAAATGGTGGGTTTATATCTCCATACTGGCCTTGGAACGCCTCGGGCAGAGCCCATGTTAGTATAGCTAAGTGGCTCAGCGGCGGCTCCAGAGAATTGTGACGATGGGGGGCTAGCTTTTTTAGAGTGGGGGCTAATGAATTTTGGCAATTATACTATTATAATATTAATTTGTCATATTAGTATTAATACTAATACGACAAATGTGATTCTCTCACTTAGGGTATTGATAACTGAACAGATCGACTAGATCACTGGCAGATGCCAGCTCCAAATCTGTGGACTGTAGGTGATCGGATAGGGTTTTTGTGAGACGCTTTCCAGCATAGTGACATGCAGAACAAACTGCCCATATAGTGTGGTTTACATAGAAGTCAGTCAGTTGTCTTTCACATATTCATATTTTTAATTTGCTTATTCCATAAATATTTTTCATCACAATTGGAGAGGGGGGCTTCCCTAGTGGCTCTGTCCATGTGATTCTCTGCTGGAACTGTTACCTCCGCAACCCGACTCCGGATAAGTGGATGACGATGGATGGATGGATGGATAAATATTTCCAAAAATATGAAATGCATAGAGTATTATGTGAGGGGAACAAATTTGTAGAGATACAATACTTCCTTTGCCTACTGACAGCGTGCATAAAAGATGTGTGAGGGTATTTCCTTGGCCTGGTAGCAGGGACGTGCTGGCCATTGGGAAAAGCGGGCCAACTCCCGAACGGCCGGTTCATTCCCGGCCGGTCCAGGCCGGCCATTAGGAAAAAAATAAAAATAAAATGTCGGCCTTCGTTCCATTTTGGGGGCTAGGCGTCCAACAAAGTAAATCGTCACTGTCAGGCAGAAACCTCGCATCTCCAAGTTTCAAATATGTAATTTTTTTGCAAAGCAAAGCCCTTCTTCATCAAACAAGGCCGTCACACAAAAGTAGTGAAAACAGCAGATCCACAAGCACACAAAGCCTCGCGGTGCGAGGCGTTGTGTGCTTGTAGATCGGCTGTTTTCACCAGTTTAATTCATTTTTTAAATGACAAATACAAAACAAACGGTTTTGGACATACAAGGTTTCCATCCGACAACGACGAAATATAACTCATGTAATTGGCCCACTGGCTTGTCACTTGTCATGATCTGAAATGGCAAATATTTGAGTAGCAGCAACGCTATGGAGAGAGATCTCTCTCTATAGCGCGCAATGAGGGCCTCTCCAACTATTTTTCCCGGGCTGAATCAGGGGCCCAGCACGTCCCTGTCTGGTAGGCTACACAGGAAATGTCATGCTGATCGGTCCAGCGGTTTGCGAGATTAGCCCCAGACAAACACACAGACTTACAAACAGACAGACAGTTTCTAGACGGCTCGCCAGGCACGGCATAAAAATGGCTAATGCTGGCTTTCTAACAAGACATGAAGAAGACATTGAGCTTTAAGTCAGGACAGTGAACGTTGCATCTGTTGCACAACTACACAAAAGCCACCAGGGTTGAATTCTTATGTCATGTTGTTAAGACTGCTTTGTTTCCTGTCTTTTTCACCACTCACAAAGGACAAATTAGATTGATCAAAGCTAACCACAGCCTTTGTGGGGCTCTCCCTCTCCCCTCTTACGTTGTCATAATTTTGTGGTTCATAAGAAAACATGATAGACGATGATGAAAAAAAAATGGTTTGTGCAGACCAAAAGGGGCTTTATCCCTCTCAAAGCACTTATTACAAGGTCCAAAATTGAATCGTCTTCCCTCCTTCTGGCTTTCATTACGCTGACTTTAGAATGTTATGTTGTCTGTGGTGTTACTGTGGTGCATAGTCCGTGCATAATGATTACCAAACAGGCTATATGTTTGTACATGGACAGTATAGGGACATTTTTCAATGCAATTTGAACCTGGCTATACTGTACCAATATTCGACAAATTTGTTTGAGGTAATAGAAAGCCGCCAACTAATTGCAAGAACACTGTTAGATCATACAAATCAATTTACCTCTTTGTTCCTGACATAATTTTTTTCGTATGTATACATACTGCAATGCATTATGAATTCATGGTGTCCGTGGAAACACTGATTAACAAAGCCATAAAAGTATGATGCTAATGCAGGCATAGAGGCAGCTCTGTGTTTGAGTGTGCATTCTGTCAAACGCCACACGTCTTGCCTTGCTTTCGGATTATATCAAGCTCGGTCTGGCCTGCGCTCAGTCACACAGTGGGCTGTGCTAGCTGGCTGCTTGCTCCAAATGCCTAAATACCTTTCTATACCTCTCTCTTTTCATTTTTTCCAAACTTATCCAGACCTTGAAATTACTCAAATCAAATGCCATACTCTTTCATATTTGCTTAGTCATATAGCCTGGAGGAACAATTATTTATTCACAAAACTTGTGCACAAGTAATGAGCGGATTGGCCTAGTACACAACAACAGGCATGGGGCATGAAATCCTAACTTGAATCATTCCCGACCTGCATCATTCCCGATTTAAACCATTACTGACTTGCGTTGCCCACGTTGTATGTACAAAATGTAATGTCTCATCTGTGCGCTGATGGGCGTTGTTGGTCTTAAAATTAGGTGTGTCTAGCACATTGCTATAGGGACATTACCAGCCTGATCCTAAATTCATAAAAGTACAAGATGGTACAGTCAGTAATCATGCCCATCAATGGCTTCAATGTTGGTCGGGCATTAATGATATATCAAGTAAGGATGTCCGTGGCACGGTGGCGCAGTCCGTAGCGCTCTTGCCTCACAGCTTGAAGGTCCTGGGTCCGATTCCTGCCAGGGATGCTGTGGGTGCTGGGGGCCCCTGAAAAACCCTAACCCCCACAAAAAATTCCACCCATGTGAAGTGAGCGGTGTAGGCTGCGTGTGTATGCGCGTGCGTGTGTGTGTGAGTGTGAGTGTGAGTGTGAGTGTGCCTGGCCTGCACAACAGTGCCCCTCCCTTAATGAGTATGTGTGTGTGTGTGTGTGTGTGTGTGTGTGTGTGTGTGTGTGTGTGTGTGTGTGTGTGTGTGTGTGTGTGTGTGTGTGTGTGTGTGTGTGTGTGTGTGTGTGGTCAGTAGAGGTATTGCAGGCTACATACAGACATACATACCGTACATAGACAGACTCTGTATAGGAGTGGTGTGACCACCGCTCAAAAACATGCAGTAATCCTGGTTTCTATACTGCCTTCCCCTGGTCAGCCGGGGCGCCTGATGGAGGGGAAAGGAACTGGTTCGTTAGAATAACGTGTTCCTTCCACGTGCTACGTCCTACTGGGGAAACTCCTGCTTACTCCTCTTGCATTGAAGGAAGCATGAGCTCAGTCCTGGGCTCTCGCCAGATTGGCAGAGCGAGAGTAGCGCCCAGGATTACATCTTAGGCAATTCAATTGGCACTGGGAGAAACATTGGTTACAAAATCGTAGGATAAAATTTGGAAAAATCCAAATCAAATCACTAAAACTGTGTTTTGAAATCGAGTACATCTCTAGTTATATCTAGTATATCTAGTTACCGGTATGTCTGCAGGATTGTGCAAGCTTTGCCGATTGGCAGCACAGTCAAAAGATGGGAGAATGAGGTCCAGGTCAAGAGTAAAACACATTTCTTCCTGGTTGTAGTTATTGCTGGTGTACATGCAATGGGACAGAGTGCAATGGGTTAAAATATACAAATGATAGGACATTATTATTGGAAAACAAATTCCTTGAACTGGTGCACAGATGTGATTCATTGAATTATTGCTCTGCATTGTGAGATTAATTACTGGTGCAGTTGTACTACAGCAACAACTACTTTTTAACTACTTTGGAATTACGATAAAGCACTTTTTAATATCGGAACCAAGGACTTCCTGACCAACTCCATGTGACAACACAAGGTCTTCTGCCAAATGAGGAAGTGGGTGTTGAAAAACATCTAACCAAAACATGTTTAATAGGTTTTTGGTAACTTTGTGATCACAACAAAATGTTGGTCGCTGCAATCATAAAGTTAAACAAACTTTTGTTCTTTTGTTGAATAGTTCTTTTATCAAAAGTTCAAACATTTATTTTGAGGACATGTCCAGTCCATTGAATCAAAGCCAGGAGTGTGATGGATCCGTTCAACGTGGATATTGGGGGAAAACATAATTCAGTCACTGATTGGATGCAGTTTTTCAAAACTATTCATGCTGTGGTTGGTAGGAGTGCCACCTGTTTCGAAAACTTACTGTAATCTATAGACGGGTTTCTTGTTTACAAACATTGAGACTAAATGCACAGCTGACTGTATCATGTAATCAATTCCGTCCAATCCCCAAACCTGTAGTTTTGGGGAGCGCTGGTTTCATTGGCTAATTTTGGTACGGACCCTGCGCACGCATCCAGTTTTATCAGTGTAACGTGGACCAGAAACCCGTCCATTCCTCTTTGGCTATGCAGTTCAGCATGAAATTACCTGTATTCAAAAGCAGAGAGAGTGAGACAGATGGACAGGTGGATAGGGACAAAAAGGGAACATGAACAGAGGAGAGAGAGAGAGAGAGAGAGAGAGAGAGAGAGAGAGAGAGAGAGAGAGAGAGAGAGAGAGAGAGAGAGAGAGAGAGAGAGAGAGAGAGAGAGAGAGAGAGAGAGAGAGAGAGAGAGAGAGAGAGAGAGAGAGAGAGAGAGAGAGAGTTGGTGGGGGGAGACATACTGACAGCTAAGGGCTTCTTGCTTCTTGTCTCTCTGGCTTGTCTCTCTGTGATCAGAGCCAGAGCACTGAAGAGAAGTAGGTCATACAACAGACAACCTGAATACGCAGCACCCCACTATGGGCCACAACTTGGAGTCTTGGACCACCCTTAATGCATCCCCTTGTTGTATAACTTTTAGAATGCAGACTTTTTGGATTTATCCACAACTCAACAGTATTCGGTTACCTGTTTACCAAATGATCTCACCCTGCACTTTGGAAAGCAGGCTAAACATGGCTTGGATCATATTTTTTGGGGGGACTGGAAGCAGTGGAAGAAGGAGACAAAAAGTGGCATCAGGTTTACAGTATATGCATACCTTGAAGTTGCATCCAAGAAAGGCCCCCTCCCCCCCTCCCCCCACCGGCTCCCTGAGGAGTAGAAAAGTCTCATTGATTGGTCTATGGTTATGGAAATGCCATGTACAATGACCCTGAGTTCAGCCACTCTCAGGCCCTGAAACAGACCCAGGGAAAAGAGGGTCTGAATATGGGGAGCCGCAGTGGAGGAGGTGGTTATATCCATGTGAAACCCAGCCAAACAAAGACTCCCTGTTTCTGGGGCCAGACAACCCCCCACCTCTCCAAGCAAGATAAATAAATAAATACAAATGGAAAAAGAAACCATATACGCCCACTGAAAAGGCCTGGGAGAGAGTGAGTGACAGACAATTGAAAAGACAAATTGTTACATTGTCTTTGGGTGGGGGTGGCCCCGAGGCTGATGCGCAAAGGTAATTACCAGGAGATGTGAACCGCAGGGTCATGGGTCAGACTATGTGTCTGACCCCAAGTTTTAGGCCATCGCTTGGCAAAGAAAGAGACTCTGAATCGGGCCAATGTCTCTCTTACCCCTCGCTAGCCTACATCTTGCATTGGTCGCCCAGGATGGTGACACAAAATGTCATAGCCCCCTTTTGGTGGAGGGTTTTCTTTCTAACTTTCAATGCTCTTTTTCTTTCAATACCCCTCTTTGCACACAAAAAAAACCCACCAGCTTTTCTCTGGCTTCAAAATGCTGACCAGGCATTTGTCCTGCAGCTACTCACCCATGTTTTATTTAATTGCTTTTCCACCCCTCCGTGCCACAGCTCTCGGCAGCTGGCTCTGACTGATGGACAGTACTGGAAGCCTGAGGGAAAGGTACTGTTATTTTGACAGTCAGGCGAGGAGACAAGCTTGACCTGACCCATACTCACTTGGCTGGCTTTCCCATGGTGCTAGAGGGGCTGGGAACTGGGTGGATGGATGGCTGGGAAGCCCTTTTGGCTGTCCCTATAGGATCTTTGCTTCAGTTTTTTTTCCTCTGGCATTTTAAAGTTAAAGGTTAAGGTTGTGTTTTAGAAGACTAACATATTTCTGGAACAAGTTTTTTCTGGGACATCTGCAAAGTTTTCCCCCCTGGTAAACTTTGTTTCAGAGAATGTGGTACCATCTTTCTCTTAGAAATGCTGGTGGTACTGAAAGAAAAGGGTTTAAAAAAATCTCAATGGTGGCAGCGTGGCATCATTGTCACATACTTAGAATAGAATAGAATAGAATAGAATATACAGTCTATTTAGCTTTGAGAGCTTTACTCGTTTTTGTTTTCAAATGCATCAACAGTATATTCACACCGATCGGTCGGTGATCAGCTACGGTAATTAGCTGTTCATGGACACACACACACACACACACACACACACACACACACACACACACACACACACACACACACACACACACACACACACACACACACACACACACACACACACACACACACACATTCATAAAAAAGCTTGACGTGCCGACGGCAGTCAACAAGGCAACATTTTAGGTTACTTGTATAACCCCGGTTCTCTAATGTGTCTCGCTATAGCCACTTTCAGACATGCACTGTATTATGGAAGTTTTCCAGAGTTCAAACGGATGGGCTGTATGTATTAACGACGAACGTAACATTCCGGATCAGTATAAACAGACATGCAACAGATTTTATGCCGTCAGGACCCTTGATTTAAGTCCAGGCAATGTCCCATTTGGCTCAAACTGTCTGAATGCACTGCCTATGATTCAGTGAATTTACATTCAGCGAGTGGACGTGTTGATGTCGACGCATGCTACACGTCTGTACACGAAGACCAATGATATTTGTCCAGCTCGGAGGATGGACGGCTTGTTTTGATGAAAGTAAGTTTTATTGTAGTTATCTGCATTAGGCCTAAAGCTTCTATGCTAGGAAAGATGTTTCATTTGTGTTTCATATGGGTGCCTTAATGGGAGACCGCATGTCAAGCAGACCCGCTCTCCGCTCCAATTCTGCTCCCGTTGGGGCCCCGCGCCTCATATTGCTCCTCGCAGCACAGAGCACACAAGAGCAGAACAAGCAATTCTCAGCACGCCCGACCAGGATTTCACTCTAATGTCTCTGTCATCCACACAAGTCTTTTTTATAAATACTTTGTGTCTGTTAACGTTATATCACCAGCCAGTCAAAGGATATACGATTTGAATCGCAAGTGAAATGAACCACACTCCTCGAGTAGCCCGCATCTCTTGAATCTGGTGATTAATCAATAACCAACAGGATTTAATATTGTTCGTCTTATTAAAAAGGACAATGTCTACATAAAAGGGAAACTTCGATGGGGTCTTTTTTAACATATTTAGGCTATGTCCATCGAGGCTCACTCTTTCACTTTACCATGGGCTCTTGATGAGAACAGCGTTCAAGCCACGGAGCTTTCCATGTTGCTATCATAGAGGTATGGTTGATATTTACAGACGTTGAAAAACGACATCTTTCCACTCTTTTTGCAGAGTAAAAGTTATCACTGCCCTACGGTTGACGGTTGATACGGTTTCTAGTGTCGACCTGTGGTCCTTTTAGAAGCTCGGCCGCCCGAACCTGGACAACTCGGGAATAATGTAAATAGGGAATGAATGCCCCGCCCTTTAATGCAAACCCCATTATACCTGTTGTCATAGGATCCGTTTTGACCATCTGTTTGCGTGTGTCCATTTATGCCCATATATGGAGATATCTGTCTGTCTACGTCCATTTTATGCCCATATATGGAGATCTCTGTAGGACCCGTATTGACCATCTGTTTTCCTGTGTCTATTTATGCTCATATATGGAGATATCTGTATCCGTCTGTCTGCATCCATTTTATGCCCATATATGGAGATCTCTGTATCTGTTTGTCTGTGTCCCTTTATTCCCATTATGGAGATCTCTGTATCTGTCTGTGCCTCCGACTGTGTTGCAGACACAGTGCCGGTTCCCCCTTTAATGCAAACCCCATTATACCTGTTGATGACATTCAATACGTAACCATGGCATTTTGTGTTGACTCATGTAGTGTACGCGATGTCAGAGCCTTTTATGAAGTGATGTCACAATGAGTCAGCGCTTGCGCCGATTTCCTCCGGAACAGCCTGATGTCAACAATCAGCTCTGCATAAGGAGATTCCGAACGTTTTGCGCCGGTTCGGGAAAACCGCGCGTCGGATCGGATCGAGGCCCGGCACTGCACTCCGCGCCGCGGCGGGGAACGCGGGGGGGGGGCGAATCTGAAGCCGGTGGGACGAACGGTTCTCGAGATACTCGGATTACATACAGACACACACGCAGACAGTGATTTGTCGCATTTATAGATAATGTATTACTCTGCATGATACTTAAGACGTCTAAAATAGTTTTAGACAGACGTCTAATAACCGACTATGGCTCACTGGGTTATCAAACAGAGTATTTACCTTAAAGAGGTGGTGCCATAGTTTGTACTTTTTCTGTTTTGTATGTGTCTATGGAGTTAACATTACTCTAATAGACTCCCAGCTGTGGTTATAATGTGCACATTTGTCTTCCCTGTTGTATTTATGGTTACTTCCTGAAAGCTGAAATCCTTTGAGTCAAAAGGCTCGATCGAAAAACACTGAGTTAATGACATCATGAACTCAGCCCCTCCCCTTTTACCATACACCCAACACTGTGGGCTTACTTCAGCTGGGTCACCACCCACCTGACAACCAGGCATACTTAATGAACTGGTGGGTGTGGCCATATAAAAACATAATTTGAACACTTTCTGTACACTTTTTTGTAATCTTCCTCCTAGTAAAATCACAATACCTGATGATCATGTTTTAGGGGGCAAAACATTATGGCACTGCATCTTTAATGTATGAACGCATCTTAAACGTTCCTGTTGCATGCTACATACTGTATATAAAAGGCCAACTCTGGACAATGTCCCGAGCTGATTCGCCAGACATTTTCCAGTGTTTATGTCTGAAAGTGGCATATGGGGAACGATCCAGAGAGCTGTCCCTGTCTGTCAGCAGGCTCTGGCTATTCCTGTCACACAAATCTCATTTGCATAGTTTTCCCAAGATGGCTGCATGGTCTGGGTGATTTGAGTTCACACACTTAAAATGTGCCTACAGTATGTATTTTCAAATAATTATGATTGACAATTTTGATATATTTAGCGGGTATTTTAGAGATGTGTGTCATCACTTTTGCGAGGTAAATCAACTGGTGCTTATACTTTAATTCCCTGTTTGCTTGGCCATTGATAGGATGGTCTGTCCTCTGTCTCACTGAAGCCCGATTCATGTGACACTGTCACGCATGTGACACTGTCGTATGACGGAGTATAATTCAAGCATAAGAAGGAACACTATCCGTTCTATGAAAGCACATTTTGACATTCCAATCTGAATGGAATTATTTTCTGTACACTAAAGCCTGATCTATACTTCATCGTTTGACCGTATTGCTCAGCCAAAGGCAAAGCAAGTGAACTAAGTCAGATTGACTTTCAAATGAAAAAAGAAAATCGTAGGCTACGACAAATTAGCCATTACTACATGCACAGACAATAAATCAACCACCACTGAAGGAATATACAGTTAATCAACAACTGCCAAATAACTTAAAAGGTACACACATGCATACACGCGCACACGCACGCACGCACGCACGCACGCACGCACGCGCACACCATGATATTTCCCTGCAATGTCATATAAAAAAGGGTGGAGTGTCAGAATAAATGGCTGTGGAGGATGGGTGAACTCAAGTTAACATGCTTTCCTAGTTAAATGGAATGGGTTCCTGATGAACCCCCACTGGGGGATTAACAAAAAAAAAACGACTGGAAGGATTCTCAAGACAAGGCCGATACACCAAGCCAGCATCCCCCGACTATGATAGAGGCTGAATATAAAATGCAGAGTTAAACTAAACTTCCATAGTTGAGCTTCCATTGCTTTACCAGTAGTTAGAACTATCATATCCTGCACACAGGATATGAGGGGATAGAGCAGGGGTCTTCAACGTTTTCAGGCCAAGGACAACCTTAGTTGAGAGAACCTTTTCATAGATTCCATATAGTTTCATTGTTTAACAGCACAATCATCATTGTATTTTGGATTCATGTCAATTTGTGTTTTCAGATTTAATCACTTGAACCATCAAGACTTAACTTGACATTTCACTCTGTACTTAGTCTTCTCTTTTTCCCCTCTACGCCAAACCTCTTTGCCGAAAATAGCTGATCTACAGGCTCACAACACCTCGCAGAGCGAGGCATTGTAAGCTTGTAGATCTGCTATTTTTGGCTAAAGTTCTCAGGATATGGACTCTAGGATATTAATATATAAAAGGAGAAAAAAAAATATCACACAAAGATTTGGAGGACCCCCTGTAGTAACTCTGAGGACCCCTTAGGGGTTCCTGACCCTCTGTTGAAGACCCAATGGGATAGAGGGCTGGGGTTATACAGTTAGGCTGTGGAGAGGAGGTGGTGGGATGATTCGGTTTGTTTATCATTTTGTGATGCTGCTATTAAACTCAATTAGGATGACAGATGACATCTAAATTGATTGTAGATGTATAAAGTAAATGTCACTTATAATTAGTTTGTTTGGTGGGGGGCAGCAGCTCTCTGTGTGTGTGTGTTGAGCTTTCGCCATGGGGAGGCTCATTAATTGTAATGTTTATGTATGTCAACCAGCGCACCCTGCAAGCGCTGCTTTGTGTCATAGACAAGCTATGCATATAGAGAGTCTGCAAGCCCTCGGGGGTCCAGAAAAGCATAAGAGCAGGGTGCTAGAGATAGGCCAACTCTGTGTCTGCCACTGCAGAGCAGAGTACAGGGACGTGCTGGCCATTGGGAAAAGCGGGACAACTCCCGAACGGCCGGTTCAATCCCGGCCGGTCCATTAGGAAACATTTTAAAAATAAAATGTCGGCCTTCGTTCCATTTTGGAGGCTGGGCGGCCAACAAAGTAAATCGTCACTGTCGGGCAGAAACCAAGTTTCAAATTTGTATTTTTTTTTCGCAAAGCAAAGCCCTGCTTCATCAAACAAGGCCGTCGCACAAAAGTAGTGAAAACAGCAGATCTACAAGCACACAACGCCTCGCGGTGCGAGGCGTTGTTTGCTTGTAGATCGGCTGTTTTCACTGGTTTAAATCATTTTTAAAATGATAAATACTAAATAAACGGTTTTGGACCTACAAGGTTTCAACCCGACAACAACGAAATATAACTCATGTAATTGGCCCACTGGCTTGTCACTTGTCATGATCTGAAATGGCAAAGTAGCAGCAGCGCTATAGAGAGAGATCTCTCTCTATAGCGCGCAATGAGGGCCTCTCCAACTCTTTTTCCCGGGCTGAATCAGGGGCCCAGCATGTCCCTGGAGCAGAGTATGCCCACGAGCACTTTCAACCACACCTTAACTGGTCTCGCTCAAGTGGCGTACCTTGAGAGTATGAAAACGTACAAAGTAGGCAGTCAAATACCTTGTATCACTCACTGGTGTAAAGTTGTGATGTCAAGTTCCCAAAAAGTGCTAAAACACGACCAACGCAATGTTGTATTTTCATAATCGCATTCATCTTTTTGAATATTTTGTAGACGCAGTAAACTTTGCCACGAGAGCCAAATTCCACTGAACGTACTTTAGGTCTTGGCTGATTTCAACTTGAAAGAATGTCGCAGAATTCATACTGACATGAAGATAATAACCCGAGCAATAAAAACGAGTTTCCAAATGTAGAAATAAATACATTATAATATGATGATGAATTGGGTGTTGTCGGGGCTGTAATCATGTACAGATGGATATCATAGTGTCTATTAGGGTCACCCACCCCTCCTAAACACACAGTTACACATCTCTCACAATGATACTGGCTTCATGAAGAATAAAGCGTTCAATGCTCAGTGTCTTTTTAAGAGGATTTTTGGACTAATGGGTCAAGGAACATACGTATACCCTCTCTGAATGATCTCACAGTGTAAACTCAACCCAGATTATTCCTGTGTATTGGTGACTGGAATGTTATAGTTCTATTATGAAATTACACAAAGTCAGAATCACTCTAGATAAGAGTATCCGCTAAATGTTTATCGTTATTAATGTAATAACAATAAATTGCTACATTTTGTAAACACCTCCTTTTTCCCCCTCTACACAAAATCTCTTTGCCGACAATATAGCCATTAGACAAACACGTCACTTTGCAATGTGTTGTGATCTTGTAGGATATCTGCCTATTATGACACGCCCAGAAAAAGGCACTATATGGGTTCAACTGGTTAATAGATATGACTATACAACTGCTGCAGAGATATCCATCCAAAGAGGTGGGCTGAACCCAGTGCCCTCAGCAAAGAGACAACCCCAAAGCGAATAAAGACTAAAGAGTTCTATGAAACATCTGCAAAAGTAGACACCGGCATTTCGTTGCTGTCGGGCAGAAACTTTGCATCTCCATATTTCAACTTTTTATGTTTTTTTTATAAGTTAATGGCCTACTTTGTCGTACTACAGTGTCACACAAAGGTAGCAACAATATTTTGGCCGTTTGTTTTGAAGTGAAAGTGGTTAAATCTTTCTGTGGGGTGTATGAATGTTGAACTAGTGAAAGGTATTAACAAATAATAACTGCATTGGATCCATTTCCTGAAAAGTAACAGTTTTGGACATACAAGGTTGCCGCTCAACAGTGAATATTTGATAAAGTGGAGAGGAGATGGCCCGTCCTGCGTTTCTGACTTGTGTTGTATTGCAGGAGAAGCAGTGCTCACAGACTGGGGTGTCGCACCAAATTCTGGGCCCTGGGTTCAAGGATTCAACTCACATTTTGTGCTTTAACTATTGAAAAATAGCAGATATGCGAGCTTGTAGATCTGCTACTTTTGAAAAATCGTGTAAATGTGTGCAAGTCTTTGAATATTTCAAATCCTTCTAAGGTTTTTTTTTGAAAGACCTATGTGTCTATGTCAGTGGTGTTCAAACATTTTAATGTCAAGGACCCCCAAAATGATATGTATTTGGCCATGGACCCCCATCTCAAAATATTTAGTTCCAGGGACCCCCCAGAAGCAAAATTTGAGTTACAGATGTTCGTTTAAAAAATATATACATTCAAAGATTTGCTCACATTTTCACGACTTTTCAAAAATAGCAGATCTGCAAGCTCGCAGCGCGGCACCAAGTGCCGCGTAGTGTGAGCTTGTAGATCTGCTATTTTTCAACAGCTAAAGTATAACATAATTAAGGCCCCTCCACCTTGGGCCCTAGTAACTCAGTCCCACTCCCCCCCTCCCCCCCTTGTGACGCCCTGGCTCACCGATCACACCGGTGTGCATGCGTGACATGCATTCAGGCCAGTGGGTTTTCCAGTGCTTTCCTTGGCCAGGTGCAAAGAAAGAAAAGCACTGCCTTGTTTGTTTTGCTGTTTTTTCCCTTCTTGACACAAATCAATCTGTCATTTCTGGCTAGTGCACAGAAAGCATGCTGGGTGAGTATTTGAAGTCAAGAACCAGGTTTGGGGTTTTGGCACGGCCTGATACCAAACTATGCATTATGGCCAACTTGAGTATCTTCAAGTGTCCACTTTATCAAGTCCATGGTGCGCTGGATCATCTGCTTACTATGATTCGGGGTTTTACCGCTGAAAGCTCAGAATTTTCACACTTCATTTAAAAACATTGCATAAAACATTCATGTGCAAAAGAACGTGGTGTGAGTAAACCCCCAATCAATAATAAAAAGCTTTGCTGTAGACTGGAAAGGGGAATGGATATAATTAAATATAACTTCAATCAATACCAAAGCGAAACATATGCTTTACATTTGCAGCATTAACAGATGCTCTTATTCAAAATGACTTACAATTGGGTTCAGTGTCTTGCTTAAGGACACGTGGCTGCCGATGAACACATACTGGCTGCTACAAGGTTTGTACATGTGGCTTGATCTGATGGAAACAGGACAGTCTCTCTGCCTCCCTGCCACCCCTTCAATGAATGTGACTGCAGACTGCAACTGAATGGGACCAGATTTGGAGCATCCCTCGTCACAATTGGAATTGGAATCACTTTGTCTGCCAAGCAGAGTAATGGCACAGGAATTTGTCTTTAGGACTGTGTGGAGCAACAACAAATCGACAACTCATGTAGTTACATAAGTACAAACAGGCACCCGCGGTGAAGAAACAGCAAGACTTTGAATTAATTTGGAAGGGAAGGGTGAAAGAAAGAAAGGCGAGAATTAAGAAAAATCTGAAGCATTGGTTATTGCAGTGTTTCTCAACCTTTTTTCTGCATGGGCACACTTTTCATGTCCCAAGAATCCATGGGCACACCAACATAATACGGAGGTGTAAATATCGTCACTGTCGGGAAGAAACCTTGTATCTCCAAGTTTCAAATGTGTACGTTTCTTTCGCAAAGTAAAGCCCTGCTTCATCATACAAGGCTGTCGCACAACAGTAGTGAAAACAGCAGATCTACAAGCACACAACGCCTCGCACCGCGAGACGTTGTGTGCTGTTTTCACTAGTTTGCTGTTTTCACTAGTTTAAATCATTTTTTAAAATGATAAATACAATACTGGCTTTCAAGCAGTTACAAGGGGCACACTTGACCCTTCTCAGGGGCACACCAAAGGTCCCCAGGCACAGTGGTTGAGAAACACTGGGTTAAAGAAGCATAGTTGAAGCATGATTGCTGCTGCTAGTCCAAGGAAGGAAGTGTAGTGAGTTTAGTCAAAGTTTTAAGTTTCGTTCAGCATGTAGTACATGCATGCTGGTTCCTGAGGCTAAAATGTTGAGATGTACAAAGACTTGTGCAGACATACAAGTAGCATACTTGGCAATAAAGATGGCAGTAATATGATTTACGTCACCAGGTAATGATAAAAGTGTTCCTTTTATTACCTAATCTTACATCACTCAACAAGGCTACAAGGCTATAGTGGTAGCCCAGTGATGCATTGCAACAAATGTAAGAATTGTTATCATAACAAATGATTAATACTTTTATCAAAAGCAACTTACAGTATGCTAATTGCTTACATTTTGCAGATGGCTTCAGCATAGTAATCATTAAGGCATATTCTACCGTTCTCACTCTCACCACTGAAAGCGATTATACTGGAAAGTGAAAGTTTGTTACTGTCTAGAATGGAGATGGATATGTGAAATGCGTTCTGAGCATTGTGGGTCAGATAGGCGGTGCGATCTCCCCCACTGAGCAGTAATCCCAGAGCCTGAGCACGAGGTCTGAGTTATGTGAGAGCTATTCTGGCCCCAGTCTTCAGCAGCACAGGAGCATCATTAACTTTAAGCAACTGCTGTGTGCATAGGAATGTCCCCCCTTCATTCTCCTCTTCAGTTACCCACATTACCCTTGATTTATAAATCAGGCACCGAATATAACAATCTAGAACAGTGTTTCTCAACCTTTTCAGGCCGCGACCCCCAAAATAATCATATTTGACCTGGGGACCCCCCACCCTAGCACAAGCACTTGGAATTGTAGGAGTTGGCATTACATTTAGTTTGACTCGATCTATTCCTTTGTGAAAATACAGTAGCGGATATACATGCTCACAACGCCTCTGAGCATGTAGATCTGCTATTTTCACAATTTCTACCTCTAATATTTGACAATTTGACCAATGTTTGACCAGAGGTACTAAAAAGGTATTTAAAATCCTTAAATTGTCACTTTAGAAATGTGCAGATACCCTGTATACTCTTACAGTATACTGTATGTTGGTCTGTTTACTGTTGAGTGAGACGATGTTAACATTTAGCTAAACATCTGGGGACCCCCCAAAATAATTTGGGGACCCCTCTGGGGGTCCCGACCCACAGGTTGAGAACCACTGATCTAGAAGACTCGTTGTGAGCTTGTAGATCAGCTATTTTCAGTGAGCGACGCTGGCACGCAACCGAGTATAAATTACCCTTCACGGCAAGGGCAGCACATCACATCCAGACAAGTTATCACAGGCAGGCCTACACTGGGGCTTAGGCCTACTGTCTTGTGAAATTCCTCCAAGGTGCTGGAGTAGCATATCCTTTGAATAAGAGATCACAACCCGTGGCTGTGTTAAAGAAATAAAAATAAACACAAGGTGCAGAACGTTAACTTATCTCCTACTGAGTATGTGACGCTTCACTGGTAAAAGACAACACATCTACTGATGTCTCGGTGCTTAATGTTTTGTGTAAATGACTTTGAATTGGCGTGTTGTTGAAAGGTGCAATAAACTTGCCTTGCCTTGAAGGTGAATGAAGTGATGAAGGATGAAGGACTTATTAAGGTGGCAGTGTAGTTTCGGGAGGTGGCTGCTGTTCCTGCCCCCCCGGAAAAAGTACTCGAATGTTTTACTTAAAAGTTGAAGTATCAATACTGCAATGTAGAAAATAGGGTTAGGCTGCACCCACACCAAAGTACCTATGAGGGTGAATTCCCCATTCCGCCAATGTATTTCAATGGAGCGGTTTCATGCCATGTAAAGCAGTGTTTCTCAAACTTTTTTCTGCATGGGCACACTTTTCATGTCCCAAGAATCCATGGGCACACCAACATAATACGGAGGTGTAAATATCGTCACTGTCGGGAAGAAACCTTGTATCTCCAAGTTTCAAATGTGTACGTTTCTTCGCAAAGTAAAGCCCTGCTTCATCATACAAGGCTGTCGCACAACAGTAGTGAAAACAGCAGATCTACAAGCACACAACGCCTCGCACCGCTTGTGTGCTTGTAGATCGGCTTGTAGATCGGCTGTTTTTTCTTGTCAAGTGACTGCTCATGCCAAAATGTTCACGCTTTTATCATAAATTGAAAGATCGTAGCACTTAACTGCTCCGCTAATCTAGAGAACAAGGGAGGTGGAGGATGTGAAGCAGAACAAACAGGTGGGTCATGCGATCGCAGGTGTATTTATGCACTGGTGATTGTGGATGGTTTATGCATTGGTGATTGCGAACAGGATTGTCAGGGATACGTAGAGGGTGGTCTTCACTCCTGAACTGGCGTTATCAACTCAATTTATCATTTCATTCAACCATGTAGTTTCATTTCACACACACACACACACACACACACACACACACACACACACACACACACACACACACACACACACACACACACACACACACACACACACACACACACACACACACACACACACACACACACACACACACATTGACATCTTTGGCCAATCATGATTGTCTCAGGTGTGATTTGGATCTGCTCATACAATAGTTTTCTTTACATAAACAGACCACCAGCAAGGCCCCCCTGGCACTCTGCCTCAATTATCTTAATGCTATGCAAAAGCTCATAATAGTGATAGTTAAATTCCCCACATATCCTTAACCACTTAAACCCTCTTTTCTTAGTCAAATGAACCTGAGTTACAACTGTAATAGGGAGGTTTTTTCCATCTACACCATACATGGGCAACTGGCGGCCCGGGGGCCACATGCGGCCCCCACCTTCACTTAATGCGGCCCGCAGGATAATACCGGAATACTGATATATTTGATTGCTGTTACTATTCCAAACATGACCTGCTTTAATTCGGTCAGTCAATATTAGTAGCTTAATGACTAGTATAGTAGTATTAAAATGTATTTTTTTATGTCCAATGTATTTGTATTTAGGTTCATAAAGTTAACATGACTATATAACAAAATGCATTTGAAATTCGATAAAAATGTTACATTTCAGGATTCCAATTCAAAAACAACAAAAAATTATTCAGGATTCCAATTCAAAAGCAGCAAAAATAGCCGATCTACGACCTAAGCAAATGCGTTTTGAGCTTGTAGATCTGCTATTTTTGCTTCTTTTGTATGAGATACTAGATTGAAAAAGTAGGACGTAGCAATATGCATTGTGGCCCTCTGGAGTGAAGGTGGAAATATAGTGGCCCTCGCCATCATCAAAGTTGCCCACCCCTGATCTACACAAACAAGGCAGCTCTACAAAGCCTGTAGATTTTGGCTGCTATAGCTTGAAGGTTTTGGGTGAATGTGGAACTTTTAGTCCACAGCCCTAATTGTACAGCTGTGCTCACTGTTCACAATAAGGGGCCCACTTAAGGGTTATGGGCACTACCTAATAACTGTCCTCACCTGGAGCATACAGACTATTATTTTTCTTTGACACTTTCCTTGGAATGCCATAGGGTTCATTGCATCATTTCTGTAACAGAGTTAAGAACACTGCAAAATTCTGAGTTCTGACCCTCTCAGAATACAATTATTAAAGGTAGTTCACCCCCAAAATGTATTTTCTTTTTTTTCCTATTGGTTAGTCACGCCATGGAGACTTGAGTTCAATGATATTTTTTTGTATTCGTATAAGACAAAATAATTGATAATAGTAAATGTACCCCCATTGATTCTGGATGGGGAGCCACATAAACCCCTGGATGGGGATCCAAATGCATTTGGTTGAGAATCAATGGCGGTAAATTTAGGTTCAAGGGTCAAGTCAATTTACCCCCATTGATTAGGGTTAATCTCACCCAAATACAATTTTTGTCCTGTCTTAGGAATGCGACAAATACAAAAAAATATTATTGAACTCAAGTCTCCATGGCATGACTAATCAATATTAAAAAAAGAAATGTCATTTTGGGGGTGAACTACTCCTTTAACACAGGCACAGGCAGGTCAGCAGTGGTGACCATGTGGTGGACAAAGTACTCAAACTCAGTACTTGGGGCAAAATATAGATACTGGTGAAGTTGCTCTCAACCGTGAACATTGCTCAGTCAATTATGTACTTGCTTTTATAAATACTTAAAGAGGTGCTGCCATCGTTTTGTACGTTTTCTGTTTTGTATGTGTCTATGGAGTTAAAGTTATACCATGTAACTTTTTTTATAAAACAAATCTTTCTCTCGCTAATTGCACCGTGACAACTGCTCAATGACAATATCTCTATATGAGTATGAGAGAAATGGGGAGAGATGGATGGAAAGAGAGAGAGAGAGAGAGAGAGAGAGAGAGAGAAAGGAGACCCTTGCTGAAATCCTTCTAACTTTTCAAAGAATCTTAACTAATCTTCTTATAGAAGAATCTGAAAGTGTCGATGAAAGTTGATAAAACATCACGTTTATATTATTAATGTGCTATGTTAAACGTTTTTATTATTCAACAAACTCATTTGTTATTTATAATCATTATTCAAATATGAGTGGACATGTCACAATGACTCAGCCATAACCATATACTCAGGAGTTCCCAAAGCAGCTATACGCCCAAATATGGATTGTGTTGTCAATGTGTCATCATGGCATCAGACACAAACAAATCATTCATCTCCATATATGGCCTCAAAAGGGGCCTTGCCCATATATGGCCATAATAATGACATCGGGGTTCTCGATTTATGACCACAAGGACTGAGGACACACAGATCTCATCAGTGGGATCGACGGTGCAACGTAGCCAAACTCCCCATCTCCCATGGCATGGCCTGTTCAGAACCCTGAGAACTCTCAGGCTGCACATCATCAACATGCACTATTCACTAACATGACAAATAGCCATTTACCGAAAACATTATACCATTTATTATTACAACCCATACCAGCATAGATGCCCAACCAGGCCAATGCAGAGCAAGCCACCATTACCTGAGGGGTATGTATTTGAGGAATAATAGTATATCTAACTAGAAAGATGCAATTGGAAATTGCAAGTGTGGTTGCCTGTTCATGTGCAGCTTGACCAATCCTCTCCCCCTTTGACTCAATGGACGTACTCACAAATAAAGTTTATCTAGAATAAGGTTTATCTGGAAAAAATAAAGTTTCCCTGGACTACAGTGTGTTTTGCCCTGTCGGGCAACCACACTAACAATTAATTTAGCGAATGTCTGTCCGTCTGACCATCTGCATGCTGACATCACTGATACTACACAGTTTCGCCGCCATGGTAACCGTCTGTCTGCATGCTGACATCACGTCATACTCTGATGTCATAGTACTGACATCACAGACTGGCCTGGACATGGAACACCATATATGGGTATAAAGATCTGCCCAACGGGCACTCCAACATTACTTCTGAGACTCCTTACTCCTACATTCAATCCCTCAGATACTGTGCACACCCCTGTGGGCATAAAAGAGGGCCAGACAGACAGACGAATGCAACGGGTATTGCACAACTGGACATCAATGGTGACCATTCTGCCCAACAGGCACCGGTCTGGGTTCTTAACATTACTTCTGAGACTCCTACATTCAATCCCTCATAGGCTACTGCGCACACCCCCAGGCACAGGACTCGTTATTAACTAATTTGGAGTTCCATGACATGAAATTATTGAGAACTACTGGTTTATAAATAATAATAAAAGCAAGCTCAAACAAACATCTACACTTTAGAAACAAGCCCAAAAAAACCATAACCCGCTAGAACAAATATTTACTAGCAGCTTTAACGAAAAAGAAGACCAAAGTCGCTTATAATAAGGCTATAAGCGGACATGGCAACGCTGTTCTCCAGTGAAGCAGGGGACCTACAGGGCTATGTGTGGACTCCCCATAGAGCTAAGTGCTACCTGACAAAAAACAGGTATACGCTTGTTATTTCTAAACATTTTTTGTGTGTGTTACAATTTAGTCCCCCGCCCCCCCTCTCTCCCACACCGGTCATGAGAGAGCTTTTTCACCCACACCATTCTTCATGCATGTACAGGGGCGTCACAAGGGGGGGAGAAGTAGGACTGAGTTACTAGGGCCTAAGGTGGAGGGGCCTTAATTATTTTTTTACTTTAGCTATTGAAAAATAGCAGATATACTGTACAAGCTCACAGCGTGGCACCAAGTGCCACGCTGCAAGCTTGTAGATCTTCTAAGTTGTGAAAATGTGTGCAAATCTTTGAATATATGTATTTTTTGAAGCGAATATATTTGTAACTCAAATTTCGCTTCTAGGGGGTGGGTCCCTGGAACTAAATATTTTGAGATGGGGGTCCATTGCCAAATACATATCATTTTGCCGGTCCTTCACGTGAAAAGGTTTGAGAACCACTGTTATTTTCAAAAAAACCTTAGATAGGAATTGAAATATTCAAAGACGATTTTCTTACACGATTTTTCAAAAATAGCAGATACAAGCTTGTAGATCTGCTATTTTTCAATAGTTAAAGCACAGAATAAGGCGTAATAGTGTGTTCCCAGTCTAAATGGGTTAACCCCCCTCCCCCTATTATGAAGAACATTCATGGAGGGCCCGCAGTGAACCCTTGTACCCAGGGCCCATAATTTGGTCCGACGTGCATGCATGTACATCTTGTCAGCCCCTTTACTCCTGGCATTTAGCACTCATGAAGGGATCCAGTGTTTAGCCAGCGCTCAGGGATGACAGATGCCTAACGACATCCATGTACATTCTGCCAAAGCAAAATGCCCTTTCATGGAGAATCCATGCACATGTATGTTAGAGATTATGGATTCAAACATGGCTGAATGGAGATGGATCACCAGACTTTGGGAAACTCCATTTTCTCCGGAGCCCCAATAGTCCAAATATTTAGTCTCTCTATTGTTTAACACATGCAGAGTTTGAAAAGCGCCCCCGTCGTCTACTTATACAGTGTGTCTGTATATAGAGTATGTGATAGTGATAAGCGTGATATATGCTTACGTTTTAGAATTTAAATGTTCAAGTGTCACTGTTCAGAAGTGCAAATCTCTTGTGGTGTGGTTTTTCAACACACAGGTAATTTGTGAATCACACAAATAAATGTGATACATAAAGGGTAACATTTTATTTCAAACCATGTGCATATTTGTATCTCTGTGAGAGAGAGAGAGAATGAGAGTGCATGCGTGCGTGCGTGCGTGCGTGCGTGCGTGCGTGCGTGCGTGCGTGCGTGCGAGATGGGGGGTTGATGTGAAACATCCCGCTGGTTGTTATTAGAAGCGCTATCACTGCTGTCAGGGGGCTTCCTCATGCATTTGAGCAAAAACAGTTATGGAAGGAGAAAGAAAGTGATGGAATTAACAAGGATGGAGGAAAGTTAGGGAGAGGGAGGGAGAGAGAGAGAGAGAGAGAGAGAGAGAGAGAGAGAGAGAGAGAGAGAGAGAGAGAGAGAGAGAGAGAGAGAGAGAGAGAGAGCTGTCCTCACTCCTACATTCAAAGTTTGCTTTAGCAACCACCTATGAGCAAGCTGTCGCTGGATGGCATCACCCCTATAAAGCAGTCAGTGTAGCTGCTACAGAGACACTGGCAGCCTTTATTAAGTCCTCGCCGTTTATTTGAAAATGCCTGCAGAGGTGCAATCTCAAAAATAATTTGGGGGAGAAATCTGCTGGCAGGTTCCATCCGCATGCCTCATTGCTCTGGCATGCTGGCTGCTGTACTATCAGGGGCGTCACAAGGGGGGAGAAAGTGGGACTGAGTTACTAGGGCCCAAGGTGGAGGGGCCCTATTAACTTTAGCTATTGTTGAAAAGTTGTGAAAATGTGTGCACATCTTTGAATATAGTATGTATTTTTTAAGCGAACATTTGTAACTCAAATTTTGCTTCTGGGGGGTCCCTGGAACTAAATATTTTGAGATGGGGGTCTGTGGCCAAATACATCATCTTCAGGGTCCTTCACATGAAAGGGTTTGAGCACCACTGACATGGAAACATAAGTTTCTTGAACACATTTTCAAGATTTTTCAAAAATAGCAGATCTACAAGCTTGCAGTGCGGCACTCGGTGCCGCGCTGTGAGCTTGTATATCTGCTATTTTTCAATAGTTAACATTCATGGGGGGCCCGCAGTGAATCCTTGTACCCAGGGCCCAGAATTTTGTGTGACGCCCCTGTGTACTATAGAGGTAGTCTCAGTAAAGTTACACAAAAGTACAACCTTGCCGAGACTTCAGATGATAAGACTGTACAATCTTCAGTGTTAAATTAACTCTGAGAGTATATGGAGTTACAAATGCATAAGTTAACTATAACACTTTTACTGTAGTATCCTTTTTACTTGTCATTTATATGTTTTGCCAAATGCATTTGGGTCTCCATCCGGAATCAACAGACAAAGAGTCTCCTCAAATCATTGGCTTCAGAATATTATTGAACTCAAGTCTCCATGGGTTGAGCAATCGATAGAAAAAAAGTCATTTTGGGGGTGAACTACTCCTTTAAGTCATCAAAATGTGGGGGACATGTCTCCATTCCGACATTGACTTCTTATTGTCGGAGTGGCAACACTTCCATAGAGGTTAGGGTTAGGGTTAGGGATAGGGTTAGTGAAAGGAGACATGTCTGAATGGAGACATGTAACCACATAAGTAAATGTTCTAATTCTTTTCTGATACAAATGTCTATTCATTTACAATGTTTTTCCCTGCACCACCATCATGACATGCTTCTGATGAAACTGCAATTTCCTCTTCCCCTGGACTGAAATCAAGAAGGTAGACATCCTGGAGAACACTTTGAGGTGAATGGTAGGCTAGTCTCTGGTTGACACAGCTGTAAATTACATTAGCTTAATACCTTTTTTAAGCTAACAAGATTATATCTGTGTGTGTGTGTGTGTGTGTGTGTGTGTGTGTGTGTGTGTGTGTGTGTGTGTGTGTGTGTGTGTGTGTGTGTGTGTGTGTGTGTGTGTGTGTGTGTGTGTGTGTGTAAACACACTTGTCATCTGCTGCAAGCATTTACAGAACAATGGCATACAAATTAATGGCAATTTAAATGTCACACCTTCTTTTGTCTTCACCAAACAGAACTAGGCAGGAGATGGCCAATTTGCTTAAGCTTATGAGCTTCTAATTAGATTGAGTATGTTGCTATAATTGTTATTGTTGTGTTCTGTCAGTTTTGCGGACCTTGCCACAACAGAATGTTGCTGCTTGTATACCTGTACAGTATGAGTGACACATACATTCTGTTGATTTGATGAATAGTTAAAAACTTCACAACTAATGTGATCTGTAATTAAAATACAGTTTTTGCTTTCATCTTAGGTCTGACATTTGGCACATAATTTAATGTTTGTATTTATTTTGCTACAGTCTTGCCACATGTTTTGCAAACGACCATTTGTCATTTAAGACAGTGGTCCTCAAACGTTTTCATTTCAAGGACCCCGATATTGACACTTATTAGCCCGCGGACCCCCATTTGAAAAGATAAGCCATGCAGGAACCCCATATAAGAAAATATTTTTTACAGCTCTAGTAGTGATTCTCAACCATTTTAATGTCAAGGACCCCCAGTTTGACATGCATTAGGCTACGGACCCCCATTTAATGGCATTTCTATCTCTAGGACCCCAATTTATACTGTAAAATATATTTTAATTTAACTCTGAGTACAAATTGAACGAAATGGACCCTAATGGGTCCATTTGGTTCCATTTGGACTACACTCTCTGAGTTACAGACCCCTAGGGTCCGTTTGGATCCTAACTATCATTTATCTGGGGATTGGGGACCCCCTGGAGCTCCCTCAAGGACCCCTGCCCCTCTTTGAGAACCACTGAGTTAAGAGATTTTATTTTCGTTGAACGGTCAGGTCAGGTAGTTTGTTTTGACAAAGGAAGGAGAAAAGAGTAATGAAGGGGGGGCAGGGAGGTTGGTAATTGAGCACTTTGATTGACACAAGAGTGCCAAAAGGCACAGGCGCTCTCCGATTGGCCGAGGCGTGCTTTACAATCTCCCCTTGTTTCTAAGCTGCTCACAGAGCAGGCAGTACTCTCAGTCAGTCAGTTATCCTCGCAAGCTGCAGGAGCCGCACACACGCCGGAGGAGAGCACAGCAGAGCAGCCTGCTGCTGTGGACTAAACAACTGAAACACCAAACCTTCTTCCAAACTAACATTTATCAGCTGGACATTTATCTTTTCCCCTCCCATCTCAGGCAAGTGTGTTGCTTTTTAGTTAGCCTATATTTTACATAGTGCCTTTTGTCTTCTTTTTTAAACTCCTGGTTACAAAAACAAACTAAAGAAAAGAAAAAACAATCATGAGGTGGTCTACTGAACCTTCGTGGAGAACGATCCCCCTCGTTCTGACAGTGGCTCTGCTGTCAGCGTGCAGCGGCGACGCCTCAGAGTACGAGTACCTGAGCTGGAAGTCGGACATGTACAACGGGGGGCGCAGCTATGGCAAGCCTCCCCAGTGCGTGGACATCCCCGAGGACCTGCGGCTCTGCCACAACGTGGGCTACAACCAGATGCTGCTGCCCAACCTCCTGGAGCACGAGACCATGGCGGAGGCCAAGCAGCAGGCGGGCAGCTGGGTGCCCCTCGTGCACAAGAACTGTCACCCGGGCACGCAGGTCTTCCTCTGCTCGCTCTTCGCGCCCGTGTGCCTGGAGCGCCCCATCTACCCGTGCCGCTGGCTGTGCGAGGCGGTCAGGGACGGCTGCACCCCCATCATGGAGTCCTTCGGCTTCCCCTGGCCCGAGATGCTCACCTGCGACAAGTTCCCCCAGGACGACGTGTGCATTGCCATGACGGGGCCCAATGCCACGGAGGCCACCAAGCCCACAGGTCAGTCACCAAGTCTACGCAGTGGATCGTTCTTTCTTTCTTTCTTTCTTTCTTTCTTTCTTTCTTTACCACTTTCCATGGTGATTGATTGATTGATTGATTGATTGAATAGGCTAGTAGTAGCAGAATTAACAGTTTGCAATAGAAAAGAGTAAAGTTTCATGACCGCACAAATAGCTAATGCACAATGGGGCATGCCAAGATAGGTTTCTGTTTCTATTCCAGTGTTTCTCAAACTTTAAATTTTCAAGGTCTCCCCTTAACTCTGACAGTGTACAAATGGAACCAAAAGAAAACGAATCCGTTAGGGTTCATTTGGTTCCATTTGGTACACTGTCAGAGTTACAGACTTGTATGGGCCAATTTAGACCCCCCCAAAGGAACCCACACAGAGTCCACTTTGAGAACCACTGGTCTATTTCTAAAGTTAAAAATAAAAAAATAAACTAATTATAATTTATAAGTGGACCAAGCCTTATCATGCAGCAACTCGGAAGTATTGATTGTAAGTGATTATGTATTGTCAAGGAAGAGTGCATGGGCTACTTAACTGAGATAACAAAATAGCCAGCACTTTTGCCACAGTGTAAGAATTGACACCCATACAGCTCAATGACCATGAGAATGTTGTTACAGAGGTTAAGGTTTGTTTGCAGATGCAAATCCCAACACAAACAAATCATGTCCAAACCTTTTGGGTGGAATTTACCCATGACTCCTTGCAATTGATCCCCCACCCAAACTCATTATAATCACATTTTGAGTCCCATAAGCTCTGACCTTCGCAATGGTGTGTGTATATTAATGTGAATAATGCCTACATCTGAAAAAATGGTTATGTTGTAATATAGCAAATTCTCAACAGATGGTAGTCATTTATTTCAAGGTGTTCTGCTGGAGTTGGAGGACAATGCTGGGAGGCGGTCCAGCAAGCACACAAGCAAATACCTGCATCTAATAACTCATTTCATGCTGACCTGTCAATGGCCAATAAAAAAAAATATATATGAAGGAACAATGAACACCATGCATAATTCCAAAACCAGATTGTAGGGATGTGACGATATGAACATTTCATATCACGATTATTGTGACAAAAGAAATCGCGATTTATGATATTATCACGATAATCAAAATATCCCCATTATCCTGAGGCGGAATATTTGACACAGACATTTGGTAGAGAGTAGGGGGAAAAAAACGGTATCAAGTAGGCCTTATAAGTACTTTTTAACAATTATAGAGGGTTGAAGTGGTACTGGATATGCAGCTTGGCAAATAAGCGCATGACGGAGGACGATATCGCGATAAATTAAATCTCCACGATACGATTATCGTGAGTCTTTTTTACCACGATAAACGATAATATCGCTTATCGTCCCATCCCTACCAGATTGTGCAAATAATGACACAGAGAGAGGGAGGGGGGAGAGAGAGAGAGAGAGAGAGAGAGAGAGAGAGAGAGAGAGAGAGAGAGAGAGAGCGCAAAATAAATGCAAGCCAGGGTGGATATGGCAGAGTTAGAGCCAATAGATTCTAAATAATGCTTTCAAGGACATTTTACCCCCCACCCTTACAAATCACATTTCTCACTAATGGTTTCTTGGCTGGAGATTTCTGAACCCTGTTGGGATTTTGTGTCTCTCGGTATGAAGTGAAGCCTAAACTGAGTAGTCTCAGACACCTCACGCTGAATGAGGGAGCAAAACCTTAACACAGTCCAGGTTAAGTTGTGTTTTCCGTTTCTGAGCCAGATTTGACAAATGCCATGGCAACCGCTGAAAAATGCACAAAAACAACATGCCCGCGGAAGAAAATACCTTGGGAATTCGAATTAGATTTTGTTGGAAAACGCGTGTTATTGTTCAACACTTGAGGGTTGTGTTTTAGAGCCGCGTCAGTGACTCCGGCACAGTGGTTCACCAAACAGTGGGCCGGGACCCATTTGTGGGTCGCGGACACATTGGTATGGGTCCCTTAATTTCTGGTTTCTTACATTTTGTTATTATTTCAAGATTTTTATGAATATTGAATTTTGAATAAGATTTTTTGTAATTTCATTAATAAATACAATAAAAATAGAAGAAATTCCATAAATTAGACATAGAAGTAGTGAAAATAGCTGATCTACAAGCTCACAACACGGTGTGAAGCCACGCGTTGTGAGCTTGTAGATCTGCTGTTTTCACTAACCGATCTAATTTTGCTTTTGGGTAACGAGCTAAGACGAACCACTGCTCTGGCAGCCCTCAGTGTCTTCCTGAGAGTGGTTTATATTTGTTACCTTGGTGAGGTAATACTGGCGCAAAGGGAAATTACAAGTTGCTTCATTCAATCACGCCTATAAATCAGGGGGTTTTTCCATCATCCGCTTCAATATAAACTATGACAGCACAACTCAAATTACAGAAATATATCAATGTATCCTAATCCATTTTGAACATAAACATCACAGTGATTGATGGCAACAGGTAGAGAGGTCTCCTTCTGCAGTAGTGCTGCTATTACACAGCAGTAAGGCAAGTCCTGGATGTCTAAGCTTGGGGGTGGAGAGGTGAAGAGTGGAGTGGTAGCAGTGCTGGTAGAGGCTGACTGACACGGAGGTATGGACGGGGGCCCGGTTTCCCGAGAAAGGCCCCTTTCTGGAGGCTGCAGGGACCACACAGGGATCCGTGGCCCCCAGACGTCACCTGTTATCATTCGTTGTCAGCGGCCAGTGATAAATAAACTGTTTGCACCCCCAACCCAGCAGGACACAGGCTTTTGGGTTGTTTAAAGCCTCTCAGGGGGAGGCATCTCCCATCTGCTGAGTTAATGTGAGAGGTTTTTTGTTTTTGTTTTCTTTTTTCAATCTCAATTCACAAACTTTGATTCAACTGCTGAATATTCATTCCTTTAAGAGTGCAGATGCAATTGATAGCTCCTTTGTATGATCAATGGGGCTTAAATGACCATATCGACGGTCTGGCATGTGTAGCCTATTCACTATGCCTCACCGTATACTGTACTTTACATTACTGCTGCAGACCAGTTTGCATATGTTAGTTTTTTCTGATTTTAGAAGAAAGCAGCCTTTGGATTCTAGTCATTTCAGTGCAGTATGAAAATCAACGTGCATATACCAAATTGAGAGAGGGGAAAAGATGAGAACGTTTGTTCGTACACACTCAGAGTTATATAGACACTGAGGATTTGACTGTGTCATCGCACTAATGGATGCTAACAGAAGTAAGCAAACAGTGCTGACCACTAGCTGCAGAAATAGACTGGTGATAATTGGTTTAAATGAGAAACTAAAAGGGAGAAGTGGACCCTCTCAACTCTCCACAGTGTTTGTTTTCACAAGCTCTTTACACCTGGGTGTTACTTTCACAAGCTTTTGTCAAACACATGTAATAGACAACTGGCAAGCATAGCAGAACACAGAGTATAGGATAATGTAGACTTAAATGTGTGTTTTTTTAAATGTGTGTTTTTGCAATACATTTTATTTACACAATATTCATGTTATTTAGATAGTTGTTGCTAGTTGCTTAAAATGTCTCAATGTCTATGGAATTTGTTATCTTCATATGGATCCAAGTTTGCTAAGCAAGCTCAGCTGTTTTGGCGTAGAAGAATCAATCACTCCAAGTAGAAAAAAGTTATATGAAATCATGAAATATTCACGGATATGCCTCTAGACCAAACCTCTTTTTGGCAAAAACACATTTTGGCTCGTTGACCATAGTCAAGAGTCAACCATTACTGTAAATGAAATGTCATAACATTCTTGATAGAATATTGCCATCGAGGTTCTGCTTTTCCTCCCAAGATTCTAGCATTTATTCCTCTTCCTGGTGCACTCTGGGAAGATGCCATTTCTGACCATGGTTAAAAAATTACATCTCAGGAAACACTAAGTGATGTGCATATTTACAATAAACAGTATAAGTATAGATGTGTTTACTTTTATCTGGCCTGATACATTTCAATACAATGCATAAATGGCATATATTTCTTAAATCTAAGAATGGGTGACAAATTAGCTGTGCGACATTATAATGTAAGTGACGCCAAGTTGGCAAGGTTGCAGTCTCACTGTGCCAAAGTATCAGGGCCCAGGGGCCACTTTAATGTATAGTGTAGATCTCAGAAACGGGCATGTGAGCAGAAGGTCATTGGTTCAAATCCCATACTGGCTGGGAAAGTAAATGAGAGATGCTGTACTCCCCCTCAGCAATTACCAGTGAGCTGCCTTTGAGCAATGCAGTTAACCCTCAATAGCTTTAGGGGAACCACTCATGTGCCAACAGTAAGATTGCGGTTGTACTAACTAAACAGCTCCCAGGTATGAATGTGATTAGCTTTGTGAATGTTAAGTGCACTCCTTCCAAAGCGAACCTTCTGGACAAATTAAGCAACTATTCCCTGAAAAAAAGAAAGAAAAAAAAAAGAAGAAAAAAAACAACAACACACAATGAAATCCTTAAGTCAGTGGTTCTCAACCCAAATTATTTTGGGGGGTCCCCGAGATGATTAGCTTAATGTGCAACACTGTTTTCTCACTCAACAGTAAACAAACCAACATACATTTTAAGTTCATAGAGGGTATAGTAGGGCTAAAGTGACAATTTAAGGACCTTTTTAATACCTCTAAAAGGACAAATTAAACATTGGCCAAACTGTCAAATATTAGAGGCAGAAATTGTGAAAATAGCCGATCTACATGTTGCGAGGCGTTGTGTTGCGAGGCGTTGTGAGCATGTAGATCTGCTATTTTCACAATAGAACCGTGTTATACAAAATGTAATGCCTCAACTCTTAGCGCTCGTCAGGGTGGGGTTAAAATATGATTATTTTGGGGGTTGCGGCCTGAAAAGGTTGAGAACCACTGCCTTAAGTTACAGTGTCCATAGTCTTAAATAATTATAAGACTGTCTATCTCAGTGTAGGTGGATGCAGTTTTTACTGCAGCGCCCGAGTTACAGCCGGCTATAAAAGCTGAGGACATTCCTGACTGAGGTCAGGTCATCAGGGTTCTGACCAGCTTCTCAGAGCACAGAACTAAGAGTTTTACTGTCAAAGACAAGATAATATCTCCACACAGACACAGTGTATTGGTGGAAAGCACAACTGACCCAATGCATGAAGGATTGGAAAGTGGGAAACACGGGCTGGTTTGTCAGTGGTTCTCAACCTGTGGGTCGGGACCCTCAGGGCGGTCCCCAAATAATTTTGGGGGTTCCCCAGATGATTAACTTAATGTGAAATATTGTTTTCTCACTCAACAGTAAACAAACCAACATAAAGTTTAAGTGTATAGATGATATGTGCACATTTCTAAAGTGATAATTTAAGGACTTTTTAATTGTCAAATATTAGAGGCAGAAATTGTGAAAATAGACGATCAACATACTCACATCGCCTCGCAACACGAGGCCTTGTGAGCATGTAGATCTGCTATTTTCACAATAGAACCGTGTTATACAAATTGTAATGCCTCAACTTAGTGCTCGTCAGGGTGGGGGGGTCCCCGGTTAAAATATGATTATTTTGGGGGTCGCGGTCTGGAAAGGTTGAGAACCACTGGTCTAAATGCTTTTGTACCTGTGATGATTTCAGTTCCTTTCTAAAGGAGAGATGACTGTTTTTCAGCCCCTATTCCAAATCCCTTTAGTTGTTTTAGATGTGAGTGTGATATCCGGCCAATCTTCTGTCTGTGCTATTAACTACAAAACTCTGTTTTAACCCCCCCAGGTTATTCACCCATCTGCCCTCCATGTGACAATGAAATGAAAACAGACGCCATGATGGAGCACATGTGTGCCAGTGAGTTTGGTAAGTGCCCTACCAACACACACACACACACACACACACACACACACACACACACACACACACACACACACACACACACACACACACACACACACACACACACACACGTGCATACGGGACATGCACACACACACAAAGTGACACGCACAAAACATGCAAAAACATGCCCCACTCTATTTTTACTAATCACCTGAATTTCATTGGTCAACACTTGATATCCCATTATATATTTACAAAAACAACACACACACACACACACACACACACACACACACACACACACACACACACACACACACACACACACACACACACACACACACAAACACACACACACACACACACACACGCTCATACACAGTAGCATGACTGTACATCACTCACCCCTCCCGTCTTAAATCTTCAAAGTGATTATGGTCTTTACACAAACACGCTTAAAGCATTTAAGCATCAATGTTATTCTTTGGGTGTGCTTATGTGACCACACATGAATTCTTCGATTCCAGTTAAGCTAAAAAAGCTTTCATTTGTTTTCATGCCTGTGATGATCAGTGCGGTTCATTGTACAGCACAGCCGTTCTTTGTATTTCTCTTTAAAGTGGGGCCCTCAGTGAGATCAATGAGGCTAATCTGTTGTTACTGCAGAAAAGAATCCCCATAAGTTTGCATAAAGGTAAGTGGGGAGAAAGAAAAGGCATAGATCAGACTCCCTAAACATGGCAGGTTTTAGTTTTTAACCCCTGAACTGAAGTCACGGTTCATATGTGCTTGTTAAACAATAATATTCTCTAACTAATGAATTGGGGTCACTAAGAGGGGCCCTAAAACCTTTATGTAGAAGGGCTTTGTAGCTGTAAAATAGGATGTTTGGTCTACGGTCTGGTCTGCCTGTAGTTTCAAGAATGCCTCTCCTTCAGTTTACTTCCAGCAGTCCACGGCTGGGGGTCAGTTCACTGTCAGTTCAAACAGCTTGACTTGTAAAACGAAGCAGCTCTTCATTGGTTAATGATGGGACGTTCAGTTTCAACTATTTCATTCAGTTTTAGCATGAATTAACTTTTCTTTTTAATTATAAAATTGGTTTTTCAGTTTTTAGAATTTCAAAGAAGAACAAAGAAGACCCATTTTAAATCAATGTCTCTATTGTTTTGATTTTGGTTTGGAAAGTAAACGGACCATAGCCTGAACAAACAGCAAGGTAATGGGTTTGGCAACATTGGCTTCCATCCGCAACAACGATTACATGGCAAATGTTGCCTTATTATTTATCATGGCTTTCGAGGGGAGTGATAAACTTTTGCTCTAGTCATAAAGTACTATAATCCTAGGAAAAAAAGACAAAACCCACTGATGTTACGGTCGAGGTTTTGATATATGCATGTTTTGGGCATGTTTTCAGGAGGTTTTTATTTGTTCGTCGTCAGGGGCGTCACACCAAATTCTGGGCCCTGGGTACAAGGATTCACTGCGGGCCCCCCATGAATGTTAACTATTGAAAAATAGCAGATATACAAGCTCACAGCGCGGCACCGAGTGCCGCGCTGTGAGCTTGTAGATCTGCTATTTTTGAAAAATCTTGAAAATGTGTGCAAGAAACCTATGTCAAGGACCCCCAAGATGATATGTATTTGGCCACGGACCCCGATCTCAAAATATTTAGTTCCAGAGACCCCCAGAAGCAAAATTTGAGTTAGAAATGTTCGCTTAAAAAAATACATATATTCAAAGATTCTCACACATTTTCACAACTTTTCAAAAATAGCAGATCTACAAGCTCGCAGTGCGGCACTCGGTGCCGCGCTGTGAGCTTGTATATCTGCTATTTTTCAATAGATAAAGTTATTAGGGCCCCTCCACCTTGGGCCCCAGTAAGTCAGTCCCACTTTCCTACCCCTTGTGACGCCCCTGTTCGTCGGGCTCCAAACCTCCGGCAGTTCCAAACTGAATTCCAAGTGCCAGGCCAGGGAAACATGGACCATGGTGTATTGGAAACAGACTTTTTTCCAGTTCTCAGGAAAGTTAAAAGTTGTATTTATTTAACGAATTGCCCGGTTGTTTACGCTGTGGTGATGGGACTTGCTTTTCATTCCACATCCTTGGTTTGCCAAGAGCAGAGTGGCACATTATTGGCTTGTTTCTTCTCTGATTGAGACAGATGTTGTTTTGCTTCCTTGTCATAAGCCTCTTAACGCTTGACGTCTGACAATACACAGATTGCCTCAGCATGGGGACTAACAATGGTTGTTGGACAAACCTCATGCCACTGACATCCTCACAGGTTGAAACCCACAAGGGACAAGCCTTCCACGGAATGCAGTAAACAGTTCGATGAGACGAATATGGATTATGATTTCCTCTTAGTGGGTAAACAAGCAATACATATGTCGGCAAAGTATTTTGGTTCTTGGGCTTATGCTTGGCTATAATATTTTTTCTCCCCTTATATTGGGTCTGGAGGCTTTTTTTGAGATTTTGTCCGAGGATAAAACTGTGATGGAACTGACCATGACTGAAGCAGACTGCAACATTAAGAGTTAATGTCTGTGTCGAGAAAAATATGTGCTGTGCAAATACAAAAATCTGGAGATCTGTTTTTATCCTCCCAACAAAGGATTAGGGCACTGCGCTCATTGTGATTTCATTATGCTAGTGCAGGCTTGACTAAGAATGGGCAACAGTGTTTGGCACATTTAGGAGCCCAAAATCCACACAGAAGGGCTGGCCTGTTTTGTTATGTTGATAGTTATAATACCTTTTTTGCCTTTATCATTTATAACAGTGGCATAGCCTGAGGCTATGTTCAAACTAATCCTCTTCACAGTTGAGGAAAACCACAGGGAGAATCAGTGACTTGGTATTTATTAATCTCTGTGGACCAATCATGTGTAAAATATGCCTTTCTGGCAACACATTGGCATTTTTGTCCACTGAAAACTTCAATTCCTGGAAGCATCTTGTTGCGAAAAAGTCTGTTCTCGTTTAAGTTAGAGGTTAAGTGTCAAGTTGTTTTTTTGTTATAATGTGTGCTGTTTGTTTGAAGTCCTACAAAGTTGCATCCCTTCTCCACACCCTTGACGTTCTTTTTGTGACTTAATCTAGTTTTTACTGGAAAATGTAGAGGCATGGCAGCTTTTGATTAGAGGTGATTGGAAAGGTGTTGCTTAAAGTAGGACATAAAGTACAACGTGTACAATGTTTTAACTATAAAGGCAGTGTAATCAAATAAATAATGAATGAACAGTAAATAAATAAACGTGTAGGTAAAATAATGTACAGGTAAACCAGATGAAAGAAATGACTGTCTTTCCTCCAGAATATCAATGTGTATAATACAGTTAAATACAGTTTACCTCTCTAATAGGTCATGTACTTTCGAGTGTGCAGCAATAAAATGTGAGCAATATGTCTCTGCTAGTTGCTTTGCTTCTGTTTTTTTATGATTACTAGTGGAATAAAGCATTAGCAAAGTATTACTGTAATTTGCAATAGTTCTGTTCCTCTTGAGGTGACTAAAGACGCTCCCTAGCTTCTTGAGACCCCCCTCCCTTCCCCTTGCCTTTTAGCCTGTGAGTGGTTTATGGTACATACCACTCAACACTTTGTTCCCACCCCCAATTTATCTCTGTGCTTAAGGTTTTTATGGCACCTCATTTTCACAAAACACACCAGAGCCCTTCAGGTAAATCTCTCTCTCTTTACTCTACTGACAGCTATAGCTTTGTTGTTGTTGCCAAACGGCTCCATCCCCATCATCCCCATGCCCCATAGAGTAAACAGCAAGGCAGCACAAGTGGGCCCGGCCCTGCACCGGAGCAGACTGATCACCTTGGTTTATCGCAGGGGTTCTCAAACCTTTTTAGGCCGTGACCCCCAAAATAAACATATTTGAACTGGGGACCCCCTCCCTGACAAGCACTTGGAATTGTAGGTAGGCCTATTACATTTTAATGTGACTCTGTTCCACAGATAAATATTGTGAAAATAGCTGATCTACATGCTCACAACGCCTCCCAACGCGAGGCGTTGTGAGCATGTAGATTGGCTATTTTCACAATGTTCGCCTCTTGCTTACTTCATATTTGACCATGTTTGGCCAGTCTGGTATTAAAATGGTCTTGAAAGTCCTTAAATTGTCACTTTATAAATGTGTATACCCTGTATACACTTATACTGTGTGTTGGTTTGTTTACCATTGAGTGGGGGAAAAAAATTACTTTAAGCTAATCTTCTGTGGACCGCCCAAAATAATTTGGGGACCCCTCTCGGGGTCCCGACCCCACGTTTGAGAACCACTGGTTTATCGGATCAGACTGTGTGTTCTGTAAGGTTGGGAACAGGCCTGGCAGGGCAGGCGTGTGCCCCCACCCCTCCACCCCCTTCTGTTGGGGTTTATAACACCCTTGGAGCTTGGGCCGGGTGTGTGGGTCATCCCCTCTTAACCTGACAAAGGAAACCCAGGTCAGGGGTCAGGGACAGAAAGGTTAAAGGAGAATTGCAGCGGAATAGACATTCTTGTTTGTTTTTTTTATTCTGGTAAACAAGGCAGTAGGGGTGTAACGATACATTTTAATAGCGATTCGATACATATCACGATACATGGTTGACGATACGATACATGGACGATATTGGTTAATTCATGGCGATACGATACAATTCGATTCAATGATTTAAAATCGATATAGTAACTATTTAGCAAAGAAATTAAATATGTGCGAAAGTTGTGGGCAGTGCAGGTTTATAAGGGAAACATGTATTATTATGGATATAAATAAGTAAACACAGTGATTCTCTGCCAAATATATGGACATTGTATATTGACAAACCTGCACCTTGACATGAACCCAGAGATTACACACATTTATCGATAGACCAGTGTAGCTATATGGAAAGGAAAAGTAATTAAACCCCTCCTTTTCATTTTTTCTTCTTAGAAATGCTAAATGCAATGCAAAAGTAGGTAGTATCGATACAATCGATTCTTTTCACTGCCGATTCGATACGATACAAATTCAAACGATACGATTCCATTTTAGCTGTTTCCATTTCGATATACTTCGATTTTTTAAGTTAAAAACAATATTTCGATGCAGTTACTATTATCGTTACACCCCTACAAGGCAGTCCTGTGATGTCACTGAATGATGATTGAAAGAATATTTCATGCTCCCATCCATGAATGGTATTTTTCCTGTTTTAAACATTACAACCTTTTTCATAATTCTATACATAAAGAAACTGTCACTGTGCATATTTGCATTGCTTCACACTACATACTACCTCTGTGTTGTTTGGCAGTGCAACAGAGTTGTCTTGCATACTGTACAAGTTACAAGATTCGGACCTCACATACAGTGAAGGGACACTTCCAGACACACCACCATTAAAGACCACCTACCGGGGGGGCATGAGATGAAAATAGCTATTTCAAAATAGTTGTGAAAATTATAGTTATGGGTGCCTCATTTTCAAAACACAGGCCCCAGAATGTACAGTATTTCAACAATGCAGATAAAGAGGAAATATTATGCACCTGCACGCTGGATACTCTTAATTCCATATTGTATGCACTGTGCCAATACATACACTACATTTTGGAACTCAGTAATGGGCAAATAACACATTCCATTATATTCCTAGCCAAGAATCCCAACCAACTCTTCCTCCTTCAGTAGTCTTAATTATTCATGCACCATTACTGGTCACTGTACAATTTGGCTGAGGTGGAGATTATTGCAAACAGCACAAGGTGCAAAGAAAGTTCAACAATAAGGAGTCTAGGGATTATAAAGCATGGAGGATTTATCCAGATGAAGTGTTTTCAGGGGTGGCCTGGGGCCTCTCTTTTATGAATCACTAATTATAAGTGCTGCCCATTTTGATCTGTTTGAACACTAAGCCTCCTCATTCTGACTGATCCAGGGACCATGAGCAGAGAGGGGATAATCCTTACCATGCGCACTGTTAATACTGGGGAAAAACAGCACTGTTCACTTTAATTGGCAATGGGAAGATGCATGGGTGAGGGAGCAGATGAACCAGAGCACCAGTCCTTTTATTTGTTTTAGATTGGTCAGTAACATTTCACTGTATAATAGATACACTCAAGCAATGAACGTGCTGTGCTGTGAGAGAGCAGGATATTCTTGAAACTGTCAAGAAAATCACATAAAAGTTATGGTTTATCAGCTTTAAGCTATGTCACCTCTCACCTGCACAACATGAACAGAACTTATGTTCAACATAAGGACATGTCCTGCACTGTAGCTCACAAGACATTATCTTTGATGTTGCTCTGCACCTTATCGTTTAGATCAATGCAGTGGATTTGAAGTACCATGTCACAAGGTCAGCTCTTATCCCGCAGAAAATATGCAGGAAATAAAGAGATATGTGCAATATATAGAGGCAGATGTATAGACTAGAGGGAGGGAGATTTGGACGGGAAAATCCCAGTTGTCCGGTGTCCCAGTTGTCCGGTGTCCCAGTTGGGCGAACAGACTGTAATTATTGTCCACGACATTGCAAGCGGCCGAGCGCCGCAGGCGCGAGTGCCCGCAAAGAGCGGGCCAGTGCCGCGCGGCCGGCGGAGCGCCGCGTGAGTTACGAAGCCATAGTGAATGCAATCGTTATATTTATGCGCACCATAAACGCATGAATGGGATGAAGATCGCTTGCTTTACAGTCTGTTCGCCCAACCACTGGGGCTGACTCGTGTTCTGATTCTTAAAGGGGAAGCAGAGGAAACAAGGAGATTACAAAGTTAAATAGAGTTTAATGAAAGATCGGGTACCCGTGGTTAAATCAGAGTGAGGTTTGGAGATTAACTGGTGGCACTGGGATATAGGAGGCTCTCCTGTAACTGAAAGATCACAGGTTCACAGACCGATCCCTGCTGCCAGTGTATGCAGGGGACCTTTTAAAAATACTGTATGTTTACACTGTATGCCTTTGTTAGTCTCTAAACCTTTTTATGATTAATATGTTTTTAAAGTACCAGTATGTGTTGTTAAACTTGTTATATACTGTGTGTCCATTGTATTTGTCTTCACTTTCATTGAAAGTATAGAAGTCAGGGTGTGGATTTATGACCAGATGAAGAAATCTGGGTAATCTGCGAGTAATGCTCCAGGCCCCTTTCTACAGCTACTGCTGAAGTGCCCTCGAGCAAGACACTTACAGTAAATGTTCTAGTGGAAGTGCTTAGTCACAGACAGGAGTATGTCTATGCTTGTTGGGGGATTAGAGCTGCTCAATGTCTACCAGTACTGTACTTGTAAATGAGTGTGACTGGAAGAATGTGCTTAAATGAAAGAGTGAGAAGCAGGCTAGTGCTGAAAAGGAGTGCGCATGTTCAGCAAACCCTTCACTGTAAGGAACTAACAATAAAAAGAAAAAAAAAGAAAAACTAAATTGTTAAAAGAGAATATTGATGGATTCTTTTGCATTTCAGTCAGTCCTCATGACATAAAGAGATGTCTTTGTCATACCCCGACCCTAGGTCATCCCCCATTCCTTTACAGAATTACAGTACTTAACCATATCTTCTTCTCCCCGAGGAGAGAATGCTCAGATTTGTCACTGATAGCTAATAGAAACTAAACATTCTTTTGTCCCCCTTTTATCCAGAACGGAGAGTATAGGCACTGTTCTCTCCTTATGTTTTTATTAACTGAGACAGATACTGTGAAAGTTGAGAAGGAGAGAGAGCGAGAGCATGAGAGCAGCACAGGAAAGCACTGACGGGATTCAATCCTTGGCTGGCCTGATCAGCTCTATGGGTTCAGCAGAGATTTGTGCTGCACAATCACTGGCCAAAACCTTCAGCCTTTTGGCTAACATGTTACACAGAGGGATTATAGAAGCGGTACTTCTAAATCATGCAATATTAAGCGGTACGCCTTAGTTGAAGGTAAACCGTGCTGCACAGAGCTGGAGCAGACAGTTGGCCACTACAAAACACAGTCACACTTCACAGCAGCTGGTCAGATGAACTGATGAGTCTTTGTGCGGGCCCATCAGCTGTCCATCAGCAGCACACAATTCTGGCTGTGGTGCTGTTGGGTGGACTGGAGCAGTGTTTCCCAAACAGTGGGTAGGGAAAAGGGTTTTGGGTCGTGGACTCATTCTTATGGGTTGTGAGTAAATATCCCTTTTTTCATCTCCTCCAATTTTGTAAATTATTTAAAATTGTAAAAAAAAAAATGTTCCTAACATTTTTCTAAATAGCTAAAAAGCAAATCTAAGAAATTCCATTAATAAATAAAATGAAAAAAGGGAATATAACATCTACAAGTTCACGCATCGCAATCCTCTTTGATCTTGTAGATCAGCTATTCTCACAAATGTGGGTCCCGGGGAGAATAAAGGTTTTTGAACTGCTCTATTGGAGGTTGGGGGGTCCACTTGGATTGGAGGTTCTACATTTACTTCTTGGCTGAGTCCAATATCGACCTCACACAGATAGGCTCGGGGTAATACCCAGAGCGCACATGGTTTTGGTTTTAATGTCTTCTTTCTTATTCTCCTTTTCTGCAGCTTTCAGGTCCAAGATCAAGGAGGTGAAGCGCGAGAACAACGATCGCAAGGTGATCCTGCAGAAGAGGAAGAAGATGCTGAAGACGGGGAACCTGAAAAAGAAGGATCTGAAGAAGCTGGTTCTGTACCTGAAGAACGGCGCGGACTGCCCCTGCCAGCAGCTGGACAACCTGAGCAACCAGTACCTCATCATGGGGCGCAAGGTGGACAAGCAGTACCTCCTCACGGGCATCCACAAGTGGGACAAGTCCAGCAAAGAGTTCAAAAAGGCCATCAAGAAACTCAAGACCTACAAGTGCCCTGCCTTTGAGAATGTCTTCAAATAATCCATCCCGTTTGTTTGCATCTCATCCTACATAAGAACTTGCACAACCAGAAAAAACAAAAACTGTCTTTTTCGCTTTCTATTGTTGTTTATATATCATATACGTTGGTATATTATACAGATAAACATAGACATTTTCAATGTTTTTGTTTATGTATGAACGGGGTGGTCTATGAAAACACACTTTTATAGGGTTGGGATTTTTATTTTTATTTTTTAGAAATTACAATGTAGTAAAGAGCCCTCATCACTGAAATAATTTCCACTATATGTATGTAGATACTTGTGTTAGACCCTCTCAGCTCAAAGAATGTGCTATGTGCCTGTAAAGGTATCCATGATAGTGTCTGACATGATTTCACTGAAATCGCTGCAATCAAACATTTTCTGAACATCCTCTTACTCTGATCATATAATAGAATCATTAGGATCAGTTGTAATTTAGAATCATGTGATCAAGGATGAGTTAGAAAACCTAATTGACAGTTTCTGGTATTCATTTTTAGCTTTAAAAGCCACACTGTAGCGACCTACAGTTCCAAATGGTATCATTGTTGAATAACTTATTGACAGTAGTTTGATAGAGTGCTTGCCTCACCTCATTGTCTCTCGAATTAACAACTTCACGACCATGGATTTTAATTGTCATTTTCAGTGATTCTGACCCATATATTTCTTATATTTGTACTTGAAAGATATATAACAGCCAATCTATAACTACTCACTGTGGTCCAACATGTTCAGTGATGCACATTGGTCATGACATGAGTTACTGTGTAGGCCTATCCTGAGTGAAACACTATGGGATTGTGTTATGCATTAACAGTTTAACACATAGACAACAACAGTTCATAAAAGAACAATAACAAACATTGCCAGAAATATATATTGTATAGTCTTATATGATGTAGGTAGCCTGTTTGGATTGTGTCCTAATGTGTGTGTGTGTGTGTGTGTGTGTGTGTGTGTGTGTGTGTGTGTGTGTGTGTGTGTGTGTGTGTGTGTGTGTGTGTGTGTGTGTGTGTGTGTGTGTGTGTGTGCGCGTTTTGTTTGTTTGTTCGCCGGTTGGTCCTTCTAAATACAGTTTAGATGCAGTAACCTCTACTCATCAATAATAACATTCACTCATTCTTAAAGAACAAATCTGTCCATATCCTCACATTCATAAAAGTGTAACAAATATCTAAGTGCAAAGAATGCCAAATCTATATTTTAGATATTGTTCTTGGTGTTGTTGGTTCCTTTTAGCACTATTTTGTTTCTAGATATGAATGTCAGCAGTGCATTGCTGCTTATTATTGTGTACATACAAATTTTACATAAATATGGAAAAAAAGAGGGGTGGTGTCTAATTACTTAGTTTTCTTTCATGGGAGACATTGAGTCTCCTATACACACATGGCAGCATGTGCTGTAAAATCGAATTAACTAACCTTTGAGAGTGTACAAACATACTCATAATTCATTTCAATCTGCTTACTGTATGGACCCGGCCACCTGTTCTTTTCTGTCGTCCTATTACTTTGAAAGGTGTCCTCAAGCTCAATATAAGACTATAATTATTGTTATAAGCACTCATAAATATTCATAATACTTAATGACAATAATAAACACATTCATTATAGAGCTAATTATAATGCCACAAAGGTCAAGTATAATCCTCCCAGCATCTAGTTAATTAGTTAAGATGTATGTGACTGTAACAAGGTTGTTTTACGTGAAGCGGTCGCTGGCTGCACACGTACCCTTGTGCCATTGCTCACTTTAGGGAGGTGGGGTTGGTTTGTTAGTCCTCTCCCCAAAACCTATAGCCTTCCGGGCAAAGGATTACACTCACACCACATGAGACCAGACAGCTTGTGGGTTGTGTACAAGCTGCCCCGCCACATCAAGCCAGACCAACTCCTGTTACCATGTAGCCTATGCAGTGGTGGAAAAAGGTCTCACATTTTGTACTTGAATAAAACTATCAATACTGCAATGTAGAAATGCTCTGTTACAAGTCTGTAATTCGAAATTTAAAGTAGTGGTATCAAAATGTACTTAAAGTACCAAAAGTAAAAGTACTCATTATGTAGAATGTCCTATTTGAGGTTTTCACATTAGCCGATCTACAAGCTCACAATGCGTCACATCACGGTGAATTGTGAGCTTGTAGATCAGCTATTTTCAAATGGACAAAATGTATAGGTTGTAGGGGGTAATGTATGTTTTGTGATAATAATCCACATCTACAAAGTAATTATTAAAGTTTCAGATCCGAGATGTACTGGAGTAAAAGTAAAATGATTGGAAACTGGAATTAAACAAGTAAATTACAAATACCTCAGAATTGTACTTAAGTAGAGTATTTATGTAAATGTTCTTAGTTACTTTATACCACTGAGCCTATGTGATATTTTTCTCCCAAGTTGGTGCAAAGTTCCCACTACTGGCAATGCAAGACAGGTCAAGTATCACAATACTACAATAACATAAATGCACTCACTGACATTGTCTTTGCAGGTATCATAGTGTATTATAATTCTCATAGTTATAATACATTATATAACATCATAATGCGTTATAATCACTGTGCATCAATGCATTATAGCAGGGGTTTTCAACTGGTGGTTTGTGGACCACTGCTGATCCGTGAATGAAGGAATTGCAATTGTGGTCCCTGATCATACCTTTAGAAACATAGGAAAGTGAAGACTGACAATTTTTTCCCCACTGATTGAGAAACTAAATGACCACCTGGTGACTATGCATGACGCGTGAATGTTGTAATTTACTGGGAAGTTGGAAGTGAAGAAATCTCACAGAAAAGGGGATTTTTTTAAGCTCTGGACCGCTAGCATATTTCCGTTAAATAATGACCGTTAAGGGCTTGATATAATTTGTGCGTGGAATCGTGCACTGAATTATTCCATTTCAAGCCCCCCATACCATGCCTTTTTTGATGGTATTTTATTTATTAAGTGTGCCTGCTATGCAATAGCAAAACACTTATTGTAATCCGCCATACTTAAGTCATTAAGTCTTTCGCCACGAATTTCTGCACGTAATAACTGCCGCACAATTTACGCCACCGCCGCAATATATACATCAAAACGTGCGGCTCGGCCGGGAATGGTGTGCTATTACTTTTCTTTCCGATCCGCGTTACCATTGCGACGTAATTCGCAAAAAACGACGCCAAAAAACCCCATTGACTTAGAATGGGGGAAACTTCGGCACGTAATAACTGCCGCACGATTTACGCCACCCCCGCAATATATACATCAAAATGTGCGGCTCGGCCGGGAATGGTGTGCTATTACTTTTCTTTCCGATCCGCTTTCCGATTGCGATGTAATTCGCAAAAAACAACGCCCAAAAACTCCATTGACTTTGAATGGGGGACTCCGAAAAAAACCCAGAAACTTTGGCGCCACATAACTCTGCCATACTTTTGCCTAGCAACGTCATTTAAAATGTAAAATGCTCACACAACTTTGGTCTTTTTCCGACCAATAGGGATGAGCTGTAATTGATTAAGCCTCGCCCCCTCTTTAACAGGAAGTGCCCTTCACCAAACAGGAAGTGCCTCTATAACTCATGAACCGTTTGTCGTACAGACTTGCGGCTGGTGTCATACCTTTTCTTTTTTTCTCAATTTTTTTTTTCTCAATTTTTTTTTTCTCAAATTTTTTTTTCTCAAATTTTTTTTTTCTCAAATTTTTTTTCTCAAATTTTTTTTTCTCAAATTTTTTTTTTCTCAAATTTTTTTTTCTCAAATTTTTTTTTTCTCAAATTTTTTTTTCTCAAATTTTTTTTCTCAAATTTTTTTCTCAAAATTTTTTTTTTCTCAAAAAATTTTTTCTCAACATTTTTTTCTCAATTTTTTTTTCTCCAAAAAAATTTTTCTCAATTTTTTTTTTCTCAAAATTTTTTTTTTCTCAAAATTTTTTTTTCTCAAAATTGTTTTCTCAAAATTATTTTTTTCTCAACATTTTTTTTTCTCACATTTTTTTTTCTCAACATTTTTTTTTCTCACAATTTTTTTTTCAAAATTTCTTTTTCTCAAAAAAGTTTTTTTCTCAAATTTTTTTTCTCACAAAACAATTTTTTCTCAAAAAACTGTCGTTAAAGTGCGACCCGTGATAACGGCCAAAAATGCTCCAAAACGCCACTAATTAGTCGAAATGGCTGACTTCCTGTTTGGTTTCTGATTGGCTGCTGGCCTTGTGACGTGGGTAGAGCTGCGAGGGCCTGGTCATCGCTGCTTGCAGCTTTAATTCATTAATCGTCCATGACCTTAATTGGGGCCTATTTCGCCAAACAGGAAGTGCCCCTCACCAAACAGGAAGTGACCCTTGATCTCGTGAACCGTTTGTCATACAGACACGCGGGTTGCGTCAAATGAAATAACGCTAATGCTAACACCAACCGCTACACAAGGTTGCACAGACTTAGCGAGCTGCAGGCACACTTAAAATTTCTTAGAAATTTTCTCTTCTAGTTTCCATATTCATTTTCCCATGGACCACATGCAGACCTAATTACACCAAGGCCCACACATTGGTTGAGAAACAGTGGGATGCATAGACATGGGATGCATAAACAAGTGTTATGCATCCGTGCCCTCCGCCCACATCCCCACCCAACACAACAGTGGTCCCCAGGTTGATTCTTAGTCAGGGTGGTGGTCCCTGGTTCACAAACAGTTGAAAACCCCTGCATTATATTGTGATTATAAGTCACTATAAGTGGTCATTGGGTGCTTTAAGTCAGTGGTTCTCAATCTTTGGTTCGGGACCCCCAGATGAACTCTAGATGACTAACTTAATGTGCAACATTGTTTTCTCTCTCAAAAGAAAACAAACCAACATAAAGTTTAAGTGTATAGAGGGTATCTGCACATTTCTAAAGTGACAATTTAAGTACTTTTTAATACCTCTAAACATTGGCCAACTTGTCAAATATTAGAGGCAGAAATTGTGAAAATCGCAGATCTACATGCTCACAACGCCTCGCGATGCGAGGCTTTGTGAGCATGTAGATCTGCTATTTTCACAATGTAGAACTGTGTTAGACAAACTGTAATTCCTCAACTCTTAATGTTCTTAGGGTGGGGGGTCCCCAGTTAAAATATGATTATTTTGGGGGTCGCTGCCTGAAATGGTTGAGAACCACTGCTTTAAGTAATGTATTGTTATAGTGATTATAATGCATTATAAAATGATTATAATGTGTTACAACTAGCCTTTAAGAATTATAATACACTAACCTGGCTAAAAGAAAAAAGTATGAGAGTGACCAGCAATTATGAATTATGATGATACTTTAAATTGTACGTCATTATAAATGTATTTTTGTTATGATTATTGGTATAATCCATTATGAGTGTACTTATAATGTAAATACACTGTGTTATAAGCAGGTAACACATGAAAAGTATGCTGCATTATAGACATCATAGAAAGTGTTTTTCATTTTTTTCATAGAAGTACCTTTAGCAAGGATTTTACACAATGAAAGCCTTCATCATACCGTGCAGATTGTTGCCAAGACGTTTTTTTTTTTTTTTTTTTCTTTTTTGGCAGTTTAAGCATTAAGAAAACTGCCTTGGAAAGGCATTGGGTGTCTTATAATTCTGTAAACCTTTATTTCACGCTTTGCTTATGATGTGTGCTCGACTGGTGCTATAAAAGCAAAACACAAAACATCCTGCCAATAGCCTGCGTGAGTTCACACTAGGCACTATGCATCATTTCATTTGAGCCTATGATGTCAGGCCAAATGAACTATCTTGTGAGTCAATTTCACACATCTCATTTTTTTCACATAAAGGGTCTCTCATGCGTGCATGCTTTAATTCTCTCCTCTCTGACCATGTTGTTCAAGCGCTCCAAATTCCTGTCCGGATGTCTTAAAGGATTCCTTAAAGGCTCATTGTGGTTTCATGGACTGTTGGTAGCCTGGTATGCTGTGTCTTGAACACTAATCCCGAGATATACATCATTAACAGCTCATGCTGATTGTGAACTTTACTGCTTTCTTAACCAAGGGCCAAATGTGTCCGATCAGTTTGTCAGATATAAAATGATATGTTTGCGTAAAGATTTCGCTGATGGATGTAATTTCCATGCTGAACATGATTTTCTCCGAGCCATTTCAGACGCTAAGTCAACAATAACATGCAAATGTATACTTCTACGCATAGGAGGGGTATCAAAACAGACTTGTGAGGACATGTTATAGCCAGCTCATGCTTCCCTCTTACAATAACATAAGTTTTTGGGAAACACAATTTTAATACTCTACCATAAATATTTCTTTATTCAAATTGATCATGTCAGTATGAGGAGGACAAACAACAAAACAATAAAACATTTAGCTGTTTCTGCCAATAAAAAAAAGGCTAGTTAAAAAACCAAATAGTATCAAATAGTCCAGCGTCTTACCCATCTGGTTCCAGTAATCTAGGCTTTGGTATTTCAAAATACATCTCAGATGTGGACTGCACTTTTCTTTCTAATCATTCATTCAATTGTCTTCAAAAAAGAAAACTTGTGGACAGGGGACAGCTTTGTCTGAGATGAACTGTTAAATAAATAAAAAATCCCATTTGAAATGATTGGGGCAGTGGGGGCACCAAAATCTATAAAAGTCCACCCAAGGAAAGAAGAAAGGATCCTATTATTATACGCTCACTGTTATACGCAGTTTATTTATGTTTTTACCACTGTGAAGTCAAGTCATATACCATGGATCACCACCATCCATTGACAATTATTATGTGCGTAGAGTCTGTTTTTCTACTGAACACATAACTGTGCTGTTGAAAAGCAATATCACCACAAGAAAAGCGACCTCACCCTTTGGGGCAAGGTCGAGCCATCTGTTTTGATTGATTGAAGATTGAAGACTTTATTAGAAGTTTGCATAGGAAAAGGTACAGTTTCATGACGGTACAGTTCACTGGTACAAGGTCTACTAAAAGGAGATCCATGAAAAGACTAAGCTTATTTCCACAGGAAACCATTGAAGTATCTCATATAACATTGAATGACAGACGAATAGAACACAGTACTATGCAGTAGATAGCCTATGTAAAGAAAAAAAAAAGATAGAACAAAAAAAGAAAACAGTAAGTCTAAACAAACAGTAAGTAGGCCTATACAAAGAAGGGGCAGGGGTTGGGCTAGGTTAGTTTTTTTTACCAGTTGCGAACGGCTGCTGCCTGTAAGTGGTTTTTCACTTTTTGTGGTTTTTGGGCTGTTTGGAGTTTCGTTTTAAGGGCTTGTGGGGCGTCACGATACCATACGTGAACTCCGTAGTCAAAGAGGGGCTGGATTATTGCACCAGCTATGGTCTTCAGTGTGTTGAAATTGACCATTGGGGCGATCATCTGTAGGAAACGAGTTTGTTGGTTGATTTTATTTATTACTTTAGAAGTCCAGCTTCAAGGATGCATCCTAAGTAAGAGATTTCGTTTTTTCGTGTTATGACCTTGTCACCCACTTTGATTGTGAAGTTATCGACTTTTTTGAGGTTATTTGATCCAAAGAGGATGGACTCAGTTTTTCCCAAGTGAATTGATAATTTGTTGTCGTTAAGCCATGTGCAGATCTTGCTTAGTTCAGAGTTAAGTGTCTTTTCAACCTGCAAGATTCTGTTAGTGTGGTTTTCATAACAGGGCATCATCTGCATGGGATAGGCCTACAATCCCTTTTATGCCCATATATGGAGAACCCTGCTATGAGTATCTGACATCACTGTGATGTCACCTGTTTATGCCCATACATGGAGATCCCTGCTCTGAGTATATGACATCACTATGCACCTGTGATGTCACAGTGATGTGTCAGGGGAACCACAGTGTCAGGTGTTACCCGTCCAGACGGACGGATACGGTCAAGCTGTGACGGGTCTGAAAGTAAACTGCAACCTATATGGTCGCAAAAAATAAACTGCGACCTACGGTCGCAAACCAACAAAACATACCTAATTCACCACAATGCTAAATTGTAAAAATCATAACAGGTAATGCTATATGATCTTAAACACATAGATGATAAGACACTTAAGAGGACATATAAGAAACTAGTTAACAGTTTATTAATCTCTCAAGACGGCCCTGAACATGTAGTGGTATTGTCAGTAGGAATAAATACAGAAGCACCCGGGAGGAAGTGGACGAAGAAAGGGGAGGAGCCAAACCAAGTTCCTGTTTCCTCTAGCGTTGCACTAGAGGAAAAAACAATCATAACAGAATTTGACAATTTGGTTTGACAGTTTATAGACAGCTTAGGAATGTTAATAAAAGTATATATTTTTTAATAATTGTTGATAATAACATTACAATCACATTTATTGAGTTAACATACATTAATACGTATTATGTCATTGCTTTAAAAAGCAAATAGTGTGCTTTTTAGTACATACTTAATTGATTAATTGATTGACTGATGTAATACTTTATTAGTACAGAGGTACAGTTATACAATAATGCTAAAAGTATAACACAAAAAGCCCTATAAAGACATAATAAGAAACCATCAATACTAGGAGCAGTAAACGTATAATTACAGAAAAACAGTGGGGGGTCATTTATGTCCAGTTGCAATTTGTAGACAGGTGCTCTTTTATGGCGGTTTTGAAGGAGGGTCATAGGGTATTCCACATTTTGGTGGCATAATAGTACAATGAATTTATCCCCAATTATAATTTTTACTTTGTTGGATATACAGTAATACCAAATACCCAGGAACATACTTGTCTTACTTATTATTATTATTTTATGTTTGTTTCATTTGTTGTCCATTTGTATGTGTGCTTCTTGTGTTTAAATGTTTGTTTATAGTTTTATTCCCTTGAACATGGCCAATAGTGCTCATTGGAATGCCCGGCAAGGCCAGATGCACCAGATTTGAACCCCTACTCTGTGATGGGGTAACTTGTTGGGGCGCCACCCTCGTGCCCCAACCAGTCACTTCTTTTCACCTGACAGTGAAAAGGAGTTTACCGGGAGGACGTAACACAGGCAGAGGAACATACAGACTCCTCAATACTGCTCACCCACTGGTGCCCCAACCAACCTGCAGGAGTCACAAATGCTTAGCACAAGGGTCTTCAACAGGGGGTCCGGGGGTCCTCCAAATCGTTATGTGATAGAAACTTTATATCTCCTTTTTTAAATCAACCACTTGAACCCTAGCATCCAAATTCTGAGCACTTTAGCCAAAAATAGCAGATCTACAAGCTGCGCTGCGAGGCGTTGTGAGCTTGTAGATCGGCTATTTTCGGCAAAGAGGTTTGGTGTAGAGGGGAAAAAGAGCAGACGAAGTACAGAGTGAAAGGTCAAGTTTGTTAAGTACTGACAGTTCATGTGGTTAAATATCTGAAAACACAAATTGACATTAATCCAAAATACACTGATGATTGTGCGGTCAAACAATGAAACTATGGAATCTCTGAAAAGGTTGTGGGGGTCCCTGCTTCATCTCTCTCTCAACTAAGGGGTCCTTGGCCTGAAAACGTTGAAGACCCCTGGCTTATAGCATTTGTTTTGTACAGCAGGTGTCACCTTTTTCAATAGGTGGACAGGTGGAAAAGAAACGTACATGACACTCATCTGTGTACCTAACTCCATGTCCCCTCATTAAGAGGGGAAAGTAATAGTGTCATTTGCCTTACGGCACAAATATTTGGCCACAAATTAGCTGTCATGATGTAAGCCTTTCTTTTTTCCTTCCACAGGGTCCAAATGTTTTGTTTTATAGTTTTCTGAACCGCGCTGAGGCCTTGAGGTTTTACAAAGTGAGGCAGGTCTTATGGTCTTAATCCATCTATGTGCCTTCAAAGGCAGCATTTCCCTAACTATAAAAAACATCCTCTGTGCTTAATGGTAAAGCTGTACGTTCTGTTTTTACGGCACATCATCAGTAGCCAGTGATCATAAAAGGGTCATTTTGGGGCTTTTGTGTAGGAAACCCAGCCATAGGAGACCATAAAGCACAAACACGTGTTTCTGAATGAGTTAAGAAGAACACATCATGAAAATGATTTCCACAAGGCATACAATATGAAATGCATCCTTTTCTTTGCTGACTGGATGTTAAGACTTTGTCTAGCAACTCCCAACACTTTCTAGGATACATAGAAATGTAGCGTTTGAGAATTCTACACAGCAATGACATTACAGTTTCACATCATCAGAATGCTATTAATTGGAGTCTGAGAACAAACCATTCATGTATTTTGCTGTTTGAGTGATTGGCATGTTTATTATTTTAAATGTTTCTATTGCGAAGCACAGGATAAAGATATACATTTTCAATTCACTTATGCAGTGCTTCCCTATTTTCCAAAACAAACAGACAAAATCAAAATAAACAGGTAAAAGAAGGGAATACAAACAATGTCAAAACATATGGGATGAATTCCCATAACTGCTCACAACCAAGGCTGCTTTTATATTTAATTGTGCACACTCAAGATTTTGTCTATTGACACAAATGCGTATAACATATATTTGTACATATCTGTCAAAACACAAAAAAAACTAGAGAGCTTGTTTCCATTGTGTTGCAAAATGTGTGTGATAAATACAGTCATACAATTTACTAGACAATAGCCAGAAACAACAACAGAAATAACAACCACAACAACAACATGGACATTGTAAATGGAACCTGTTACAACTCAAGAGGACTTGAAGTTAACAATTCCACATACATGATGCAGAGTATAAAGTCATTTCCCATACAGCTTTTAAATATGAAAAGGTACAAAGGTCTGAGGCGGAGAAAGAGGTGGAATAACTGCGTACATCACTAAAAATAGAAAGATAATTGACTGGATGTTTGGGTACTACCTTGTTTCCAATCCTGTGGACCATTCAAATGAATTATGTGATACTCTATCCTCCACTCTCACAGTCACTTGAGGTGGATAAAATGAGTAGGGGAAGCTGTTCTGGGGTGGAGTTTAAGGATCAACCAAAGTAAATTATTGCGACCGTAGATGGCAGTTTAGTATGTGAACGGTCACAGCTTGACCGTATCTCTAGCTTGACCGTGTCTCTGTCTGTCTGTCTGTCTGTGGTTCTCCTGACACATCACTGTGACATCACATGTGACATCAGGACTTCATATGGGAATGCCCATATATGGAGGTTCAGACAGGGATCTCCATGTATGGGCATAAAAGGGATTGTATGTATGATGTCAAATGTGATAGACGTCATAGGCTTTTCACATAACGAATAACTGAGTAAGCATGTTTGGGGTCTCACAGCATATCTCCATATATGGGTACCAGGGGTCTCCTCCATATATGTAGGGTAACTGGTCTGATATACATCACTGGCCAGACGGCCAAGACATGGCGCGGCCTCGCCCTTTGGGGCGAGGTCGCTTGTCGCCCTGAGGCGTCTTACTAGTTTTGCAAAGTCTGTAGCTTCTTTTTAAGGGTCTTTGGGATGCTAGTGTACCAGGATGTACAGATATTCTACATACAGTATTTTATTGTCTGGATTTAGGGCAAAGGGATGGTGACTGCATGTGGTACTTGGGGCCAGGTTCTTCTGGAATTCTGGGATCTAAGTCAATTTGGCAAATTAGTCATATCAATCATCTCACTATTCAACTTCCCAAAGTCTTGAGGCAGTTTGCCTATTATTTTTTGTTGAAGGCTGCTCACAGCATGTGATCACAACTTTTAACAGCCACTTAAATCCCAGGGGGAATTCGGCACAACCTGAAAAGGAGAATCAAAAAGAGAAACAATTGTTTTATTATTCACTTGAGCCCCACAAGGGGGGTAGATGTGGGAGAGCCGTGGAGTGTAGCACATACAGGGCCCACTGCCATGTGTTTTTGAATAATAACCATTACTTTTAAGAGCATGATGTCATTGCAGGTCTGCTGTTCCAGTAACTATATTCTTTCCGTCTTGGATCGGTTCCCTCAGACGATAGGATTCCCGAAAAGCGTGAACTTTTCTAATTTCTGGCGTAATATACGTCAGAGGAAAATTTGCAGTAAGCATATTTCAGCTGGTGATTCTTTCTTATGAGACTGATGCAAAAGTTGAGACCATGTCTAGGGGTTAGCTGTCAGCAGGAACTCACCATCCAGCAATGGAAGGAAAATCAGTTTCATTTTTATTAACAGTACATTTTGATTCACGCAGGATTAAATTTGCAGTTTTCAGCAAGCAGTTAAAGCCATTACCTTTAACAATCTCTCACTGAGTTCTATCCTCCTCACCTATGAACTCTGGCAAAAGCATGTACAAACACAGGCTGTGTAACGTTGTGTGATGCCAATGCCAGCATGCCCACGGCTGATTTTTGGAAGCACTTCCCAATGTCTCAGTCACCAGTGAGACCAGCCATCAGTCGTTAAAAATAACAGGATTTATGATTGGTCATTAAAACACACGAGACCTGTTAAAAGCAACCACAGTGAGAAAAGTGTAATTTGCAGTTTTGCTGCTATGGGACATGGTTTATGGTAAACTGGAGCGGCTTTAAGCGTTTTGGACATTCTATTCATGGGATCGCGCAATGCCACAGATTTAAGACCCGTCACTTTGATTATATTCAACTGCACGCCACGGACAACTATAAATGAGAGTACAATATTATTGGAGACTATTTTATAAGGGATTAGGATTACCAGAATCATTCGAAATTCCTTGGTATTTATGACAAATGCTGGAGATGTTTCTTTATTGGATTCTGATTAGTCTGAGTACTGTTTATGAGATGTGAACGAGACATTTTTATGATAAACCTGAAATGCCTCAGCTGTTTTGGCCATAGAGTGTGGCGTCTGGATGTAGGAGGACAGTTTGGTCATTCTGACTCAGCCAAGGCCAATTGACATCATGTAAATACTTCGGTAGTTGCTCAACTGTACGTCTCCACTTCCTGTACCAACAACTTTCGGGGAATCTCATCAAACGTTTCCAGTCTGGAAACTACAAGCAGCTGTGGGTCTGTGGATTACTGATTCCATTTTCAACAGATTCAATTTAGCACACAATATAGCGTCGGGTGGAAACCTTGTATGTCCAAAATCTTGTAGATCTGCTATTTTGACTAGTTTTGTGCGACAGTCTTGTATGACAAAGCAGGGCTTTACTTTACGGGGGAAAAAACGTACACATTTGAAACTTGGAGTTACGAGGTTTCTGCCTGACAGTGACGATAAACTGTATGTGGAAATGTAAAAAACACCCCCCACCACCAAAAAAAGGGGGGGAGAGGAAAGTACATCTTAACATCTTTGTATTAAAATACTGAATAACTCCAAAACATCCTTACATTTTATCTAGTTAGAGAACCAATGCTATTGATGGACAGATGCAGGTAATCTTAAATTAAAATCGATTCATCTTTCTTGTAGTGATTTTCAAACATTTTCAACTCAAGTGCACATAGTAAGGAAGTCTCAAAAATGTATTTGGGTGTGGACCCCCATTTCAAAAGATGTGCCAGTGACTACCATAAGAGAATATTTGTCAAGATTTATGCTGCTGCGCTGCGAGCTTGTAGATCTGCTTTTTATGAAAAGTCGTGAAAATTTGTGCAAATCTTTGAATATATATATGTATTTTTAAAGTGAACATTTGTAACTAAAAAGTTGCTTCTGGGGGTCCCTGGAACGAAATATTTTGAGATGGGGTCCGTGGCCAAATCCTTTAAGGGGAAAAAGTTTGAGAACCTTTTCAAAAACCTAGAAGGATTTAGAAGACATTTAATAGAATCGGATCAAAATATTTAAATATTTTCATGATTTAAAAAAAATAGCAGATCTACAAGCTCGCTGTGAGCTTGTATATTTGCTATTTTTCAATAGTTAAAGCATAAAATAATGGTTAAAGTAATAATGCGTAATAAAGTGTTCCCGCTCTTATTAAGCATTTAGCTGAGATTCTTTCCCAGAGGAAGGTAAAGCAAGTGCAACCATACAGCTCTAGTTACCACTCCACCAACATTAAAAACAGTCATTACATGTAGTAAGAGGTACACAGCTTGTAGCATAGCGCTGTGACAATGTTCCTGATATAGTCCTAGAGAAGATCAGGGGGGATTGCCAGTGCATTCATACCCTCAGCAAACACAACACAGTAATGATTAGTCTCTGAGCTGATGTACTACGTAACTTGAGGGTGATTCTTTGAACTGGAACAACCCGCTAGTTATGTTATCTTGATGTATTTACTCAAAAAAAAGGACAGCTTTATGGATTTTTCCATCCGAAATGAGCACTCACTACATTTTTACGTTTCCTGGCAGCGCTCCCTTTGGAAAGTTAGACAGTTATAGGTGGTCTTTAAAGAGAATTCACAGATTCAGTTGCTATAATCATGAAGGTATATGACATAGTTTCCATAGGCAGCACGTGGCTGAGACCGGCACGGCACTAAGATTAAGCACTAAAAAGCCACCCTAAAATCAGGGGTGAAAGAAGCACACCATTGCCTTCTCATTGTAAAATGCTGCTCCGTTTTGTGTTGTTTGTAATCTAAACCTTTTCATGAGGGTTCATTTGTTGTGCAATAACTGTTCAAAGCCTGATTTACAATCATACAGATAGACAGCTTCAAACATAGAAGCTGGCATTTACACACTGCAGCCGGGCTGTATGTCGTCCAACAGCAGTAGACACTGACAATTTAGCTAATTATAGTTGATATCGGGTGTAGATAATATGTCTATTGGAATAAACTGTTACTTGCAAAAGCCTGTTCTCTGGATTGGCGTTGGACTACAAGTCATGGAAACGAATTTTGTTCTTGAAATCGAGTATCCCACTGGTTTATGGTACTGATGAAACAGATATTAAGTAGAAAAATAAATATGAACAATCTGTAGGTCATCTTCCCAGCTCTGTTAAACCCCCCCTCACACACACACACACACACAACCAGCTGCAGTGGCCTTGCGGTTAGAGGTCGGGGTTCGATCCCCGGACGCGTCATACCGAAGACTCTAAAAATGGGACCCATGCAGTGCCTCCCTGCTTGGCACTCAGCATCAAGGGTTGGATTGGGGTCCCTGCGACATACTAGCGTCACGTCCAGGGGGTGTACTTGTACATCAAGCTGCCTCACGCTAAAGTAACAGGAGATATGGCTCCTGCTCTACGGGCCTCATGGATCGGCAAGGCTTAGGCCTACTTATACACACAGACACACAAACGGTATATACAGGCGCGCACGCCTGCTCTTGTGACTTTTAGCTGAGCCAATGAACAGCTTTATTTGAAAACAAATGCTGATACATCAACTGTATGCAAATAAAAACCAGTAACAAAAATGTGTTATTCAATATCTCAGAAAAAACTTCCGTCTGCAAAATGGTTATTGATTCATCAGGCATGAACTTGAATAGGCTGGAATCCATCAAAAATGGTTTGTTTTCGTTTTAATCCAACAGGCCTTGTTGTGAGAGTGATCAAGACGTATTGGAACAGGAACATTTCACAGACTGCAGCAGGTCAATCATGATACAAATGATGAATACAAAGGATGTTTTCCAGGTTATTATGCTTGTCAAAACAATGCCTCAGAAAAACATTGAATAACGGATTCAGCTGGTGTCACAGACAATCACACAGTCTGTTTCATCTGGCCTAGGTTGTTTACTGTCTGTCATGGTTTACACTACAAGAGTCAAAGCTTATGAAAGATCTCATCTCCTTTCTTTTTACACATAAAGAAAGCTACAGATGGACGCGCACACTAGGGCATTAACGACTTGTGATTTTTGCAAGTCGACTCGACTCAGTAAAAAGTTTAGTTGAAGTCGACTTTATCGTTTGATGACGTCATCACATCACACACGACCCCCCAATTATTTTGGGGGGTCCGCAGATGATTAACTTAATGTGAAACATTGTTTTCTCACTCAACTGTAAACAAACCAACATAACGTTTAAGTGTATAGAGGGTATCTTCATATTTCTAGTGACAATTTAAGGACTTTTTAATACCTCTAAAATGGCAAATTAAACATTGTCCAAATTGTCAAATATATAGAGGCAGACATAGTGAAAATAGCAGATCTACATGCTCACAACGCCTCGCAATGCGAGGCGTTGTGAGCATGAAGATCTGCTATTTTCACAATAGAAAGTATTTATTTATTTACATCGACTTTCGACTTTCTCTGGTGGGAGTCGACTTGTGTAATGAAGTCGACTTTTTCGTTAATGCCCTAGGACATGCGCACACGCCCCGACGCACGCACACACGCACACGCACACATCTGCATGCTGTAATGGTAATATCAAGTCTGGGCAGAGCATTTCAAAGTGGTTTGTTCACAGCATGCTGATTTGAGGCCTGGTGTTTGTTCTGATTAAATAAACTCAGCTTCACAAGCAGCTACAAAAACACTCATAAATTCGGTGTCAGAATGACATTTCTGTGGGAGAATTTTCCAGTACTGTCTGTTTATATAAAAAAGAAACCCCTTGAGGCCACTTTTTCATATTGTGCACACACACACACTTTGCAAACATCCTCGCACACACATACAGTAAACACGAATTATGTAGAAACACACACCCATGAAGACTCTGAGACCCACAAACATAAGCCAAATGTCCATTTATGCACACACGCACGCACATACACCCACACACACGCGCATTCATACACACGAGCAAGCATACAGATTTGTTAATTTTATAGTAGTCATGCCCTCTTCTCTTACAGTATATAATGACCTGACTCTAACATTGTGCTAAAAAAAATATAGCCTATCTGCACATCTGCATAGTTCAGTAAAACCCTTAGTGGTAATGTTAACCCTAAAGTAGGCCTATTTTGTGTATTAATGCGTATGACTGTGCAAGGATGTTTGCAAAGTGTATGTGTGTGCACAATGTGAAATGTAAGCCTCAAGTGGTTAACACTGGGTGCTGTATTCATGTATATGCCACTGCCCAGTGTGAATCAATCTGGTGGCAGTCTTTATGATCAATCTCCAGTATCAATCTGGGATCCCTACTTTGGGCATGGCATGGGTGAAAATGTTCCCCAAATGTCTTTGAGCTTCTAAATCTGTTATTTCAGGTAAATTAAAACTAATCAATTACACACATCCCACGAGGCCTTGAATCCATGGAGATTTCATGGAGTCAAAGATTTGATGAATCTCCGGAAGGAGTCTCCAACTGAGTCTCCAACTGAGTCTCCTACTGAGTCTCCTACTGAGTCTCCTATACAGACCGACCGAGCATCAAATTATTGGCTCAGGAATGCGACAAAAGCTCCATGAATTCAAGGCTTCATGGGGTGTGTAATTGATAGAAAATAAGTCATTTTATGGGTGAACTACTGCTCTACGTGGTTAATGAACCAGCAGTGGTGGTGCCCTATGGTGGCATGATGCCACATACACATAATGCCCTGAGTTTGAATGTGGCTCACAAGTCATCCACCCACCCTCCACTTTCACTTTCCTGTGCTCTCTATAAAAGCAGAAATGCAAAAAGAAAGAAAATACCTGGTCTCTTGCTTAGTAACATAATGCATACCTTGTGCCTTGCCATCATTAGCTTGGTTACAGTAGAAAATAGAGGAATGACTGTGTGATTCATGTTTTTTGTAGGCAGACCTGAGTGTCCCAGGGGAGCAGGCCGTGGACAGAGGGATAATCTGAAAGAAAAGGTCTGCAGAAAGAGGCAGGCTTGTATTTCATTCTCCCCTGAACCGGCCGGTGAGCTGCTATTTGTCCAAGCCTGTGGGGTGCATAATGAGCGACATCATGTTTCTGTTAGGGGGCAATGGTATCGGGTAATGGATCAGCTGTGTCAGCAAAAACGTTTACGGAGACTTCTAGGAGTGTGTGTGTGTGTGTGTGTGTGTGTGTGTGTGTGTGTGTGTGTGTGTGTGTGTGTGTGTGTGTGTGTGTGTGTGTGTGGGAGGGAGGTGGGTGGGGGCATATTGAGGTGAAGGTAGTGGTGTAGGCCTACGCCTGGAGTGGATGGATTTTGTGTCTCTGATTCAGTGACAGGACAACAGAGTAGATAATCAGACACAGTGGAAGGAAGTAAAACTGTCGTCGCTTTTCCAGATCATTTGGATTCCGTCGTATGATGATGTTGCTCGCTGAAAGATCAGTTATTTAAGACAATCTGCGATGACAAAGTATAAATTAGGCTTAAGTTATACATATTATTTTTAAACATCCTCGCATGGCACATGCCCCAACCCTGATTTCTTTCTGTCTCTTTGTTTCCACTACAATCATCTTCTTCTCTTTTAAAGGGTAGGCCCTATTCCAAATTCTGGACATTCTTTATAAACATAACATAGGATACTGCAATTAAAGAATGTTGAGCACACAAAGTGGTCAACAAGGGACTTTCTGGACTGCCAATAATAAGTCCCTTGTTGGTTCTAAAGGCCTGATGTGGCACTCCCTCTAGCGGTAGCTGAAGGTATCGAATATTCCACTGGCTCCAGACAGGGCAACAATGTCTACAAGCCTGCTCATATTAATCATGAATGAACTGAAATTACATTTACAGAATGGGTAATGCCTGATTATTCTAGGTAAGACCTTGGAAAATATGTATGTACCCTATTCCTGATGGAAAAACTCCCCATATCAGTCAGTCTCAGTCTCTGGGGTTAATACGTTTAAGTATAGGCGACAGGATTTGAACATGCACGTAATTTAGGTCAGACCTACATTCACACTTTAACATGTTGTTTATTCATATAATGACTATATAGCCACATGTTCTCTAGCAATTAGTAGTAATTACATGAAATGTCAAATGTTAAAGCAAGTTCAAATCATTCTGACCATTTTGTTTTTACATTTTGGAGGAAAAAGAAAGTGCAAATTTAAGTGCCCAAAATGTTTGGTGGCCTCCAGTTACCAACTGAGCCCATGCAGGCAAACACTGTTTTAGTTACTGTGCAGTATACATGGATTTATTGAGAAGAAATATAACCAAGCAAAAGTAGAGTTGTGCTTTTCACTTTCACTTCAGTCTCTTGCTTTATAACCATTTAAACCATCGCTCTCAGATTGGCATGGCAGGCGTCTGAAAACATTTAAAGAAGTGGTGCCATAGTTTTGTACTCTTTCTGTTTTGTATGTCTCTATGGAGTTAAAATGACTCTAATAGACCATCGAGTGGGGTTATAAATATAATGTAGAAATTTGCCTTTCTTGAGTATTTTTGGTTTCTTCCAGGCACGCGCGTTCCCCGCCGCGGCGCGGAGTGCAGTGCCGGGCCTCGACCCGACCCGATGTGTGGTTTTCAAGAACCGGCGCAAAACGTTCGGAATCTCCTTATGCGGAGCTGATTGTTGACATCAGGCTGTTCCGGAGGAAATCGGCGCCATCGCTGACTCATTGTGACATCACTTCATAAAAGGTTCTGACATCATGTATGCCACATGAGTCAACAAAAAATCTCTGAGTGTGTAATTCGCATATCTCGAGAACCGTTCTTCCCACCGGCTTCAAATTCGGCACGCGCGCTCCCCACCGCAGCAGGGAGTGCAGTGCCCGGCCTCGACCCCACCCAATACGCGATTTTCCGGAACCGGCGCGAAAGGTTTGGATTCTACGTATGCGCTGATGTCCGCTAGGCAATAACCGAACAACGGGTATGATGGGTATTGCCTAACAACCGGAGCAAGCAGGCTGCGTATTATTGCAGGGTCCTTAAACAGACAGAGATATCCATATATGGGCATAAAATGGACGCAGACAGAAATATATCTCCATATGGGCATAAACGGACACAGATAAATGGGGTTTGCGTTAAAGAGTGGGGCATTCATTCCTATAAATTCCTACAAATTTGTATGCCCATATACTGTATGGAGATCCATGTCTGTAGAACCAGCCGCACAGATATGGGCTGTCTTCCTCCATGGGCATTCCTATATGAAGTCCTGTTAGATATGGGCTTAATATGGGCCAAACTTTCCCCAGATACCCCCAACTCAGTTTATGGGAAGAGTTCACCCAATGTGACCCATTCCAAAAATCACAAGCATCTAGGATATATAATGGAGCTGTTTTTGGACGATACTCCCAATGTCATTCTTCACCCTGTAATCTAACACACATGTTTTACTCATGTCCGCTCTTGGTTAACCTTTGGAAAAATGACTTTGACACATTGTCCAAGATATTCATGATCCCCGTAAATATTTCTCCACATACTGCTATCTTTGGTGTTCCAGAAGACTATGCACAGTTCACTTCCAGACAATTGGAGGTTTTAGCTTTACCTCTTTAAAGGACAACTTTGTTTTTTTTACAACAAGGGGTTCATATTTTAGATTGTAATTAGAGAAAAGAAAAGATGAGTGTTAAAATGTTTTCATTTACTGCTTTCCATTGTTTTAGCGATTTTAGTATTTTGATTTCAGTGGGTGGGGGCATGCGTACAAGTGGCTAAATATATCTTTTTAGACACAAAAAGACAACATCTTTTAACACTCATCTTTTCTGGAGTCTTTTCTCTAATTACTATGTAAAATATGAACCCTTGTTGTAAAAAAACAAAGTTGTCCTTTAATAGTAAGACGCCATCTCCTTCTCCAGTGGAAATCTACTAAACCACCCTCTAGTACCCAATGGCTGAGAGAAGTAGCCTATGTCCTTTTTAAAATGTGAAAGAATTCGATTCTAGTAGAGGTAATCTAACTACATTTCCCCAAAAAAATGTAATCCTTCCCTGAAATCTTTTAGCTCCATCTAATCTCCATTCATTGAATGATTGAGCCCCCCCCACACAAGACACTGCACCACCTAATTGTTGTTGCCTTGTGGTGTGGGTGAATGTAATGCACATTGTAAAACACCTTGGAAAAAGGTGTTATATAAATGCACCATTATCATTCAAAGTTACGGGATAATATATTCTGTATGACAAACTGAACTAGCTGCATTCAGTGGTATGATTTTGTGATTATGTTTAACTACGGTACTTCTCCAAAGATACAAGACCCCCACCCTCCAAACTCTCTCTCTCTCTCTCTCTCTCTCTCTCGCTCGCTCGCTCGCGCGCGCGCACACACACACACACACACACACACACACACACACACACACACACACACACGATCTTAGAGGGAAAAACGCGTGGGAGGACACGCTAAATTAGTTATTCAGTTTAGGGGAAAAAGAGGGAGATGGATTGCAACGCATGGATTAATTCCTACCAGTTCAAAGCACTTGAAAGTTACAAAGCGATAGCTCACACGATGGATTGGATAAGAGTTGGTAAAGTTTGTGCCCCTGGTAGATAGATACCCAGGATGCTGTCCTCAGTTCCCTTTGCCCCGTGTAGTGTCAGGAGGGGAACAAGTGAGATGCTGTCGGCAGGTGCGTCACACCAAATTCTGGGCCCTGGGTACAAGGACTCACTGCGGGCCCCCCAAGAATGTTAACTACTGAAAAACAGCAGATATACAAGCTCACAGCGCGGCACCGAGTGCCGCGCTGCGAGCTTGCAGATCTGCTATTTTTGAAAGAATTGTGAAAATGTGTGCAAGAAGCCTATGTTTCCATGTCAGTGGTGCTCAAACCTTTTCATGTCAAAGGACCCCCAAGATGATATGTATTTAGCCACGGACTCCCATCTCAAAATATCTAGTTCCAGGGACCCCCCCCCCCCCCCCAGAAGCAAAATCTGAGTTACAAATGTTTGCTTAAAAATATATAGGCCTACAGTATAGCCTATTCAAAGATTTGCACACATTTTCACGACTTTTCAAAAATAGCAGATCTACAAGCTCGCAGCGCGGCACTCGGTGCCGCGCTGTGAGCTTGTATATCTGCTATTTTACAATAGCTAAAGTTACTAGGGCCCCTCCACCTTGGGCCCTAGTAACTCAGTCCCACTTTCCCCCCCTTGTGACGCCCCTGGCTGTCAGACATCTCCATTGACACTAGATCCTTCATGAACTCAGGATTGTGCTTATCCTTTGTTCCCCTTCTGTCAGTGTTGGAAAGTAACCAAGTACATTTACTTATAAGTACTGTACTTACTACAATTATTTGAAAACCAAGATTTTGATTATTATTACAAAACATACATTAACTACTTCAGCCCTATATCCATTGGAAATAGTCGATCTACAAGCTCACAATGCATCACTTCGATGTGAGTGTGACGCATTGTGAGCTTGTAGATCTGCTATTTTCAAAAAAATATATATATTTGAAAACTTGTGAAATGGTAGCCAGTGAAACGGGACATTCTGCATAATGAGTACTTTCTGCTTTTGTACTTTAAGTACATTTTGATATACCAATAGGCCTACTTTTGCACTTTTACGCAAGTACATTTTGAATTTCCGGACTTTTACTTGTAACAGAGTATAATTTTCTACATTGCAGTATCGATACTTGTACTTAAGTAAAACAGTTGAATACCTTTTTCCACCACTGACGCTGCCCAGGCACATGCACACATAGACATCAAAGGAGGCTTGAGCCCCTGCCCTTTTATCCGTCTGTAAAGTGCCCTCTCCAGACCATGAATGCAGTTTTTACTATGGTGGCAAATGCCCTCTTTCCATGCCATACCTAAAGGCAGCATTCAAGAGAATTGCCTTGTCCAAACTCTCCTGAACTTGAATGCAGTATCTAATGTTGAAAGAATTGCCCTCTCTGTGTAGAAATCCATGCCGTTACGCCACATACCCAGTATTGACTTGATTATGCTTAGTTCAGTGTCGTATCAAGCACCGAAAATAGACAACCTCCAAGCTCTGCGACGCGTTGTGTGTGCGACGCATTGTGCTTGGAGGTCTGCTATTTTCAATATTTTCACCAAAAGGCCCTTTTAGAAATGTCAGGCCCTGCCTCTCTAACATTCTCTGCACGTCCCTGACGCTGCCCCACTGGCCGGCCTCCAACCCCCGTATAAGCGCTGGCGCTCAGCCAACAAGGTGCACAGTAAAACACTTTAGTGTTCATTGGACTCTGAAGTGAGAAAATGGACTAGGCCTGGCTCCAGCCCCTGAATCTCTAGCCACACCCATTAAAAGATATATTGAATAATAATACCTGGAATGTAATAATAACTGGAATTTATATAGCGCTTTTCGAAGTACACAAAGTGCTTTACATGTGTGTGTGTGGGGTGTGAGGCGGGGGGACTTTAGGGGCAAAAAGAAAAAAAAGATAAGCGTAGATAAGCTAGTAAGATAAGAAATAAAAGCAGTAAAATACTAAAATAAAGAGTTGAAACAGTCAACTTAGAATAATGGAGTGAAATGAAATGAAACTTCTGGCAGAGTGTCAAGCTAAAGATGGACCCAAATTGATGACATAATGGGTCCATTTGGGTCACTTTTTACAGAGCTGCTGTGCTTTCCTTCTTTATTTTCTTTCAGTCCCCCCCCCAACCTCTCTCGCGTACACATATTGTAGAAAACACACACACACACACACACACACACACACACACACACACACACACACACACACACACACACACACACACACACACACACACACACACACACACACACACACACACACACACACACACACAGAGGATAAACATGAATACACAACTGTACAGGACCTAGAATTGATTCTACTACCACAGGAAAAGGGGACATGATAAGATGGATGGATGGATGGATGGATGGATGGATGGATAAATATTTTCCATAATTACGTTATCACGCAATGACATCACAACATTGTCATCACAACCAATGTACTTGTCCTTTAAAAGTAAACCTCCAAAAAACTAAATGTCATTCAAACAACTATTTAAACTAATTAAACTGTCATTTAACAACTTATCCTGTAAATGAGTTGCAATGATTCACGGTGGTGCTGTTTCATTGGACGATACATCTGAAAGGAGGACCTAAGAATTCCAAATTTCCAACCATGCTGCTGTGGTAGTCGGACACAAGCTGTACTCATTTGGAGGATACATCAGCTACCTGAACAACAGTGATATTGAAGTCCACATTTTCAAGTTGCCCATAGTGACAATTGGAAGAGGACAAAGTTCCATTGAAGTTCCCTCTGAGCGCTATGGCCACACAGCTGTGCTGGTAGAAGAAATTGTCTACATCTGGGGAGGGTATCCTTACTGGCACTGCAATGTGCTTTATGCCTTTGATGTTGACACCGGGAGCTGGTTCAAACCCAATATTTCTGGGACTATTCCAGGAGCCAGGATTAACCACTCAACCTGTGTCCTAGAGATGGTCATGTATGTGTTGGAGGACACACACAAGTTGGACACCACTATATTGGTCTGGTCTTCAACACCAGAGGAACTCCACCACATGCTTCAGAAGGTCACTCTGCCACCATTGGAACAAAGGTGTTTGTGTTTGGGCGCTGGGGCCACGTATACAACCAGGTCACAGTGTTTGACACAGAGACCAACTGCTGGCTGAGCACTCCTTCTGCACACCTTCTCACAGAAGAACTTTTGTATCATTCAGCCATTGCCAACAGTGGAGAGCTGCTGTACATATTTGGTGGCGGCTAGAAGAACCAGCGCTTCAATGATATTGGATATTCGATATTCAGTCTAGAGACCATTTCTTGGAAGCAGGTTGAGACCAAGGGGAAAGACCCTTGTAGGATGTATGGGATGTGCTGTATCCTCCTCTATGGAGGATACAAAGGAGAGATTTGTGGTGAACTGTACATCCTAGACTTAAATCCCAGCCTGAAGATGTTATGCAAGCTAGCAGTCATCCAGCATGGTCTGGAGCAGTCTGAACTCCCACATGACATCAGGTGGGAACTGGCAACCACAGCAACAGCAAAAAATTACATACCACCACACCACATGCATGCACGCTCACGCACGCACGCACGCACGCACGCACGCACGCACGCACGCACGCAGCACGCACACACACACTTAAGGAGAAGCAGTCCTGCTTCCACTGTGGTTTTGGACAGGACATGGCAGCGCCCGGGATTGAAATTCTTTTCAATGAGGTGTAGAGAAGTGAGTCCTGATATATTTCCCCAGTTAACTGTCTTCTTCCTGTCTTTGGTTTCCATTTATTCTCACTAGGACATGCTTTACTGGTTACATCTCTCCACACAGCAACAAGTTCACCACATAACACATGCAGGGTTTGACAGCGGCCTAAAGCAATGGTTCTTAACTGATCTTGCACCGGGTCTAGACTACAAATATGGCTCTGACCATGAAATCACCACCATATTCCTCTGTTGCATTCCTTGTCTATGATTCAAACGGAATGTTTGACTCCTGGCCTGTCGGTTGGGATGCACTGGCCTGAGCAACGATGTTACAAAACATGCTCAGCTCGATCAAGAATTAAGACTTCAGGCCCGCTGCCTTTCTCAATGGCACTGTGAGATGACACATTGTCAGTAACAGTGATACAACTGTGACTTTTTGGTAACAGATCATGATGTATCTAATACTATACATTAAAACTTGATTCAACCTCAAGGTTAATTGCTTGCCTTCATTTTAACATTGTACTGTAATGAAATGTGTGTTAAATGACATACAGTCATTAAATAAGATAAATGTCATATTCTCATATTCAGAAGAGTCGATGAAAAAATCTTATGCTTTTAAAAACATTTAAAAAAAATAACAAATTAGCCGATCTACAAGCTCAGAACGCATTGTGTGCGGTGAGTTTGTAGATTGGTTATTTCTGTTCCTTTGTCAGTAGGGCAAGTGATTAACTCTGAGGATAAAAATGTACCCTTTTCTGTATCAGAAAAGGGTGTCTGTTCCAAAAAAAAACACTAGATGGTACTGCTGTTCAACACAGTGAGAAATGCTTTCACATCCCTAAACCTCCTCCAGTGGTGCTCTGGTAGCCTGCTTTAACCAGACAATATCCACGCTGTGAGGATAGGCAATATATTTCTCCCTTGTGTTATCATGGGTGGATAGAGTTTAGCTGCGCTAGGTTAGTGCTCTACACCTCTGGACAAGGGTGTGTGTGTGTGTGTGTGTGTGTGTGTGTGTGTGTGTGTGTGTGTGTGTGTGTGTGTGTGTGTGTGTGTGTGTGTGTGTGTGTGCGCGTGCGCGCGCGCTACGTGCGTGCGTGCCTGCTACGTGCGTGTGTGTGTGTGTGTCAGTAAGAGTAGACTACAAATGCTTCTTACTCCATTTGCCTCTTATTAACTACAACAACAAGCATTAGGGTTATAGTTAATTAGTTGAGGTTTGTTATCCTATTCTAAACGTTAGGGTGATTAAACAAACACATTATCATTGTTTAATTAAAATGCCTATTGGCTTAGGTTATTTACCTAAGTAAAGACAATAAAATAAGTCATCCAGAGAGGGTAGTCATATGGAGATCTATTTTATTTTTATTTTATTTTTTTAACACAAGCTAGTATCAACTGATCAAAAGCCAAGACCTCACTATTAACCAACAACAACAAAAGAAAACACCATATACTAGTTTCTTTGTATACTTTATGTGTACTTTAAATGTATTTAATATAAAAACATTTCAATTTCCTTGTTAATGACGTGTGATTCAATTACACCTTGAGAAGATGATGCAAACATGAACCCACTCAGAGATGGGCTAAGCTCAGGTGTCATAGGTTATTCATCGTCATGGATTGGGGTGAGGTTGGTTGGGTCCCATGTGTCTGTGTGATTGATGGCATGTTTAACTGTAGACCATTGATCTGTTGATGCATGTGGTGTTTGGTGCTTTCCTCCCTCTGTCATCTGTATCCTACATAGAAATCAACCAGGAACAAACAGGCTGCTCCCCTAATGATAGGAAATGGTTTAGTGGTTGCATGATCTTACGCTGCAGGGTTTGGTCAACCACCATGTTAGGGTTTTTTGGGGGAAATAAATGTACACGGATACAACAAATCTGTGGAGTTGTTTCAATAGTGTCCACAGAAAAGAGCATTAGGGCAAAATAGATAAATCATTTCTTAACTAGGGATGTCTAAAAGACATAGGCTACTACAATGTAGTTAAACACTGTGCTCCAGGCTAATACCTAAAAAGAAAAACAGGCAAAGATATTAAAGTGTGAATCAGGATTACCACCTACTAAAGGAACAATGAATGTCTTCTTGTCTCAAGGGTAATATGGGTGCAAAACAAGGAATACCCTTAAGAAAATAAATTCTTCAAGTGGGAGGAAAATCAGCTCTTGTTCCTGGAACGATCTAAAAGAAACCGTAATAATTTGAAGTGATATTATCTTACACAGCAAGCAGAAACGTGTTTCAGCAAACACTTGTTTTGACAAAACATAAAATAAAATAGACCTAAGGCACAGAAAAGAATGTGATAAGAATACTAGAAACATACTGTGATTTCACGCTATGGTTATTTGTTTCTGAAAAGCATACTGCATTGTGTTGAAACAAGTGAAATGATCTTACACTATTGGAAATTGTCACTTGTTAAAAGAATAATAAGGGAAGGGCTTGTTAAGCTGTGCTTCACACAAGCTTATTTTCTGATTGTGCTTCACACAAGCTTATTTTCTGATAAAGGAATTGGAGGTACACATTGTAAATGGGCAATGAGCAGCCCTATCTTATGGCTCAGAGCAGTGCTACTCAACCCGCGGCCCGCGGGCCGCATGCGGCCCTTTCCGCGTGTCTGTGCGGCCCGTCATGATCATGCCAATAAAAATATGATTTTTCTAAGCCTGTGAAAGTTAACGCGAAACGCAAAACGCGGTGATGTTTGACCCTCGGTGCACTCCGTAGTTAGGGATAAGAGTCAGGAAGTGAATGCAGTCAATATTCACGCGAGCACAGCAGTGCAGACTGCAGAGATGCAGGCGGCTACACTACAACGAGACAGTCAGACAGACACACATATGCGGAGATTTTGCACCAGACAACCACAGTCGGGCTCACTGGAGCGGAGACGCATGACGGTCGTGCGATATGAACGGCCGCGAATCCCGCGATCGTCATGTTTCAGGCTAAAAGACCTAGCCCTTGTCTCCGCTGCTTGTCTCTCCCTCCGCAACTCCGCCAGTCAGCTCCGACTATAACTCTATGGCACCGACAGTGCAAGCATTCCAACAGATCGCGCTGCAGCCAAGGAACTATGCTTATTACCACAAATCTCCTCCAACGAGCTGTTGTGTTTTACAAAGCTCAAAGCATCAAACTGTTTTACAAGTACAGTGCATCTGAGGCTGAGTTGAACTGTACTTGAGTTATTTTTCCAAACAATAACTCTCTTCACCAAAAATAGCCGATCTACAAGCTCACAATGCATCTTGTGGTGAGCTTGTAGATCGGCTATTTTTGGTGAATGTCCCCCAAGAATAGGGATGCTGGGGTTTGAGTGATTGAATAATAATACCCAGACACAGGGGAGGTTACAAAAAGGTTGAACCAGAACTGTTCATTTTCACTTCCCATTTTGTGAATAAAGCCTAATTTGATAAAAAAAATTCAAATGTCATCAATTTCATCATTCCATCCATGACAATCTTTTGGTTCAATGAGGTTTGGCCTGGCTTATATAGATATGGAAATGTGGCTGTTTTCTGTGCGTTTCCTTAATTATTAGACTGTATACTGTACAAAATCGATGTAAACGTCCAAAATAGGACCGTCATTTTAAGCTTGCGGCCCTTTGGACTTTTGGTATTTTGCTGAGTGGCCCCTGAGCCATCTCAAGTTGAGTAGCCCTGGCTCAGAGGAAGGGGATTTTCCTTCTGTGCCTCAGTTGTTTCCCTATGAGGTTATAACGAGGTTAGGGGAGGATTTGTGGGCTGCTTTTGTCTTTTTCTCTTTCCCCTGATGCAGCCAGAGGTACACAGCTACAGTATAATCCTCACCTTTGTGTGTGGCAAGGTGCAATGAAAGTACAAGGTAACAATATCCTAACCTCAGACATCATCCACAGTACAACACCACTAAGAACACAAACTTTCAGTTTTGCAGTTCCAGCAGTTCCCATGTGTGGTAAGAGGTCAGGAGCATCAACAATCCATAGCACAGACAGAGGGCTCTGATGCAGGTTAGGGTACATGGTCCATTCTGACAGAGCTCAGTATATATGCCTACGTAAGATCACAGAGGGCATCTCAAATTGCCCGTTCCCAATTTCACAGAGGCTTGACCACTTAAACCCGTCGCGGTTCTGCTCTGAAAAACGGCACCGGGGAACGCCTCCATTGATCACAGAAATATTGCGGATGAAAACATCATGGTTCATAAGTTCAAATAAATAAAGTTCCCTTTCAAACTAACTGCAGCAACTGAAATATTACCAGGACCTAGTGCAGATTCAACAGTGAAGTAATGTACTGAAAAAATTACAAATGACAAAAGAAGTCAAGTCAACTGAGGACAGTATGGACTAGGCAGTGCATGAACTTGTGTGACTTTTGCTAATACGTGTCAAAGCCATTAACACACAATATGGATCAGGTGAAACCCCAGAGGTTTTGCACATCGCTGTCCAACGATGTGGCATGAAATATGAAATATGCCTGTGGCATTCTGACCTAAGCTGTAGACCATAAGCCTTAAGGCTGAACCCCTGCTGCACTGAATAAGCATGCGATGGGTCACACACAAACAAGCACAAAATAAAGCAATTTGTGCATATGTCTATGCGTGACAAATTCATGCATGGATTGTGCGTTGTGTGTGTGAGTGAGTGTGTAGGTTTTATAGCTTTTATAGCTATATTATATTTACAAACACATATACAAATGTGTATGCACAAGCTACAGAGCATCTACAGTCATCTACACATGCAGAAATGCTCAATCATGCCACATTTTGCTAAGTAATTGCTCATCTACATTTGAATTTTAGGCATGACGGCATTTAATTGAAGTTTAAGCTTCAACTCCTACTTCATATAAATCAGATTACATGCATCCAACTAGTCTGAGGGTCAAAGGCAACATTTACAACGCCACTTACAGTGACTGCGGAAATAGCACCTGACCAAGATGTTTGGTTCCAATGCCAATATCAGCCAGTCTATAGACCACAGATTACCGAAGTTCTGAGCGCTAAAATAAATCTAAAATGTTGAATTACATTTGGAAAACATTTAAAAAGCAAAAACAAATAAACACAAATAGCATTTTGATAGATACAACTAAACTACTGTAAACTGAACTGCATTTTATTTCTCAGTTCTCAGTTTTCTAAAATAGCTGATCTACAAGCTCACATTGTGTTGTAGTGCCATAATGACTTGCCCAAAATGGGGAATAGGCATGTTGAAAGTGGGTCAAATTCAGGACACCTTGACTGCATAAGTGCCGATACAGCAGTCAAGCTCTAGCTCTGTGGCCTAGTGGTTAGTGTCCGACCAGAGACTGAGAGGTTGGAGTTTGATCCCCGGCCGGGTCATACCAAAGAGTAAAAATGGCACCCAGTGCCACTCTGCTTGGCACGCAGCATCAAGGGTTGGATTGGGGCTAAGTCCCTGCGACATATTAGCAGGGAGTGTACCAGGGGGCTTACTTACATCAGCACAACCGATATATTGGCCAAGCTCTGCACATAGCCCCCTCACTCTCTTCCCCCCATTCTGACACAGACATATAGGTCAGCACTTTCACACACTTTAACCACTTAAAACCTTAACCTGGTTGACGGGAGTATTTTATTTTATTTTTTTCTTCTTACTTCTCTGTAACTTTGTAAATAACCTTACTGCTGTGATGCCTCTCCTCTGGGCAACTGATTTCCCCCCTTGGGATAATAAAGGTATCTATCTATCTATCTACACTATAGTGAGTATACTAGTGACCTTTTGTTTGCTCTACACTAAACATATTCACAAAAAATTATTATCTGTGAAAAGACCCAGTTTTCAATATTCGTGAACGATAGGCCTATGCAGACTGTAGGCTTGTGTGGTGCAGGCCAGGGAACTACTTCTTACGTAATCAATCACCCTGCTGGGAACAAATGTCCACTGAGGCCCATACGCATTGACTCTAGGTCTAGAACAAGGATGTTTATCTGGGTTGGGTCCAGGCACAAAGTTAAAGCTGCACTGTGTACTTTTCTGTTCTACTCTGGAATTAAACCCGGGTCTCCTGTGCAAGTGCTGAAATGTTTTACCACTGAGCCTGCCTGCTTGCTCTGGGGAGACATTTGAATTTGTGTGAACCAGAAAAAGGATTCTGTCAAAGGTCATGTTATAGAACAATTATAGAAGTGATATTGTATTAATATTAGCATAATAGATTGGACGAAATATCATTTTATTCACAACACAGAATTACATAAGAGCTTTAATACTATGTTCAAATATAACTTATTGTTCTCCTTGGGAGTCAATCTTATCTTGTAAATTGTAGTCCTCTTTTTTTTTCAATAGCAATTATTTTAGTTAGCAAAATGCCGGTGTATGTAGCCTGCACAGGCTGTGTACTCTATGACCTCATAGTACTCGTACTATGTATGTGAATGCATCCATATGCATCCATATGCGTGTGTGTGTGTGTGTGTGTGTGTGTGTGTGTGTGTGTGTGTGTGTGTGTGTGTGTGTGTGTGTGTGTGTGTGATAATGTATTTATGCAAATGTGTGCAGGAACGTGTTAATTCGTGCATGTGTGTTTGTGTGTGAGCTGTGCTGTGTGCCAGGGCTTGCCTGTGGAGCTGTCTCAGTGCTAAGAATGACCTTGTAGCGGCATTCAGCTGCTGCTGCTGCATAGGAGGTGGGGCTTAACAAATGAAAGTATACTGGTTGCAAGCTTCATTCCACTCCATTAACACATTTTACAGTAGGCTATATTAAAAACTAACAAACAAACAAACAAGCAAACAAACAAAAACAAAAACCTAACCTTTAAAACACTCTTGCTTGCATAACAATAATTAGCCACGTAAGCCCTTTATACTATAGAATCTATACTAAATGCACAATACTACAAGCTGTAACTGGAATTTGTAAGCTCTTGTTTCACTCCACTCTAATTCTCTTTGCCAAAAGATCTATCTATAAGCTAGAAATGTTGTGAGCTTATACAGTATCTGCTATTTCTGGCACCAGAATATAATAACATTTGGATTTGGGGTCAAAGGGACAAGATGTAAAATAAGTTACAAAATCATAGACTCTAATTCTCTTTTCCAAATGATCTATACGCTTGGAACGGTTTATATCTATAAGCTTGAGACCATTGTAGCCAGGATGCTTTAAGAATACCATTGCCTTTCTCTTCAATGAGATGACATGTATGATGGGTACAAATGAAAACAATGCTTTGGAAGTAGCCTAACCTCTTCTTGTGAGCGTGTTTGTGTGTGTCTGCTCAGAGTGTTGTTTAATGACTATGCCTGTGTTTTGTGTTTTATCATGCAAACAGCTGCACCATGTTAAGTGTCCTGCAGCAGTGAGAAGACTGGAGTCATGCCATGTGTGTTTATGTAGCCTACTGTGATACGTAGGAAAATCAGTTTTAGTAACTTTAGACCAAACACTACGGATCTGTGTAGGTCTATGAATATGTCTGTGAAAATATTAAACTAAATTTGCTGTTACATTTAACAGTGAGACATTTATTTTTTATGTTTACATTATTGTGACTGTGACATAAATGAGATAAAGTTTAGAATGAGTTTAAATTCCTAGGTAAGCAACATAGGAAGCAAGGGACATACCAGAGGGGCAGGGACATACTGCATTGTAATGATCATAATAATATGACAGAGTACACAACCTCACAACCACAAAATGTAAAATGTCAACTGTTATTTTATCTCTGGAAGTGTAAACATGGACCCCCTTTCATACTTATATTTTGAATTAAGCACTTTAAGCCCTATTTCATAAATAGTTAAAATACTGTCTGCTTGTAAATTGACTATTTTCAAAATGTTTTGAAACGTGTCCGTGACCCAAGTAGGCCATGACCCTACGTAGGAAACATTGCTAAAGACAGTCAACAGCATCACTGGTTGTGTCCTTAATGGCTGAGGCTGGGGATTAATGAGAAATGCATTCGTGACTGCAAAGATATTAAGATCCATCTTCCGCCCTTCCTACTCTGCATGCATGTGCTGACACATACCCAGTATTGATTAAAAGATAATTGCAACATGCCGGTTGATCTGACATCTGCGGAGTATCCAGTGTTACGCATGTCGTTTGTCGTTTTATACTCTCAACCCATTATCTGATGCAGCACGTTGTCTCATAATTGTAAATATATGTGAGTAATTGCCTGGCGTTCTCCTGTGATGCACCGCACAATTTCAATCAAGAGCTCAAACAAAGGAGCGCCGGAGTGTGTCCAGCTATCTATATCCACTTACTATATATATGCCCATTTACTGCTGAGGGCTGGTACAGAATATAAATCACAGGGCCTGCATTACTAGGACTGAGAGAGAGAGAGAGGCTGTGGGCTGCATGCTTAGCCCACTGCTGTTCACACTACTCATCCACGATTGCTATGCCAAGTTCAAGTCTGAATCCAACCACATCATCAAGTTCACTGATGGACTCAACAGCAACAATGATGAAACATCATACAGAGAGAGAGAGGAGGTGCAGGAACTGCTGTTGTAATGAAAACAACCTATAGTAACTCTAAGAAGGTTGCTGACCTTAGGAGTGGAGAGGGTCAGGAGCACCAAGTTTCTTGGAATGCTCATCTCTGACGACCCGACCTGGCCTTTCAACACCTACACTGCAGCCAAGAAAGCACAGTGTTTCAAATATTTGTATGGATTCTCAATAACAAGCAACTTAAACTGAAGGCCGCCTGGCCGCTACAAAAGTTCCAAGAAAGCACACAGCACTTCCTGCAGAGGCTGAAGAGAGCCAGTTTGCACTGCCCTCACCCTCTTCTATACAGATTCACTGTGGTTCGTGTCCTTGCTGGCTGAGTCACTGTGTGATTTAGGGACTGTAAAGCATCTGAACACAAGATCCTGCAATGAATAGTGAGGATAGAAATCATATGGAAATATTCTTGGCTCATTTTGGTTCTCTCAATATTACGCATACCCGGTTTTACAGCAAATTCATGCTTTTTAAATAACTCCGCAAGGTGAGCGAGTGCTAGCCTCGCAACAGCAAGACTCTCGAGAAAGGAAGCACATTTGTGATGCAGGGGCGTCAATTGGGTATGGCAGGGGTATGCAGCTGCCATACCCTGGGTCCAGGGGGGAAAATAAAAAGTTACTTTTAAATATAAATCCATGAATGTCTCTTTGTCTATCTGTGCTGGTTATTGTTAAATTACAGTAAAATAACTACAAATGCAAATATTAAGAAAATGGTCACTTTAACAAGGTATTATGATTATATTATCCAGACTTGTATTCTTCCCAGCTTGACAAATTGGTATATTCCCAGGTTCCGCAGGTCAGCTGCACAGGTGCAATGCATTATTGTTAATTGTGGCACGTTTACTTACATGCTAAGTTTAGCTGCACTTGAACAACCGTTCCAGGCTGCCATATCCAGCCCAATAAACCGTAGAAACCTGGGTAAAAAACTGAAAATACTAGTTTTTTTTTTCAAACATTGTGAAAATAGCCGACCTACATGCTCACAACGCCTCGCAGCGCGAGGCGTTGTGAGCATGTAGATCTGCTATTTTCACAATAGAACCGTGTTATACAAAATGTAATGCCTCTTTTCCATGAGGACTCCCATCTTTGCCATACCCTAGCTTTTGCTGAACTGACACCACTGTTGTGATGATGTATACCTTGGCATGGCCGTGCCAGGCTAAGCGAGTGCCAATGAGGCAACCGTACCGTCCACTGAGTTTGCAAGCCGTGGAGGACAGAAAAGAATAGGCATGTCCAAAGTCTGGTCCGGGGACAAATAGTGGCCTGCAGCTTCTTAACTAAAATGTATTATTTTATGGCCCACCAGTATAGAGTCATGTGAAATTCATAGTCATACATCAAAACGTTTGTGTTTTGAAACTAACGTGGGCAAACCGGTTGTTTCCCAGTAGAATGTTAAGATTCGTCCTAACCAGGGCAGGAATTTCATGGAGGCCATGAAGGCCATTGCCGTCGTTGCCCCTCAGTTTGGCCTTGTGCCCCTCAAAAAAATGGCATGACCTGAGGCCACAGTGGCCTTAATGCCCCAGCTGACTGTACCACTTTCTCCTATGTCTCTTTCTTGTCAATTTGTAGACAGTAGACACCGGTGTCTTTTTCTTGTCATATAGACACCAGTGTCTTTTGTTGAGATTCTGAAACCTTAACTTAAGTCCCCATCTTTAAACCAATCCAGTGACTTTGATTGGTGCAGGGCTGAGCATCATTTATCTATTTCATTGCAGATTAGGTTATCATTCCTAACCCTTAAATTCAACAAATTCTTTCAATGGACTATAATCGTGTTTTATTTAATGGCCTTCCTGCCCTGGCATTCAGCCTTTGTGCCCTCAAAAAATGAACAACAAAGTCCAAGTGGCCTTGCCCCTAAAATTACGAAATTCCAAGCCTGGTCCTAACTGTATGTTCCTTGTGTCGTTCCATTTTTATTTTGTGAAAGAAAGTAGTAGAGCTGCATTTTTACACCTGGTTACATTTGGCTACACTACCATTTGATCAAATTAATTTATTAGACTGTAAAAATAATAGATTGTTTTAATGTGTTATAACTTTGTTATGGTCCAAAGGTACAGTATGGTAGATGTAGTCATTTTCAAATATGGCCCCCTTTGAAAAAGGTTTGGACACCCCTGGATAGGTTATCACATGAACCAAAATGAGCACTCCCTCAGCACGCCAACCGCTCCATCCTAATGTTCTCAGACCTCTAATCACTGCTGTCATCCATCACACATCTGCTACAACCATACACAAACACAAAACACACACTGCCCCTTCCTCTCTCCCTCCCTGCAGGCACGCTTTTAGTTATGTTGTCGGTTTGCCACATTAGTTCCTTTTTGCATATTCCTTTTACTTTGTGCTTCTCATGACACTCACAAACTATCTACACAGCACACCTTACACTACTGATTCCACTGATCTCCACATTTCATGCTTTTCTACTGTACTGTCAGCATCAGCGGCCTACAAACCAATTTTAACCAATAATAGTGAGTTCATCTCCCACACAGAGCTAAGTATGCTAGACAATAGCTGCATTTTGAAAGTAAAAAAAAGAAGAAAAGAAAAGCTGATATGCCTTACAGGAAGCAATGCCAGCCGCTTCCATAAGTGACTATGTGTATGTATGTGAATATAACATGTAACATTTATACCTGCAACCGATAACAGCACAAACAGGACGGTACAGCGGGCACTACCACACGTGTCACTTTGAATCATATTAGATAGATGCCTTCAGAATCTCTCATATTGGATACTACTGCACTGCTTGTGAATGACGGTAGCCTGCACTATAAGAAAACAAAGCAGGGTTGCTCTACTAATTACAGGGAAGCCTGGTACACAGAGTCAGCATGTATGTAAGGGCCTTCATCAAATTACATATTTTCAAGACATCGTCGTCACATAATTCAACACATGTTTGTTGATGACTTTCGCCTGAATGCATCTGCGGTCCCTCGTATCAACAGCAGATGTTGCAATCAGGAAGAGAACCTGACTTCAGTTGAATTTTATTTATATTAGTGCCAAAGTATGTGTGAAGGCGTAGTAGGAAACAACCATAATTACTGTTAGGGCTTTTGTGAACAAACAAGTGGTTATTTAATATATTCATGTCACGAGCATGTAAGACAATGCAACAGAGATTATATGAATCATGTTAATAATTCATGATTAAAGGGTTTATTTCAAAGCTTTTTTGGAGTTTGAGGGGGTACGGTGGCACAGTCACATCTAGAAGGTCCTGGGATCAATTCCCGCCGAGGACGCTGTGGGTTTGTGGGCGCTGGGGGCGTGTTCTATGTGCTACTGGGGAAACTCCCCCTTGTCAGTTGATAAGAAGCAGCCTGCTCACTCCTCATGGATTGAAGTTCGGGGCTCTCCCCAGGTTTGCAGAGGGAGAGTAGCGCCCAGTATTATAGCTTAGGCAATTGGCACTCGGTGAAAAATGGGGAGTTTGAAGTTACAATGTGTTTGTATGGGAGTCTGATAAAATGAATATCAAATATCTAAACATTGAATCAAGCAACTTAAAAGCTGTCCGGGGTGTTCGCCTGAGTAGACTATAAAATTACCCACTTTTTTCTTGAAATTGATGAAATATCCCTTTAACTCATATTCTATATTCTAATAGCCTAATAAATACTGCTTCATACAAGGTGTTCGACATCTGTAGAATTTGTTTAAAGGCCTATGCCAATATTCAATTTAAAATGTAACCTGGAAAGTCTATTATGCTATTATGCTACTCGACACTGAAGTGTCGAGTAGGAGAATACACAAGTAAGTAATAGTGAGAGTTATGGATTCAGTAATACGAGAAATAATGGACTTTTAAGCGCGAAACCGGTTTCCGCTGGGGCCACAAAACAGCAAAGATACATATTTAAAAGAAGAGCCATAGCCTTTATTCCATTTTTTCATGAGCTTTACCTTGACCAGATGGAATGCTTTACTATATTTGCTGTCGAAGGCAGAACAAGAAGGAACACCTTGCAAAGGTGGTTCTGTCAGCAGAAGAAGCAGATACAATTTTACAGTTTCACTGTAGCGATTTTGAGGCACACTGTGACACAGAGAAAACACACCATGCAGTGATAAATTGTCACTGGCCTGGGATGGAAAGTGAGATCTGCAAATGGGTAGGGGAACTAAATTTAACTCATATTTGATAGTACAGGAACATGACTACTAGACTAATATGGATACTTAATAAACAAATAAACAAATGTAGGCATATTGTCAAATAAACAAATGTAGGCCTAGTGTCACTGTTGTGGATTATAGACTGTTTGTCTATCATTTATATAACTGTTTTATATCTCAATTTTGTATTATTTTCTCTGAGTGGTAGACATGCAGTAACAAAGTTGTATTGGTACTTTATTTGAGTATTCATATTTCTGGATACTTATTTCACTTACAAAAACCTTCAATGTTTTTACCCGCCCTCCATTGGGCCATGCATGAATTACATTTTACAATGTTACAATTTAGACATTTAACAGACGTTCTTAATCCAGAGCGACTATAAGCAAGGTAATACATTAATAATCAACATCAATACATGAAATGCATAGAAATAGTAGTCTAAGAAAAACGTATAGGTAGACCAAGCGCCTTCAGTAAAAACTTTATGAAAACAAAAAAAAACATAAAATTGCTATCCAAATTACATGTATGGTCAATAAGGTTGGGCTAAGGTGGAGTCTGACGAGGTGAGTCTTCAGACCACAGCGGAAGCTAGGAAGTGAGGAAGTGAGCAGTTCTAATTAATATGATTAATAATCAGTGGTTAACATTTTCCCATTCCTATTTCCATCCAGTTAATTGTGGGCTTGTGAAACCCTTTATCTATCTGGAATGCATGGCGCAAATGTCATGAATTGCATTGGCCTATATCTGTAACCGACTGCATTTCCTCTACCGACATGCACCGTTATACTTTAGCGAAGAAGAGATTCATTCGATAGAGGATAGTGTGCATTCAATTTATAAGACGAAATGTGTCACATTCTGTTATTCCAACAACCAGATAAGAAACCAATTGGTTTCTTATGCTGCTGTGTGTTATTAACAGTGTTACATGCTTTTGTGAGAGTGCTGATTTGATAAGAGTTAATTTGCTAGTTTTATGCCTTTTGGGTCAGATCCCATCAGACAGACTCAGTCTGAAGAGCTCTGAACGCACCAGTTTAGTGCCCTTATTTTGTTATACGGGTTACAGAGGAGAGATTGGCTGAAGGTGGCCTTTCTTGCTTTTTTTGTGTACTGCTCACATCCTATATTAAAATTGGCTACTGGGAGGGCTGGCCGGCGCCGGCGGACCACAGCCACGTCACGCTGACTCAGACATAACCATAAACAAACACTTATTTTTTTAAGATATGTTTTGGGGCTTTTTTATCTGTACTGGGGAGAGATTGAGTAGCAATATGCAGCAAAGGTAGCCAGGATCAGGAATCGAACCAGCGACACGCTAACAACAGGCTACACTGAGATAATGTGGTATTGGGCTGGACCGGTAGGCCAGCGGGCACCCTGAGTGTACCCGGCTTTTATCTTTGTTGTCTAGTCTCTTTATTCACATTTTAAAAGTCCCTTCTGTTCCTTGTCTATGCTCTCATCTATTGAACTGGTACTCTGATCCCTGTCCTCAGTGTTGGCTGCACCACTTTTGGTGATCTGAGATAGTGAGGCGTATTCTATTGACTACAGTATGACATTAAAGGACAACTCCGCCCTAAATCACTTCTAGGCTCGTTTTCCTATACTTATATTGATCCAAAAAGACTGTCCATGGGGTCTGTTAGGCAGAAATGCCTGTGTTGTCCAGTTTCCCCAGCAGAACCCAGCAGGTCTCATAGCATAGAGTGGAGCCCATAAGCCTATCGCATTTACACTTTTCGTTGTGGTCAAAAGTGTTTTTATTTTTCATGAATGTGGTACTAGTTATCATTACAAACACATCCATGTCATTGTTGTCCCACACAAGCCAGCACACTCTGCTAAACAGATGTTATAGGCTCCACTCTAAGCTATGACAGCTGCTGGCTGCATTCTGCTGGGGAAACTGGACAACAGTTGCATTTATTCTGCCTAATAGACCCCATGGACAGTCTTTTTGGATCAATTTAAGTAGGAAAATGAGCCTAGAAGTGATTTAGGGCAGAGTTGTCCTTTAAGACCATCAGCTATATCTCAGAGCATGAGAATATGAATACAATAAATGTATGTATGCATGTAATGACCTGCCATCCACATGGCACCATCCACATTAGATCAATGCCACCCCCTACCCCATGTTACACATCCTAACATGCAAACAAAGTACTGATGGCGCACACCAGTATTGGTAAGCTGCTGCTGACCTTGGCAAGTAAGTATAGAGGTGAAGAAAAAGGCCATGCACTTGTAGCCACGATGCAGGATTTATTTAACACCACAAAAAACATTCTTAAAAAGAAAATGACCCATTCCCCCAGAGCACAGGCTGTGTGTGTGTGTGTGTGTGTGTGTGTGTGTGTGTGTGTGTGTGTGTGTGTGTGTGTGTGTGTGTGTGTGTGTGTGTGTGTGTGTGTGTGTGTGTGTGTGTGTGTGTGTGTGTGTGTGTGTATGTGCTTGGGCGCACGCGTGTGTGCATACTGGGGCGCGGAGGCCTTCCAGAACATGCTGGGACAATTTGTGAAAATATTAATTGTAGCCTACCTACCTGCTGTGTTTATAATAACACAACCTCACTCAGGCATATACTCATACGAACATTTGGTTAAAAAATAGGAAAAAGAGAGAAAGAAAGGCCTGCTGTTTGTAGGACAATGTGTGTTCTGCTTGTTTTCCATAGGGAACCCGCGCTAAATTGTCTTTCATGACCAGAGGGACTGATTTCACCCATAAATTCACAACCTTTAGGATTGGCCTATATTGCATTGCTTATGCCTCATGAAACATCCGGTATAGATGGCACACATGCACTCCGCCGCTCCATTGTTTGAGCGTTTAATTGAAATTGTGAGGTGCATCAAAGGAGCTGCATTTGTTTCTCCTATAGGCCTATTGTTTTCATTTGTGGGTTTTGTAGCACTGTACTCGACTTGAATCTGCAGGCAAGTCTAGAGGCGGGAAGGAGTTTTCTCTGAAAAGGAGTAACCCAGTATTAAATCTCAACCACACACATGATAATGAGATACAGTGAAATCTAAAAATGAAGAGGAAAAATAGAGCATCTGGCTGTGACACATTTTCTTCATAAAATAACACCAGTCAGAGCCAGATGCAGTAACCAGAATCTCAGTATTATCAAAGATTGAAAGGTTTAAAAACATTTTTGCAGTTTTGAACCTGGCCGTGGTCAAGGTGTCCACCACTGGCCAGTTCAGTGCTGTCATTCAGTTAGACAGAGAGAATCTCCTACCTGTTCACTCACTGCAAATCACCCTGGTTTAGAGCATCAGCTAAACGTCTGACATGTGCTCTGGTATATAACCCCCTAAGGATATGACATAATTTCCACTGCAAACATAGCTTGTCTTTGAAATTCCACCATCTGGACCCAGAGTAATGAGCTCAAAGGCGAATGAAAGACATTTGCCCACTGTAGAATTCTCTGTGGGCATAGATCTCAGTCTGTGCTACTGACCTGATATTCTGACCAACTTGATGGAATAGGGGCAATGGAGACATTTACAAAGTCGACCCTGTTTCCACACACAGTTCTTACATCACCTTAGAGAGCCATGCTCTAGTCTTATTAACCCACATTATTCAGTGCATTTGATTTATCTTGGCGTTATTCATGGATTCCACAGCAAGGACCCGCATAACACATTAATAAGTTGTTAGGCTATATATTAATATCATAGTGTTCTCAGGTGTCTGTGAACTGAATCTAAAGGGAGCGGCGCATTGGCATTTATTATTATTTTATTATTAAATCAATGGTTCTCAAAGTGGGTTTTGGGGATTCCCAGAGGTCCATGAAGGGGTTCCAGGGGGTCCCCAGTTAAACGTGTCAACGTATCAAATCAGTTTATATTAACCCTATTTTAGGCTATACTTCAGCTATATCAAAACAAATGCTGATCTACAAGCTCACAACAATGCAATGAGTCGGGCTCATTGACATGAAAATGTTTGACACAATGTGGAATGCCCTACCGACGGCCTTAAAGGAGTGTAATCCTATACCCTCCTTTAAAACCGCTCTGAAAAGTCACTTACAGGTGGCTGCAACTCAAAACTCAAAAGACCCCTGACCTTTTTACTGTAAATACCTTTTTGGAGCTGTGTGGAACACAAGCTCCCTATACGTGGCCGTGTGTGTGGGTCTGTCTGTCTCCGTGTCTCCGTGTCTGTCTGTAGCCTGCAGTAACCTTTTCTGACCACACATGAGGGAGGGGCGCTGTTGCACACACACACACACACACACACACACACACACACACACACACACACACACACACACACACACACACACACACACACACACACACACACACACACACACACACACACACACACACACAGCTCCACTTCGAACAGAGGTTCGATTTTTTTTCTACTTATGATGATTATGTGTATGTATTGTACTTTTACGACACTACCTTTATTTGAAAACTTTAGAACTGAATACTATAAATTATAATATTATAAAATATATATGAATCCACTTTAGACCTATTTTATACCTAGGCTATTTGAAATAGTGCCGATCGCGACACGTTGTGAGCTTGTAGATCTGCTATTTTCAAACATTTTTGTACTTTTACTTTTGGTACTTTAAGTATATTTTGATGCCAATACTTTCATACTTTTACTCAATTACACTTTGAATTCCAGACTTTTACTTGTAACAGAGTATGTTGCAGTATTGATACTTTTTAAGTAAAACATTTGAGTACTTTTTCAACCACTGCTTTTTCCTATGCAAACTTCTATTAAAGTATTCAATCAATCAATCAATCAATCAATCAATCAATCAATCAAAACCACTAAATGATTATCACCAGTCCAGCAGCACACACCTCATTTCAGCAGTCCCATGCACATCTCCGTGGCGCCCTTCAGTGGTGAATGGTGCTGAGTAGCCTACTGCTCCACACAGCGGAGCTACTACTGCCACTGTGGCATCTGACCAATGGGATGGGAGCGGGGGGCGGAGAACGGTCGACTGTTGTACTACAGTATTCCTGAGCCAACAGCTGTGGACACGTCTTCTTCTGCTCAGTGCGCGCGTTATTTAGCACATCTGGTCAATGGATTATACAGTCTCTCTTCAGGTGCAACATCAGCTGACAGTGTCGCCGACACACTTGTACCAGGGCTACAGCTTGGAGTTACAGGTACATGATTTAACCGCTCGTCCTCCTAATGTTGTTCTTTTTCAGTGCGCCAAAGTACGAAATGCCAACTGGATTGCTCCTATTTAAACAGAGAATTTCAGAATTATACCCAGCCAGGAGTGAATAACAGTGGTGATCTATTCGAATTTTATTTTCTCTGCTGCTGTGAAATATTAAACGTGTGTTGTAGGTTTTTCGAAGCACGTCGAGAGAGCAACGGAGCGAGATTCGTGTTGCATGTCATTAAACACAGCGGTGCAGAGTCTAGGCACACTGTTTCAAAAAGTAGCGGAGCTGCCGGAGCAGCCTCGCGCAGGTCAATGTTCTAAACAAGTTGAACTAAAGAAGTTGTCCTACTTCAGGTTCAAATGCGTGGGCTGTCGGGGGATTTTGGCATTCGTGTCGTTTACTTTGAAGAACTTGAGATGACTCTTTTGACAAAATAATTGTGTCAGCATCACTGGCTCGCTGCTTGGTTGCACCACTGTTTGGAAACAGCAGGACATGACTGCAGCGCAGCTTATTGCTGTGACAGGAGAGACATTTAGCTTTCAGAACATGATCTATGTGTCTTAAAAAAGAAAGAATAAAAAAGGCATAGGACTGTCACCATCAAGTAAGTTAAAGTGACATTAATTTGAATAGTTGGTTGGTGTTATTTTGATTGGAGAATTTGGGATAGAGCACTGCTGTCTGTCACCAAGTAGGTCTCTCTCTCTCTCTCTCTCTCTCTCTCTCTCTCTCTCTCTCTCTCTCTCTCTCTCTCTCTCTCTCTCTCTCTCTCTCTCGCACACACACTTTTGGATTGCCTACCTTGTGCAATGTATAGTGCGGCGAGGGGGGGGGGGGTCATTAGTAGGCTGATTACTAATTAGTAATTTGGCTACTCATTGCATGTTGTTGATATTCTTCCAGGTGTTGGGTTTGGTAATCAGATTTATTTTTCCTTGTTTTGCTTCACAACCATATCATAGACTTAAGGCTTAATTTATGAATACAAGGAAGCTAAGACTAAAATTTCCATTTTGTGTTTGGAATACAAAATAAATTGGACACTATTCTATAATGCCACTTCTCTATTTAAAGAAAACTAACTAGTGCACCATAAGTTGATAAGTTATGTATAGTTAGCATGTTCTCCCGTGTCTCCTAGGTTAGGTACCCTCACAAAAAACATGCAATAATCCTGGTCTCTATAATGCCTCCCCCTGGCCAGGCCAGGCAAGGGGAAAGGAACTGGAATATTGTGTTCCTTCCACATGCTATGTTCAACCGGGGAAACTCCCCCTGGTCAGGTGAAAAGAAGCAGCTTGGGCTCCTCATGCTTTGCAAGGAAGCATGAGGTCATTCTGTCGTCTCCCTAGATAATTGACACCGGGTGAAAAAATGATTTACAAAATCATGGGATAAAAAAAAATAGATATAGAAAACATCTTGTGTGAGTTTATTTTTTCTGTGCAAATTAATCTAGACATCTAGAATGTTTGGTAATGGTATCCTATTTTGCCACTGTCAGAACTATGGCTCCTTTCAGAACAACATAAATTAATTGAACTTATTCCAGCAACAGCAGGCCTATGCAAATCACATTTGAGATCCAAACTTGAATTGAGTTTTTAATGTACAAAATAAGGTAGGCCTAGGTTGTGAGAAAACACAGTGTCCACCTGCTGCCTACAGTAGGTTACAAGGTCAACTATCCGGGTGTCTGAGGGAATTTGAATGACATAATTATCTTCTCCTCCCCGTTCAATCCACCAGATGGCCCCTTCTTGGCAGTGTCATGGTCTTGTTGAATTTCATCATCCGAGACAGTTCTGTCTCTGTCGCCCGATGCCACAGGCGGGTTAGGTACCACTGGGGGACAAAGTGCTTACACATGCACTTTCACTGTCCTACTGTTTTTCACAAGGGTTTTATTTTTGGAGTTTCTCGTCCGCAGGGATCTTGCAATACATGAACTAAAGAACGTTAAGCTATGAAACTCTCTTTTTATTGACCCCCACTCTAATCATCCTGATTAGCTATTTCTATTTTGGAAAATGCTTGAAGTGGTGAAAAGGCCTAAATTCTCCTCCCTACCGTCGGCATCTTGAGAGATATAAATAAAAGGCTTTGAAGCTGTACGTGATGTGCTTCTAGTGCCAACAATAAAGGTTTCCTTTTGTAGACTGAAAAATGTCTTTCTTTGCATTTCTGTTGGGTAATTGTTTTATATTTCTCTCCTCAGTGCTAAAGGTGATCTGGGACTAAGCTGATAAGGATTATTTTAATAGTTTAAATAAATAAGATAATAAAGCCTTCTATATCATTACATTTGCTACAACTATAAGGATATCTGTATCACAGGAGCAGAATAAATATCTAATTGAAGACAATGAATGCATGTTATGCAGTTATTCCAGGCCTTGGCTAGCAGCAGCAGCACATAAACTATTGATTAGGATATTTAAAAAGCAGTAACACTGAACTGAACTACAACCTGTACCTCATGTAAAAGCCATGAGTCACAAATATTGGACCTATCATTGATATCCTGAGTAGTGTAATTCCAAAATAACAATAATGTTAAACCAGTGGACCCCCAGAGGTCCTTGAGGGGGTTCAAGGGGGTCCCCAGCCAAATTAGTTAATTTTGCATAAAAATCAGGTTAACAACTTTAACCCTACAAACATTGGCTATTTGAAAATAGTCGACCTACAAGCTCACATAACAACGCACTGCGATGCGACAAGTTTTTAGCTATTTTCTAAAGATCATGAAAAATGTGGAGCATGGAATTGTGCACAAAATCTTATCCAACAACAACAAAAGTTTTGGTCTGAGAGGCTAAATCTCATCAAATGGTGGTACGGTGAGGCTTAAATGCCAAACAAATAATGGACATTGACATGAAAAAGGCTGAGAACCACTGCGTTAAACTGGCGAACACACTATACACATACAGTACGTTACACACAGTACACATATGGTCTACTGCAAATAAACTGACTGTACACACACGGTAAACTGATGCTCCTGAGCCTCTAACACCAATACCTCCAGTGCAATACACAAGTGCAATGTAATATATTATACAGACATGTACAGTATACAATAATCATTCTTAGAATTCTAGTGTACATACTGGTTATGTCTTTTGCTAAATCATAATCTAAATAAATCATATTTATATCCTTCTGCTGGCTCCTGTGACTGCCTCGTGCAAATTGCAAAAGCCCTTTAATAAACTGTGACCATAACCAAAAACATGCCTATTACATGGAAGTCGAGCAAACCCAAATCCTAGGTGTGCGAGGCACTGCGTCTCTCTCCCGTGCGCATGCACATGCATAATATATGCACTGTCTGTCTGTGTGTATATCTCTGTCTTCTTTGTGTCTGGTGCCCGTGCATGCATGTTTGTGTGTCATACAGTAGGTGCTTGGGATGTTGACGCAGTAGTATGTTAACTTCAGGGCACCAGACTAACTTTTGGTGCACTCAACTTTTTAATGTAGGTGCACTAACACCTATTTAGGTGCACCCCAAACCTTTCACTTCACATTTTGGTGCAAGCTAATACATTTTAAGCATTTTATTGTGCCTTTTTTGTCATCTCCAATATACATTAGTACTTTCTGGTAACACTTTATACTTCATTATAAGATTACTTATTATAATGCATTATAATATGTTTATAACACTGTATACTGTAATTAAGTGATAAATACTCATAATGCTTTATAACAATAATAATGACACATTATATAAAGCATTCTATAATGACTTGTCCAGGGGTCTGCCATGAGAATAGTCCAGGGGCCACAGGCCCACAGTTGCTCCAATCCACACTTTCTTGGTAGGGGTCTTCCATGTGAATGGTCACACCATGGGCCACACGTAGGGGCCCCTGGGGAGTCAGGGACCCTATCGTGGACCCCAAGGACAACCAAACTTGACACAAATATTGTTCAGGGGCATAGCGACACTAGGGCCCCCTAGGTGCCCTGTCAGGGTCCACAGATGTTCCATCAATCCGTATAATATGGGGGTCTGGCAACACACAAAAAAATAAAAAATCACACCCGTGTGAAGTGGAGCTGTGTGTGTGTGTGTGTGTGTGTGTGTGTGTGTGTGTGTGTGTGTGTGTGTGTGTGTGTGTGTGTGTGTGTGTGGATCATGTGTACCGATTTTTGTGACATTTGAAGAAAATATGTAGGAAAAGGAGCAAAAAGTGTGTTTTGGAGAAAATTCAAGATGGCGGAAAATCTATCATGGCGCAAATGGGCGTGGCCTATATGGGGAGATGCGTCATGACCCAAGGAATCCAGGGAAAAAATATTTTTAATTTTCCGACCTACGGTTCAAGAGTTACAGGCCAAAACGTAAAGTGGGGTGTTATGGCGCCACCATGCGGCCAAATGACACAATTATTTTTTATTTAATCCTTGAAATCATTATGAACCTCCTCTCCAAGTCTTGAAACTGTAGCCCCTATGGTTTGCGAGAGACAAATAATTGAATGTGAGTTTTTGCGATTCCCATTATAAGTCAATGGGGAAAATTAATTCACTAATAAATTAATATCAATTAAACTATAGAACCTTTCTCTTAGAAAAGTAATAGCCCACGATTCCCGAGTAAGCCGGTCGATTTGACATATGGCGCGAGTGTGTGGTGGCAAAACTGTGGGACTAGTGGCGTGCCGAAGTTTAGGAAGTTCAGGCTACATACACACACACACACAGACAGACAGACAGACAGACCCACACGGCCACGTATAGGGAGCCTGTGCTTCACACAGCTCCAAAAATAAAAAACGAAATTGCACACATATGGGGCACTACAGCAGTAGCAGTGTCTAACACTTCAAAAAGCCATAGCTCTGATCAGCACAATATTTGAAGGCTAAACAGCCTTCAAATCTAGTACGAGAAAGGGTCGCAGATCCCAACATTAATCACTTTACATGTACTGTATTAGTACTGTTCTATCTTACACATATCTCAGCCAGGCTGGGTGGCCTTACTGGCCTACCCAGGGCTGTGTATGGTTAAAATAAAATGACTAGGTTTGTCATGGCAGGATTGCATTGATGGGAGCGTGTCGCTGTTACTACATGTCATCTTTTCGACACCCTACTCTAACCCTCACCCTAACCTTAACCTCCGTGGAGTGAGTCGCTAACCCTCCGGTCGAAATCATGGGCGCTCGCAAAAGCGAGATTTCCCTGCATTGATTAGAATCTGTGTTTTTAGATTAAACTAGCCCTTACCCGTTCAAAGATATGAGCTTCGAAATGATGTGCAGTGTGTGGGTTATGGGATGTGCACTGTGCATACAGTATATGAGGGATGGAAAGTAACTTTAACTGGTGCTTGCATGCTAATATGTAGGAGCATCAATGTAAGAAATACCCGTTCCATTTAACGGCTACAGAGATACTGTGTACCGATCTGCATGATTTTTGGACAACATCTGTAACAGGGCCAGAACCCCCCCCCACCCGCCCGCCCGCCCGCCTGCACACACACACACACACTCCTCCCCCCCCCCCCGTGTGTGTGGGTTTGTGTGTGATTGTGCATGGCCTGAACAACAGCGCCCCTCCCTTAACATGTGTGGTCACAAAAGGTACTGTAGGCTAAATAGATATAGATACACCATAAAAATGCGAAAATACAGCATACGATTTGTGAAAGTGACAAACGGGCTTCACAGTTATGTCAGGTGTGTTCATATGCTAATGGTGATGCGATTTCAGATCAATTGCTCCAGCCACTGAGGAGAAACGCTGTTTCAGACAGACAGACAGACAGACAGACACTCACTCAGACAGACAGACAGACACTCACTCAGACATTCGCAAAATTATAGTATAGATGTGGTATTTTGGAGTGTCCTATGATCTTTTGTTTGAGTAACAGAGTTCAAAGAGTTAGACTAGAAAATAAATACAATACAACAGTTTATCACAATAGAATTGTTCTTTGACGGGCAGCGTGCACAAGAAGTTTGACACAGTTTGTCAAGTAGTTGTCTAGTTTAGTAGTTTGCCAGATTAGCTCCGGACACACAGACAGAAAAACAGACATACAGGCAGGGGCATAAAAATCACCTGCCCCGTCCATTGGCCTGGCAGAAATAATAACCTCCCAAGAACAAAGTGCACTACCTTGGACCAAAATCTTTAATCAATTCTGTCATTTGTGTATCTCTGACTGTCATGTAGACATCACCAAATAGTGTTTGGAATTCCTGGTTTCGTGCATGTACTTCTCCATTAGTACAAATTCAAAATATAAAGTGCTTAACCTAAACCTATGTTACCTAACCTTACGAGCCCTTTGTGTTCTGTAATATTCCGTATTCTTTAATAAAGAGGTGTTTTCGCGTCTTTGCCAATGCGCCATATTATATCGGTCTGTGTTGTGGCGCAGCAGGTGAAAGCCGGTATATACACTTTCTGTATATTATAGCTCAATGGCACAGGCAGGATTAAAATACGTAATATAACAGGACACAAAGGTATGGTCGGTTAACATCCATGGCACTTTAGGGTAAGCACTTTATATTTTGCATTATGGGCACGGAACATGGAATTCCAAACACTAAGCAAAAACTATGCGGAAGTCTCAAAGACAGTCAGAGATAACCAAATGTCAGAATTGATTTTAGAAATATCTGATAGACTTGGTCTAAGGCTAGTGCAGACAAGTCACGCATTCAATATCATTTTAGCACCGACACCCCAATGATTCAGTCCCCAGGTCTTGCAAAATGGATTTCACTCTTCTGTGAAATACAAAATACATAGATGGGATGGGAGCAGCCCAAGAATTGCCTAGTATATTAAAGTATAGCAGTGTGCGCTTGTGGGTTGCCACAGCAGGCCACCCTACCTGAAGCTCACAGTATCGACTCAACGCTTTACAGTTTATGATAAATGCTAAGGGAAGCGTATCAATCATATGCAATGCTTGTCTGAGCAGGGGCATGCAAGATTCCGAGTGCATCTCTCCACTCCGACATGTCTCCTTTCCGACATGTCTCCATTCCGACACTAACCCTATCTCTAACCCTAACCCTAAACCGAACCCCCATGGGAGTGTCGCCACTCCGACAATAAGAAGTCAATTTCGGAGTGGCGACATGTCGGAATGGAGAGAGCCTCCCATATTCCCATAATTCTACGCAGGTAAAAATGTGGCAACAAGCCTCCGCTTTGCTTTACTTTACTTTACTTTCCCTCAAGATTGACCACTGAAAGTATATTGTGACCTACACTGAACATAATATAAGCTATTTATTTACAAGCTATAATGATACGCTTTTGAAGTTTTCTTATCAGCATTGAAGGATGGTGACCATAAGCTACAGTATAGATTTTTTGTATGTAGCTCAGATCAGTATTTCTGATCCAACAATGGCATGGCGGTACAGTGTTTAGCACTGGGAGCAGGGGACAAGTTCTCTCTCACACCAATTTGCAAGTTCTCTCTCACACCAAAAGACCTGACTATAGTTGAAAACTAGAACTGCACTCTGTCGAGGTGCCAACTTAAGCCTTGTGCACAAGTAGGCCATGTATGGCCTACTTGTGCCCCAGCAGAGTGTGCCATGATGTGCGTTCACCACAGCCGAATGCAGTACTTGCACGCTCTGCTGGTGCAAGTAATGATCTGCTAGTCATGGGCACATGTACAGTGATTACTGTTGATCAATGAATGTAGTATTGTTGGATATAAAATGTGAATTTTGTAGGATTATTGCCTTTTTAACCACTTGAACCCATAGCATCTCTATTCTCTGGGCATGTAACAGTGGTTGAACATTAGGTAGAAATAGAGAACCAAGATATAGATGTGTAGTAGATCTCAGGTAAAACTTTGATTAATTTTATTTTCCAGCTGAGAATGTGTTTATTACAAACCATGACTCCATTTCAGTAATGATGCACTATTAAAACCTTAGCTGGACTCAATATATGGATCTGGTTGGCTTGATGCTTGCCTAATCTTCCAATTGGGGGTGCTTTGTGAATAAGTCCAGCTGAGCCCCCTTAAGCAACAAATCATTTAGCCTGGGTATAATGACCTAGTACAGCAAACACAGCAGTATAAGCCGTACTGGATGGATTGTTGTGTGTGCTGATGGAGGCTGTCCTGTCATTTTCAACAGGTACTTTCCGAAGGGTGATATTTAGTCTATATTGAATCAAGGTGAATCTTTCAGATTGACATTGTGCCTGGACTGTAGAGATTTAACATCATCAAGATGACCGGTGTCTCAAACTCACTTATAAATGTCTCCCTCTTCTCATCACTGAGCTGCTTCTAGGCACTCTGCCAGGTCCATGCTAATGTTTTCACACAGCCTATCTGTGGGCAGTGGTTCGATCCTGCTACACAGAAACAGGCCCACTTAACAGAAAGGATAACGGCCGATTACTTTGACCCGAAGACATGGGATTGCAATTTGGCTTGACCTTGCCTCCCCAAAGCAAAAGTCGCAGAACGGTAGAGAGAGATATAGTGAACGAATATCAATTGAGTACATGGAGCTCAGGGATGAAAAATGTGGCTCCTGGTTATGTACGTGTGCAACCTCAGTATCCTGGCTTGACTAATATGGCCTCCTGGGAGTAAGACTGAAGCAACTCGATTACCCCCATAGCCAGTCGGTCAAACCGCTGCTGATGAGGGCACTTATTTTAAGCCTTCGTTTAGGTAAAGAAAAAAAGAAAAGGAAAAAAAGAACCAAAAGGTTAACTGTAATTGTATTTTTAACTGTAATTGTACATGTGTGGTTCTTTCAGCAATGCTCTAATAGCCTAGTTGGCCCATTACAACTACAGTTCACTTCTTGACTCATCAGCTCCACTGGAGCACCAGGGGGCTAAGCGTATCCATGGACTGTAGAGTCACAGCCACAGTGCAGGGACAGCCTTTCTTTGGTGTCTCTGGAGCAAGGTAGGGATTCAGTGTCTTGGTCAAGAACATTTTGACATTATGAAGAAGAATCAAGGTTTTATTTGTCACTAACTTGTTCAAGTACAAGCAAATGTTGATGGGACTTGTTCTGCAAAACTGTGATTAACTGCAAATAAGTGCTCCTAGGGCCTCATCCAAAAACCTTGTGTCTGTGTGCAGATTAAATCTAGGGGTGCAACAGTTAATCGAACTAATAATTAGTTCTATCTAACACATAATTTTCCGAATGTCTGTCTGTCTGTCTGAGTGTCTGTCTGTCTGTCTGAAACCGCGTTTCTCCTCAGTGGCTGGAGCAATTGATCTGAAATCGCATCACCATCAGCATATGAACACACCTGACATAACTGTGAAGCCCGTTTGTCACTTTCACAAATCGTATGCTGTATAATTGCATTTTTATGGTGTATCTATATCTATTTAGCCTACAGTACCTTTTGTGACCACACATGTTAAGGGAGGGGCGCTGTTGTTCAGGCCATGCACAATCACACACAAACCCACACACACACACACACACACACACACACACGGGGGGGGGGGGGGGGGGAGTGTGTGTGTGTGCAGGCGGGCGGGGGGGGGGGGGGGGGGGGTGGTTCTGGCCCTGTTACAGATGTTGTCCAAAATCATGCAGATCGGTACACAGTATCTCTGTAGCCGTTAAATGGAACGGGTATTTCTTACATTGATGCTCCTACATATTAGCATGCAAGCACCAGTTAAAGTTACTTTCCATCCCTCATATACTGTGTGCACAGTGCACATCCCATAATCCACACACTGCACATCATTTCGGAGCTCATATCTTTGAACGGGTAAGAGCTAGTTATCAATTATTGATAATAGATTATAAAACAATATTTTTGTCCATGCCTTACCCGTTATGCCTACACTTCTTTGCCTTTTGTTACTATTTTGAAAACATTTTAAAATACTTCAAATAACCGATCTACATCGACACGTTCTGAGCTTGTAGATCAGCTATTTGAAATATTTAAAAATGGTACAAATGTCACAAGAGTTTAGGGGTAAGGGGTAAGGCAGGACGAAAATAGGGCCCTATGCGTCACTCACGATCGAGTGATATCGTGACAGCGTCTGTTCTGAATCTGCAGTACATCTGAACGTGGTGAGAGGAAAATTCAAAGAGAGGGGATACTGACAAAGGTGAAGATAGAAAATGACTTAGTTAAAGGACGACTTCCCCAATTCCTATTTTCATATAATTGATCCTCACTAATGCTCATGATAAAATGGTTAAAAAGATAATTCTACTGGTCTGTGTCTCATAGGAGGGCTGTGGACAGTCCTTTCTTCTCCAAACAAGATTTAAATTTGTTGTTGGGGGACGAAAATAGGGCCCCACGTGTCACTCTCTATCGAGTGATATCGTGACAGCGTCTGTTCTGAATCTGCAGCAGTGAAGGCTGACAGCCAATGATTTCTTTTCTTTTTACAACAATGGCTCAAGTCTATCAGATGTCTAGTTCGCATGCAGGGCTCATTGTCTCCCTTTTCATGGATCAAATCATTTTCCTCTCTCCATCCCTGGCTTGCTATTTTTCTCTTGGTGTCTTTTGCTCTCTCTCTCTCTCTCTCTCTCTCTCTCTCTCTCTCTCTCTCTCTAGTATGGTCAGTAACTCAGAACTGACATTTCTGTCTGTCAGATTGCACCAACCTAACTGTGCAGGCCTTGGAGCAGTGAGCTTTTTCTCTGGAGGCCATCCAAAATCTATGACCTCCATGAGCTCATATTCTTCATCACCCACTGTTTGGCAACAGGTCAGGAGAGATAACCACAATTCATTTGAAAAAAGTAACATTATGGCCATTCAACCATAATTAGTGATTGATTGTGGCTGCTGTTGTTGGGGGTTTAAAACTCATTGATTTTACTTGCAGAGTCAGGCATACTCATCTCTCTTTAGCTCAAGAGAAATGGCATGAACACTACGGGGATGAGGCAGAGAGGAAAGTATCAAAGGGTTTATTACTAAATGTTAGGCCTATATATATTGATTACAGTAGCAGTTCCAAACTATAGTCCAGGCAACTATCTGGGTCCCCAAACCTTGAGTTGAGAACCACTGGTAGTCATAGAAAATTGAAAATCTATTGCAATAATAATAGGCCTACACAAACATAATAATCACTAAATACATTATAGTAATTATTTAAAATAACAGAAATGTCACATTTCCATCGTGATCATGCTCTTTTAACCATTTTCAACCTGGCGTTCTGATTTGGGGCATTTGGAGAAACATTTTCAAAAATGTTTGACAATTTGTCATACATTTTCAAATATTTTCTAAAATAGCAGGGTTTTCATCCTGGCTAAATTTTTACAATTAAGAGACAGCTACATCACATCCTGAGTATTGGTAACGTTTTACTGCTGTGAAGAAACAGAAAATATATTGGTTCTCCCTGGGTTTGGCAAGTTGCCTGGGAGGCTGGGACTGAAAGGTTATTGGATTGACCCCCTGTGCAGGCAAAAAGGTATAATCCTGCTGTGAGCTGGCGACTGGAGGTAGCAGGCATCATATTTATGATGCCCCCCCATTGATTGCACCACAGACAAGCCTGCACTATGAACTCTTTGATGAAACGTGGGCAGAAAGATGACTTGCTCTGTGCAGACTTAAAGGAAAAGTAACAGAAAGGGCTCTACTTTGTGTCAATAGAACTTTGTAGTTATGAAAATATTTGCCAATGCAACTATACCCTGAAAGTGTTAATGTTGGGAGCTGTCAGAAGAAGGAGGTCCCAACTCCAGAGGCACCGCCAAACCAGCTCGGAAAGTGACGAGTCGAAACAGCGTGTCACTTTGGGAATCTTGGTCACGTGATCCCCATTAAATGATGGGAACCATGGGCTGTGGGAATTACGATATTATATAAAGTCAGTGACCTGTGACCATGACCAACGATATATATGCTATCCCACGTTGTGTTATTTTTTGTAATTGACCCGACTGATTTAGCTGTATTCATGGTGAAACAGAGCTCGCACAATTTCTGCAGTCGCGAGGGGCGCGTCTTGACTTCGCTCCTGGCTTGTTATGGACAGCGGCTACTGTCCGCTGTCATGCCCAGAATGAGGGCATATGTGCGGGAGGAACAAGCCATGTGACTCGGTGAATTGTTATGGAGCTTTTCTTTCTAGATCTGCAATTTTTTGGCAAATGTTCCGGCCCAGGATTATGGATTTTGATTATCGCGATTATATCGTAAATCGGGATTTCTTTTGGCACAATCATCGTGATATGAAATGTTCATATCGTCCTTTAACAAAGTCATTTTCTATCTTCACCTTTGTCAGTATCCCCTCTCTTTGAATTTTCCTCTCACCACGTTCAGACATATGCTATTGAACACCTGCTCAGTGTCCAGTGACTGCCAATTAGTCAATGTGCGACATAGGACTTCCAGAGCTGTGTGTCCATGAATACTTTCTAAACTCATTTGTGGAGACAATAGTATTGATCAGCCTGCATGCTGCAACTCTTTCCTCAACATGTGTTAATTAACTTCTGATGACTGATGACCAACAGTAAACTAGACCAGTGATTCTCAGCCTGTGGGTCTGGACCCCCAGCAGGGTCCCCAAATGATTTTCCTTTTGCTTAATGTGCAACATTGTTTCTTCACATACATTAAGTTTATACAGGGTATCTACGATTTAAGGACATTTAAGACTGATAAAAAAAGAGACCATTACTGTGTCAAAAGTAATCAACTTACTATATTTAAAAATGTTCAACCATCGGCCAAATTGTCAAATATTAGCTAAGAAAGAGTCAGAAATGGTGAAAACTGCTGAGATCCATTGATGTAAATCAGCTATTTTCACAATTTTCATCTGTGGATTAGAGTCTACAGTAAATGTAATGTCTCAACTGCAAATTCCAAGTGCTTCCCAGTTCAAATATGATTATTTTGGGGGTCGCTGCCTGAAAGGGTTGAGTGCCATCTATTGGAGCAATAATTTTGATAGTCCTATGAAATAATTATATTTATATATACATAAAAAAGTTCTCACCAACTGCATAGAAATATGTGCCATTTCCAAATTTTATTTTTATTTTTACAATGCATAGTTATTTGATTTCTACAGTAATTACATGGATCTGATGTGTTGCTTTGCCAAAGTATGGATCATGGAATCTTGCAAATTAAGTTATCCCTTCTGCAGAGAACTGATAGGCTAACTGTTACTCTTAATAAAAGGTTCATCCAGGAAACCAAAATGTTTTTTGATGATTTCTAAAACCCCATAATTGTTTTTGCATTTTTGTACTGTCTAGTTGGAATGTTGCTATAATATTTCAAAGATCTGATTGCTCAAGACTATAGTATTGATCCATTAGCCTGAACAGAACCTGCTACCGAGCAGGTTAGGAGTGCAGGACTAGTTAACAAACATGGCCATGTATCCCCATTATCTACTGTTTTTATGCCGAAAGCCAGGATAAAATCCATAGTTAGCCAAGACACTAATCCTACCTTTGTGATATAGGCCATCTCCCTGAATGCAAAATATTTACTGGCATCTGCAGTACTGTATGTTTCCACACCACTAAACATTTCTCTTTACCTCAAAATGAACCCTGTAGTGTACTGTTGCTACAGTGGACATATCAGAATGCAGTGCTGGCTAAGGATGGGATGATATGAAAATTTCACATCACGATTATTGTGACAAAAGAAATCGCGATTTACAATATTATCGCGATAATCAAAATCCAATCCTGGTGTGGGGGCAGAACATTCAACGCTTTGTGAGCTTGTTGATCGGCTATATTTTTGGCAAAGACATTTGATAGAGAGTGAAATAAAGACTGTACTTTCAAGTACATATATTATAAATACCTTTTACCAATTATAGAGGGTTTAAATGGTACTGTACTGGATATGCAGCTCAGCAAATAAAAGGTGAATTGATCCCGGTGCATGACGGAGGACGATATCATGATGAATTAAATCTCCACAATACGATTATCTTGAGTGTTTTTTATCACGATAAACGATAATATCACTTATCGTCACAAGCGTAATTTGATAGGGTTTTTGGGTTTTAAAAACCCAAGGGCCCCCCCTAGTGGCGAAAATAAAATGTGTTTTTAATAGGCCTAAATAAAAAAATGCGCCCATATCTACATAAATTCATACTAGGATATTATATATATTTTGTAATTTCCAATATATTACGGGTCACAGGGCCCTACTTTCCTAATCTGTGGATTAATCATTGTAGTTTGCGCTTAAATCGCGTAAAGACAACAGACCCGGGCCCCTTTGATCAGGGCCCCCTTGATCTGAAAACCCATGGGGAATAAGGTCTAATTTCGCCACTGCTTATCATCCCTAGTGCTGGCAGAACTTTACTGAACCAAAGAGCCACCTGGAGGACATGCCGTTGTGTCTCCAACACACGTCTGCTGAGGTCCAGCTTCACAGCTCAACGCCTCCCCTAATGAATTACACCCAACCCCTCGTAGCCCTGAACATCTGCCGGTCATTTTCTACTCTGACCTTTCCTCTCGCTCCTCCATCCATCCCTCACTTGACCACTCTTCCTACTCGCTCTTCCCATCCAAGGTGCTGCCATCTACACGCAGCCTGTCTGTGTTAGGGATGGGACGACATGAAAATGTCATATCACGATTATTATGACCAAAGAAATCGCGATTTACGATATTATCACGATAAGCAAAATATCCCAAACATCTGGTCATTATCCTAGGGCGGAACATTTGCCAAACAATAGCAGATCCACAAGCTCACAACGTGTCGCGACACAGCGCGACACGACGCGAGATGTGGTAGAGTGAAAAAAAGTACGTAAAGTACGTATATTTAAGTATGTTTTACCAACAGAGGGTTTAAATGGTACCGGATATGCAGCTCGGCAAATACAAAGGTGAATTGATCCCAGTGCATGATGGAGGACGATATCGCGATGAATTAAATCTCCACGATACGATTATCATGGAGTGTTTTTTATCACGATAAACGATAACATCGCTTATCGTCCCATCCCTGAATGCAGCCTGTCTGTGTTATTAGTTTCCAGTAGTCATACGTACTATTGGGAGGCAAGTGAACAGTAATGAGAAACTGAATCAAATCAGAAAAGATCTAGTTACAGAATGTGGTTTTCATTCAAACTATTCAAGGCCACATTTTTCTTTGACACCACCAAATTACATTGAGATTGGTGGTGTAGAAAAAGGTATCATTGTACCCACGCTGACAATAAATGCTGTGAACAGGTATTGATTATTGAATTGTGCAGACAACCCCCTGTTTAAGAGTTAAGAGTGTGTCTCCTCCCCTTATTTAATTACAGTGGGGGAAAATTAATATTTTTCACAGCTTCTCATTTCGAGGACATTCAACCTCCTGCAATTATAGCACCATATCTGACAGTAAAATCCATTTCGCTTAATGAATTGATTCCTGAGTAGAGGGAATAGAAACTTGTGTGAGATGGGGTTCATACTCAATAATAGCCTTTCCATTGGCCTGTTGCAGGGCCAGGCCTTGTGGCTCTGCTATTAAGTGATAATAATGCTGATGGACAAGGACAGTGCCAATGTCAGTGCAGTAAAAGAAATGCTGCTGTCGAGGAGTGGGTCAGAGATGTCATCATGACAGCATTTGGTTTCTAAATTTATGTCTATTTGCACTCTAAGGGTTAGGATTTATGTTTAGGCGAGAAAGGGTCATGAGACTCGTGACATGTTAGTATATGGGTATGTTGATGTTAAGCAGGTAGGCTTTAACAGCACGGCATCTCTCCTGTGTGCCTGCACACGTGCACGTCATACAGTACTGTACAGTAGGTGTGCAGCCTCTCTATGTGACAGTCTCTCTGCGGTGTGTGTGTGTACATGCATGTGCGCAACCTGGCTTTGCGGCTTCTGTGTGTCACCCTGTCTCTGTATGTGTGTGTGTGTGTGTGGTGTCGCTGTAGGTGCCCCTGTCTCTCTCTCCATCTCTCTCTCTCTCTCTCTCTCTCTCTCTCTCTCTCTCTGTCCAATTGTAAAACAGTGGTGTCTGATTGTTGCTTACCAACTAGAAGATCACATACACTAAACAGACAGTTTGCGTCCAATTGGCAGCAGCACCCCACAGCCTCATTGACACGTATCCCACTAGAATTTCGGGCCCCCGAAAGCACTACACCAGCAATCTAACTCATATGGCCATAGGCTATATGGAGATCTCTATCAGCCGTTCATTTTCAGCATAGAGATTTGCCCAAGTATTGTAAGCCTAGAATCTAGGCAAAAAAGGCAAACATGGACATTATGGCTATGGCTTCATAGCCTATTTGGATAATCTAATTTGAATCTCTAAGCTATAAAATAATTGCAACGTAAATATAACATGGTTTATGAGGGTGTATGCCATTACAGTACATTGCATATACAGTAGCCTACTCATGTCAAACGTGGAAAATGCACATTGATCAGGTTGTTTTGTGTTGGCATATACATTTCAAGGTAAATGGCTATAAACAGGCCATGGCAGGGGAGAGGGACAACACATGCTATTGTCACAACAGCATGAAGAGGAGAGGTTCATATGTGTGTGATCATATGCCCCTGCCCCCCCTACACACACACACACACACACACACACACACACACACACACACACACACACACACACACACACACACACACACACACACACACACACACACACACACACACACACACACACACACACACACAGGACAGCAGCTAGCTCCCACTCCCTCCCTCCCTCTCTCTCTCTCTCGTCCTCATGGAAGTCTTCGCGTGTGCACACACACACACACACACACACACACACACACACACACACACACACACACACACACACACACACACACACACACACACACACACACACACACACACACACACACACACACAGGACAGCAGCTAGCTCCCACTCCCTCCCTCCCTCCCTCCCTCTCTCTCTCTCTCGTCCTCATGGAAGTCTTCGCGTGTGCACACACACACACACACACACACACACACACACACACACACACACACACACACACACACACACACACACACACACACACACACACACACACACACACACATGCACACGGGTCCATTTGGTTCCATGCATTTGCAGGGAGGCGCGTGTGAAGTTTGTTGCAGTTAAAGCATTGCTTCTTCAATGTATATACAGTATAGACTGTGCGTGTGTGTGGTAGACAAAGTCGCGAGGCGCGTTGTTGTATAGAAGACGCAGTTACACAACATTGTGGGAAAAAAGTGTGTGTGTGGCATTGTAGAGCTATAGATCCCATTGGCTGGAGGAGACAAACGGCGTAAATGTGCTGCTGTACAGACTTGAGCTCTGGAGCACGCGCTACGGCTGTGGTCACCATGGAGATGGCTAAGCCAATGAGCCTGATGTTGTGGGATCATCATGGCGATAAGCCAATGAGCTTGATGTGCTCACCAAGTCACCATGCACCGCACCATGCCACCGCGCTACGGATGTGAGCGCGCTATGGGTGAATGCGTATGGGCAAATGCGTTACGGATGTGGGAGCAAAGCACGAATGTAGGGTGCTGGGATAGCCTGGTGGGACCGTGACTCTGAGATGATGAATTCACAAAAATAACGTTGGTGGTGACTGATGCAAAAACATATTCAGGAATTGAGGTGCAAGAAATGTCATGCTGAACGGTCTTGTAGTTTGCAAGATTATTTTCAGACAGACAGACAGACGCACGCACACACACACACACACGGCTGAAAATAATAATCTCCACTCACGGTATTCATTCATGGTGGGTGGTGATACCACACAAAGCAGCAGACCACCCTCTAGTGGCACAAAGTCAACATGATTTTGCAATGAACCTGAGAGAGAGGGGATAGGAAAGGAAGTGAAGTGAGCGGTAATTTTAAATTTCACTTAGCGTCCTGCGAAGCTTGGCCAAAGTGCCAAGTGTGGGACATACATAAATATTGTACATATATACTAACTAGGGCATTAACGAAAAAGTCGACAAGTCGACTCAGTCCACAACCCCCCACAACCAGCCCACCAGAGAAAGTCGAAAGTCGAAAAAAAAAAAAATAATAACTTTCTATTGTGAAAATAGCAGATCTACATGCTCACAACGCCTCGCGTTGTGAGCATGTAGATCGGCTATTTTCAAAATTTCTGCCTCTATATACTGTATTTGTCAATTTGGCCAATGTTTAATTTGTCATTTTAGAGGTATTAAAAAAGTCCTTAAATTGGCACTTTAGAAATGTGCAGATACGCTCTATACACTTAAACTTTATGTTGGTTTGTTTGTTTACAGTTGAGTGAGAAAACAATGTTTCACATTAAGTTAATCATCAGGGGACCCCCCAAAATAATTGGGGGGTTGTGTGTGATGTGATGACGTCATCAAAAGATAAAGTCGACTTCAACTCAACTTTTTACTGAGTCGAGTCGACTTGCAAAAATCACAAGTCGTTAATGCCCTAATACATACATACATGATACATCCAGTACATCCAGTACATACATACATACATACATACATACATACATACATACATACATACATACATAGGCCTACAGACAGACAGACAGACAGACAGACAGACAGACAGACAGACAGACAGACAGACAGACAGACAGACAGAGCTAGATGTAGGAGTGAAATGCAAGACAGAGCTAGATGTAGGAGTGAAATGCAAGACAGAGCTAGATGTAGGAGTGAAATGCAAGATATACAGCAGCTACAGCAACGTTACGTGGCTGGCAATAAGCATAACAAATATTCCAGATATTCTTGTGTCCGTACAATGACCATGTACCACAGAGAACTGAAATAAGACTGGACAAATGGTAGCACAGGCTCCTTTGTTCCACTTATGTTCCTGCTACTGAACAGAATTAAGAGTGATTAATGATTCATCATTGGCAGTAGCTCTGTTCTGGCCCAAGGCTGGAGGCAAGCTGATAGAGCTCTCAAAGCTGCTCATTTATGTTGTTTGTCCTGCTGGAATCTGAACATTGTCTTGGGTCCAGGAAATGGTGCTGCTCTCAATTGATTACAAGACTAGAGGAACGGATGAGTTCCACTGAGTTATTGCCTCCACCATGGCCGATAGACATGTCCTTCCGTCTGTGGACAGCTAATCTCTGGCAACGCTGGCACCATGGTAGCAAAACTGCATGCACACTCCCTGGGTGCCAGAGCAGAATCTCTGCCCTGCATTTTTGTTATATTCGTCCATCTGATTTTATCTAAATTTGATTGCGGGATATCAGAAGGACTGATATAAAACAATGGCAGGTTATACAAATGCAGGACAGATATACACATGATATACACATGATCTTTTAGGTCATGTGATGAAGACCATCGATTCTATCGTTGGCTAAGATTGACATCTAAAGTTTGCAGGTGTGGTCTGTTGTAACAAAATGCCTCAAATCATAAAGGCAGTATCCAATTGCAGTGAAACTTTGCACGCACATTTCCACTATGTTGAGGAACAAATGCGACACTCACAACAAACATTTTTAACCTGGCAGAGACCTGTGCTCAGAAGAGCACAGCTTCTTCTCTTCTCTTCTCTTCTCTTCTCTTCTCTTCTCTTCTCTTCTCTTCTCTTCTCCTTGATGGACGTTTATCTTTATCCTCATCTTGTTGGTCTGGCAGTGCCCTCTGGGCCACCGGGCTCCAGCATGTGCCCTTCTGTCTGTCCATTTGTCTGTCTGTCTGTCCGCTGACTCAACAGCTTCAAGGCACCACCGAGTCTGCCTGTATCCCTCTGCCAAGGTCAAATTATTTTCAGGAACAGAACAGTGACATAAATTGCCACCGGTGAAAAGGCAGTCTACAACATAGAATGAGGTTATCCAAGTGGAATTGTCCATAGATAGATAGTGATGAAAACAAACAGAGATTGTCATGTACAGTAGGCCTACATTGGATCTAGCAAACTAATGGGAACCGATTTAAGATGTGAAAATTAACTATTTTGAATCACGAGAAAATGTATTTCAGGGGAGGAAATTGCTCTATTTATGTTTGTAAAGAGTAGGAACATTTTGCATTTTACAGGCAACTTATCTGATACAGAGCTGTGTTATTCAAAGTAGAAATAGGACTGACATTACCCTTCTGAGATTTTAAGATCCTCACCTTACCACGATCTTGATGACATTCCCATAATATATTCTTTAATGCTCTTATCACTAGTGCCATATAACTTCAGATAAAAGTGGATTATAGGAACTTATTGGTCCAAACCCTCAAATGTATAATTTATTCACAAGGTGAAACACTATGAGGGAAAATAACACCTTTATTTTATACCACAATGTATGGTACAGTACTTCTTTCCCTGAACACTCAAACTGCCCCTTTTAGACTGAATGTTGAATGTAGATATCATTTATCTTGCTTTGATGTGTGTTTTGCAATGGACACAATAGCCTACAGTTGTTTTTTCTTCATCAGGGACTCAAACTGAACTAAAAGTAAAACCTTTGATTAGGAGCAAGTAATTTTCCAGTTTATGGAACCTGTCATTTTAGAAGGAGTTTGCTGTTTTACGCCCCCATAGTTCTCATCTACCATGCTGTTTCTAATGAAGATGAGCAACAGTACATTAGGATTTAAAGGAGTCAAGCACGCCTGAGCCTAAATATGAAATGTGAGTTACTAATGGAACTCGAGACCAGCAAGAGCCGTAACTGGTTATAAGGCTTGAGAATATATTGATATTGTGAAGTGAATAGTCATATGAAACCTGATATCGTCTGGGATTTTGTATATCATAATATTGTGATATGACATGTTATTTGCGGATTATAATCGCTTAAGTCTATTTTTTGCTATTTTGGAAAACAAAAAATATATATCTATAAATATAATATGCGATATTAAGGTATTTTGTGAAATATATTGTGATATTTTATTTTGTCCATATTTCCCAGCTCACAGACAGCTCACATCATCACTACTATCAATTATTTATTTCAATAGTTTTTTCAGCAACAACTCATTAATTTGTGTGTTCTGTAGTTGTCAGTGTATTCATGACTGTCAATAATTGTTTCACAACTTAATTGGGGAAGGTTTTGGTCAGTTTTGGATGATATTTTGTGTTCTGTGGATCAAATACCTTATGATCCATGGCTTTGTAAAAACTGGTGAGCATCTGTTGCTAAAACAAGTACTTGATCTAATGAAATATTGATTGCACAACCATCAAAGTATGAAATTGGATAATTGTTTACTTGCACCATTAAGCTTCAAGAATAGTATGGATATACTGCAGACTAGGGCATTCACGAATAGTGATTTTTTGAATTCGAATTATTCGACCTCAAAGTATTCGAATAGTCGGAATTCGACGGGAATTATATATATATATTTTCATCCAATAAAAACGAGCCATTCTCGGCCTCTCAATCATTGATGCGCTGTTTCAAGTCTTGAACACAACATGCGAGTGAGGGTTAACCACTGGAGGCGGGACAGACCTGAAGGTTAGTGAAATACGATTGGCTATTGACCGTGGCATTTACAAATGAGCCGCGACCTGATTGGACTAAGCGACCAGCAAGTATGGGTGCGCTCAGTGCTTCCCTGGAACAGTACATTTGACAGCTGTATAGTTTGCCTGCATCACAGCGCAACAGTTTCTAATCAGTTTCTCTTTCATGCTCTAAAATAAAATGACTTTAACCCAGCGGTTCACATTACCAAACAGTTTAGCCCGTGACCCAAAATAGAAATTAGACAATCGCCCAGGACCCAAACTAGTGAAAACAGCAGATCTACAAGCTCACAACGCCGCGGCTCGCACCGTGAGCTGGTGGAAATAATAATAAAAAATGACTGTTCAAACAAATCTATAATCAGCAACAGGCAGTTAGGGTCGATCCATACCGTTATAATTTCGGTTCGGGAGGACGCCCCGACCCGAAATTATTTAGGTTCGGGGGAAGTTCATTCATACTTTCTTAACGGCTAGTGCCCAAGTCGCTTGTACATAGGTCCGTGGCATGACGATGTTTGTGGCCGATGAATGAGCATTGCAGGGCGGATACTAGCTCTGGTCCATCGCGTCACCTCCCGCATCGCTCCGGGAGCGATGCGGGAGGTGACGCGATGGACCAGAGCTAGGCGGATACATAATTCTGACTACACTGAATGACTGGAGGTCCAGTGAGTAGCAGCTCCAGCAGGCAGCAGCACCAGCGGGCCGGGGTCTCTTCTCTCTCACTCACACTCACAAACGCTCGGCTCGAGCTCTGTCAAAAACATTTAATCTACAAGCTCACATTATAGACGTGCCGCCTCCCTTGCTGCATGTCATCACGCAGTCACAACTCGTCGTGGAAAAGGAAAACATATCAACACGGAACACTAGCAATTAGCAAAGTTGTGTTTAAGCTCCTCTTTTCTCTTTAAAGCGGTCGGCGACGCGTTAGCAGCGATTAACCTCGCCTACCAGGCTTTCTCCCGCAGCGATACACGCAGCAAAGGCGCGTGTGTGTGTGTGTGTGTGTGTGTGTGTGTGTGTGTGTCGCACGCGCGCCTCCCAGTCCACCAGCTGAATATGTAGCCGCTCTCTGATGCCCAATACACGGCCACACACGCATTTGGAAGTCGGCGTGTCTCCCACTCAAACGACGTCTGTTTCCTTGGATTCACAGCCGAGAATATGAACGTGAAGCCGGGATGAATGAATGAGAAGACACCGCTGAGTACCGAAATTAAGTCGGGAGGTCACAACATCAGCAAGCATCATGACATCAGTATATAGACTGCACCAATTCATCCACCAGGGGCATTGACAAATCATCTTTTATGACTTCCTATCTAGCCAAGCTGTATGAACCATGAATAAACAATAATAATGATAATAATTTAAAAAAAAGAAAAAAAAAGAGTAAAAAAAATATTTTAAAAAAATAAGCGATTTTCGAATTCAGTTTACCAAGTCGAATAGTGACGTTAGTATTCGAATATTCGAATATTCGAATATTCGGTGAATGCCCTACTGCAGACTGCAGAGAGATACCTGATGAAGGTCGTTTAGACCGAAAAGTTGCAATAAACTACTCCTGTAAGTTGAATACGCACCTGTCCCAGTAGGTATTCAAAAGGACTTTCCTCTACAAAGACTGCGGAGCTTAAACGTTTTGTCATGCAAGTTCCTATTGTGACTAACTTTGCACAGTGCCTTCATACAGTATATGGAAACCTTGTATGTCCAAAACGGTTGGTTTTGTATTTATCATTATAAAAATATTTAAAATAGTGAAAATAGCAGATCTGCAAGCACACAACGCCTCACGGTGCGAGGCGTTGTGTGCTTGTAGATCTGCTATTTTCACTAGTTTTGCGCAACAGCCTTGTATGATGAAGCAGGGCTTTACTTTGCGAAAGAAAACGTACAAGTTTGAAACTTGGAGATGCGAGGTTTCTGCCCGACAGTGACGATATAGAGGTATATATTTCAGTAAGCATGTTGGTTTTCGTTTGTTTCCCGTTCCTCTGCTACAGATGAAGTCAACGGAGGTGGACCAAGGGCTTTTCACAGACAGCTACTGCAAGGTTTGCAGCGCTCAGCTCATCTCAGAGTCTCAGAGGGTTGCCCATTATGAGGTGAGGACCCTCACCTACACACTAACCTTTACACAACTGTGTCAAACCCCCAGGGGCAGCGCGGTATACACGGTCTTGTTGCGTTAACGAAGAAACAGCAGCAGTGGTGGGAAAAAAAGTACTCACGTTTCTTACTCAAGTGAAAGTATCAATACTGCAATACAGAAATACTCTGTTACAAAGTAAAAGTACGGAATTCAAAATGTAGACTACTTGTGTAAAGGCCTGTCCATACTTTGACCGAAACCAAACCTTTCGGTCAAAAGGTCCGTTGCGACTACAAAATGATGTCACTCGCGACTTCTGAAAAGCATTACACTGAATGAGAGTTCGGAAATTTGCACGTCGGAAATTGCAACTCACCGAAAATGTCGAAGATACTATGGACAGGCCTTAAAAGTACTAAAGTAAAAAAAAAAAAAGTAGTAAAAAATCTTTTGAAAATAGCAGATCTGCAAGCTCACAATGTGTTGCATAGCGACGAAATGGCCCAAAAAAATATATAGGGCTGATGTAGTTAATGTATGTGGTTTGGAAATAATAATCAAAATCTACTAATAACTAAAGTTTTCAATAAAAGTACAATATTTGGATCCGTAGTGTAGTAGAAGTAAAAGTACTGGAAATTGGAGTCATGTTGCTTTCATTCTGTCTGCCTCCAGGGACACTTGGTCTGCCCACACACTAGATTGCTGCACTTTTTCAAATGTCAATAGGTACATGACATGGCTTGCCCTGTTGGTTTGAACTGTTTTTAATAGGCGACAACCCACTTCAAGTAATTAGGGTACTTCAGTGGAAATATGTCATACGTGTTTCTCTGGCTGTACCCTTGATTGATCTTAATGTATGTATAGGCTATAGTTATTTACATAGGGGGCAGCCGTAGGTGGGTAGAGGCGCCATCTGGGAGTTGGAAGGTCAGAGGGTCAACTCTTGGCTCACGCAGGGTTTATTATGTTGTGATCATGTTGTGATGCAGCGGAGGGGGAATGGGGGATACTATATTAATATGCACACATTGTTCTGTCAGTGATTATGTGATATTTGTTAAAATACTCTGTAAATCAGGGGCCTTCAATGTTTTCAGGCCAAGGACCCCTTAGCTGAGAGAGAGATGAAGCAGGGACCCCCACTACATATAGTATACAATTGTGTTGCAGATTTAAAAAAAATTATAATCATATATTTCTTAGACTTGTTTGACAGCACTGTCGTCATGTTGGAGCAATGTGTATTTTTAGACATTTAACCACTTGCACCATCAAATACTTGCTGCTCTGCTCTTCTTTTCCCTCTACAAACCTCTTTGCCAAAAATAGACGATCTACAAGCTTACAACGCCTCGTAGCGTGACGCGTTGTAAGCTTGTAGATCGGCTATTTATTGTTGGCTAATGTTCCTTCCACAAATAGGGATGCTAGGGTTCAAATGGTTAAAGGACAACTCCACCCTAAATCACTTCTAGGCTAATTTTCCTACTTATTATGATCCCAAAAGACTGTCCATGGGGTCTATTAGGCAGAAATGCCCCTGTTGTCCTGTTTCCCCAGCAGAACGCAGCAGCTGTCATAGCATAGAGTGGAGCCTATCGCTTTAACACTATTTGTTGTGTTCAAAAGTGAATTTCTTTTTTAAGGATGTGTCATTTTTTTTTCAGCTATCGTGTCCGTATCGTCTGCGAATGAGGGGGGGAGGATGGGTCCAATTCATTCTCAATGAAGGTCACGTGGTTTTTTGTCTCTTGCAAGACACGGCAATGACATGAAACCACGTGACATACATAGAAATTGGATCTCCCCCTCCCCCCCTCATTCTCAAACGATACGGAGAAGATGTCTCACGCATATGTGTGATTGCGGCCTTACTACTAGTTGTCATTACAGATTCATGCCTTGGTTGTCCCACACAAGCCACCACAATCTCATAAATAATGTTTTGAGGTGATCATTCGGCACAAGTGCCAATCAAAGTGACTGCACTGGCCAATCACAGGGCATCTTTTCCGGGACTTGGCAAAGCACATAAAAGCATAACATCTATTTAGCAGAGTGTGATGGCTTGTGTGGGACAACGATGACATGGATGTGTTTGTAATGACAACTAGTACCACATTCATGAAAAATAAAAACACTTTTGACCACAACAAATAGTGTAAAAGCGATAGGCTTATAGGCTCCACTCTATGCTATGAGAGCTGCTGGGTTCTGCTGGGGAAACTGGACAAAAGGTGCATTTCTGCCTAATAGACCCCATGGACAGTCTTTTTGGATCAATATAAGTAGGAAAATGAGCCTAGAAGTGATTTAGGGCGGAGTTGTCCTTTAATGTAAAAAACATGATCCTAGCTATCACACAAAGATTTGGCGGCCCCCCTGTAGTAACTCTGAGGACCCCCTAGGGGTCCCGGACTCCCTGTTGAAGACCCTTGCTGTAAAGCAATCATTGCTATATAGAATGTTTTCTCAGTATTAGCGGATCTCCCCATCTCCGGAACTGCAGTAAATGGCAAATAGCTGTAAATTTTCAGGCCAGCATACCAATTTTATCCAATTCGTCGCCCCCGACTTTCGGCACCGCCGGGCGGCCCAAGTGAACACAGCGGAGCGCTCCATACCTCCGGTTCAGCCAATCACAAGCCACAGCTGACATCTCATCTCCTATAAACACAGTAATCGCGTACAGGATACAGGATAAACAAGTGAAATTGGAAGTGATTAAACAAAACAACTATAACACTATAAAATGTAAGGTGCCAAATAGTATTCTGTATTCTGAGTTGAAATTTATATATATATATTTTTACTAAAGACCCCTGAAGAAACACTATCTAGAAAGTGAATGTGATGTCACCCCATTGAAAGTAATAGCGAAAATCTTTCAAGGTGGCGCCACCTGTCCATTGTTCCTGAAGCTATATAGCAATGATTACTATCACTTTTGAACAAAAAACTAAAAGATATCACACCACTATTCCACAGTTATTTTTGCTGCTACATTGCTGTAGAACCAAAACAAAGAATTCTACTCTTGTGTAAATAATGGTGCATTTATACAGCGCCTTGGATGAAGGCGCTGTTATTTACAACACACACCACAATCATTGCAAAGCGCCTTGGATAAAGGCGCTTATTCACCCATTCATACACCGATGGCGAAGGAAATCACGCAAGGCAGTTTAAGGCACCAACCTGCGAGCAATTAGGGGTTCAGTGTCTTGCCCAAGGACACTTTGACACTAACTCCCAAGGACACTTCAACACTAACTCCCAGAGTTAGTGTCGAAATGTCCTTGAGGAAGACACTGAACCCATAATTGCACCCGGGATCGAACTGGTTCCCAAGAGGCCGCTCTACCTCCTGAGCCACTGCTGCCCCTGCCGCTATCTTATATACTCTTAAGATGTAACAAATAGAATCTTGAATCGAAGTCTCTGAGCAAGACATTTACCACTATCAGTGTTTAGAGCAGCATGTACTATACTTTACCTTTCAACTCAGCTCCTACAGTACTTCCACCACTGCTATCTAACGCTAGCTTACCAATCACAAGTTGACACACAAGTTCATTATTTTTTTGTGTGTGCCCTTTTAGATGATATGCCCACCTTGAGCAATTTACAATGATTGAGCGCGTATGGTTTTTGATCATCCTGTTCAAGGACACTATGACAGGACGCATGGCTGTTGATGGAAAAGCAGATGAAGGGATTCAACTTGTGACCTTTTGGCCATGGCTCAATATCTCTAACCATCAGGTTATCTTGTCACCTCAAGGACAAAGCGAGCGCCGCAGCGGTGTGTGATTTTCTCTGTCTAAGCATATATAGGGCAGCAGGTACCACCTCTCCCTTCTTTTATAAAGATGTTGCCTTTCACTCACTGTCACTGAGTTAAAGGCTTTGCAGACAGGCGCGATTTTCCGCACGGAAAAAAACAGACACATTAATTATTACCAGTAAGGCTCCCTAATCGGGAGATAAGCGACCGTAGGTCACTTATCTCCACAAATAGGGCAAAAATGTGTTTTGCCAAAATCTTCCTGATCCATGTTGATGACATGAGTGTAGACATACTGTGTAGTGATTTTCGTGATTTTAGGGCAAAATCTGTAGGAGCAGTGTCCAAAAATGTGTTTTTAAAAATCGGCCTGGAGGTGGCGCTATATGGGACAGATTCATGTTGATGGGATGAGTGTAGACATACTGTGTACCGATTTGCGTGATTTTAGGGCGAAAATTGTAGGAGCAGTGTCCAAAAATGTGTTTTGCAAGAATCGGCCTCATGGTGGCGCTAGAAGAGGGCCATGTGAGAAATGAGGGGTGGGGTCTCCGCGCCGGCAAGGCGGACGAATAGGTACCGGGCCCGGCTGTCCCGGTCGCTCCTAGCCGGAGTTACAGCATTTTATGTGAGCTGCAGTGTAGGGGGTCCTCCACTGGGGGCGCCACCACTTTTGCATCCGTTCTGGAGCACCAGGAGTCGGCGGTCCCCGGGAATTCCCCGTGAGCAGCCCCGTTGGGGTGGTCATTTGGTCATGTTTGCGCATTTGGTCATTTTTTACATCTGGGGGTCCCCCAGGGACCTGGGGGTCCCTGGAGCTCCGGGGGTCCTTGGAGGTTGTAGTTTGGCAGCCAAGGAACGTGTGTGCAAAATTTGGCATGGATCGGGGCAACGGTTGCGGAGATATAAGCAGAGAAAAAGTGTGACGTGTGAGGTGTGACAGACAGACTGACAGACAGACGGAGGGACGGACGGACGGACGGAGTTACTTACACTTTGTGGTGGTTTTGATAGTAAAGTGCGACCTACGGTCGCAATAAAGAAAACAATGATTCTCTATGACCTCATGCACACCTGCTCCGAATTTGCCGTGCGGCAAGTGTCTGCGGCAGTGCGTTTTTTTCCCAATCGAACCCAGTTCGATCTGTGCATCATTTCGCATGCGGTAAAAACTCATCATTCCTTTTATGACTCCTTTTCGGATCCGCAGCGTGGATTCCGCACAGCATTGCAAAATCGCGCCTGAGTGCAGAGCCCTTTAGACTACCAGAATATCTGACTGGAGGGCCTCCAGAGTCTCTGAAATAACATGAGCTAAAAGGACTCATTATGAGACTGCCCAGTGTGCCCACTATGCACCACTTGTATATTTGATTCGATATATCCAGATACTGTTATGTATACAGTACATCATACAGAGCACATTCATGTTTTTCACACATTTCAGAATATTTGTTCTTACTGTTCTTATTTAACACAGTTAACAAAATGTGCACATAAAGTCTGGCCTAGGCATAAACCCAGAACATTCTTCCAATGTATAATGAACAATTTAAAAAAAAATCCATTGTTGCATTTAAAGTTGGGCTCCCCTGTGACAGCCAGCCTCTCAGATTTCTGAGAAGTTATAATAAATTAGAAGATTTTCCAACCAAACTCCCTCCATTTCTGTGAACTGGTATTTCAATATTGCCGTCCATTCTTCCTGATACTATACTTCCTTCTCCCTTTTTGTTCAAACATAAATGTTGAGTCAGACCTTATAGACCAGATCAGAATGTTTTCTGTTTTTAAACAGGTATTTACGGGTAGATTGTCTATTTCACAATATAGAATTAAGTCTCCAGAACATAGCCATGTCTAGTTTGTCAAACTGTGGATATTTAGAACCAAATGATATTCTAATATTCAATTACAAAGTCATAGCCTTCCAGAAATAAGGTTAATGAACAATACTACTCCAATGTGATGCTGTCAGTGTTATCTATCCGAAAATAAATGGTTGTGGGGATGTTTTTTGATCGATTGGTTGAATACTTTATTAGACAGAAATGCAAACAGCACGAGGTACAGTCATACATCTTCGCTAAAAGGATAACACAAAAAGGTCATTTTTTCCATTGTAGTCCTATGTATTCAATTCATGATGTCATGATGTATGGGTCTACATGAGATCATTCTACCATCAGTATTTGTATTTAATTCATGTGATTAACATGGTAACATGTAATAAATAATTAATTAATTCTGTAAATACCAATAGAATACTGTTGAAGACCCCTGCTGCTTTGGAGAGTTGCAGAAGAGAGGAACTCCACTCTACTATCCAAATAGTATTACAATTATTGTGTGCTGAATGCTAATTAGTACAGTACCCAGTACTTACCTGAACATTCACTCTACAGTACAGTTAGGGTCTCATGTGCAATGAAATGTTTAGGCAATATGGTGATGACGACAACAAGCCTCAGGTAGAGAGGATGTTTCCCATAGTGATTCCCTTTTCAAAATGTTTCTGAGTTGTTATCATTGTGTCCTTTATGCTGACTTTAAACATTTACTTGTCTGCAACCCCCCAAACAACCCTTATACAAACTTCTCTTCTTACTGGCACGGTGGCGTTCCGTTCCATCTCCATTTTCATCAAGCTCTTTGGCCCGCTCACACTTTTGAATCACATACTGAGGTTAATCCAAGTTTAAAATCCAAAAATAAAGAAGTCCTTAAGGCCACAGCTGAGACTGAAGATGTAATTATATTTTGCTACTGATGTGCTTTAAATCCCCTCTTCAAACAACATCAAAGCCACTAGTGCTCACATGCATGGATCAGATGGGTCTTTAGTTCAAACAGTAGGGTAGCTCTCTGGGTTAATCTTAATTTATGCATCCATTTCTTCGTGTATAGACACTGGGTCAGATGTGGTTTAACGAGGTACGCTTCAAATTAGCTTAGATAAATTGACCATATTCACACAGTATTTTGTTTACTGTACGTCTTAGCTGGGGTTGGGGTCAGTGGGGTAAAGTAACCAAGTACATTTACTTAAGTACTGTACTTAAGTACAATTTTGAGGTATTTATACTTTACTTGATTATTTCTAATTTCCAATACTTTTACTAATACTCCACTACATCTCGGATCCAAATATTGTACTTTTACTCCACAAGCTTTAATTACTAGTTTCTTTGCAGATATAAATTATAATATTATAAAGCACACATAAATCACTTTAGCCCTATTTTATACCTTAGCAATTTGAAAATACATTCTGGGGGTGAACTACTCCTTTAAGTACATTTTGATGCCAACACTTTCATACTTTCATACTTTTACTTATAACAGAATATTTCTAGATTGCAGTATTGACACTACTACCACTGGATGATGTAAGAACAAAATGGCAGTCTAGTGAGGCAATATTATAATTGCAGTTTACCATGAGAAATGTCACAGCTTGTCGGCGTCCGTGTAGACGTGTGTGTACACTTTTATTTTTACAGTCTATGGGTTGGTTCCCTTGACACATCACTGTTGTATTTGCAAGTATTTGTATTGTGTCACCAGCGTATTTCAGTGCTAGCCTCTGAATTGTCTTCCTTGCTCCATGCATCTTCGGTACATTTCATTGCTTTAGCCAGAATAATCCCATTCCCCACACACAGAGTCTGTCAACTGGCAGGCTATATGTCAGCACTTCTCAGACATTTTCACAAAATGCCAGCATTCTATCTAGTGTTGAAGCTCTTTTCTTCATTGTGCAGGTTTTACCAGATTTACATTTTGTATTTGCAGTGCACAATAGCATGTCTCTCCATACAATGCAGGTGCATAATCGTTTTTCAATGCTCTTAGAAGCGGTAGCTTCTGCAGCACAACAGTGCTATCCAGCTACAGTTTAAGTATGAAAACTGTTGCACAGAAATCTTTTGAATTTTCCTCTTCTAACTACAGTAGCACAGTCAAATGCCCTGCAAATGAGTTTGCATACAGTATGTACACAGAAGGTAACTGGGAGGGAAACAGGTTTGCTTGTCAGCTCCCTCCACAGTACATTAACTGTTGGTCGTGCCCACATTATTCCATTCTGGTGTTTTCAATAGGATCATTTTAATTGTGCACTTGCATTTACATACAGCTGGTAATAGCAATGCAGCTGGGGGTGCAAACCCTGCCCGCATCTCTTGTTCTACGTCTATTGATATCTTTAAATTTTGACTCTGATTGTAAACCTTGACCTTGACATGATGGATACGATCTATGCGTGGGAGGAGAACCCTGTGAAGTTTGAGAAGTCGCACTGTGTTGGACACTGACATCCTTTCGGAGTCTGAGCACAACAAGGAGGAGGAGACACACATCCTGATTGTGGAAGGTTTCCTGCTTTACACCTATGGACCTTTGATCGACGTGCTGAACCAACGTTATTTCATTTCCATTCCTTACGAAGAATGCAAAAAGAGGATGAGCTCAAGAAACTACACAGACATGTCTGGCCCATGTACGTCAAACACAAGAACATCAAGACTAGTATTTATATTTGACAATTGGCAAAAAATCTGAAGTTTTAAAACTATGGTATTGATCTGATATTTGGCCAAAAAGTCAGAAATTGGAATGTTTGGAAATTGGGTTTATGCTATAACTTACGACTATAGTACATTTTCGACCCAATAGTTAATCATCTCTTTTGGGCAGCCTACTGTTCATTTCCACCATGTTTCATGTAAAGCCACCCATCAATTTTTTGACTACATGAAATATCACTACTAGCATATGCAGGTGACACCTCTCCAGTGGAGATATTGTGAACTCATAAAGTTCTCAGTTTTAAATTGTATTATCATCTTGGACTGTATCGTTCTCTGCTGTCTGACGCTGAAAGGCTGCGGGGAGGGGGGCTGCTGCAGAGCATAGCGTAGCAGACCATTGTGTTTGTTGGATTTGGAACATCGATTCAGAACATGCCCCAACAACAAAAGCACTGTTCCCAACTACGCTTTGACTGAACTCTTTGCAAACAAGAATTGACACAGTCAATATATAAGCTGGTCAGATGGAAAAAAAAAAGTTTTTTGAAAAAAAAAAAAAAAATGTTTTTTGAAAAAAAAAAAAAGTTTTGGAAAAAAAAGTTTTTTGGAAAAAAAAAGTTTTGAAAAAACTCGGGCGTGCTCAAACAACAGTAATAACTGCGTATTACCTTACTGTACTTTACTGTACTGTATACTGTACCTCACTGTACTGTACTGTACATATTCTGTGTTCTATATCTATGAAGTCTGTGTTCTAGATCTATGAATTTTGTCACTCCCCCCCCCCCCGTGTATGTGTGTGTGTGTGTGTGTGTGTGTGTGTGTGTGTGTGTGTGTGTGTGTGTGTGTGTGTGTGTGACTTTTACTTATAACTGAGTACATCTACAGTGCAGTATTGATACTTTTAAGATACTTTAAAAAAAACAAGTGTAAAACATTTGAGTACTTTTTCCAACAGCTACTTTCCCCCATAGCCTGGAGGACTCCTGCTAAGTTTGCAGTTGCCTTAGAGCCTATTACTCTATAAATCTATCTGTGATGTCTGATTGTACTAAAACTAGCATGCTTATTAGGCAGTAGTGGGAAAAGTACTCGCATTCTTTACTTAAGTATCATGCAATACTGCAATGTCAGTGGAAGTCTTGTATTCAAAATGTAGGATACTTGAGTACAAGTATAAAAAGTATTTGTATTAAAATGTACCAAAAGCAGAAAGTACGCATTATGCAGAACTTAATGTAACCAAGGTGTTCAAATAAGTGTATTGATTGTAGGCATTTTCCAAAATCTTGTGGTATTTCACTGCTACATATCGTTCTAAATATATGCTTTCTTGTCATTTAGTACAATGAATGTGTTACCGTGTCTCTAGAAATGTGCTCATTATTGGTGAAGATACTAACTGTAATTCTCAAAGACTCGCATTGGTTCATTCAGCACATCGTTTTTGCTCTGTTTCATTTGATATTAAAATGCAACTCGAATTAATCTACTGTGTGGACACTGATCAGATGACAGGAAGAAGCAGCTCATCAATGAATGTACTTTGTGTTGCTTTTGTAAATTGTGTAGGGTACGATATTTTCATGACTTCACACCAAAGCCCATATCATGGTCATAGAGTTAAATCATTGACAACTTGCATACTCGTTCAGTTCATATGTTAATGCAGATGGTATGCAGATGGTGTGACACATCACCTACTACAGCCTACAACGATGCCCAGGGCAACACTGCATATTGTCTATAAATGGCTCACAGTTTAAATAACGTACGGTTTATTTGGACAATCATCTGTAACAGATGAAGTATAATTAAATACGACGTGATTAACGTTTGTTTGACATCCTCATCACAATTACATTGGATGCATCGCGTTGATTAAAGTGAATGGCTGCTATAGTTTTGCTAGTTTTCATCACCTAATCACCTTCCTTTCATAACCTAATCTCTACGTTTAGAATTGAAAGAAAAATAATGTTAATGTTAGTATGAAGCTAATTATAAAGCTTAAATGGATGATGATGTCAACAATGACTTGTGAAAATCAAAGAATGATAACCGATCTACAAGCAATCATACAAACATTTTGTACTTTGATGCCAATACTTTTGTACTTTTACTCAAGTATAGACCTCTCTTTTCTTCTGTTTCATTTATCACAAGCAGGCTGGCCACAGGCACCGGCTCAGTGTGAAGGAATGGTGCTCCCTGCTGGACAAAATATTTCATTACAGCAGTACAGGTCTGGCTCCCAATCATGAGCTCGGTGACCATGTGACATGGACAGCCAATCGGCAAATAGGTCCCCTAGGTCCCCTGAATGTCTCAGGACAATGTAATCTGTTTAAAGAGCTGGTCCTGCTGACCAGCTAAAAATGCAGTGCATAAGTTTGGGTATTATTTGTTTATCTGAGACACAGTTCTGTTTTGTTTGAGCTGCCTGTAGCTGTCTGCTGTTATGGCACTCCAGGAGGAGTTAAGTATAGGGGGTGATTTACCAACCTTGCATGGGTCACACATACCGTATACATGCATGTTGTTCCTCGAAGAGCCAATCGGAGGCATAGTAGAAATCGAGTCTTGTGAGAAATCGGGTACATACTGTAGGCAAAAAGAATAGAAAAAAGACAGACATGCTGAATTAAAATCTTTAGCCACACTTGATCGATCTTTGGACCGTGCATGTGTGACCAAAATGGTCGCACTCATTCACTCATCAGAATGATCAATCTCTTCTCTTGCTCCTCCTACCCTTTCTCCTCTCTGCCTCCTTCCATCCACATATTTTCTCTTCTTCGTCTCTCTGTTTCTCTCTTGCCTGAATATGAGCTGATTCCTCAGAGCAAAGTGTAGACATTCTATTCCATGTATTCAGATTCAGGTCCTAGCCTGGCCTGCTGAATATGTATGAAGATTAAGATAATGTGTGCGTGTGCATGCCTGCGTGTGTGTGCGTGCGTGTGCGCGTGTGTGTGTATTAGAGAGAGAGAAAGAGAGAGAGAGAGAGAGAGAGAGAGAGAGAGAGAGAGAGAGAGAGAGAGAGAGAGAGAGAGAGAGTGAGTAGACTACAGGGGTCTACTACATTCTTGGCTCCTGATGATCTCATCTGCCCTTAAGGATGCCCTCTCTAGGCTGTTGTCAATGATTGTCATGGCCCAGTTTCCATCTATAGTTTCCAACACTCATGTCCGTAGTGATTACCTCCCTATAATCAGACCCTTCTGTGTCACTGAGGGCGAGTGTGTACTGAGGACCTATCAGTGCCAATCTAGTGCTACGTGTGTCTTAGCAACTCAGCTAGAGGAGCTTTGCAGTGTAGAATCAGAATTAGACAGTGTTGGACTGTACACTATATAAGTGCATTTACTTGAGTATTAATGTTTGAGTATCTGTACCTTACTGAGTATTATTTCTATTCTTAGATATTTCACTCCACTACATTTCAAAGACAAATATTGTCTTTGAACTTCCCTAGATTCTCTCTAGAAATGTCCAAAAGACTATACATTGTCTATGATTTATTTAAAAAAATGTATTCTTGGGATGATGGGTAATTTTCTTTTTATATAAATATATTTAGGCTTTTTTGCCTTTATTGAATGTCAAGTGTAGATGGACAGGAATCAGGGGGAGAGAGACAGCGAGAGACATGCAGCAAAGTTTGTCAGGAACGGGACTCGAACTTGAGATGTGCTTTATAGCCTGGTTGGCCAGACCGCTATAAGCCAGCGTTCCGGGCCGAAGACTCATTTTCAATACAACAATGAATTGAAATTAAGAAGAAAACGTAAAAGTACTCCAGTGTAGTTAATTGACCAGGAGTATCTATACTTTGACTCAAGCAATGGGGTTGAGTTAATCCACCCTCTAGAATTAGAGTAGCTCTAATCATCAAGTGAACAGAATGAACGATACAGAATGAATGCTAGTTTTTGAATTTCGGCAAAAATATCAATAACTTTAACACAGTGCATAGTGCTGTTAGAGGAGACACATGGCATTCCAAGACCCTTAATAACATAGCTCAGTAGACAAAGGGACTATGACCATGGCATCTTTGAGAACGCCTGTCAGTTGAGGGCCTTGAAAATGAACCTAATATTTCACCCTATTCAGCAAAGTATGACATACTGACTGAAATAAAAGCATTAATGCATACATTTCGCCTTTCCAGTTGAGTGGAATGTTGAATTTACTCTGGTGCTTTTAATTTCCATTATCTGGAATTGGATTTGTTCATGCTAAATTGTCCAGGCACTTTATTATGTTTGCATTACTGATCCGTATGAATAAAACAACATAAGCACCTGCCTTAGGACATGAGGAAGCAAAGCTCCTGGATCAGTAAGTTATTAATAATCTTACCAATACAAACCATATTAATCTTTATCCATACATCCTTTATTCTAGTGGTCCTCAACCTTTTCTCGACCAGGGCCTACTTAAAAACCTCAAAAGCATTTATTTTAAGGATCTAGCAATCGATTTTGTAACTAAGGTACTAAAGGTAATATACTTTAAGTTACCATTTAGCAGTTTCATGATTAAAAACTCACTTTTCAAGGTTTTAAAGAAACTTTAACTATTAATATTATATCTTAGTTGTTAAGATATAAAATCTTAGTGTTTTGCAAGTTATTTGGGGGCCCAGACTCACGGCCCACAGGTTGAGAACCACTGCTTTATTCTATGATGCTCTTAAATGGCCTCTACTTGACCATTCTGTAAGCCTGTGCTCACCTGCCCCACCGATCATCATTTTAGATGCTCTCCAAAAAAAACATATTGTGTGGGTGTGGAGTGTGTGCTGTTTATTGACAAGCTAATCTCCATTTCCCAAGCCCATATGTTTGACCTTTACCAATATTGATTTTGGAGAAGAGGATTAGGGATGACACCATAGTCCAGTATAGCAGCACTAGGTGCCTTGTGATTCACACTAGAAATACGTTTTTCCTAGTGTGAACATTTTTTTTTTGCCCGATAGACAACAATTGATGCACAATTGGTGGGTTTTGAAATCCAGAGGATATTGAACTTCACTCACGGACAAAAGTCACCTTTAAAGTCAAATATGAACTATAACACTGATATACTTTATGCCTTAACAGCTCATTTTTAAACATACCATGCTGATTCAGCCGAGTGAACACACAAGCAACATGTATAATTCAGTTCTATTACACAACTTAGCTAAACAAAATGCATGCTTATGCAGGAACGACAGACTTGACGCTTTCACACAGGCAAATTTGCAGTGACTGCACTTTCAGAGCAGCATCATTTGTATCAGATGCAGCCCGCTGAGAGCTTAATGGTTTTTTGGATAAAGAAAGCGACTAATTTTCATCGCACCACCTTCATAATTACTTCTCATGTATCATTAGCCAAGCAGTCTATTCCAATGGTCACACTCACCATTACTGGATACCAGGGGCGTCACACTGGGGGGGAAGTGGGACTGAGTTACTAGGGCCCAAGGTGGAGGGGCCTTAATTATTTTATACTTTAGCTATTGAAAAATAGCAGATATATGCGAGCTTGTAGATCTGCTATTTTTGAAAAGTTGTGAAAATGTGTGCAAATCTTTAAGCGAACATTTGTACCTCAAATTTTGCTTCTGGGGGGTCCCTGGAACGAAATATTTTGAGATGGGGGTCCGTGGCCAAATACATATCATTTTGGGGGTCCTTCACATGAAAATATTTGAGCACCACTGACATAGAAACTTAGTTTTTTCAAAAAAACCTTAGAAGGATTTGAAATATTCAGACAAACTTTCACGATTTTTCAAAAATAGCAGATCTACAAGCTCGCAGCGCGGCACTCGGTGCCGCGCTGTGAGCTTGTATATCTGCTATTTTTCAATAGTTAAAGCACAAAATGTGAGTGAATCCTTGTACCCAGGGCCCAGAATGTGGTGCGACACCCCTGCTGGATACTGCTGGTATGTGTGTCAGAGTGATGTCATGTGCAGCATTCATTTGCTGTCTGCTTCACAGGAGTTAATGAGGTGGAAATCTTAGCTCTTTTTATTGCTGGGGAAAAAAATATAATAATAATTAACACATAAATAAAATAAACAAACAAACTACAGAATGAAAATGAGTCATCACTGTTCCTGTAAATTGACAGTTATGCATGGCTGAGAGGTAGTGCTGAAGCAGGCCTTTGGTGTTGTTCAGTGCCGGATGACAACATACAGCAGAGGAAATGTTATTTTGCCTGTTTGTGGAAGGTGCCAATGTGATAATTCCATAAGACAGTGGTAAGGCATTACATTTTGTATGACACGGTTCTATTGTGAAAATAGCAGATCTACATGCTCACGACGCCTTGCGTTGCGAGCATGTAGATTGGCTATTTTCACAATTTCTGCCCAAATAATTGACAATTTGGCCAATGTTTAATTTGACATTTTAGAAGTATAAAAAAATCCTTAAATTGTCACTTTAGAAATCCAGACCCACGGGTTAAGAACCACTGCCATAAGACGTGATAAACAGGGGAATATTATATTCTTTGCTAGGTAGTAATAACAGGCAAAATTAGGGATGGGACGATATGAAAATGTCATATCACGATTATTGGCACAAAATAAATCGCGATTTACAATATTATCGTGATAATCAAAATCCATCATCCTGGGGGGGAACATTTGCCAAAAAATAGCAGATCTACAACTACAAGCTATTTCTATTTTTTGGCAAAGACATTTGATAGAGAGTGAAAAAAGACTGTATCAAGTACATATATTATAAGTACCTTTTACCAATTATAGAGGGTTTAAAGCTGTACTGTGGAAGCTGCTCAACTAGTGGTCAGTAGCGGTATTGCTTTTTTCGGCCGGAGTCGCCGCGGACCACCGGAACGGGGATCCGTGGACCACCGCGGCCGCCGCGAGCACCTCCGCCTCGCCGATACGCATCCGTAGAGCCGTCTCCCGTCATTTTTAGACCAGGATTGAGGGAGTAGCAAGCAAGATTCCTTCACCAATGTAAACACAGTTGCTGAGGGAAGCTACTTCCTTTAGAGACAGCAAGACTCGCTGTGATTGGCCGGTGGTGTATGATCTGCGCTGTGATTGGCCGGTAGTGTATCATGTGGGAGATGACATCATTTTGCCGGGAAATACAGCCCCTGTCACAGCTATGTAGAAAACATATAAAGAAAAGGCTTTTGGGGCTGAAATTAACAGAGTGGGGGTTCTAAATCTTTAGCGATTTAATAGTTAGGACAATTTTAAGATATGTTTTATAAAAAAAGTTACATAGTATAACTTTAAGTGTTACCGGATATGCAGCTCGGCAAATAAAAGGTGAATTGATCCCAGTGTATGACGGAGGACGATATCACGATAAATTAAATCTCCACAATACGATTATCGTGAGTGTTTTTTTATCATGATAAACGATAATATCGCGTATCGTCCCATCCCTAGGCAAAATGTAGGTTATTACTTCTAAACATACAGTCGCAAAAGCATGCCGCCAGTGGCCTCCGGTGTGTGCACAAACTGCACCAGCGAGACACTTCATGTACTGTCGTTCATTTTGAGACATCAGCTTTGGCTAATTAGGAGTTGCTCTCATTGGACAACATAAGGAGTGGGCTATTAATTGACATTTCCCAAAAGATCAGTTGTTAGCAGCACTTTTGGTGAATGCAGTGATATGCCAGAGAAGTGCTTTTTTGACTACTCTCAAACCACAATTAAGCAAGTTGGAGACAAGATTCTGAGGGAGGCAATTGGCTGATGAGATACATAACATTAAAATAATGTGAGATGTAAGGTGCACAACAGTTAGCTCATACAATCCCTTTCATGCCCTTATATGGAGATCCCTGTCTGTGGAACCAGCCACACAGATATGAGCTGTCCATATATGGGCATTCAATATGAAATCCTGTTAGATATGGGCTTAATATTGTTGACATCAGGGATCTCCATATAAGGGCATAAAAGGGATTCTGTTAGTGTGGCTCCCCTGACATCACAGTGATGTCAGAGCGTGATGTCAGACCGTCAAACCCATAGAGTGTGGTACCCCTTAGAGTTTATTGCGACCGTCAGGGAGCAGTTTACTACCAGTAAGACTCCCTAATCGGGAGATAAGCGACCGTTGGTCGCTTATCTCCACAAATAGGCCAAAAGTTTGTTTTACCAATTATTACACTCTATGTGAACATTTACATCAACAAATCCCAAGTACTATGCAGAACGACCCATTTCAAGTTTTTAATGTACAACAATATTTAGAAAATAGGTCTACAAGCTGACAGTCCTCGTCCCTTATATTCCCATAGGTTATATGGAGATCTCAGTGTTTGTCAGTCCTTGTTCATTTATGCCCATATATGGACATCTCTATATCTACTGTAACAGTCCTTGTCCCTTTATGCCCATATATGGAGATCTCTTAACTGTAAGTCCTTGTCCCTTTTATGCCCATATATGGATATTCCTGATGTCATCAGTATATGAACATATATGGGCTTTCTGATATGCCCATATATGGAGATCTCTTAACTGTAAGCCCTTGTCCCTTTTATGCCCATATATGGATATCCCTGATGTCATCCGTATATGCCCATATATGGGCTTTCTAATATGCCCATATATGGAGATCTCTGTATCTCCATATATGGGTATAAAAGGATACTTCAGGTCTGACATCAGGTTTGTTTATATTGGGTTGCTAGGTTTGACATCACAAACTCTATGGGCCATCTGACCTAGAAATCTATATTTGGGCATAGATGACTCATCGTGACCTCATCACACGTCGACCGCACGTGTGACGTGCGGGACCGCACGTGTGACCGACGGACGGCCGGTGGAGGTTTTCATACTAAACTGCGACCTTACGGTCGCAATGAAAACCTCCACCGGCCGTCCGTCGGTCGGTCACACGTCACACGTCACACCTTTGCCCTGCTCATATCTCCGCATCAGTATATAGGGCTTGTTTGTTTATTGTATGACATCACGCCACATCATCAGCTGTGGACTCTGTGATGTCATCGTATCGCATCAGTATATAGGGCTTGTTTGTTTATTGTATGACATCACGCCACATCATCAGCTGTGGACTCTGTGATGTCATCGTATCTCCATATATGGCCATCTCCGTATATGGAGATATAAGTCGTCCATGCCCAAGTATGGGCTGGTGAGGTCAGACTTTGTGTGATGCGTAGGTTATCTCCATATATGGAGATTCAACATTCCAGGCAATGCTCTCTTCCCTGGTGAGAATTGCCCCTTTATATAGGGCTTGTTTGTGTATTGTATGACATCACGCCACATCATCAGCTGTGGACTCTGTGATGTCATCGTATCTCCATATATGGCCATCTCCGTATATGGAGATATAAGTCGTCCATGCCCAAGTATGGGCTGGTGAGGTCAGACTTTGTGTGATGCGTAGGTTATCTCCATATATGGAGATTCAACATTCCAGGTGTAACTATGGCTACCCGTATGACGTGAGAGGTGGAGGTTGTGATATTTGTGGAGATAAGCGACCAACGGTCGCTTATCTCCCGGGAGTCTTACTGGTATTATCATGATTGATTATGTGACGTTTATAACAGTAGTAGATATATTATCATGATTGATTATGAGTGACTTTAGTAACAGTAGATTATGCTGTATCATACATTACAGATTACATGTAACTGAGTCAAGATGCCTTTCCTAGGTCTGAGAGATATTGTTTATGTTACAGCCTGTCCTTGCAATGCCAGTATAACTAGAAAAAGAACGTAGGTAGACAAAGCACATATTCAGTAAAAAGTTTATATAAAACCCTAAAATATGCTACCTAACTTATATGTATGGTCATTGGTCATTGAGGATAGGCAAGTGCTACGCTAAGTGTTATGGGCTAAGGTGCAGTGGTGTGTTCTAGACTTTTTTTGAGGGCATACTATAATCTATGATCCACGGCTATTCGTGTGGCCAGGGCATACGCCAGTGCATAATGCCTATCAGATACACTACTTTGAAAGGTTCACCAGGGCAGACGCTTTTACAAAAAAATGTCTTCACAGCATACGCCGTATACCTGCATTACAGGTAGAACACAGCACCGCTTAGGTAGAGTCTGAAGAGGTGAGTCTTCAGACCACCGTGGAAGCTTGGATGTGAGTCTTTTGTTCTAAGTGCGACATGGAGGGAGTTTATTCCACAGTTTGGGGGCCTGGAGGGTGAATTGTCTAGGACGAGTGGATTTTTGTCCTGGGGTTTTTAGCGAGGGTTCTGTCAGCATTCCTGTGTTAGCTGATCTGAGTGAATGGGTGGGAGTTGCAGAGGTCGATCAGTGTGTATATCTGCCTGTCCGTCAGTGAACAGCTAGCCTCCAACACTGATCGGTGTGAAATTTTGCACGCAGATCCTCAAGGAACCGAATGTTTCAAAATCGGCCTGATGTTGGTGCTAATACTGGTTGTTAAATCACTTTCCATTCGGATTGGCTAGGATTGGCTTTGTAAATTTGCGGGACGGGCCTGTTTTGCACAAATTGCCACAAATCATGAACGCAGCATTTTTGAGCGGTGGCAGCCATATTATGGCGCTATAACAGGTTGCTTAACGCTTTAGCCTATAACTCTTAAAGGACCAGGTCACCTCTGGGACAACCAGATCTTATTTTATTGTTGTGTGGGACACGATCAACACAATCCTGAATTATCTTTTGTGTTCAATCTGTGTTTTTAGATATGTTAGTATTTCAGCATGCTACAACTGGTCATATGATGCATTTTGCATCATATGACCAGTTGTAGCATGCTGAAATCGGCTGAAATATTAAAATATCTAAAAACACAGATTGAACACAAAAAATAACTCAGGATTGTGTTGATTGTGTCCCACACAACAATAAAATAAGATCTGGTTGTCCCAGAGGTGACCTGGTCCTTTAAACGTAGAACGTACATCAACATTTTCCACCCAACTTCCTTGGATCTTGATGCAACTCAACATAATACATCCTGTCAGATTTTTCATTCCATTCCAATTGTTTATGACTGACTTCCACAGAATGATGAACTCTTTATTGATTCTGTCAATCTTTACTAAGGTGCCTGAAGAGTGATGACCATACAAACTCAAATCCACAAAGGCTTTTCAAGCTGTGGAGAATAGAAATGAGATATAATATGAGGCCGTCAAAAACAGAAAATGAGGGGTGAAAGGGTACCTGAGTGAGCATAGCAGGGGGTCTTCTGCAAACTGCCAGCTGATTCCCAATTAATTTCGCCTATGGCTGTATATATTTCCAACAGTGCTTTACAATGCCACTAGTGTTCAAACAATGTATCCAAGAAGCTAATCATGCTTTGAGAAAAGAAAAGGGTACAGTTATGATTCCTGAGCAGGAATACATTTTGCTGCTCAGATGAGTGGCCTGGAGGATCAAACCGGGGCGGTCGCTCCACCTACTGAGCCACTGCTGCTTCCTTCATTACTATTTAGTTTAACCTAACATGATCACTGGTTTAGAAAATCTATTTTTCACATCCACTGACAATGAATCAGAGGTCCACTGATGCTGCAACTCATTTCTGCAGTATTGCAGTGGATGTTGAGGTAGGCCTAAGACAAGTCGGGAACTGAAAAGATCATATCTTATAATGCCAATGGGGCCAATTCTCTTTGATATCTGTGGGTTTTGTTCACAGTGGATAGGGTTCGTTGCGATTGTTGGCAGTTTGTTTATCGATGCAAGTTTCACAACTGACCGTATGACCTAGTTTTGTGACATAGTGCCCATCCCATTCTCTATTGATCTCCGAGGCTCAATAATACTCTTGGCTGCTGCCAAGCTGGATTTGGCTCTCAGAGATCCGCCTACGAGGGTATTTAACTTTAAAACAATTCTGGGGCCATTTTAACGTCTTCTCTGGCTTCTGTGTGCAGTTTTTAAATTGCTTAATTAAATATTTATATGTTTGATATTGATTTGTAAAGTGATGTTCATCGTTCAATTACAATATTAATTACAAATTACAAATAACAAAGCTTACGACGGAACATAGCTTGACCTGAAAAGTAGAATGGAAAGGTGTGTCGAGAATCCAACTGAGACAAAATGCAGTGTTGAGAAAATAATCTCAGTAGGTACAAGTTAACACACATTGTTTTGATGGATACTGTCCCAAACTGAGCTCAGCATGAATGCGTCCAAACACAGTCACATCAATTAGGCCTGCTGTTTCTAATTTACTATGCAGGCCAGTATACAGATGAAATAACGACAATATTGCACTGCAACAATGTTGTTTACAACTGTTCATTATGAATTAATTATTCATTCTTGAAACCTTACGGCATGGCTACTCAGAGGAAAATTGTCTAGAAGTCAGGAGATAATCTCACAGACTGCTGGACCGATCAGCAGTGTGGTTATTTTTTACCAATATTATCCAAAGCTTAAAGCACACAGGTTAATGAGGTAGCCTAATCGTAAAGTACAAAATATTCTAGAACTTAAAGGAGTAGTTCACCCCCAAAATGACTTTTTTTTTCCTATTGATTAGTCACGCCATGGAGACTTGAGTTCAATAATATTTTTAGTTTTTTGTTGCATTCCTAAGACAAAAATGTGATAACAATAAATGTACCCCCATTGATTCCAGATGGGGACCCAAATCGATTCGGGTCCCCATCCGGAATCAATGGGGGTAAATTTACTCGAATCAAATTTTTATCTTAGGAAGGCGACAAAAAAATTAAAATATATTATTGAACTTTAGTCTCCATGGCGTGACTAATCAATAGAAAAAAGAAATCATTTTGGGGGTGAACTACTCCTTTAAATATCGTTGGTGTCGGGTAGAAACCTTGTCCAAAACCGTTTTGTACAGTATTTATCATTTTAAAAATCATTAAAAATACCGCGCTGCGTGGCGTTGTGCTTGTAGATCTGCTATTTTCACTAGTTTTGTGCGACAGTCTTGTATGATGTAGCAGGGCTTTACTTTGAAACTTGGAGATACAGGGTTTCTGCCCGACAGTGACGATATGCAAAAATATAATATTATGCCAGAGACATTTCATAGTTCTAAAACCAAGAGCCACATGCATGTCAGATCCTGATATTAATCCTTTTCCATACTTAAAGGAGCACTTTAACTACTCATTATAAGATAAAACAAACTCTTCTCGTGTCTCATTGGTGGGCTGACAGTTCAGAAGAGATTCCAAGATAATAGTAACTGAACTAGAAGCCAAATTTGTAATCTTGTAATTATCAGACAGCCTACCGATGGATGATGTCATTGGTTACTGAACTTTCCCTAGTCTCCTCTTAACTCTGGCACTTTCCCTAGTCTCCTCTTAACTCTGGCAGTTAATGTGTTAAGGAAGTAGAATAAGGAAGTGTTGCCACCCAGCCACCTGGCATCGCATGCACACTACAGCGTTTTCAATCACTTTTCTGTCTCTTTCTGCGTACAAATTGTTTAACGCACAACACGACAATTTGCGGTTTTATATTCAAGCTCTCTAATGGAGAAAAGTAAATTGCATCTCACTTTCATCCACTGATTCAGAACTATTGTCCAGTGTTGGTTCATAAAGTACTTTACTGAAAAGGTCTTCGGTATCAGTATTGGCAGTAACAAATGGTATTGGTGCATCACTAATGCAGACTGACAGTGTTCTCAGGAGCCATCCATTCAGCTGACAGCTGGTGTTGCAACACCTCACATGAATCCTTTACGAAACACCTCGGTGTGCCACCTCAAGCAACACATCATCGGTAATTGCATTGAAATGACTTTGAGGGAAATGCAGCATGCGTGTGTACAACTATGAGGAACATTTACCAACTACGAGGAACATTTACCAATAGATACTGAGTGACCCATTTTTGCACGAGACTTTCTCATTCAACCTGTCTCTTTTTCCTTTTCTGTTACTCTAATGACTAAAAGTCGTTGCTTTTTCCTGGATTACATTTAGTTTGCTGTATGAGAGATTAATTCCTTAGAACTTGCCTATCAGAAAACAGGGCATAGAATGCTGAATAAAATGTTTAGCCCTCAGTGTGCTTGTTCTCAAAAAGTGACGATGGAAATCAATGAGGCTATTGACGCTGTTTTTACTATGTGATTGTACGGTACTTTAGGCAACACTTTGAACCGGCTCTTTACATAGTGCTAGTTTTTATTGTCCTCAGCTCTGAATGTTTGACACAAGTTTGTGTGAATGATTGAATGAATACTTTATGAACACGTGTGTTAACAGTAGAGGTACGTTGTACAGACAAAGGGATAACACAAAAAGTCCCAGGTTGGTTCCATTGTGGTCCATTAGTTGCTGATTGGATCCTGCGTTCATGATATACAGTGTTTTGTTTTAATAAATAGGCCTCTCCCACTAATTTTGCAAACCAATTTCATTGACACATCACCCCTGAGATCTGTAAGTAATTCGGAGTGATTGATCATGTTTTTTGCAACAAAAGGTCACTTTGTAGTGCCCCCTATTGGTAAAAGTGGAATTGCTTTTGGCTCTGCATTGATTCCACCAACCTGTATGTGATCTAAGTTTGGGGTTGATTGTTGTTTGATAAAAAAAAAAAAGAAAAAAGGAAATGGTGCATTTACATATAGCGCTTTTTATCCAAAGCACTTTACATAGATTTGTGTAGGCTTTCTGTAGTATTGTAGAAAAACAAGATATAAATGTTATAGTTTTAAAAGTTTTTTTTCAAGTTCTGCCCCCTGGTACTAGTAGAGCAAGAACACTCTAGCTCACACCAGTGACCCCAGTGTTGGCTCTATAAGGGGCAGTCCAAGCCCATGATGTTTGATCAGCTCAGTGATGTGGTGGTAATGTAGTATTGATTTTTTTTCATGCCTGACTATGTCAAGCGTGCACGTTGCTGTGTTACAGCATCATGCGTTGCGTACAAAAAGTGAGGGCCATAGACACCCAGTTCTAGTCTGGTTTATTTGCATTCCCCCAATCAGTGGTGTTCACCATTTCAGCTTTACTGCCCGTTGCCCAAGCAGAAACAGACGGACTGTCCTATGTCCCTGGGGAAAGTATTTAGCCCACTCAACTGTAAATCTATTGTATGCAGGGGTATCATTACCCATAGGCAAGCATCAACAGAGTACATGCCATCTGAACAGATGTTTTATAAGTAGTAGTATATATTTTTTGTCCCAGTTTGAATTAAAAATCAAGAGGTTGTGCACATAAATGCTGGTTGTTACTCTTCTAGTCAAAACTTCAACGACAGTAACTAATGACAGTATTTGGCATAGATGGAATTAGAAATGTGAGAGGCCCACTTGAGTATGTCTCTTTTAGCCTTATTCTATCCTGTTTGTATAAAAGAAATACTGTTTATTAAAAGAATACTTCTGCCTGAGGATGGCAAAATGAAAAACAAGACAGGCAAGAACAATATCCTCTGCACATGTTTCTTCTTCTTTGACCTGTCAGGAATGTGTTTACACTATGCCTATCTCTCTCATGTCCTCGAGAACCTCAGAGCTGTCTGTCTGTCTGTCTGTCTGACTGACAGAAAGACAGACAGACGGACGGACAGACAGACAGATAGATAGACAGACAGACAGACAGACAGGAGGCTGGGTGGGCATTAGTCTACACGGCACCATACCTTTGAGAGATCTTGTAAACAGCAAAAACATCTCACTGTGCTCCTTTTCTGGCAAGATACAAAATATCAATAGAGCTCACCTCACTATTGTTCAGCCCTGTCTTTGAATGTCACATCTCTACATCTGTACATCCCACCTTTCTAGCAATCCGGCTTCATTGTCAAAACGAGACCTGGAAACGTTCAGACTCAGAGCTTATGCAGTCAAGCGGAAATCATTGCGAGATAAACTTAATGAGGAATTGACTGACGCACTCCTCCCAGAATCCCTTGCTTCTTCAGCCATGACTGTTAGAGTTGGGGGGGGGGGTTAGATAACTAATTATCAATTGAGACTAGAGTCAGGCATATACTGTGCGCAGTATATTTGCCAGTTTTCCTTATTTGATAGCTCAGTTATTAGTTTTCTCTTGGATTTTACATTAAATGAATACTTCAGTGTCTCACAGTACGTACTGTATGGCTGATTTATGTATACTTTCTGTTGGAATCTGTGACCTTCTAGTTATGGGGGCAACCTATTACTGTGCTAGCCTGATGTTCAATGTTAATATGTCCTTCCTTGCTAATAATCTTCTTCCTTTGCCCTTCCAGAGTCGGAAACATGCCAATAAAGTACGACTGTATTACATGCTACATCCTGTGGATGGAGGCTGTCCTGCCAAGAAACTCAGAACAGAAAATGTGAGTAGCCGTAAACAGAGGTATGAATTATACATTCTGCCTTCCATGCTACATGTTTGTTTTCACACAAGGTAATTAGTCTCTGGGAAGCAGGCACAAAGACAGTATAGTTACGCTCACAGCTCTCACGGAAAGCTGGAAGAGCCCTCTCAGTTAATGGATTTTCCTATATTGATTCCACCCCACCCAGTGTCTCCGTGCCCCTGTCAGAATAGTGACTAGATAAATAGCAGTGCCACTATTTCTAGTCAAATGAACAATGTGACAGCGTGACAGAGAAAGCGAACAACAGCACTGGGGCATCGAGGCAGCCTTCCATCAGGGGAAAAGGAACACGCTGTAATGTATACAACACAATCCTCAGCTCTCTCTGCATGTAAATTGCAACTACATGGCATGTTTGACAGACGCAATTATGTGGCCTGTCAGTCGCTGGTCGATAAGTGTTGGGATGGTGATGTGTGTGTTATCCTTGCTCTATGGAGGAGGTCAGCGGTGCGTAACCTAACGTAACATAGAAGAAGCACGCATGAGCTTCTTTCCTTGTCTCCCATGGAAGATAGTATGATACACTTAACAAAAACATGTGTTTATGTCCGTTACACCCTGATTTGTCTGCATCCTGGTAGGGAGTGCGTTGTTGATATTTCATGGTAAATATTTTAAAAAAGGCATGCGCATCTCAATAACAAATTGGGTGCTGGAGTTTGTCACGTCACAGAATAACGTGTTATGAACCACCCAACCTAATTTGAACACTGCCCTCGTGGTGTCAAATAGAAGAATTACCTGAAACCAGGGGTCATCACACATTCTGTATTTGAATGCACTTTTGTAGGGTGCGGGACGTGGGGTGCACTGGGGTCGTATGATAGATGCACACATTGTGGGCTATATTACACATCTGGACATCTGTTATACAACATTGACATAGTTTTGTAAGGGGGACTATGGCTATTTAACCCCCTGGGTCCGCCGGGTGCGTCCAGCGTTGCGTCAACGTCAACGCTGGGAACGCTGCCGTTTTAATTAATGAAGGGTGCTTCACTGCGACATCAACATCAACGTCGGACACTCAAATTCGCCCCGGTTCATGTTTTGACGCCGTCTGACGCTGGCACGACGCCGCCTTTTTGGTGGAGCCCTAGCCTTATTTGATTATTTATGGTGACTGTATGTAGCCAAACAAAAGCCAGAGGAAGATCCCTGTTGCTCAAAACAAAAAAAACAAATGACAACAGAGGTGTCACCAAAAAGACTGCTAAAATGTATGTTACTTAATTGATTGACTATTACTTAATTGATTAACTAATTTATCATTTGAACAATAACAAATGAAAAGTAAATAAAGAAGTTATTTTCTACTGCCATGATTGGGAGCTGGCATGGTGACAGTAGTGAGAAGTGGAGAGATTCTGTAGCAGAGGGAATTGAGCTGTAGTGGTACAGTGTGGAACTGTGGATTGTACTGTGAGGGGACTCCAGTCTCAGCTGTGATTACGGTGAGTTTACCTTTTTATCAATCCCCAAATCTCTCCACTTCACCACCCGATAAGGACTCATCAAGGGACACCCCCATTTCTCTTTCTGTGTGGCAGCTCCACTTTCTCCCTCAGCGCCCCTGGTCTCGTCTTTACTCTTGCTCAGTTATCATCTTTGTAGCTCTGCCTTTTCTCTCTTTCTCAGCACATTTTCCCTCCAAACAACTACCCTCCTCTCGCTTTTTAATCTCCTCTCCTCTCCTCTCCCATGTAGGTTTCATGTTAACGGCTCATTATGAGAAGATCCAAAGAGAAGGTGATTAGTGTTGATCACATGGACAGCCTGCAGAACTCAGCATGTCGATTGTCAGGGTTAGGTTAATGAGAAAAAAGGGGAGTTGTTTACAATGAACCACTTTCAAGGTTCAAGGCTCTTTATTGTTGCTTCTTGTGTAGAGGAGTAAAAATGTATTTTCTGTCGTACTGTCTGAACCTGGATCACAAAATATATGCACTATAAATGCTTGTGTGTCTCACTCTCATCAAGAGTTCACTGACTTGCTCATTCCAATGATTTGCTTTCTAATTCAGTTTATGGATTTTTTTTTAATGTAGCAATAAAATACAATAGGTCTATGTCTAAAACACTGGCTCACTGTTTAATTATTGGGAACTAAAGAAATATTAATTAAAGAAATTAAGACATGTTGACAATGCCTCTGAACATAGGCTTGCATGCAGTTTTGCACATAGCCAGGCTTAGACTTGTCATTCAGGATGAGAAAACATAGTAGCTCTTTTGAGGATAAGTGGAACCGAGGGGGAGAATATCTACCCAGTATCCACTACAGGGAATTACTTGATATATAGGCTGGCTACAGAGAAAATTTTCAGCTGACACATATGCACAAGAGAAACAAAAGACAAGCGTTTGTTACCGCTGCCAATTAGTGCTGCTGATTGCCTATGGTCAAATAAGGGGCAAATGTGCATTCAGGGTCGACAACGAGCCATCATTAACCTGCTAATGTTTCATAGTGATAGCATAGATAGCTGACTGTCGTGACTGACTAGCAATTAAATGTGCCCAGTGTTGAAAAGTAAACGCATCCATTACTACTCGGTCGGCTCTGAAAAGTGGAGCAACACAATAGTTGTGCAACAAGGTAGTACTAGCATGCGCGCAGGGGGTAGGGGGGGACGGGGGGGATTAACACCTCCACTTTTTTTGGGTGGGGGGGATATCCCCTCCAGTGTTCAGGTCCAAGAAAAAGCCGCAAATATGATCGATTATACTGTACACACTGAGTAGTTCTCATTTCAAGGCGTATTACTGCCCTCTAGAGGCACAGTCCCACCAGTGCAGTCACAGTGCAGTCGGCAGCTCAGCTCAGCTGTTCTGAATGAGTTTAATTAATGCAACGCGATAGTGACAAGCAGGGTTAGCAGGCAGGCAGTGGCAGAAGGAGACCGTCATTGCAGGTGCTGGACCTGCTGCTGGTGTGTGTAGGCTAGTCTCACATCATTCTCAGTCAAAATGAAACGGTCAAAAAAACAAAAAACGATAACGTCGTTCTTTAAAGCAAGCAACAATGTAAGTACCTTTGAACAGATGCATAATGGAAATGCAATTTCGTTTGTCAACACATTTTATGTTACGTTTCCTCTTGTTACTGTGGTTCAATAAAAAGATCTAATATAGACTTAATGAATTCATGTGTATTTCATTTTAAAAATGCCTTGAAATCTGCGTAAAACAACTGTGTAATTCAGCTCAAGTGGAGGGGATATGTCCCCCCCTCCTTGGGGCAAAAGTGGGGGGGATATCACCAAAAGTGGGGGGGATACCCCAAAATTTTTCGCGCGCGCTATGCGCGCGCACATACCTCCCAGATGTGTCCCCTTCACTTTTAAAATGCCTCCTGCGCCCCTGAGTACTAGTATTATTCCAGACAGTGGTCTATGAAAGACGTTTTAACAACTTCACTTTGGAGAGCTTTGTCTCTCCGTCTCCATCTCTCCTCGCCTCCGGTGCGCCTGCGAACGGAAAGTGTGTGTGTGTGTGTCACTGTGGGTAGAAGGGGGAGGTGGAAGGGGGGAGCATGATAAGCAGAGGCTGCGCTGCAGCCTGATATCTCTCTCTCCGTACGACGGTGTTCTACCGAGAGAATCACCTCGGATCAGCGAATGGGGCGGGACATTCTGTACATGCATTAAATGCATCAAATATCTTAACGCGATTAATCCCAAAAATTAATTACTGCTGTTAAAGCGATAATTTTGACAGCTATTATATATATATATATATATATTAGGGCTGTCAGTCGATTAAAAATTTTAATCCCATTAATCGCATGATTGTCCATAGTTAATCGCACGATTAATCGCAATTAATCGCATATTTTGTATTTGTTCTAAATCTACCTAAAACTGATATTAATACTCATATCAACATGGGAGTAGACAAATAGCAATCACTAAACCCCAACATCCCTATTCTAAGGGGATATTCACCAAATGTAGCAGATTTACAAGCTCATTACAAGATGCTACAAGATCTTGTAGATCGGCTATTTTTGGTGAAGAGAGTTGGTGTATAAATATAACTCAAGTACAGTGCAACTCGGGTGTTTTACAAAGCAAGCATGAGGCATTAGAGGGTCTAAATTGGTTTAACTGAAGTAATATTGATACATTCTAAATATTATCAAAATATTCTGAGGCACCCTGGACTGGTGTTATTGGGCACCCTAGTTCACTATGAGAAACCCAGCTGTTATGATGTAGAGAGTACTGATGGCTTGTTGGAGATGTGTGGCACACAAGCCACAGTCAGCCAGACCTGCCAGATTTCAGCCGGAGTTGGGCCAGAACAGCCGGATGTGGGCCATAACAGCCGGATTTGGGCCAAACCTGTTTGCTATGTGGGTTCTCTGGCCGTTGTTGCATGAATTTGGTGGTCACTGTTAGTGTGTTGGTGCGGGGGTCTGGGGGGCACTGTATAACGAACGTAGGCTAGTAGGCTACTATGTGCTCGTGTACAGCACAAGTTGGAGCGCTCCTGTTCTTGGGAGCTTGTGTGTCTGGGGCTTGCGCTGTCTGCAGATGTGCCGTTTCAACGCTTCGGTATTTGTTGCGAGCATAGGATGCGAGTTGTCAGCGCATTCGCTTCCTCACTCTCTATACTACGGAGCGCACCGAGGCTCAAACATCAGCTGCATTAATCGCAAGTTAAAAAAAATAGTGGCATTAAAAGGATTGTGAGTTAACTAGTTAATAGTTAACTATATATATATATATATACTAACTGTGATATATATATACTATATATATATATATATATATATATATGTATATATGTGTGTGTGTGTGTGTGTGTGTGTGTGTGTGTGTGTGTGTGTGTGTGTGTGTGTGTGTGTGTGTGTGTGTGTGGAGCAGGCGGTGCCTCCTTCGGGGAACTAGGAACAATTTGACTGAGGTTAGGATTAGGGTTAGGTTTAGACATAGTTTTACTGAGGTTAGGGTTAGGGTTAGGTTTAGGCATAGTTTTACTGAGTTTAGGGTTAGGATTATGGTTAGGACCTATAGGCATAGTTTTACTGAGGTTAGGTCTAGGGTTAGGGTTAGGTTTAGGCATAGTTTTACTGAGGTTAGGGTTAGGTTTAGGCATAGTAGCATTCACCAGGTTAGCATTCACCAGCTACCACTGAGACATGGGCTTCTTCCACATCCAGGTGAACAAAAACAAGCTCTCCTTTCCCAATCTAACTGGTTTCTCAAACTAACTGTAACACTGAAGTACTGTATTTTTATTGTAGAGAGAGAGCCCTTGCATGCATACAGTACATAATATGTATAGCTAAACCACTGTATGTGAGCTGTCATATGTACTGTATGTCTGTCTATATCTACAGTATCTCAACAAAGAAAGAAAGGGCTCTTGACAATGAGAATACAGTACTTCAGATCATCATTGGACTTCCTCCGTTCATTTCAATGAACTTGAGATATGTTGTACAATAGTACAGGTACTGTGTGTCTTTTGTAACATACAGTAGTAGCGATGGCCAGGTGGTGAGTAATTACACAATAACTCAACACTGAATTTGCTCTTGTATTTCCCCCCACTGCTGATGTCATGTTAATGCACCAACTTGCATGAATATGCCAGTGCAAGGGAAATGCTTTATTAACCATTGCAGTGTGCAGTCGTCGAATGGCGGATTATATTAATTCTTTTTTCCCTCACACGAGTTAACACTTCAGACTGCTAAATAAACACTTTCTAAAATGAGAGCTTGGTAAATGGAGCACCGGAGGTGCGGGCAATTATATCTATTTTTCCCCTCCATTGCATGTACTACAGTACCAGCACGCTCTCAAGATCAAAGCAGTATGTGCAATGTGCATGCGTCTGTGCTGGCTGCGTTAACAGGGTAAGCAGCATTGAAAAAAAGAAAAAGAAAACACTGTTAAAATTGTCATACATTAGAAACCATCACAAAAGTGCATGGTCTCATCCTGCAGCTTGCCTCCACTTTATTGTAAAGAAAACCGAAACATACTGTAATAATGTAATGAAGAAACAGAGCAGCAGTTGTGTATAAACATTGTAAAATGTAACTTTTACTCTTGACTACATTACTTGATAATTTGTATTCCAAATTGAGGCCTTAATAATACTTTTTTAAACTAATTGTATTGTTTATATCCAAATTGGCAGAAGTTCGCAAAATAGCATTGGGTCACACCCCCACAACGCAAGTCAAGATATAGCACCAAATATTAATTTTCTCCATCAAAATAGGGCCGCAAGTGTGAACTCATTATATAGACTATTACTGTATATAAATGTATCTGTAGACTTACTACAAAGATAGTTTTTACCTGTTCTTTTTCTTTTTTTTATCCTGGATGTGAGGCAGTAGATTAGAGGACAAGTGCGGACTGCATAACATATAGGCTCATGTTCCTACTTATATTGATCCCAAAAGACTGGCCGTGGCCTATTTGCAGAATTGCCCCTGTTGTCCAGTTTCCCCAGCAGCCCTCATAGCATAGAGCGGAGCCCATATAAGCATATTGCCACTTACGCTATTTGTTGCGGTTAAAAGAACCTTGGTTGTTGCCATAGTCTCGTAAAAATGTTATGGGGTAAGCTAAGCGTTCAGCACAACTGCCAATCAAAGTTCCTGTACTGGCCAATCACCGCGTGCCTTTTCCGAGACTTGACAAAGCACATAACAGCATAACGCCTCGTATGGGACAACCAAGGCATGGATGTGTGTGTGTGTGTGTGTGTGTGTGTGTGTGTGTGTGTGTGTGTGTGTGTGTGTGTGTGTGTGTGTGTGTGTGTGTGTGTGTGTGTGTGTGTGTGTGTGTAATGACAAAACAAAAAAAAGTAGCAATATGCTTGTGGGCTCCGTTCTATGCTATGACAGATGGGGAAACTGGACGACAGGGGCAATTCTGCAAATAGAAGCCAAGGCCAGTCATTTGGGATCAATATAAGTAGGAAAATGAGACTATACCTGTACAAGTATGTTATTTAGTTCGGAGACTCTGGACTTGTCCTTTAACAACAAATATACAGCATCTTAAACTGGCCAAGAGCAAATGATCTACAATTACCTTGGGAGAAAATAACAAATGCAGTTAATATATCTGGCACTGGTCTTATATGAGTAGCATTTCTCAGTGTAAGAAATGGTTCAATATCTGGAGCTGAGCCAAACAGAACCTGGCAGAATGTGTAATAATTGATCTCGTTGAGTAATCAAGAAAGGATTTTTATGAAAGAGAACGATATACGATATATAGCATCAATATTCTCCATGAGTCACAATACAGAAGGCTTTGTTGGATTATAGCCTCAGCATTTAACTGTTAGAATGCACACAAACTTAAACTTGATTCTAAGTGAAACAGACAAGCATTAGGATAAGCAGGCCTGGTTTACGTTGTCTTGGAGAGACATCAATCTGGGGTGACTAAAGTGACAAAGCTAAAGTGACGAAAGCAGCACAAAAGATGATTGCATGACTCGCTGTACACAAGTTGACCTGGTCCAAGCAGTTAGGCGGCGCAAAGTCGTGGTCCTTGTAAACACCACATGCCCTTCTGTGCCTCTCCCACATCCTCACACGATTGATAATTCCCCGCCAGTGTGCATCTTGCGCCATGTTCCGGCCCCAAAGTCTTGTTGTACCACCAAGATCCGCACTAGCACTAATAGTGGTTAAGGTTTAAAGGGAAACAATTTTTGATAGAGAGGCACATTCTGTTTAGCTCAAAACCACTGGTGATATCATTCACTAACAGGTGCATGGATGGACCCCCAAGGATAGTTCACATTTAGCCTCAGCCAACAACCCCTGTAATTCAATGTAAAAACTTGTGTAAAGACAATTACTGCCAGGGGAGGAGTTTGGGGTGCTGAATGCTGATGGGATGTCTCCTTAGTGCCTCACTGCTGTTCTAATTAAATCAACTTCAGGCTAATAGGTCTTCTGTTTCATTGGGAAAGGAGGTGTGTATTTGTGTACGTTTTTATGTGTGTGTACTACTCTATATGTGTGTACCTTTTGGTGTGCGGGAAACAAACCCCGGAGAGTGAGGTAGAGCCATCTACTCTCTCTGTCTTCCTTCTGTGGCTGATTAGCACACCAATGTCCCCCTGGGATGTTACAGTCTTTAGTATAGCTTCTCATGATAAAGTTTTATTTTTATATATTATAAAATATATTATGATATATTATATTATGTTTTTGCATTATGCAGATTGATGACCTTGACCAAAAGTTCAAGCATTTGCCGAACTATACTAAACTTGCCTTGTTTGACTTTTATTTTATTTTATGCAACACATGGTACGTGAATCCCATCTTCTTCAGTACTCATGTCTATCATGGGTGGGTAAACCAACATAAAAAATCACACCCGTGTGAAGTGGAGCTGTGTGTGTGTGTGTGTGTGTGTGTGTGTGTGTGTGTGTGTGTGTGTGTGTGTGTGTGTGTGTGTGTGTGTGGATCATGTGTACCGATTTTTGTGACATTTGAAGAAAATATGTAGGAAAAGGAGCAAAAAGTGTGTTTTGGAGAAAATTCAAGATGGCGGAAAATCTATCATGGCGCAAATGGGCGTGGCCTATATGGGGAGATGCGTCATGACCCAAGGAATCCAGGGAAAAAATATTTTTAATTTTCCGACCTACGGTTCAAGAGTTACAGGCCAAAACGTAAAGTGGGGTGTTATGGCGCCACCATGCGGCCAAATGACACAATTATTTTTTATTTAATCCTTGAAATCATTATGAACCTCCTCTCCAAGTCTTGAAACTCTAGCCCCTATGGTTTGCGAGAGACAAATAATTGAATGTGAGTTTTTGCGATTCCCATTATAAGTCAATGGGGAAAATTAATTCACTAATAAATTAATATCAATTAAACTATAGAACCTTTCTCTTAGAAAAGTAATAGCCCACGATTCCCGAGTAAGCCGGTCAATTTGACATATGGCGCGAGTGTGTGGTGGCAAAACTGTGGGACTAGTGGCGTGCCGAAGTTTAGGAAGTTCAGGCTACATACACACAGACAGACACACACACACACACACACACACACACACACACACACACACACACAGACAGACCCACACAGCCACGTATAGGGAGCCTGTGCTTCACACAGCTCCAAAAATCCTAGCAACCTTGGCTGATTTAAGCGGGAGCGTGTTGATATTTCGACATAACATTTGTTCTACGTACCAGTATTTCGACGCGAGTGAATGTTAACCTGGTGAAATGCTAACTCACGCTTGTGTGTAGCTAACCTGCCGACGTTGGTGAATGTTAACCTCTATACCTAAACCTAACCCAAACCCTAACTCGTAACCTCAGTAACCCTGACGCTGGCGAGTAGCTAAACCTGCCGACGCCCGTAGTAGAAATAATGGGACGTAGAAATAGCGAGATTTCCCCGATTTAAGCAGTATTGGATCTTGGCCCTTTTAGTTGCCTTTTTGTAAACTGACTGTGACCTTTTCTCCTTTTCTCGCTGTTTGAACTGACAATTATGTTAAAACGTTAAGCTTATAGATGGTGATGATGGTAATGATTTAGGCATAAACAACCTAACTTACACTTTATAATACTACGGTGTCACTCAACAAAAGTATTTTATGCACTCATTCAAATCAATTGTTATCGGCGAGTGACACCATCGTACTACTAAGTATAACGTAGGCTTAAAGCCTCCATCTCTGGATGCACTTGTACCCCCTGACTCCAATATTATCTCTTTTTTGTCCCCATACTCGCTCTCATATTTTTTTATATAAAGAAATCAATTGTAAGTGGAGTGAACTGCCGAAGGCATTTTCTTCTTCTTTCCTTTTTTGGTATTTATGCTTTAATAAATAATGTTAAATAATACAGTGGAGACAGAGACAGGGGAATGCAAGAGAGTGAGGATTAACATGCATGAGGTCATGGCCTGGCTTCAACCCCACTACGCCACTTTCAAGTAAAATCATATGCGATACGTCATAAAAGCTGGTTGAGGCCTGTAGGACTCGCTAGTCCTCTTTGTTGTTTTAAGCACTTGAACCCTATAGCATCCCTATTCTGGGCCAAAACAATAGCAAAATCTGCTCACAACGCGTCACAGTGCAATGCGATGTGAGCTTAGAATAGAATTGTGACCCGTAGATCATCTATTTTGGGATAAGATATTTGGTGTAAATACTATAAGTATAGAGCCCTGGGAGAACCCGGTGTAAGTGGTTAACGCACCTACGGTACAGTAGATAGACTGTGATAAAACATTCACACGCCGCTGTCTTATATGTGCTATTTACAGTGTGGCCACAACCTGACCTCAGGCTGCTAGTAAAAGGACACAGCGGCGGTGGCCTTGCATTAAGGCAGCGCAGGCTGTGACTGTAAGTTAGCTCTAACTAAAAATAATTATACCGTCACTGTCGGGCAGAAATCTCGTATCTCCAAGTTTCAGATTTGTATATTTTGCTGCTTCATCATACAATAGTGTCGCACAAAACTAGTGAAAATAGCAGATCTAGAAGCACATGCTTGTAGATCAGCTATTTTCACTATTTTAAATCATTTTTATGAATTATGAATACAAAAGGAACTGTTTCGGACATACAAGGTTTCCACGCGACAACAACGATATGCAGCATTCCTCTCCTCTCACGCACGCACGCGCGCGTGCACACACACACACACACACACACACACACACACACACACACACACACACACACACACACACACACACACACACACACACACACACACACACACACACACACACACACACACACACACACACACACACACACCGCAAGCACCACCACCCTCTGGCACTGTCATGGTGCACAGTATGTCTGGAACCTGGCTGATACCAGCTGACAACGGAACACCGCTACTGGTCATGTCACTGTGGCAAGCTGCTCCTTCTGGAGGCATGTGGTCACATGGGGTGGTCCATTATGTCACTTTAAAAGGGTCAATTTGGAACACATTTTCATCCTCAGTGTGACTGCTTACAAACAAACAACAAACGAAAAAAGATTGCGTTGATTTCTACCGATTTCTAATAACCTTTTGTTAGATGTCTGTGGTGCCAGGTGTGTGTGGCGTGAGCTCTCTGGAGAGCGACAGACGAGCGGGGTTGGATCTTTGCACGAGATGAGAAAAAGTTCAAACATAGCGTAGTCTGGATTTCATTTCTAATTCAGTTTAAGCGATGTGTCCGCTTAAATAGTTCCAGCGTAGACACAAATTACAACTTAAATTACACCTAGTTCTATAAAATACTGGTAGGTGTGTTGTTTGGATAACTTGGAGAATTAGGAGGAGCAAGTTATACTGTCTGTTTTGCCTCTGATTGTGTTCTCTGTGACGGATTGCACCGGCACCCCTTAGAAATGTATAATGAAATAGATGTATACTTTTGGATTCTTACTGGATGGTGCATTAGCGCTTAGTTGTGAGCTCTGTAGGAGCCATGGCTGTACGAGGGGATGGGACGAGACTCAGTCGCAGCATAGGGTTGAATCCTCCCCTGTCCGTCTGTGTGCGTGCGTGAGAGAGAGAGAGAGAGACCTACTGTCTCTGTTAAGCACCCTACAGACGGACGGCGGTCTCTCATGTGGAGACACAAACCTCAACCTCTCCGCGCGTCCAGAATAATCGCCCGCCTCTCATTCAAAGGGTGCCAAACCGTGCCCCGTCTGAAAGGCGCTTTAGTCAGTAAACATCAGTGGGTCACACTGCTATAAAACAAATGCATGTGGGGGTGTAAACCTCGCCTGCAGCAACATCTCTTGTTCTGTCTGTTGATGGTGACTTTGACCTTTGATCCTTTCAACATGATTATCTCTTTGAGCCAGCTTACTGAACGGCCACTCTCCATTTTGACCTTGCCATTGATTGTGACTTTGAACATTGACTTTTTTTTCCTTTCTTCTTTTTTCGTTAATCATCTGTTTAAGGCATCTTACTGATCCTTCCCGCCAATCCATTCTGGAGTTGCCATCCCCTTGAGTTATTTTGTACAAACACACACACACACACACACACACACACACACACACACACACACACACACACACACACACACACACACACACACACACACACACACACACACACACACACACACACACACAACAACATCCGTGTGTAATTCAGAAACAGAGAATGAGGCTAATAAAATGGATTAGCTTGGGCATGCAGTGCAGTGACCCTAACATTAACACAGGAGTACTAACAATGGATGTGGTGGCACACACTCTACATTACCACAGTCATTTCAATTCTGACCTCGCGTTGTGACTGGCGGAATAATCGGAATCAAGCAACGTTATCGTCACATGACAGGTTTACAGTTGTAAAGAAGTGAATGACATTATTTTGTTGCAAGCTCCATACGTTTTGTAAAAAATAGAAAGAAGGAGAGGTGGGGCAAGGAGAAAAATAAAAGGGAGAGCATAGAGCAGTGTTGATTTAGTCATGGCCTTTTGAATACCTGGACTAAATCTACAGTTGATTTTGTTGACAAAAATGTATTTTGGCGGGTCTTGATGGTGATTTTACACTTGGGTCTTGATGTTGATTTTACACTTGGTTGCATGCTGAAAATACCAGATCTACTTGTAGATCTGCCTTTTTCAAGGCGCAACACCCAAGCACGACCAAACATAAAATGACACTAAAAACTAGCTTAGTTTTTATTGTGTTTTCGTCAGTGAAACTTTGTATTACAAAACATACATTAACCACTTCAGCCATATATTTCAGCCATTTCAAAAGATGTGTTGGATTTTTAACTTGTGAAATGAGAAATTCTGCACAATGAGTACTTTTACGTTTGGTACTTTGAGTACATTTTTATGCCAATACTTTTTTACTTAATTTTTTACTTTTTTGCAACAGTGTATTTCTACATCTCAGTATTGATACTTTGACTTTAAAGAAATATTGGTACTTTTTCCACAACTACACATTGTACACACTCTTGTACAGTTCCTGGAGTGAGGAAAGCCCACCTCCGATCATGCGCTCGGCCGACCGTGCACACCATTCGCCGTGGGTTTTTCCTTTCGTGGGCGCTGCATTTTTCCGTACCAGGCAGTAACACAGCCTGACAGAATGCTTTCAATGGAGCTGTTGTAGTATGGCCTGAGGATGTGGGGGCCTACTCTGAACAGTAGCGTCGCTGCTGAGACTTTTCCCTCCCATGCGTGTCCTTCTCCTCCATGTGTACTCCCAGGAACGTGAACTTGCTGACCTCTTGCCACTGCAGCTCCATCAATGAAGATGGGTGTGTGCTCTTTCCTCGGCCTCCTGAAGTCCACGATCAGCTCCTTGGTCTGAGCATTCGCTAACACTTTCCTTAACCCATTAAGACCTGAAATTGATTCTAAAAATGTCTTCTAAAATCCTAACAGTTTTCTGAAAAACATATCGTCGTTGTCGGGTGAAAACCTTGTATGTCCAAAACCGTTCATTTTGAATTTATCATTTTAAAAATGATTTAAACTAGTGAAAACAGCCGATCTACAAGCACACAACGCCTCGCGGTGCGAGGCGTTGTGTGCTTGTAGATCGGCTGTTTTCACAACTTTTGTGCGACGGCCTTGTATGATGAAGCAGGGCTTTACTTCGCGAAAGAACATACTGTACACATTTGAAACTTGGAGACACAAGGTTTCCACCCGACAAAGACGATATGTTTCAGTGGTTCTCAAAGGTGTTCCTGTCAAGAACCCTACAGAAGCAAAGATTTTAGTTAAAAAATTTCGGATTTTTGCACAATTTGAAATTTGCAAAAATGTTCTAGATTTTACAAAAATAGCAGATCTACAAGCTCGCAGCGTGGCACTCAGTGCCATGCACAATGTTTTATGGCTGGGGTGTCCAAAATCTTTTCAAAGGGGGCCATGTTTGAAAATATGAAAATGCCTTACTGCCAAGCATCTTGAATCTTTATGCACTTATCCCAAAATGTTTTCCCCCAGACACATACCTATACAGTGTAGTTAAAAACGGTCTTATGTCTACTTTCTAATACCTGTCATCTTAACAAAACGCAAGCAGCGAAGCATTTAAATGATCTGCTGAGATGGGTCATCGTGATTGTAAAATGTAGTACAGTGTGTTAAGCACATTGTCCTCATCTCTCTCTCATCTTGTCACAGAGTGCATTGCTGCTAGTGGGTCGAACCACGGGGCACTGGGGCCACGCAGGACTCTGTCCACTCTGCTTAGCACTGATGACTACAAAGGCTGTCACTCCTTCTCCCAGAGGCACATCTTCATGTTCACCTCATACAGTACTACCAGGGGCGCCACAAGTACTACCAGGGGCAGCCCGAGTGCCGCGCTGCGAGCTTGTAGATCTGCTATTTTTGAAAAGTCGTGAAAATGTGTGCAAATCTTTGAATACTGTATATATGCATTTTTTACGCGAACATTTGTAACTCAAATTTCACTTCTGGGTGGTCCCTGGAACTAAATATTTTGAGATGGGGGTCCACGGCCAAATACATATACTTTTGGGGGTCCAAAAAACGTTTTTTTCAAAAAAAGACTTTTCACGATTTAAAAAAATAGCAGATCTACAAGCTCGCAGCGAGGCACTCGGTGCCGCGCTGTGAGCTTGTACATCTGCTATTTTTCAATAGTTAAAGCACAAAATAATGTGTAATAATGCGTTCCCAGTCTAAATGGGTTAAACTCCCTCCCCCTATGAAGATAATTCATGGGGGCCCTGCAGTGAATCCTTGTACCTAGGACCCAGTATTTGGTGCAACACCCCTGAGTACTACTCACCCTATTATATTAGGTATCTTAGTCTATAGTTACCAGTGTTGATGGCCTCTCATAGCAAGACATTGAATCCCAAACTGCTCCCAATGAGTAGGTCGGTGCCTTGCATGGTTTACTCTGCCGTCCGTCAGTGTGTGAATTTGTGTGTTAATGGATGAATGTGAAAAAAACATTATTTTTGTACAAAGGCGGTATATATAATGCAGTCCATTCGTATGTCTACATGAGAAAACCCCAGTCCATACATTGCTATTGCATCACATACTACTGCAGGGTTGTCCAAACTTTGGTTAACTAGACATGCAAGGTAAAAGAAATACAATAAAATAGCCTTTCTTTGACCCTTTCAGAATGAGACAACAAGGAGGAATCCTGACAAATTATACTCTGGGAAAATATTATTTTTTTGATGGTGGGCCGTTTATAATACAATTTAGGAATGAAGCCGCGGGCCGTATGAAATTGCACTTTGGACTCCCCTGTAATACTGTATTGTACAGAACCATTTAACCTAAGCTAGATCAATCATTTTCTCCTTAGACTTTTTTTTTTTGCGATTTTTGTTGTTGTTGCTAGAGGCAGAGGTTACTGTTTTTTGTTAGTTTTTTGATTATACAAATATTAAAGTGTGAACACTTGCGGGGAGCCTGCTGGCCTACCTGTCCAGGCGCATACCACTTAGGCATTGCCACATACACATAGGCATGGATGCCTGGCCTCATCACCAGTTCCATTCCCGATCCGGACGACCTTTGCCGCATGTCACTCCCCATCTCTCCCCCCACTCCCCATCTCTCCCCCCACTCCCCATCTCTCCTATCAAATAAAAGCATAAAAGCCCAAAAAACATGTGCGAACACTTGCATTGCTCTAGACTAAAGTTATAAGCAAAGGTCATATTGTAGAATGTACACTAACAGAAGGTCACAGATACAGTATGCATAGACATTTGGCTTTGACATGATTTCTTCCTTTTCCAGACAGACAGAAATTCCATTTTATGTTGACGTGCCAAATGCGCGTGTGGATTGCTCTGGTGTCAATTTATAGAACTGTCGGCTTCCATTAGAAGTGCCGTGTGTTGCCAGCTTATTGCTGTGAGAAAGGCGGAGCTACGTCAAATGGAGCAATTTTATTGGAGAACACACAGGTGTACAGCGCTGTCTTGACTGAACGAGAAGTGACTGCAGTCTTATGCTTGGTTGCCCTGACTTCTCCTAGGGCGATGTACAACAGATTGCATTCACATGCACAGTCACACAGGCACAGGCACACACACGCACACACGCACGCACACGCACACACACACACACACACACACACACACACACACACACACACACACACACACACACACACACAGTAAACACTCAAATTGCAGACATATACAGGCATGCACATAGGCATGCGTGCGCGAGTGCACACACATTACTATCCATGTAGTCACGTCAAAAGCAAATGTAATGATTATCTTTTTCTTTCTTTTTTTTAGCTTTTTACCTCCTTTTTCTCCCCAATTAAGTCGTTACGCCAATTGAATCCTCCCCACACACATTTCAGTGTGTTGTCACTGCTGTTGTATCCTATTGGCTAACATGCCAGTGAGGAGCCCCCACCAGGAAAACGTATCACCTCTGCCCCCACCCCGCGCCAAGCTTCCCTTCCCTGAACAAGGGACAACTGTGTTTGTATATTAGACGCTCGACAAAGCCGGATGCACCGTGGTGGAATCTAACCCCTAGACTCCGCATTGGTGGGTTGCATGGGCATGTAATTTAACACTGCTCTGCCCGAGCGCCTTTTGTCTATTTTCTTTTTTACCCTAACCCCAAACCTAACTCCCACATGCCTACTTACCTACTACATGCTACTAACATTATCCTGAAACTCTCTAAAAGTCTTTCGCTGTTTGGTTTTGCTATCCATGACAGTATATTTTGTCCCCATGTGGATAGTAATACAAGTAGGTATGTACGCACGCACAGACGTACGCACAGTCACATGTCATGTACTAATCATAACATTACTACAGTATGCCAGCCAGTGAGGATCAGCTCTAAAACAAGCCTCTGGAGACCCAGAGATACTATACATTCCACTCTCCTCTGTTTATAGTCAAATAAATAAATAAATACTGACATACTGTAAATGAGATTGAACTAGAAGAAGTGCTCCTCGGAGCACAGGTCTCCGCCAGGTCAGGTATAGTAGGTTATTGTGGGCCAGCAATGTTCGGAATTCGCCAATCAGGATGGAATATGAAAGATTAGATGGATTTGTGTAGATCACTTTACTAGAGATAATGTGTACCGATTTGTTTGTGGGAGTAATGTATACTGCAAACTTCAGATGTCAATATGAAAAATCAAACAGATCCAGCTTTATTACATGACTATAGAGATCATGTGTAACGATTTTCTTGAAATTTTGATAAAAGTAGCCAAGTAGATAACAGTAGCCAAATTTCACGGAAATCACATGCAGTGATTTGAAGCATTTTGTTAAATACGGAGCAAACTTTGGAAGCCAATCGTAGCCAATCGGAATGGAATATGAAAAATCGGAAAGACCAGTTTTGTTTAATGACTATAGAGATACTGTGTACCGATTTGCGTGATTTTTGGACAAAATCTGTAGTAGAGTAGTCCAAAAATGTGTTTTGCACAAATCGGGCGACATACCCCAGAATCAGAAAATATTTGTCAACACATAGGATAGCAAACAGCGCCATCCTGCGTATACTAAAAAAAAAACTTGTCAAAATCGTCACGTGGCAGCGAATTAGTTATTTGAAAAGGTTACACAGTATGACTTTAAATACCACTCCCTTAAATGGGAAACTTGGAATCCAAAAGAGTTTCACACTTCAGAACACAAGAGTTGGCTTCTTTGTGAAAGGGTTCAGACAGAGAAGTTTATTAGTGGAGTAGTGGATCATTTCAATCTAAGGGACTCTGTTTTAGATATTCCTCACAAAACCTCATAGTTAGGGGAGTGAATAAGAATGAAAAGGAAGTAGGCAGCCCAGATCTAATACATGTTAGGGTAATGAACCATTCAACCCTGTGACCCTGTGAAACTAAAGGAGCCTGGAAATGGCTATATGCAGCAATTTCCTTGCATGTCAACCTACTGTGAGAAAGATGTCATTGCTGTAACTCCTCACCTATTATCTATTCGCTATTATGCTGCTGAAGCTATTTGATAGCGTATGGTGAATGCATAATCCCACAAACAATGAGGAGCTCTGTTTCTCGTTTCTATGATATCAAATTTTGAATAACGGAGATATTGATATTGTTTGCGTCATTCGACCCTCGCCCGTCTCCTCATTGACAAAACACATTTTGCTGAGTGTGCAGCACATTCCCATTTGGACTTTGCTGAGGGAGACAGAAAAGGGTGGAGAGGGTCTAGGAAAGACATGTAAGGAAGACTATTGCAGGATATTGCAAGAGTTATAAGGATTAGATGGATTTGTGGTTCCATCCAGACCTGAACCTATGATCACAAAAAAATCATTAACATTAATTATACATACCTCTACTATATACTCATATATAATATGGTAATAATTAATTATGTATGATGTGTGTGTATTCTCGTTTATCTTAACCTATTACATTTTATATTGCTCATTGACTAGAACCAATTCCTGTTTGTGTTACGTATTGGCAATTAACTCATTCGTAGTTTACGGCCGTAAAGCCCGTTAATTTCTCTATGTCTTTCACTGCCGGCTTCTCCTACCTGTTAACGTGGGCGCTCGTCCAGTTCCCATCGTGCGTGATCGGACACTGCTATGCATCGTGTGTTCGCGTATTCCATCAGCTTCTCAAATCCGTTGACACTTTTTCAATTGATCAATAAGTTCTCCATCTGTAAGCCGCGGAGTTCAGACAGAAAGCTAACGGGCCAAAATAGAGGACGGACATCCGCTTCCGGTTCAGGGACTCCAATGTTAAGTTGTCCGCTCAATAATGTGTCCGTGTAGAAACCGATCACGGAGCATTAGTTCCGGCCTATTTTAGTTCCGCTTCGATAAAAAAATGTTTTTTAATTAATTTGTATTACATTTACGGGTTCTACGGGCATGGCAGAGAAGGGGTACAAAGGGGTATTTTGAGGGCAGAGTTTGAGTTAAGGTGCTTCTAAGTTCTGAGTCAAGTGTAATGTTATTGTTTGTGAGATTGACTATACTCTGATTTAGCATTTACATAATTACATTATGATGATACAGTTGTTATACAACAGCAGCACCAGGACACCAATGATGTTTGCACTGTTCTGTTTGCATAGGACCTTATTCAATATTGAGGTCACACCCGCGGGATTTCCCTTTAAGTCCCATCACAAAGTATTAAGTCATCACACATTCTCTCCAAAGCGGTATTCATAAGCTCATCTACGATGCAAGCACGAGGCTGCGCGTGGAACAGCTAAAACAGTAGAAGACGTGATTTTCATTAAGACAGCCTTTTACAGCTAATCAAAAGAGCTGAGCATGCAATCAGTGCAGCGGCTCGTAAGCTCAAATTCGCTGAGTTAGTATCACCAATCTGAATATCCTCAGTCCCTGATCTGAGGCAGCCACTGTGTGAACCTGCTGTTCACAATTATGGTACACTCTGAAAGGCTTAGATAAGCGTAAGCAGGTGAACTGCATGACCTTGTAACAGTAAAACGAAGTCGGGTGTTGGATTAAAGGCAGATACATCAAATGTAAAAAAAAAAAAGAAGAAAAAAAGAAGTTACCCTAAATCAAATCTTTATTATCTTTATCATAATCTTCATCAGCATTTGAATAAAACCCTAACACTAAATTAATGCAGTCTAAAAGCCTTGCTAGCCCCTTTCAGGGGCTTTGCTGTTTTGTGTTTTGTGGCAATCCACCCATGAGATTTTGAGATATCTTTTATTCAAGTGGACATTTTGGCATCATTTTGGGTGGGATGTCCGTAGCCACTCCATATTGGTCTAGGATTTAATCATGCACACAGTTTATTTTTGTACCTCTGTCACATTGTGTTATCTCAGCTTTCCTGCTGCCCATCCTCCTTTTAAAAATCAAACCTCGGTTCGAAGTGGAGCGGTGAATTTGAGCAGCTGTACCCTATGTGAGTGAGTGAGTAAACTGTGCCTGTGAGTGAGTGGTGAGTGTGCCTGGCCTGCACAAAACAGCGCCCCTCCTTTAACTAGTGTGTTGTGTGTGGCCACTCAAGGTATTGCCAGGCTACGGACATGGCCAGCCAGCCACCCACCCAGCCAGCCAGCCACCCAGCCACCCAGCCACCCACATACCCACGGACATACCTGTCTATTGGGAGCGCTTTCACCGCTCCAAAAATCACACCCAGATCGCACCAGCCAATAGTCATACATACACACACGGTATCCCTGAGGATTGCTCTGTGAAAATTAATTCTCCAAAATGACATTGTTGTCATTGACTGATTTGGAAAATGTTTGGGAATCGAGATCTATGGCCTGCTGGATGAATGGACAAGAAATATGATTCTTATCAGTTTTTCACAATAGCTGCAGACAGATACATATAGACACAGACAGAGCTATATGCAATTAAATCTTCCCTCACATTTACGTACTAGAGTCATGCAAGCTGTTCAGGTCCCACCAAGACCCGACACTGTGAGTTGATTAGGGCCAGACTCTGACCAATTGTTTAATTAATAGATCGGGCTGGGTCAGACTCTTTGAACTTCTCTCCTTAAATTTAAAACGAAAGGACATGAATCCAATGAATCCAATGAGTTCAAGTTATGTTAGTAACTCTGTTTAATCTCTGAAGCCTGATGAATTGGGAGTGAGGATGGTGGATGCTGGCTTCACAGCACTTGCGATCCAAATTAAAAAGTGAATGAGGACCATACATTATATGTAGGCCTACACTGTTAAATTGATGGAACATTGTTCTTTACAGTTCACATCAAAGGAAGGTATACTGTTTACTGCTATATCAGGTAACTTGGCTTCATTCTTTACTGTATGGTATGGCATTGCTTATGCGTCTCTGTAATGAACAGTTGGTAGTCTACTAATATGTGTTTGCATGTATCAGAGAGCGTATCAGTGTGTCAGAGAGAGTGCACATCAGAGAAAGTGCACATCAGAGAAAGTGCACATCAGAGACAGATTAAATTGATTTGGTGTCTGGTCTTACAGTTCTCAGCAGTACAGTACTTAAGTACATTTACTTAAGTACGTTCCTTAAGTACAATTTTGAGATATTTGTATTTTACTTGAGTATTTCCAATTTCCAATACTTTTACTTCTATCTCGGATCCAAATATTGTACTTTTACTCCACTACAATTATTTGAAAACTTTAGTTACTTGTTACTTTGATATATGAATTATAAATAATATTATAAAACATACATTAACCACTTTAGACCTATTTTATAACTAGGCTACTTGAAAATAGCCAATCTACAAACTCACAACGCGTTGTGACATGTTGTGAGCTTGTAGACCAAGAAAAGACTTGGACTCTCCAATTACACACAGCAGTAGCTATGGCATGCTGCATAACTGTTCTTAACGGAGTGGGGCAAGCTTAGCACTCCTCCTTAGCACTCCTCCATTGAACTCAATGGACTTTTGGGGTTTTTGAGTTGCAGAAAAAGTCCTTTGAACTCAACAGACTTTGGGGGTTTTGGGTTTACAAAAAACAGAAAAAGGTCCATTGAACTCTTATTGACTTTTGGGGTGACACGAATTGCACAAGTGCACAAGACGCAAGTTGGTGCAGTCTACTAGTTACTTGCGGCAGTACAGTATTGCGTTCGGTGCTGTCTGTTTCCGGTGGACAGTACAAACAAAGGGCCTTTAGCCAATGAGGTCATGTGATTTAATTGTTCCTCCTTGAGCCTGTCGGGTGGAAAGATAGGTGGTATATTGTTCTGCTAATTAATCATTGTGCAATGGTGACGAGACAAGGGCAAGTTGTAACAGCAGACAAAATAAGATGTATCAATTGCCAAGATTCACAATTTTGTAATTGTGAATCCTGACATCATGATTTTTTTTGTTTGTTATTTTCAATGAACTGTTTATCCCTAGTAGAGATGCAGGATAAAAACATGCAGGTGGATTCTTGCAGTGCTACCATTATAAATAGCACTAATACAGGATGGGTGCAGAATAAAAGTGTGAAGCTGGACATAGGCTGTGGAAGTGACTGCCACTCTATTATTTATCCGGAGCTGTGGAATCAAGGCTGGGTTTTAGTCTGCCTGTGTCCCCTGATAGTTCTGCTCGCTGTGTAATGATGAAGGTCAGAGTTTGTCTGAGTGGATGAGATGGGAGAGGCAGTAGCCATCACTGTGTCTGTCATGCTTAGCACTTCCTCCGTGCACGGTCTGCTTGGCAGTAATAGACTGCTTTGTTCAAAGCTTTATTAGGATCAGGTCCAGTTTCCACTCTTTTTTTGGCGGGGGGATATGCTTTCACTTTGCTGTCATTCTTCCTCTATGCTGTAGGCCGGGGAAGGGGAATTACACATGAGATGTGAGTGTTCCCTACATATTTAGGCCTCGTGCTACAACATATGAACCCAGGCACACCAGCTTGGAGCAGTTCAGACTGAGGGTGTAGCTGGAAGCCCAAAGAAAGTCATGATCTCATGGAGCCGAAACGCTTTGAAGGGATGCTTGAGCTCAAGAAAGAAAATGCCCCTAGAAGACACTGACTGCTTTACCAGAAGCCATATAAAACCTATGCTATTTGACACTTTGGATGTTGCAGCTAAGAATCAGAAAACTGCAGCTAGCATAGATGATAGTACAGTGAAGTAAGACACTCTTATACACAAGAGCGTCTTACTTCACTGTACTATCGCAATGCAAATACAGGCGGCCAATGGATACAACGTTAGATTTGGATAGGGAAAATGTGCAGTGAAGCATTGACAGGAAAGAGAATTTACTGCTTGCAAATGGAAAACGTTATTTTATTATGCATTAATTCACATTAGGAATTAGGAATGAGGCGCAGTACCCGTTCTACTGAAACGCAATGTCTCTCCCTCTCTGCCACTCTCTCCGTCTCTCTCCATCTGTAACATTCAGAGAAGTGCAGCAGTATAAAGTACAGAAATCCAACTAGAACAGGGCATGCTTCTAGGGGTCTGAATCGTTTGGTATGCCACAATTCCATTCCATTTAGATGATTCAGGTCACAAATTGATTCTCAACAAATGCGAACATAGACGTTGCTCTGAAAATGTATATACATTAGGCCTACAATTCGATGTTCAACTCTTGCCTTGCAATGCTGATCCTACATGACTCATGTCAATGGCCGGGTTTCCCAAAGCGATTTTTAGGTTATGCATATCTTACGCACATGCGTAAGAGCCTAAGAGGTTGTGCGTGTAGCCTCAAACCGTTTCCCGAAGGCTTTGTAGCCTACGCAATATCTTCATTAGTAGCAAGATGGTTCTCAAGAGCACAGCGTTACATGTCTTCTTACCTGGCTTCGGGAAACACTAGACTCCTGGAAGAAGTCATGTTGAACCAAACCCGTTTCCTGAAAGCTTTCCGAAATCCTTCTTAGCCTACGCAGTACTGTCCTACGCAGCAGTTTCCAAGAGCGGCCTGAAACGCCCTTAAACGCCCTTCGTAGGGAGGCTGAGCACTATAACTATAAAAGTATAGTTTTAAAAATTGTTCTAAGTGGATGGCATTGTTCACACCGGCTAAAAAATACAATGGTGAACGAATGGCATAGCTTCCAACGCGTAATGTGCCACACCTACCGGTACCTCCAAAAAACCAGACACCCAAGCTATCAACGTACTTCGTCATGGCATGTCGACAGCTTAGTAGATCAGTTCTTTTGGGCACATACGGAGACGGAGACAGCAGCGCAACATGAACCTGACATTTATAAATAAAACATAAAAATGTAGCCTACTCATGGATGATCTGATTATCTTTAGTATAGTGGGGGAGCCAATCAAGTGATTCTGCTGGTTGTAATTTTGGAATGATAATTGTTGGAGACATGTATATCTTCATTCTTGGGGTTCTCACAATGCCAAAAAAACATGTCTTCAATTTTTCTTTTTGGGTTTAGCATGTGTAATTAGCATAATTAGCCAATTAATTGCCAAAAACGGGAAATGGCAATAACTTTGCTTCTAGGTAACTTATAAAGGTGATCTAAGAGTCTAAGTCCATGTTTGTGAGGTCCAGAAATCCATATGTTACCATTGTGAAGTCATACAACCTTTCATAATTAGCATAATCAGCTTAAATTATGCAAAAACGAGTTGAAAATCAGGAAATCGTTTCATTTTTCACATTTAGCTGACTTTGGAGAGATAATCTGAGACTCTTATTGACTAATTGAGTATGTTTACAAGTCCAGAAATTCATATCCTGATGTAAGTAAATGCAACCTTTTGTCATTAGTATAATCTGCATACATGATTTATTAATTAGTCTGAAAGTAGGAAATTACCTGTTTCTTTTTCTGTTAGGATATCCATAGATTAATTCTTGTCATAATTAGTCAAGCAACTGCGCTTCAGCTGTGAGGGATCACAGCTGATAAAGCTAATCATAGTTATTGAAAACACCTGAATGATGCTGCTTGGACACATCACAATCGCATCATGAAGGTCACTGGAGGCTTTGTGGGCATTACTCAGAATGCTAATGCTAGGGAAAGGTTCTTCTCTGGTCGCACCAGAGCTGAGTAGACTTGCTGAAGAAGCATGCCAGATGGCTGGCACACAAACAGCTACACAAAAGGAAAACCATGACTTGTCCATTGCTGTCTGGACAAGGCAGGAAAAGAATGTACTTCGATTGAAGCATGTGATCAAGTCATCTTTGAATCCTCTAACATATGATGGCAAAGACCTACCCAATATCATCACAAAAGTTGTGATGCCACCCCACGTGGAGAAAGATGTATGCAGCCAAGACGAAATTGGCCAGCAGAACTATGTTCCTTTTGTGAAAGCGTGCATTAACAAAAATGAAGTCAGTGTCTGGGCCAGAATGAAAAAGGTTCAACTGAAGATGTGGAAGAGTGCAGGAAAAGTTGTGAAACACAAGCTCACTGACCAGGTGGTGGAATTGAAGGATGACAGGTCATTGTTTGCTCGAATGCTGATTGTTGCTCGATCACGGTCAGAGATCAACCTCAAAGAAGCCATTGGCCAGCACGAGTTCACTGCCAAACCACATGCTCTCTTCACAGTGACTGGTGAGCTTCGGCCCTACACAGACAAGAGCAAGCTCATGACCATTCTCGAGGAGCTGCAGAATGAGAAGAGGACTGGTGACATTGGTGTTGATCAGCAACCACAGAGTGCTGCCACTGACAGTTGTCCCCTGCCATCTAAGAGTGTAAGTGTCATAGATGGAATGGCATTGGTAGAGGCCATGGGAAAGCCATCATGGATCAAGATATGTTCCCAGTGGGCTGACCACTTCATAGCCATACTGGACAGGAAGACCAAAGAACATAGTGAGACCCATGTAGTATTTGACCGCTATGATATTGCATCTTCACTGAAGGAGGCCACGCGTATGCGATGCCAGCCCCCTACCACTTATCATGTGGAAGACAACACACCGATAGGGAAGGTGTCTGAAAAACAGTTCTTGTCAGGTATCCACACCAAAGATGAGCTGACTGTCTGCAAGATGTCCAGGCAAGATGTCCACTCAAACTATATCGATGTAAAACATCTCCACAGCTCACAGGAAGAGGCTGACACAAGGATAATCCTGCACAGCCTGGATGCTGTCCAAAGAGGGGCAACACAGCTATACATTGAGTCCCCGGACACTGATGTCTTTGTTCTTGCAATCCGACGGTACAATCAGCTGTGCAAGGACACCTATTTCATCACCGGTGTGGGAAACAAAAATGTATCATCTCACTTGAGCCAGTAGAGCAGGCACTGGGTGAAACGAGGACTTCAGTCTTACCAGGGTTCCATGCCTTCACTGGAGCTGACCAGACGAGAGAGAAGACAGGCCATTTTGCTGGAAAGGGAAAGTTAACCTGTTGGCAAGCCCTAAACCGGTGTCCTGTGGAGGTGGTATCTGCATTTGCTACTCTAAGTACTTCAAAAAAGCTCAGTTCTGACACAGAAAAAAAGACTGAAGCATTTGTTTGCCAGCTGTACGAGCCCGGTACAAATCTTGTGGATGTTGGTGAACTCAGGTGGAGGTTATTCACAAAGAAACAATTATAAGCAGAGAAGCTGCCACCTACACAAAGAGCATTACATCAAGCCATTGCCCGTGCCCATTACCAGGCAATGGTATGGTATCAGGACCACGTACCTAACCCACAGATGCCACCAGCAACTGAATATGGATGGGAGGCTGAGGGAGATCATCTGGTGCCAGTCACAACACGGGATCCCCCAGCTCCAGCCACCATTACTCAACTGATCAAATGTGGCTGCAAGAAATCCCAGTGCATGTCACATTGTTCTTGTCGATCTCAAAATTTGAACTGCTCCGAGATGTGCATGTGTGGGGAAGATGAAGAGGTGTGTTGTAATGTAAGCAAGGCACAACTGTTGGGGATTGACGATGACGAAGATGGAGACCCTTCTATTTAAATGTGTTTACAGAACTTTCTGTACATATTAGTATAAACAATCTGATAATTCTGTGACCATTTCTCATATTGTTCTTTATTTTATATGAGGGATATATAAAGAAATATAGCTATTTCTGGTTTCGGTGTGATTATTACATAATTATTACACAGACAAAAGGTTGCATGATTCATGTATAGGATAATAATAATTCCTGGACTTGTAAACATACATCTTAGAGTCTGTGAGAAGCTTTCAAAGTTGACTAAAACAAAGAAATGCAGCAATTTGCTTATTTTCACCTCGTTTTTGCATAATGTATCCTAATTATGCTAATTAGGAAAGGTTGTATGACTTCACAATGGTAACAGATGAGTTTCTGGACCTCACAAACATGGACTTAGACTCTTAGATCACCTTTATAAGTTACCCAGAAGCAAAGTTATTGCTATTTACTGTTTTGGCAATTAATTGGCTAATTATGCTAATTACACATGCTGAACCCAAAAAGAAAAATTGAAGACATGTTTTTTTGGCATTGTGAGAACCCCAAGAATGAAGATATACATGTCTCCAACAATTATCATTCCAAAATTACAAAAATTGATAGGCTCCTCTACTAGTAGTAGTATGTGCCAACTTTCCAAGTTAACTAAAGTTAGATAGACGATGCCTGGCTAAACATGTTTGTTTAATTTCATAGTTTAATACCGATAGTCCCATCTCCCCACACACAGTGACAGCAGCTGTAATTGTTTCATGAATTAAATTACAGAGGTGAGGTGACGTTTAAGCAGCAACAAAGGCAATCATCAAATTATAAAATATATTATTTTAAACCCCAACCATAAGGTCCTCTGGGACAAAATCATTGTAGAAGGCGGACTAATCTGTATATTGCTGAGGTTATCATGAATCCACATACAGTCTCCAATATTCAGATAAACCGAGCCAATTTAAATTGCTACAGTACTGTGCACACTGTACTGTACTGTACTGTACTGTATATATGTAGAGGAACGTGTCCTTGGAGAAGGTATTTGACCTCCAATCATTCCAGTGGGGTGGAAATCTCCAACTGTGGGGATTAGACGGTGGGATGTGCAGGGTAGCATCCTGGGGTGAATGTGTGCAAATGCACTATGAATTAGGGATGGGACGATATGAAAATGTCATATCACGATTATTGTGACAAAAGAAATTGTGATAATCAAAATCCATTATCCTTGGGCGGAACATTTGCCAAAAAATAGCAGATCTACAAGCTCTGTGAGCTTGTAGATCAGCTATTTTTTGGCAAAGACATTTGATAGAGAGTGAAAAAAAAAAGACTATCAATTAGTAATTACGTATATTATAAATACCTTTTACCAATTCTAGAGGGTTTAAGTGGTACCGGATATGCAGCTCAGCAAATAAAAGGTGAATTGATCCCAGTGCATGACGGAGGACGATATCACGATAAATGAAATCTCCACGATACGATTATCGTGAGTGTTTTTTATCACAAATTAATATACGATAATATCGCTTATCGTCCCATCCCTACTATGAATGTGTAACGGAGTCCTAGCCAAAATACATTGGAAATTTCTTATATGCACATGAACAGTTCCTTGCAGATATTTTACATTTGCCTTTAGCTGCTACAACACCTGAATTCAATACATACATGTCTGTCTGTCTGTCTGTCTGTCTGTCTGTCTGTCTGTCTGTCTGTCTGTCTTTCAGTCTTAAAGTACAGTATATGACACCACATCATCGCATAGTTGTATACTGTATTAATACAGTGTTGTCATATGCTTAGTTTAATTGCGACCGTCAGGTCGCAGTTACTACCAAAACCTCCACCGGCTGTCTGTCAGTCAGTCTGTCAGTCTGTCCGTCATGTCACACTTTTCCCCAACTCATATCTCCGCCACCGTTACCCCAATCCATGCCAAACTTTGCACACACACTCCTTGCCTGCCAATCCACAACCTCCACCCCACCAGGGACCGCCGGAGCTCCAGGGACCCCCGGGGACCCCCTTCCACCGCCACCAAAAAGTGCAAAAATGACCAAATGACCACCCAAACGGGGCTGTTCACGGGGAATTCCTCCGTTGCTCACCACCGACTCCTGGTGCTCCAGAATGGATGCCCCTAGTGGATGACCCCCGCCACTGCAGCACACATAAAATGCCGTAACTCGGGCTAGGAGCGACCGGGAGAGCCGGGGCCGGTAACCACGCGTACGCCTCGGCTGCGCCAAGAGAGACGTCAACATGAATCTGTCCCATATAGCGCCACCATCAGGCCCATTTTTTTAAACACATTTTTGGACACTGCTCCTACAGATTTTGCCCTAAAATCACGCAAATCGGTACACAGTATGTCTACACTCATGTCATCAACATGGATCTGTCCCATATAGCGCCACCATCTGGCCGATTTTTTCAAACACATTTTTGGACACTGCTCCTATACATTTTGCCCTAAAATCACTCTGCGACCTGACGGTCGCTTATCTCCCGATTAGGGAGTCTTACTGGTATATCACAACATCGTGTTGCAGTGTTGTTATATAATAGCATAAACAGTTTGTGTTGTATTTCTCTGTCTACAGTATGCAGGGGTTAAAGCCAAAAGAAATCCCAAGACTGAAATTTATTTTCAGACCATGTCCCAAATATGTGATTTTTGAAACGTGGCTTGCGCAGCGTACACCAATATTTGAGGTGTTTCCCTGAGGTTCTGTGTGTGTGCCAATTTATAGAAGTATCTTCTGAAGTTCTGTTGTATTCTATGCTAGTCTGGCCAATGCAAATACTCATATCTTGAAATAAAAAATGCTTTTTAGTTATAGTTTATTATTTTGCGGATCTGCACTGATCTCAGAAATAGCTCCTATGGAATCCTCAAGACTGAAATCAGTCCCCAGGACTGAGAACTTTAACCCCTGAGTATGTATTGTATAGCTTTGAATAAATAAAAGGCAAATCCAAAAAGAAACGCAGTCACCGATCCTGCTTCTTTTTAATAGCACATCACAATTCACTGCCATCATCAAACTGCCACATACAACTGGTTCTTCATTAATCAAATTACCATGCAATTAGCTCCCAATTAATCTGGTATTAATTAACCATGAAATGATACATCCTAACTTTTTGTAGGTGACATCTCTGCTTCTGTTATATTTCTGTCTTTAAGGGTTTGTATACAGACATACTGTACCTACATGTGTATGCAAGTGTGCATTTATTTGTGTGTGACTGTGTGCTAAGACAATGCCATGGCTAGGAGAAGTGTGTGTGTGTGTGTGTGTGTGTGTGTGTGTGTGTGTGTGTGTGTGTGTGTGTGTGTGTGTGTGTGTGTGCACGTGCGCATGCGTGTGTGTGTGTGTGCGTGCGTGCGTGCGTGTGTGTGCGACGCGTGTGTGTGTGTGTTTGTGGCAACAGATGTTGCTACCGTATGTATGTATTTTTATGTGCATGGTAGTACATCTTTATGCTCATTGTTGGGCAGTAATTAGTTACTTGTAATATATTACTGTAATAGTATTACTTTACCCAGTAACGAGTAGTGTAAGGGATTACTCTGCCAAAACAGTAATATTATACCATATTGCTGGTGATGTAAAATAAATGATGATATTATTACTTTTTAAGGAGTAATATATAATAAGTAACATATTACTTTCCTGAGTAACACTGTTTGTGCTCTTATCCAGTTGGTTCTATTTTTAAAGCTCTACATGTGTGTGTCAGAGAATGACTCAGACTGCACTTCTCAGATGATATCACACTGTGAGAGGGAGAGGACGGATGGTTGGACCTTTGACTTCTTTTTATCTAGGCACACGGCATGATCTGGGCTACAATACTCACTGACAATACTGTTGTGGATTAAATCTGCTATGCTTTGATGGAGAGATTTCCTGATGTTGATGAGCCCTGCCATTTATTGTCGGACATTATTCATGGTTAGGTGTTCCGATTAGGCTACCTCTGTCGTCTTTTGCCCCTAGTATCTTAATATCAGTGCGTGCCTGCCTGTTGGCTAGAAATGTCAAATTTGTATTTTGAATGAAATGGTGTATTTCACAAAATACAAAACATAGGGCTGGGCGATTCAAATCAATGTCATGATTATGAACTTGTAGATCTGCCATTTTTGGCAAACGTGCCACCCCAGGGCCCTATCTTCCGCTGGGCAGGGGCTGGGCTGATTTCAACACCTGGTGCTATGGTATCTTCCGCACGTGCAACTGCTTTGCACTCGGTTGCCTTCTATACCATGCAGCACCATCCGGAACTGATACCAAGGATATTTACTCGTGTACTCGTATATGAGATGTAACAAATAAAAATCTTGAATCGTGAAAAATTCTAGGGAGTGTGTATATTTGGGCAGGGGGCTTTTGTAGTCTGGACAATGGGCCGTCAGACTAATGGGCTTTTAGTCTGATGGGGAGTTTTTAGCTGGTCAGCAGGACCAGCTCTTTAAACAGATTACATTGTCCTGAGACATTCAGGGGACCTAGGGGACCTATTTGCCGATTGGCTGTCCATGTCACATGGTCACCGAGCTCATGATTGGGAGCCAGACCTGTACTGCTGTAATGAAATATTTTGTCCAGCAGGGAGCACCATTCCTTCACACTGAGCCGGTGCCTGTGGCCAGCCTGCTTGTGATAAATGAAACAGAAGAAAAGAGAGGTCTATACTTGAGTAAAAGTACAAAAGTATTGGCATCAAAGTACAAAATGTTTGTATGATTGCTTGTAGATCGGTTATCATTCTTTGATTTTCACAAGTCATTGTTGACATCATCATCCATTTAAGCTTTATAATTAGCTTCATACTAACATTAACATTATTTTTCTTTCAATTCTAAACGTAGAGATTAGGTTATGAAAGGAAGGTGATTAGGTGATGAAAACTAGCAAAACTATAGCAGCCATTCACTTTAATCAACGCGATGCATCCAATGTAATTGTGATGAGGATGTCAAACAAACGTTAATCACGTCGTATTTAATTATACTTCATCTGTTACAGATGATTGTCCAAATAAACCGTACGTTATTTAAACTGTGAGCCATTTATAGACAATATGCAGTGTTGCCCTGGGCATCGTTGTAGGCTGTAGTAGGTGATGTGTCACACCATCTGCATACCATCTGCATTAACATATGAACTGAACGAGTATGCAAGTTGTCAATGATTTAACTCTATGACCATGATATGGGCTTTGGTGTGAAGTCATGAAAATATCGTACCCTACACAATTTACAAAAGCAACACAAAGTACATTCATTGATGAGCTGCTTCTTCCTGTCATCTGATCAGTGTCCACACAGTAGATTAATTCGAGTTGCATTTTAATATCAAATGAAACAGAGCAAAAACGATGTGCTGAATGAACCAATGCGAGTCTTTGAGAATTACAGTTAGTATCTTCACCAATAATGAGCACATTTCTAGAGACACGGTAACACATTCATTGTACTAAATGACAAGAAAGCATATATTTAGAACGATATGTAGCAGTGAAATACCACAAGATTTTGGAAAATGCCTACAATCAATACACTTATTTGAACACCTTGGTTACATTAAGTTCTGCATAATGCGTACTTTCTGCTTTTGGTACATTTTAATACAAATACTTTTTATACTTGTACTCAAGTATCCTACATTTTGAATACAAGACTTCCACTGACATTGCAGTATTGCATGATACTTAAAGGAGTGGTTCGCCGGTTTTCAACCAAGTCTGTGTTCTTTTAGTCAACTACGTTCATGCTAAAACGCGTCTATTTCCTTACATTACTGTTCTGTGGACAGTAGGGGGCCTTACTACCACGTACGTCATAGACTGATTCGGCCAATGGAACGCCTGGCTATGACGTACGTGGTGGGAGGCCGTTGTAGCTGCAGAAACTACAGTAGGATTTGACCCGGTGTGGTTGCCGTAGCGTGAACGCTAGTTAGCAACAACAGTATGGTTGTTACTTGTTTCAGACATGTTTTCTACTGACATAGGGACTTGCTGGCAGAATCTTCGGTAGAACTACTTTTTATATGAACTGGAGTAGGCTATGCATTACATTAGAAGAAGGAAGAAAAAAAAAAAAAAAGCAGCGACGTGAACCAGAGAGAAAAGACGAGGCGTCTCTCTGCCAGCTGGGACTCCACTAAGCTAACATCATACACACTGTCATAGGACCATTCTCTGCACCCAAGTTATTCTGCCCGTTTGTTGTGACTACTGCTCCATGCTGCTAGGATCCCCAAGTTGAACTGGAAGAGACAACCGAGACCCAATGGTATGTTTCATTCATGTATAATTTATTTGTGTATGTGAGTGTCATCATCAATGTGTCCTGGCATGCACATTCCTATATTAATCCCAATTACAGAATGTAAAGTCTGTAGGCCTAAGTTTACTTTAAAATATGTATGATGGCACTGATTTTACTATGTATTTCACATTAGGAGTCCACTAGTACAGTGGCTCTCAAAACTTTTATTTTCCAGTACCTCCTATGGGTCTATTTGGTCCCATTTGTAGGTCTACACTCTGACAGAGATGGAAAAAGGACTAAGATACTTGAGTAAAAGTAGGCTATCAATACTGCAATATAGAAAACGTTCTGTAAGAAGTAAAAGTACTAAAGTATTGGCATCAAAATATACTTTAAAAGTACAAAATGTTTGAAAATGGCAGATCCACAAACTCACAACACATCGCATCAACACATTGTGAGCTTGTAGATCGTCTATTTTCAAATAGCCTGGATATAAAATAGGGCTAAAGTTGATTAATTAGGTTTTATAATATAATCATTTATGTGCAAAGTAACTCAAGTTTTCAAATGATTGTAATGGTGTACAAGTACTATATTTGGATTCGAGCTCGAGTCAAGTACCAGTACAGAAAGCTGGAAATTATTCAAAGTACAAAAGCCTCAACATTTTACAAGCACTGCTTACACCACTGCTCTCAGAAAATAGACCTGTGATCCATTTGAACCATCTTCAACTGAAGGTCCCTCAACACACTGAGAACAGCACTAGTAGGCTAATATTTAGGGCTAGCAGATCTGTCTCTGGTCATATTTAATATTTGTATGTCCATGACAAAAACCAGGGCTAGGCAACCTTAGGCACGAGTGCCAACATTGGCACAGGGGGGGGGGGGTGATCACTGGCACACTGGCAGAAGTGTGAGACAGGATTTTTATTTCAAATATATATTTTAAACATGGTAAATTAAATTAAGTCACCTAATTTGCAGCAAATGACATCCTGCATATAATTCTACATTCATTAAAGCTATGAACTCTGACTGGGGAGGGAGTCTGGGAGATAAGTGACTTATTGCTCAGAGTCTAATGATTGTTATGTCCTTCCAATCAAAATGTCCACACTTATGATGGCTTGTCATTAAAATTCATGTTGACATGGCACACTATCTAAAAAAATAAAACCATGGCACTTTTCATTTGTAAAAGGTTGCAGACCCTGATGTACACGATAAGCTGCCATGGCGATGAACCGTTTGTGTGACAAAGACAATGCAACATGTTACAGTATTTTCTTCTTCTCACTGCAGGCACTGCGGTATCGTTTGGAGTGTCCTGGAGAGTCGTCGCAAGTGGAGAGTCGACGTCTTCTTACCCTGGCATCATTATATTGTATTATACATAACAAATGCATAGAGATGTGAACATTTCTATGATCCTTGTCATAATAGATAATAAAATAGATTCAATACATTTGATTTTCCTTCTTTTCTGTTTTTACTTGTAAGAAATATAATGTACACAGTATGGAGTGCTGTGTGAACCTGCCATTTGTAACACAGTAAACACAGTACAATGTAACAAACACAGTGGCAAGTACTTCTGTTTCTGAGCATTACTGTAGTCCAGTGGTTCTCAACCTTTGAGTCTGGGAGTTTGAGCTTGTAGATCGGCTAGTTTCACAATATTTATCTGTGGAACGGAATCAACTCCTACAGTCTAAGTGCTTATCAGGGTGGGGGGTCCCCAGTTCAAATATGATTGTTGCAGGGACGCCAGAGTAAGAACCACTGCTCTACTCCAGCAAATAATATATTACCGGTAAATACATATTTTCATGACAGATTGCAAGGATGAAACCAAAAAGCTCATGATGTTATATATTGTTTTTATTAGCCTTTTTAGTGTGTAGTCCACCTGAAATTGAAACCGTTATTCTAATAGTTTGTGCTGTAGCCAATACTGAAAATGGGTTGAGCAGCGCACACTCTCGACCAGAGCAAGGACATGGTTGTCCCGGATGTTTTAGGGTTCTGACATGTTCCCTGTGTTAGCTGATCTAATTTAGAAATTTAGCAGACACTTATATCTGCAGAAGGGCAGCACGATTCTTGTAAATGATTATTTTTCTCCCTAGGATTTGGAAAATTATTCTCTCACTTTTATCTTATTTCCCAATTTGACTTATTAAAATAACAAGCTTATTACTGGGTGTACAGAGCACAGGCGAGGCAACATTAGAGTTGAAAGAGGCTTTAGAGTAGTCTAATATAAAAAAATTAGATCACATTGCTGTATGAATCGAGAGAGTAAATAATATTCCTGGGAGTTCCTTGTAAGCTGCTTCTTCTACGGCATCTCTTCAGAGGGCGATGTAGACAGTTGTACCGCTGTCTTCCCGCAGGACTGCTATGGACATCATCTTGGACGGTGGATTATGTGATGTGTCAGCACCTTATGCAATTATAGACAAAGAGGAGGAAAAATGTTTCAGGGTACACAGATTTTTTACAATGACATTTCAAAATGTTGCCATAGCTTTTACCCCATTTCTAGTAATCACACCATGCAATAATGAGAATCCTAAACCAGTTTGCAAAAAAAAAAAGAACAGATCTATAAGCTAACAACAGTAACACTGCATTTTACCATGTTACATATTTCATGTAATGTTGGGGGGTTGCTCTCGGGCACAAACCTCTTATCTCCATATTTAAACAGTTTTTTGTTTGTAAGTTTAAACCCTACTTTATAAAACAGTGTAGTACAAAAGAATAAAAAGTAACTGGCAAAAGTGCTGGATGATTACAATTTAGGCATTTAGCAGATTTTAATCCAAAGCGATGTACAATAAGCAGGTAATACAGTATATCAATATAATAGGATAATGTCAGTACATCAACAACAATATAACAAATGCATAGCAATTAGCCGCAAATTGCAACACTAGATTTTTTATAATCGGATGAATCTAGGGTTGCAATACCTCCCATAGGGATCCAATGCATCAAAACAGTTTTTTGCTATCTGATTGTATTAAACGACTTCAAACTCACCAATATTGTGGCTCTATGGAAAGCTTGGAATTTACTCTTTCTATCTGCAAAGTGTTTGTTTCATAAAAATCCACAGTATACATGTTAGGAGCAACTTTCTATCCAAGAAATTTGCTTCAGGTGATAATTTTTTCTAAATCCTGGAGTTTGGATGCGCTCGTGGAAAATCCCTCAACGGTCCTGTGACCACCTGGTTCTAAATGTCACATTATGCAGGAGGCAGCGGGACATGGCGTTATAAAAGACGAGCGCTTCCGAAGTTCAACACTTAGAAAATAAACCATGTCTGCTCGGATTTCTTGACAGAAAATAAATCATAACAATTATACAGTGGATTTTTCAGAAACAAACACTTTGCAGATAGCAAGAGTAAATTCCAAGCTTTCCATAGAGCCGCAATATTGCTGAGTTTGAAGTCGTTTAATACAATCAGATAGCAAAAAACTGTTTTGATGCATTGGCTGCCTATGGGAGGTATTGCAACCCTAGATTCATCCGATTATAAAAAATCTAGTGTTGCAATTTGCGGCTACATAGCAATATCAATCTAGAAAACAATAACATTTAGACCACGCACATCAGTAAAAAACATTTAAAAAAAAAACAATGCGATCTAGCTTCATGTATGGTCAATGAGGGAAGGGGAGTGTTACAGTACTGCTATGTGTTTTAATGGAGTTATGTGGATTCAGTTTGTTTATGAGTTTGTCTGAATAAAATATATTCTAGTGATTCACACACTTCACAGTTGTAAGTACCCAACGTTTGGTTGCCTACACTAGGAATCAGAGTGTAGTATCATCATCATCATCATCTTTTATAATAGCTCACGTTACATCATAATTACTGTGCAGCCACTGGGGGAGGGGTTGTTTGTCGATTCATATACATTATAATACAGTCCCCTCTGTTGACTTTTATCTCACCACTTTTGGGTGCCCCGCACATTTACATTAATGTTGGAACCGCACTGCTGTTACAGGCTAAAGATTAGCATCGCTAGCAATAACAATAGCCTAAAAGTAGTCCTACCTCTTGAAAGAATACACCTTGATATGAAGCCTCTCCACCCATTAGATGGATGATTCTAAAGACAAGAGATGACAACAAAATAAGTGTTACAAACATGAATCAAGTTGCAACCTTTGCTTGTACATTATACATTATGTTTCGTAGAGTGGCATTTTAATTCCAAACATACAGTACATACCTATGTTCTGCTTTACAAGGGACATTTAGCTTTGCATTGTGTCCATCAATCCTGCCATTACATCTCGGTGGAAGTCATCTGTTGTGAAATGTTTACTAATCACTACACAACCGCAGATTCATGTCCCATCGTTCTGCAGGCAGCAGCAGCACCCGGGGCTCGCTCCGTCGCTCGGCTTCATTCAATCATAACACCACGGTAAAACAACAATGCCATGTTGTTTCACCGACACAGTTGCACACGTTTCAAAACTTCTACAACTGCTCAGCATCACTGCGGTCATAACATCCCATCTTCTTACTACGTGACTTCCAACCAACAGCAACAAACAAACTAAAACAGCAACGCAGCGAGGATGTTATTATGGTTACGCTGTTAGCTTAGCTTTGGCTCTCTTCTCCAAGCGCTGCTTGCGCAAAGGATTATGGGTGCTGGAGGAAGTGAGGTTGGTGCTGTAGGAAGTGAGGTCATAGCTTCGCGTTTCCCAAAAAATGGAAATGTACCACAAAAATAAATTTCTTTTTTGTTTTCCAAGTTAGAATATGATAATATGGGGTTACAAAAGCCCTTGAAAACGACCGGAGCTCCCCTTTAAGTAAAGAATGCGAGTACTTTTCCCACTACTGCCTAATAAGCATGCTAGTTTTAGTACAATCAGACATCACAGATAGATTTATAGAGTAATAGGCTCTAAGGCAACTGCAAACTTAGCAGGAGTCCTCCAGGCTATGGGGGAAAGTAGCTGTTGGAAAAAGTACTCAAATGTTTTACACTTGTTTTTTTTAAAGTATCTTAAAAGTATCAATACTGCACTGTAGATGTACTCAGTTATAAGTAAAAGTCACACACACACACACACACACACACACACACACACACACACACACACACACACACACACACACACACACACACACACACACACACACACACACACACACACACACACATACACGGGGGGGGGGGGAGTGACAAAATTCATAGATCTAGAACACAGACTTCATAGATATAGAACACAGAATATGTACAGTACAGTACAGTGAGGTACAGTATACAGTACAGTAAAGTACAGTAAGGTAATACGCAGTTATTACTGTTGTTTGAGCACGCCCGAGTTTTTTCAAAACTTTTTTTTCCCAAAAAACTTTTTTTTCCAAAACTTTTTTTTTTTTTCAAAAAACTTTTTTTTTTTTTTTTTTTTTTTCAAAAAACTTTTTTTTTTTTTTTTTTTTTTTCAAAAAACATTTTTTTTTCCATCTGACCAGCTTATATATTGACTGTGTCAATTCTTGTTTCAAAAGGGGACGGAAATCTAAATTGTTAGGGCCGTCAGACCAGTGGTATGGCACTGATGATCCAATCGTCTGTGAGGCTGAGCTCTCCTGCACTCCCAGACGTTCTTATTCCTGGAGGAAACAGTAGCATCCACTTCCAACATGGCAGCTATAGCTTTCCTCCCACTCCATTCCCAGGGGGTGACTGTGTTGCTTCTGTAATTGTGATGCAGACAGAGACTCCTGTCATCCCACCTTACACCATCACTTACTGCACAACCTTAAACTTAAAACAAGCACAGCCAAAGAACAAGATTCAATCTGTACATCCCCCACATTGCTTGCAGCTTATAGGAAGTAGTGTGAGGTGTTTATATGAGCCTAGATGCCTGCACAAGGGGAAATAGTAGTATAGCAGAGTATAGCTGTTAAAGTTTGGGTCTTTTTCCCTGTTCTGAAACCTGTGGTGGGAGAGATTAATGATGTGATGTAATTCTAGAAGTGTCCCTTTGCCCAATGTCCTTTATTACAAGATCACATCTCTTTATTATCCAATAAAACAGAATTAGTACATTGTATAACAACTAACTTTTAGGTGGCTTCAAAGGTAAGAACATTTGATGCCTCTAAATTATTCCACCTGGAAATGGAACTAAAGTGCAGCACATGCTCTCCTCCTTCTGCGTTGTCCGAGGTAAATGTGCTTCTCCTGCAGGCCTGGGCAGTCGCTCCGTTATCATTCCTCATTCTATATCTCCCCCACTTCAAATGCAGAAATGACTTCCATTTGCAAACTGCCAGCAACCAAACCATTTAACCAACCAGTGGACCGACCGACCGACCGCGCGTGCGTGCGTGCGTGCGAGCGTCCCCTCATCTACAGATAGTACATCAGTGAGATTACTTGTGTCATTACAGGTGAGGCATTGTCGTAGTCTGCCGTCATCCATTTACTCTGCATTTATCTTCCATTAGTGGGCTGTACTCCAAATATTAGGGCACCACAACACACACACACACACACACACACACACACACACACACACACACACACACACACACACACACACACACACACACACACACACACACACACACACACACACACACACACACACACACACACACACACACACACACACACACACACACACACACACACACACACCCCTCCAAAAGGAGAAACACCATCCATTTTCCTCCACCAGGAACTGGATCATCTTAAATGAATATAAATTCAGATTAGACCAACTGCAAATAGAAAATGTCCTGACCAGGAGATTTTCTCTTTGCACTTTGCAGTTGGCCTAATCTGAATTTATATTGGAAGAAATGGCTGGTGTTTTCAATGCACATCTGTTCGCTGCCTGCCTCACACATGCCAGTAAGGTGTTTTTATCTACGTACCTCATACACCGCACATGACACCAGGAAGGTGTTTTATCTACTTACACCACACATGATGATTGTAGGGTGTTTTTATCTATCTCATACACAATACCATATCGAATGAGACTTTGGTTTAATGTGATAAATGCTTAGTTTTATTATCTCCTTGTTAAAGTGGTACTCCCCTCATAGCTTGTATTAGCAGATAGAGCCTGCATTTTTTGTCCTTTTGGCATCATTCTTTTTATGGTTAGATTTGTGTTTCTTTTGTGTCCTGTTTTCGTTTTTTTATATTGTCCTTGTAGTATTAATGTCATTGTTGTTGTGTGATTGATTGTTTCTTGTCATTGTTTGTGTGTTGTTGCTGAGGACCCCCTGGAAAACTAGATGATGCATCTCAAGGGCTTTATCCTCCAATCACATTTTTTGGGGAAAAAATTAAATAATAATAATAATACTACATGGTGCTAGTAGGGTGTTTTTTCTCTACAGTGGTAGCCTTCATGCTGTTGTCACCTTCATCCATTGACCATTTATTTACCTTACCATCTGATTTATCACTACCCCAACTTGGTCCGTCTTTGAACTACCTACCTACCTACCTACCTACCTACCTACCTACCTACTATCTTCCTATGTAATAGAAGTAAAAGCTTTTCATAGAGTAGCTAATGTAAATCATATTAATAAAGGGTGGATACTGGCTGACCGTGTAGTAGTGTACTGAATCTGATTAGTAATGGTTACACGGAACAAGGCTTTCCCTCAGAAAAAAACACAGATGTCGTGTTCAGACTTTTACACAGTGTCCTGTTCCATTATTCATTGGATGTGTTTGATTCCATCATGTTCTAAAAGCCCCACAGGCAGATGGATGGCATGATGGACTCTTTGATGTATCATTGATAAGATGTGTCCTGGGTTCCACTGGCTAATGCTCTTAAAACATACTGTAGGTACAGACCACTAGGGCATTCCCGAATAGTGATTTTTAGTATTCGAATTATTCGACCTCAAAGTATTCGAATAGTCGAATATTCGACAGGACTGGCCAAACTGTCAAATATTAAGTAAGCAAGAGACGAACATTGTGAAAATAGCCGATCTACTGTACATGCTCACAACGCCTCGCAGCGCGAGGCGTTGTGAGCATGTAGATCTGCTATTTTCACAATATTTATCTGCGCAACCGAGTCACATTAAATGTAATACCTACAATTCCAAGTGCTTGTCAGGGTGGGGGTCCCCAGTTCAAATATGTTTATTTTGGGGGTCAGGGCCTAAAAAGGTTTGAGAACCCCTGGTATAGAGCATTAACACATTCATCCACCAGGGGCATTGACAACTCTTATTGGGGCATTGACAACTCTTATTCTTATGACTTCCTATCTAGCCAAATTTTATAAACTATATATATAAAAAAAAAAGAATATTCGAACAACGTCGAATAGTTACTTTGATATTCGAATATTTGGTGAATGCCCTACAGAGTACAGACCACAGACCTGGAATAAACTTTACAACAACAGCAGCCAGATAGAGACCACTGATCTAATAAACTTTACAACATACAGCAGATAGAGTCCCATAATAACTTAACAATATTCCTAGGTACACGACATTGATCTATAATAAACTCGGGATCGATAATGTTATAACCAGTGAACCACTGTCATTGCTGATCAATAATCTTTTAATCAAATAATTTGATTTACAGTAGGGCTTTTTTACGTGACTGCAAAGGCCAAATGGAAATTGGGTGGTGTTGTGTGTGTGTGTGTGTGTGGGGGGGGGGGGGGGGGGTGACATCTGCTTTACAATCTGTGCATTTTCAGCGTTCCGTTTCAGACTCGAGTGCTTTCAGAATCATCTGAGAATTGTGTGAGCCAACCTTTTATGTCGATAGACTAAGGGCATTCCAATATGGCTGCCTTTGTGGCTTCTGAGTTGTAACACCTTATTTGTACTAAATTCTGTGCCGGTGTATTGCACCAAAAATGTACCAATCTACATGCTAACAAAGTGTCACAGTCGGGTGCAAACTGGGCTGTGTCTCTTTCAACTACCTCTCTTCTGTTATTTAGTACTTTCAATTACGTAAATGCATTTAAAAATAAATGCATACATTTTGGCCATTTTACTGGCTCAACATGTACAGTACTCATTCACACCATGAAAAGTATTTTTTAACAACTGCATTAGTTGAAACTTAAAGCTGCCAGGATGCCAGGATGTGCCTTTATCCAACGTGTGGCTTTCGGGGGAGCGAGGCCCTATTTTTCAGGGAGTGGGAGGGTACTATACACACACGTGCATATGAACGCACCTGCACAAATATACTACACACTATCAATACATTTCAATTCATACAGAGGATATTTAGCCTGGGACAACAAAGAAGCAGAACATAGTTAATCACAGTGTACAGGTTGTGGTTTTTATTACTTTGCTAAACAGACCAGACCTACAGTAGTTTGCATCCCATGACTATTATGAACACAGTCTTCAAAAGTTTCAAACACCAGAAGATGTTCACCCTATATTGACAACTGACAATGACATACGGGGCACATCGTGCAAGAGCGGTTGTCAACCAGTGAATAGGTATCCAAAGAAATCATCGCAGGAGGTGTTGTTTTCTCAGACAGTTAAACAAATGCTTGAATGGTTATTCAAATACCTTGGCAGACCTTGATATACCTGGGCAACCCACCAAAGTAAAGTTAGTGTGCTAATGCTGGGAATAAAATCTGTGTCCTGACGGCCCAGGCGGTTATCAGTCCAACTGCTAGTTCAAATCTAGTACCACATGTCACCCCGTTAGGGGCGTCACACCAAATTCTGGGCCCTGGGTACAAGGATTCACTGCGGGCCCCCCAAGAATGTTAACTATTGAAAAATAGCAGATATACAAGCTCACAGCGCGCGCTGCGAGCTTGTATATCTGCTATTTTTGAAAAATCATGAAAATGTGTGCAAGAAACCTATGTCAAGGACCCCCAAGATGATATGTATTTGGCCACGGACCCCCATCTCAAAATATTTAGTTCCAGGGACCCCCCAGAAGCAAAATTTGAGTTCGAAATGTTCGCTTAAAAAATACATAATATTCAAAGATTTTCACACATTTTCACAACTTTTCAAAAATAGCAGATCTACAAGCTCGCAGCGCGGCACTCGGTGCCGCGCTGTGAGCTTGTATATCTGCTATTTTTCAATAGCTAAAGTATAAAATAATTAAGGCCCCTCCTCCACCACCTTGGGCCCTAGTAACTCAGTCCCACTTTCCTCCTACCCCTTGTGACGCCCCTGTCACCCCGTCTCTCTTCACTGCATTGTCCAGCAGAGCAGAAATGAATGCTGCAAATGGAATCCTAAGAAGAAGCATTAACCACAAGTGTGGCGTGGTGTCTTGCAGGGCAGCGAGGAGGGCGACGTGGACAAGAACAAGTGCTGCACGCTGTGTAACATGTCCTTCACCTCGGCCGTCGTGGCCCAGTCACACTACCAGGGCAAAATCCACGCCAAGAGAATAAAGTTGCTGCTCGGGGAACAGCCCGCCATCACAGCCAAAGGTAGATTCATTCATTATGTGTGCATGGTTCAGCCTCTCCTCCAGAGACGGTTCTTTAGACTCCATATTCAGCTCAATGTTTTATCACTTCTCTCTTGCCCTCTACTCTGCTTTGATTTCCCTTTCTCTCTTCTCCTCTACATTCCGATCCTCTGAGAGGAAGTATAGATTACGTGGCTCAGTAGAGTTAACTTAACTTTATGGTATCTAATTAACACATCCACTGCCAGGTATATAATTAATTAATTCAGTAGATTCTGCTGGGGTTTTTTTCAGAGTTTTTACCTTTTTTTCGAGGCTCCACGAACGCACCACTGTCCAAATGCAATCAGATTACTTTGGGGAATGGACGACAATTCGTCTTTTCTTTCACCCGGTAAAGAAAAAATATTTTATTGTGTTGGAGGGGTATTACTAGCTGTGTGGTATAGAATCAGTGGTGTAAAGTAACTAAGTACTTTTACTTAAGTACTGTACTTAAGTACAGTTTTGAGGTATTTATACTTTCCTTGAGTATTTCCAACTTCCAATACTTTCACTTCTACTCCACTACATCTGGGATCCAAATGTTGTACTTTTAATCCACTACATTTATTTGAAAACTATACTGTAGTTACTTTGCTGATATAAATTATAGTATGTTTAAACATACATACACCACTTTAGCCCTATTTCATACCTTGGCTATTTGAAAATAGCCGATCTACAAGCTCACAACACGTCGCATCGTGACGCGTTGTGAGCTTGTAAATCTGGTTGTAGATCTGCTTGTAGATCTGCTATTTTCAAACATGTTGTACTTTTACTTTTAGTACTTTAAGTACATTTTATGCCAATACATTTTTACTTTTACGCAAGTAAATTTTGAATTCTAGACTTTTACTAAGTAAGGGTGCCCTCACACCAAATTACCTAGAGTGGAATCCGCCAATGCAACGCTCCATTTCAATGAGAATGGAGCGTTTTTTTTTTTTTTTTTTTTTTTTTTTCAGAAATCCTCTACCTGCATGTAACCGCTCCATTCTCATTGAAATGCTTTGGCACATTCCACTCTAGGTATTTTGGTACTTCTACAATGCAGTATTGATACTTTTACTTAAGTAGAGAGTACTTTTTCCACCACTGTATAGAATACAGAAAGTGGTTGCTTGGGAGGCTTAGCCAATAAGAGCACTGACTGTACCTTTCAGTGTCATGTCAACCTTTGTCCTTACGTTGTTTGTCCTTGTCATTATCCACTAACCCAAATAAATAACCTTTAAAAAGAGTATTGTGAGTAGGACTAAAGTGCAGGCAAACGGAGGCAGAGCAAGTTGAAACAATACATGTATTAAACAAATAACTGGAGGGGCAAGTTGTGGTGAAGTAGGGAGAGTTCAGAAATGGATAGCAAATCAAAACAGGCTAACAAGTCAAAAGAAGCAGGCAGCAATCCCAAGCCACTCTGACTGGCAAAAGGTCAAAAACACTGGAGCAGACTTCATTAACACAGGAATATACAGGATTACATTTGGCAAGCCACACCTTGACTCCCTGGTCAATATTCAAATTTGCTTGTTAAAATCAGGTCAGGTCAGGTACTGCTTGGAAAGGATGCTGAGTCCCAGGTAGACTGCATGGCTCATTCAGGAAAATGTATTTCACTTAGACTTGCACCACAAGCGTAATTTGATAGGGTTTTTGGGTTTTAAAAACCCAAGGGCCCCCCCAGTGGCAAAAATAAAATTTGTTTTTAATAGGCCTAAATAAAAAAAATGCGCCCATATCTACATAAATTCATACTAGGATGTTATATATATTTTGTAATTTCCAATATATTAGGGGTCCCAGGGCCCTACTTTCCTAATCTGTGGATTAATCATTGTAGTTTGCGCTTAAATCGCGCAAAGACAACAGACCCTTTGATCAGGGCCCCCTTGATCTGAAAACCCATGGGGAATAAGGTCTAATTTCGCCACTGACTTGCACTGATCGTCAAGGAGCAATCCAGGCATTTCATTGTTCTTCCTTCCATTTCATGGACTGTATGACAAACTAATAGACATCACCCTGCTCACGTGTCAACATTTTTCTTTAAGCTTGAGCTGAGGGAAGGTCAAAATGAGGACACAAGCAACTTGTCAGCTCTCACAGAATTGAAACATTGTTTGTGGCACTTTTGTAGGTGATAAAGTCATATCTATACTATAATTTTGCGAATGTCTGAGTGAGTGAGTGAGTGTCTGTCTGTCTGTCTGAGTGAGTGAGTGAGTGTCTGTCTGTCTGTCTGTCTGTCTGTCTGTCTGAAACAGCGTTTCTCCTCAGTGGCTGGAGCAATTGATCTGAAATCGCATCACCATTAGCATATGAACACACCTGACATAACTGTGAAGCCCGTTTGTCACTTTCACAAATCGTATGCTGTATTTTCGCATTTTTATGGTGTATCTATATCTATTTAGCCTACAGTACCTTTTGTGACCACACATGTTAAGGGAGGGGCGCTGTTGTTCAGGCCATGCACAATCACACACAAACCCACACACACACACACACACACGGGGGGGTGGGGTGGGGGGGGGGGGGGGGGGGGGGGGGGGTTCTGGCCCTGTTACAGATGTTGTCCAAAAATCATGCAGATCGGTACACAGTATCTCTGTAGCTGTTAAATGGAACGGGTATTTCTTACATTGATGCTCCTACATATTAGCATGCAAGCACCAGTTAAAGTTACTTTCCATCCCTCATATACTGTGTGCACAGTGCACATCCCATAACCCACACACTGCACATCATTTCGGAGCTCATATCTTTGAACGGGTAAGGGCTAGTTAGCTGAAACTTTAGGAATCTTAGCTACAAAACGTTTTTGTCCATCTTGAAATTAGTTAAACTAGAAGCCCGGCCTTGATTGTCTATGGTTGGATAAAATGAGTTCATTATGTTTGTTTGTATGTCTGACAGCAGCTATACCAATCGGCATGAAACTTGCACACACTCCCAGTAGGCCAAGGAAGAACCTCCACCCCACATTTTCATCGGCATCATGCTGACGCTGTAACATGCCGCTTCATGTATTGGCCTTTAACTCTTGAACCGTAGGTCGTATCATCATCATAAACATAACATGATCTTTTTTGTGTTTATTTTTAACAATAATGGAGATATAATACCTAACCCGTTTTCTGGGGTTCTTTCTTCTTAGCAGCATATCTGGGGCAATAATTGTACCAACTGCAATACATTTTTGCCCAGTATGAATCAGGTGTGAACTAGAAAAGTGTTGCTCCTGGGAGCACAGGTCTCCTCCAGGCTGGGTTTCTTATCGCAAACCTTGAAAGGCAGTCTTGGCCAATTGGAATGATCTGAAAAATCGGACTCATACATCTTGATCACATGACCCCAGAGATAACGAGTACCGGTGAATTTTGGACAAAATCTGTAGGAGTAGTAGTAGCTAAAAGTGTGTTTTGAAGAGAACGCTCTATGGCAGAACATTTAATCTGGCACAAAGTTAAAGTTGCATCATGTTCCAAGGAATCCAGGGAAAAAAAGATGTTGATTGTATAAATAAAAAAAAAAAAAAATCGAACCTCTGTTCGAAGTGGAGCTGTGTGTGTGTGTGTGTGTGTGTGTGTGTGTGTGTGTGTGTGTGTGTGTGTGTGTGTGTGTGTGTGTGTGTGTGTGTGTGTGTGTGTGTGTGTGTGTGTGTGCGTGCGTGTGTGTGTGTGTGTGTGTGTGTGGGGGTGTCTGGCCTGGCCTGAACAACAGCGCCCTTGTGTGGTCACAACAGGTCCTGTTCAAACTCAACGACAGTTCTCACTTGACGGTGAGGACAGTTCTCACTTGACGGTGAGGACACACATTGCTGCCTATAGCGGAGCTCTGTTCCACACAGCTCCAAAAAATATGTATGACCTACGGTTAAAGAGTTATTGGCCAAATCGTGAGGTGGGCTGTTGTAGCGCCATCAAGAGCATAGTTACGGTTCGTATTGCATGCCCAACCCGAAGGCCTCGTACCGGATGGTTTAATATGAATACATGTATCATAACATCCCTACCAGACTGGTCTGTGGTGGTTTAGTAGGCATTAGTAGGTTGTGATGTCAGCTGGAGATTCTCTCTGTCATTGTTGCATTTGGACTTTAACAGGACCTTGCCTATTTGTGTGATATTGTTACATTATATGGATGTAATCAGTCAAATTGATTAAGTTCAAGAATGACATCGCAACTAGAACAGGCCTTGCCACAAATAGGAGTTGAAAATGTCCCCACAGTGAATAAAATAACTGTATTTTTCTCTCTTCTGGTCTCCGATCCATACGCTGTCCATGGTGCTGAATGTTGCATGTCAGAGAGAAGGTCAATTATTGATTTACACATTGTGTGTCGCAGCCTACAGAACTTTTCATCGTAGAAGGGTGAGAATGCATTTGAAAGCTGAAGTTGTGTCAAGTTATTTATGCACACCTAGTGTTTTTAAAGTAAAATGTTGTAAAATGTTTTTGTTCCGCTCAGCTACAGTACATGGATGGACAGAAGAAGAACTGGACGAAGGCTAATTTTAAATGTATTGGCCTCACACTGACACTTTAGAATGAATATAAATGCTTTCGGTTCTAAAATAAAGTCAGCACAGGCGTACTGGGAACATTGCCTGCCACGCGGATTTGGTTCAGTTGGTTAGTTGCACTTTCAGTGTTCTTCTGTGTCTCTCTCTGTGTGGGAAGCCCCACACCCAGGACCAGTAAGGATGTTTTTATGTACTTTATTATCGGGTAAAGCACAAAAAGAAATCATAAAGGAAATGAGTGTATCCTGGTCATTGATATTGATCCTGTCAGCCTCACCTTAGCTTTGCCACTGAATACATACTGTAAGAAGCAAAAGGACCTGGAGTCAAGGCTTAAACACAGTAACATCACTTGAGAAGCAGAGAGTGAGTGGAAAGGGTCCAGTCATATAGAGTAGATGAGTACCGAACTGAAGGTCTGTATACGTAGAACTGAGGTGAGGTGGATGGAATGTGGGAGTGGCCGGACGAGAGAGACCGGCCAGACCATCTGTGTGGATCTCATCCATTCTGTAGCTTTTTTCTTTCACCTACTATTCCAATCCTGTGGATGATGGTACTGCATAGCTGTTTTCAATTCACTGGAAACCACTCACCTTGAAGGAATTCACAAATTGGCAGTCTTGAGAGTAATGGGAGATGACTATGGAGGCAGTCGAGTACTCGAGTTGAAGAATGAAGAAAGCTGGCGTACATAAATCAGATCACTCTCCTGGCCAGACCACCTGAGACCGTGGCAACTGTCACGAATGAAGGCAGATGAACCTTGCTTGAGCTCTGTTTGTTTACTACAGCGGGTTGTTGGCATCTTGATTGGATTGGCTGGGTAGTTTATATGCAAAAGGTGGCATTCATTGTTTTCCTTTGGTTTTCTCACTCACCAGTGAATTTGTTTAATCTTGGGTCTTTGGTTATCTGCGATTACAAAAGCCCCTAAGGCATACATGGGCAATTCCGACAGTCTATATTAGTAGCTTAATGACTAGTATAGTAGTATTAAAATGGCTTATTTTATTTCATTAAATCAAAATGTTACATTTCAGGATTCCAATAAAAAAATAATTCAGGATTCCAATTCAAAAGAAGCTCAAATTAGCCGATCTACAAGCTCAAAAAGCATCGCAGCGCGATGCGTTTTGCTTCTTTTGTGTGAGATACTAGAATGACAAAAGTAGAACGTAGCAATATGCAATGTGGCCCTCTGGAGTGAAGGTGGAAATATAGTGGCCCTCGCCATCAAGGGGATGGGTAATTCCAAAGATGTGTAAAAACTATCGGTAAACAAAAACAAATACTGAGCGATGCAAATCAGTTTTACTTCAACATGGATGTAATGCAATATTTTGTACTCCGAAATGTTACACATGAGGAACACCTGTTGCCTCATTTTCATTTAGTGGAATTAAATGGCGAACAATGGCTTGACATTATTCTCTCTGCTATACAGTTGAATTGAATTAAGTTGCTTCATAGTGTGTGTGTCCTGCTTAAATATTTAGTTACACAATTAATCAACCACTGTTCCAGAAAGTGACACCTTCATAAATTAATTGGGGCAAATAAACATTCCAATAAAGGTCGCTCCTGCTGTTGATTCTGTTCATGTGGTAAAAAATAGAAGTCTGCACACTGATTAATAAAAAGCTCTATTATAAATTAACGTTTCGACACATTCTGAAGAAGACCTTGTGTCGAAACGTTAATCTATAATAAAGCCTTGACTAGGAGCATTTTATTAATCAGTGTGCGGACTTCTATATGCTGAAAAAGGAATGCTGCCGGGTCCTAGTGGTGAGGATATTTTGGAAGGCAACAACATTTTGTCAGAAACATGTTAAGCATGGTCATTATTCACTGAATAGTGTCATTTCAATGCAGTCAGGGGCCTATCAATGTTCTAAAACAATGGTCTCAATAATGTCCAGTAATTCTGTTTATTTACTGTGGTTGAAGTAGTTCTAGGTCATTTTCAAACAAAAGACAAAAAGTTCAAGATATATATTTGAATATTTAAAACTTTTTATCTAATTGACAACAAAGCTGATATGATCTGAATTATTCTGATGCAATAAACCGCATGCATCTCGCCTCCAGGTTGGTTGAAATAATTATTAAGAAGTTTCACCTGCCATCTCTGATGAATTTTAAATTGTAAATGCTGTGTACCTTGCTGCTGTTCAATTGCATTGCATTCTAATGATCTAGTGCAGGGTTCCCCAATTAGTTTTCCCCAAGGGCCGAATTATGTCTAGAGTACCAAGCCGAGAGCCACAACATTGCAGGGGGCGACGGTGGCGTTCCCACTACTCCAGCGACAGTTCAGATATCGTCGTTGTCGGGTGAAAATCTAGTCCAACACCGTTTGTTTTGCATTCATCATTTTTAAAATTATTTAAACTAGTAAAAATAGCCGATCTACAAGCACACAACGCCTTGCGCTGCGAGGCGTTGTGTGCTTGTAGATCTGCTGTTTTCACTACTTTTGTGCGACAGCCGTGTATGATGAAGCAGGGCTTTGCTTTGCGAAAAAATGTACACATTTGGAGATACGACGATATACTAGTGTTGTTGCTGCTCTTATACCACCATTATTACTGGGGTTGGTGGGGGCCAGACAGTAGCCCCCCGCGGGCCGCAAATGGCCCGCGGGCCGCCTATTGGGGAACCCTGATCTAGTGCTTGGACAATCCTTATGCTACTACCTTCCTGCACATGTCACTGACAGGTCCAACTGTTAGCTTTGCCATCTGTGGCCAATGAGCCAGAAAGGAGACGGCTCCCACTTCCCATGGCAGAGCTATCAATCGTCCTGACACCCAACAAGCAACAGTACATGGCCTCACAGAGTACCTCCCTTCTCTAGCTGACATGCATGTACCCCCCACACGCATGCACGCACACATGCACTCTTATACACACATATGCACACACATATGTAGCGAGCGCAGACACACGCGTGCACGTGCGCACGCACGCACGAGAAGTCACTTGAATTGACTCCACTAGTCTGGAATAAGCATGGCCCTTACTTAGTTCAAATGAAAAATAATGGTCCATATTAATGAATATTACTTACAATTCGTGCTTAAGCCATGCATAAAATCATTTCTAAGAGTTAGAGTATGATTTATCCACTTGTACTGATAATAGATAATGAATAAGAACAGCTCTGAACATGAGTGTACAGTTCCAAATGGTAGAAATAGATGGTGATGAAATGAGGACATTGAGCAATTTAGACCTATGCTTCAGTCACATAAAAGGGAAGAATGAAACATCGATTGCATTGTGTTTGTAGTGACAGAGGATTTGTCATATTGTTCTTTTAGCAGGGAGCACATATTCCCCAAGTTGAAAGTGATGAGTGTCTTAAATTGGTCGATAATGACCTCGTCTCGCGTTGCCAGACGACTGGAGATTTATGTCTACCGATTAGTCTGGGGACTTCTGAACGCAAGGAAGTTGGTTGAACGGCAGCGAGAACGCTCGCCTAACAAACGTACGCCTACTGCTTTGAAAACCACACATTTAAAACATAACAAACTTTATTGTTCATAAGAAGTTTCTAAATGTTATGTGAAAAAGAATATTGTCTACTATGTAATGTTCATAAAAATGTTCTTTATACTGACAGGACGCCCATAAATGTGATGCTGGGAGGGGATTATTATTACAGAGAAGCTAATACAAATGACATTTGTTACATTTGGTCACATGCTCTGATTGCTGGCCAACACATGCCCTTTTCCTCTAAATCATATGGAATGTAATGTATAACATACTGTAGGAAGGAATATGCACAGTAAATCAAAAGACACATACACAGAGGTGTTTTGTCATTGAAAGACTAAACACTTCCAACATCCCTGTTGTAATAACTGCAAGCATTGTTCGAGACCTTTCTTTTTTTTATCTCACAGTCACAATCTAAAGCACCTGTATTGTGCTGTGCAGGGATCTGCCACAAATAGGAAATGTCAGGAAGATAAATCAGGGGCAGCAGGAGGCCCTGGGCTATTGATTTCTACATAAGTAACGTTGGCGGAGATGCCGAGTGCGTCCACTGATCCACTCATCTCATGGGACTCTGCTGCTGTTTCAGCTGGCTGTCCATAGTAGAGGCATAAACATTCTGTAGTACCCTCTCTCCCTCAACCACACAACCACACATTGCAATTATCATTACCCATGATTTTTTTGTCCTATAGGCCTATCTGTCCTGAATTAATCAAATACGGCAGACAGTTCTTGTTATAGGCTTAAAGACCTGGAACATTTTAACATGCACTTTAACTGTTATTTGTCATACTTTGGCTATTGAAAAATAGCAGATATACAAGCTCATAGTGTGGCACTCGTGCCGTGCTGCAAGCTTATAGATCTGCTATTTTTGAAAAATCTTAGAAATGTGTTCATCTCTTTGAATAAATACTTTTGTAACTCAAATCTCTGATTCTGGGGGTCCCTGGAACAACATATTTAGAGATGGGGGTCCGTGGCCAAAATACATGTCATTTTGGGGGTCCTTGACATGAAAAGGTTTGAGAGTCACTGATTTAAAAGAAGGATTTAGAAGACATTTATAGAATCGGGTCAATACAGTGTATTCAAAGACTTGCACACATTTTCAAGATTTTTCAAAAACAGCAGATCTACAAGCTCGCAGCGTGGCACTCGTGCCGTGCTGTGACCTTATATATCAGCTATTTTTTAATAGCTAAAGCATAAAATGATGGTTGAAAGTGGTTAAAATCTAGAGTGACACATATACGTTCCAGGTATGAACGGGTTAACCAAATTACTAATCATTGTAATGTTCGACGGCTGAAATGATTAGCAAACCACAATCTTTCCCCTTTGGAACAGTGCAGCTTCAGTATCCAACGAGCGTGCAGTAAAAAGTGGCACCGCTACAACGGCTGCACCTTTACGGCAGTGTGGGCCGGTACTCAAAGTGGGTCATGAGCTAAAAGCAGCTGCAATAGAGGAATATTGTTATCTTGTAATACACTGGGTCCTGACATCATGCAGGTTATTGCGTAATTTGGGTTCTGGTGTGAAACCAGCTGAGATTCACTGCTTGAGGTTAGAGCACGAGTTATGACTACAGGGAGTTTTGAAATGTATTCAGGGACTGATTATTTCTTGCTTCTTCTTTTACATGGAAGCTTTTTCATACATTAAAAAAACGTTTTTTTCTTTTCTTTCTTTTCTTTTTTTCAAGCATTTCATAAGTAAAATTAAAACAATTAAAATAAATTCTATAAATTCCACAAGTACTGTAACACAGCACTGACCAGTATTTTCTCGCAGGGTGTGTTTTACATATTTTTACATAGCTCGCATTATGTATAACAAACATAGCCTGAATAAACTAATACTGCCCATAATTTCCTTTGCCCTTTCAGTCAGGCTCTTCATGGATACTGTTGTGCTGCTAATATGCACATATTCAGTGACCCATATATCGTTTGCCACATTAATTTGTACTTGAATGTGTTTTCAACAGTCCATACTCGACACAGGATGAATGAATGTTAATTGGCCAGTACTATTCTTTCTATACAAACATACAGGATTGTGCATCTGGTAATTCCTCTAGATGGAAATTTCGTTTCCTTTGCTCATCATTTTAAGTATGAATTGGGAGTTTCCAGATTTCTGTAGGAACACAATAGCTGCCATGAATGTAATTTCTTGTCAAATCTGCTGCTTTATACAGGGACGATTCTCAATGAGATGATACTGTACTCTATAATGTTAGCCATGATGTGGCAATGGGGCTTCAAACTTTAAACTAGCAGTCTGTGTGTGTCTGTCCGCCGCTAATCTGACAAACTATCCTGGCCAATCAGCTTCATATTTCTTGTACATGCTGGGCAGGCCAAGGGAGTAAATTTATATTTACAGTATATTTTTTCAAATCCATAAGTGACAACTACGTATTTTGAAGTAGCAATCGTCCCTAAACTATGGACCGGAACTAGCCAATCACAACAGGCGACGGAATGAGTATACTTTCAGTTTAACATCCCGTACGGGAGGACCTACCACCTAAACCTAACCTTAACTCTAACGCTAACTTCAGTAAAACTAACTCTGGTGACATGCTAACCTGCTGATGCTTTCGAAGCTCGACACTGGTGATGCTAACCTGGTGAAATGCTAACCTGCGGAGTCCGGACGCTCCGTCTTCCCGTGAGGACGCGAGGACGGAGCGACGCTGGTGATGCTAACCTGGTGAAATGCTAACATGACGATGCTCCGTCCTCCCGTCCTGGCGACACTGCTGCATGCGCGTTTTTCCTAATGAGTTTGAGCACAACGGTGGGGGCGCAGGGGTGTGGGGGGAGGACGCGTCTGCAGTCGTGGACACTCTGGGAGCTCGCCGTTGCTGAAAAAATCTGTTCTACGTCTCCCGCTCCGTCGGTTGTGCTCGCAATGAACATAAGAACAAGTTAAGAGCTACAATCTATTTTTGTTTGTTTCGCTGGGGGGTGTAAACAGACCCGCACCGCATGACGTAAGCTCCCTTAAACGCAGCACTTCCGCCACACCTTCCGGAACAACGCACGGCACAGGTCGTGCCCATGGTGCTTTCAGACTATGCCCCAGAAATAGCCAATCGCAGACATACAGTACAGTCACAGCACTGTTGCTACTTTAACACAAACATTCCCCCCACCAAATCATTACAGCAACTGAATAATTCTATTTGTCAGTTTATTGTTCTGTTTTTCTTTGTGTCATCTTATTTTTATCTTGTGATATTGTTTTATTTCTTGTCAATGTCTTGTTTAAAAAAATAAATTAAATCTAAGATACACTACACTACTAAGATACCCATGTACCTGACAAAATACTTAAAAAACGTCAAGGATGTCCACAATTACAACACCACAAATAGGAAATTTGTGGTGACCAAATTTGAGTCAACTCAAACAAAGTTTGACGCAGTCGAGTGTAAAGTGACTGGGATAGGTTCAGCATTACCACTCCAGGTGCAGCTGCACTCTTTTGGAAAGAAAAAAAAAGTCAAAGCTCTTGATCTACCAGTCAAACTTTGTTCCTACTCCTATTAATTTCCCTGGTTAAGAAGCTTGGATAAGAGCCAGTGTTCTTTCACATGGAAAGGAGCCAGTTGAGGTAGTTCCATCTAATATGGATGCATTCTAGGTACCTCCCCAGGGAGGTATTCCAGGTACGGCCAGCTGGCAAGAGACATCAGACCAAGTAGATTGGATTAAATCTCCACACCTCGGGATCCCCCAGTTAACTTTGGCTAAAGTGACCTGACTCTGGATAAGCAGTTGAAGAGCGGTGGGGCAGATCAGATGGAGAACAGTTCATGCTTGTTACAGAACATGCCTGCCTCTTTCACATACAGTGCCTACTGACACAGATGGAGAGAGAGTCAGTGAGTGTGAGATAGTCACACGCAAGTAACTCATTGTGCCACAAAACCACAACTTCTATTGTGTCATTTCCACTGTTCCACAGTCCCAGCACATATTCTCTTTTTAACAAGTATCCAACATAATGTATTCAAGTAGCACTCCCTGTGGGAAACTTGTGTAGACCATAATTCAACAGACACCACTATGTTTGATTATGTTTTAGAATTCACGTATTTTGTCATTACTGTGTCAGAACGTGTTAGTGTAATTGTCCCCTAAGCGTACATTTCTAGTTGTAGAATAATATATCGAACTGTTACTGGGATTGCCAGCCTTTCTCAATCTCTACATCGGTGTTACGGCAGTAACATTGTTGTTTTTTGTTTGTTTGTAGCAAGACACGTTAAATGGTGGCTGTATCAAAGTAACAAATTGCTTACTTTCACACAACATATATCATCAAGACAGGGACATAGAGACTATTCCATCTTCTGGCTCCCAAGCTGTGAAATGATTCCCCTCCCTTCTGTCATCTTGCTCTGCAGTCTGAAAACTCACTTCTTCACCTTCCCTTCACCTTACCCAGCACTCCTTTTTTTTTTTTTTGCAGCAGTACTTGTTAGATAGATGCGTGTTATGTTTAACAGATATACTATATTGGCCAATTGTTCACATGTTATTTACAGTAGTAGATGTATGCTGTTTTCTTGTCCACAGATGCTTAATGTGTTATTTAGATGGTGTGTTATTAGATGCTACAGCAGTTTTGATGCTTTCCTGTTATCCCATTTACTTACATAGTAGTAGTAGTTTTCATTACATTTTATTTACTTGGTCAAATACCCTGTTGTTAATTGACTAGAGTTCAAGCGGCTTACTCCGACTTAATAAGTCAGCTATATAGACAGGACATTATACATATCACTTAAGTTCACATACATACTGTATATTCAACAGTCCATATGCTCTATGTATGACAGCTGAAAATGTACGCAGCTGTTATATAAAATAGACACAAACAGACTTTGGGCAGTCAGAGTGGCAGACAGAGAGACAAACAGAATGTTAAATGATTTTGAATAATGGAGAAAGGTGTTAAAATTGCATGCCTGTATTTTTGATAGCCACATATTACTTTCTTTATGCTTATAAACAACACAAAACAAAAACCTCCACTCCCATATCCCATCCAGCAGCATTTTGTCAATACCAGGCCAACAAAGCAGGCAATAGTATACTGTGTTTCCACTCATGAACTGAACGCACGGCTGCTGATATGAAATCTGGTCTGTCTGCTGTCTCCTTGACTTGATGATGATAAAGCAGGGCCATCAGGCTTGGATGATTCATCATGTACTGCTCTCACCCATAAATGCCAAAGAAACTAATCGGAACGCATCAGAACTAATCAGAACTAATCCCCTCTGTAACGTGAGTTTCGGTGACTTCATGTTCTTCAAGTCTGCTACAATTCCCCTGTCCCCTGGAAGTTGGTATTAAAGTTGGAAGTGCACACTGAAACTTTGATGGTATAGTTCATAGAGTAGTGTAGTTCATAGAGTGGCAACCCAGCCTAGTGGTGACAGAGATACATACAGTATGCACTCCACTGAGCACATGAACCTCTCTAGATATTGCAATTTTTGTAAATTATTGTTGTGACATTTAATGTTTAAAACTGAGAACAACCCTTTGAGGGATCAGTATGCCTTTACTATTTACCCAGTTGCATTGCTACAGTATATTACCAGCAAGACACCTAAGGGCGAAAAGCAACCTCGCCCTAAAGGGTGAGGTCGCGCCATCTGTCTTGGCCATATATGGATTCTGTTAGTGTGGTTCTCCTAACAGGGCATCATCTGGGATACAATCACTTTTATGCCCATATATGGAGATCCCTGCTCTGAGTACTTGACATCACTGTGATGTCACCTCTTTAAGCCTATACATGGAGATCCCTGCGCTGAGTATCGTAACATCACTGTGATGTCACCTGTGATGTCACAGTGATGTGTCAGGGGAACCACAGTGTCAGGCGTTAACCGTCCGGATGGACGTCTACGGACAAGCTTTGACGGTTCTGATAGTAAGCTATCACAATTATTCCTTTGTGCAGCCAGATGCCATATCTGCTTGTTAGACCCGTTGGTCTTCTGAGCTGAGTTTTGAACTGTACCTGCTGGGTCATCATTTATGAGACTGGAATATTCAAGACTCTGAGTAGTGGTGTAGTTGTCCTGCAATTATGAGAATTTGATGAATGGGGAGTTGAGTACCTCTCATAAGCATAAATAGTTATGGTTAAACTAACAGGCTCGCAGCAGGAATATTAAAACAACTTGTGATTACACTGTGCGTGCGTGCGGGTGCGTGTGTGCAACCGATGAATCTCCATTATGTATTGCAGTAGCATTGCTCTAAAACAAACAAAAAGCTAACTAACACAAAGCATTATCACCAACAGGCTGGTACTGCCTACTTATAATTCTTCCCAGTTATCATTCTGAATACTGAGCGTTTTCTATTTGCTCCATAGTACTGTGTATACTCTACTAGAAAAACTCATTATGTAACCAACCTTGGACAGCTCCCAAATGCCAGACACATACTCCTGTTGTACAATAACAATATTTATACCATACATTCATGGGAACTGGGGCAAAAATAGTAGACCTAGACAGACTTGTTGGCTCACACACTTTTCAAATTGTTCTGCCTAACAGTCTATACTTCGGAAGCACAAAAAATGCATATGCATATAAAATAAAGTGTCTGCAAGCTCAAAACACGCTGCGTTGCGACGTGTTTTGAGCTTGTAGATCTGCTATTTTTTAATTGAAATTCTGAATTATTTAAAGCTATTTTTTAATTGGAATCCTGAAAAGTAAAATTTGTATTTAATTCATGGCCTACTGGTCTGGGCGCATACCACTTAGGCATTGGATGCCTGGCGGTGTCGCCGGTTCGATTCCCGATCCGGACGACCTTTGCCGCATGTCATTCCCTGTCTCTCCCCCTATTTCCTGTCAGTCTACTGTCCTCTCAATAAAGTGCATAAAAGCCCAAAAACAAATCTTTAAAAAAAAAATCGAACCTCTGTTCGAAGTGGAGCTGTGTGTGTGTGTGTGTGTGTGTGTGTGTGTGTGTGTGTGTGTGTGTGTGTGTGTGTGTGTGTGTGTGTGTGTGTGTGTGTTGCAGTTGATGCTCAGGGCAGGCTAGATCATGTGTACCGATTTTTGTGACATTTGAAGAAAATATGTAGGAAAAGAAGCAAAAAGTGTGTTTTGGAGAAAATTCAAGATGGCGGAAAAAAGATTTTTAATTTTCCGATCTACGGTTCAAGAGTTACGGGGCAAAACGTAAAGTGGGCCGTTATAGCGCCACCATGAGGCCGAGTGATGTAATTATTTTTCGATTCATTCTTAAAATCATTATGAATCTCCTCTCCGAGGTTTGAAACTGTAGCTCCTATGGTTTACGAGAGAAAAATACTTGAAAGTGATTTCTTGCATTGTCCCATTATAAGTCAATGGGGACAATTAAGCGTCGTTTTTTGCCGATTACGTCGGCATGGTAAGGCGGATCGGAACGAAAGGTAATAGAACACCATTCCCGGCCGAGCCGCACATTTTGATGTATATATTGCGCGAGTGGCGTAAATGGTGCGGCACTAGTTACGCGCCGAAGTTTAGGCTACATACAGACAGACAGACAGACACGGACGGAGACCCACACACACGGCCACGTATAGGGAGCTTGTGTTCCACACAGCTCCAAAAACAAAAATGCATTAAATACATTGGACATAAAACAGACTAGTGCTAAATCATTAAGCTACTAATATATATGCTGAAGTAATTAAAGCGAGTCATGTTAGCATGGTTGGAATTCAATTTGTTGGTTGGAAATCAAAAATCACACCCGTGTGAAGTGGAGCTGTGTGTGTGTGTGTGTGTGTGTGTGTGTGTGTGTGTGTGGATCATGTGTACCGATTTTTGTGACATTTGAAGAAAATATGTAGGAAAAGGAGCAAAAAGTGTGTTTTGGAGAAAATTCAAGATGGCGGAAAATCTATCATGGCGCAAATGGGCGTGGCCTATATGGGGAGATGCGTCATGACCCAAGGAATCCAGGGAAAAAATATTTTTAATTTTCCGACCTACGGTTCAAGAGTTACAGGCCAAAACGTAAAGTGGGGTGTTATGGCGCCACCATGCGGCCAAATGACACAAGTATTTTTTATTTAATCCTTGAAATCATTATGAACCTCCTCTCCAAGTCTTGAAACTTTAGCCCCTATGGTTTGCGAGAGACAAATAATTGAATGTGAGTTTTTGCAATTCCCATTATAAGTCAATGGGGAAAATTAATTCACTAATAAATTAATATCAATTAAACTATAGAACCTTTCTCTTAGAAAAGTAATAGCCCACGATTCCCGAGTAAGCCGGTCGATTTGACATATGGCGCGAGTGTGTGGTGGCAAAACTGTGGGACTAGTGGCGTGCCGAAGTTTAGGAAGTTCAGGCTACATACAGACAGACACACACACACACAGACACACAGACCCACACAGCCACGTATAGGGAGCCTGTGCTTCACACAGCTCCAATAATATATCAGTATTCCAATATTAGCAGACTTCACTGTACGACTGTTGCACAGTCAAAATAGCTATTCTACAATGTGTTGCCATTGCAACATGTTCTGAGTTTGAATATCTGCTATTTTTGGTGTGGTATGACAGAGCATAAATGATTAGGAATAAGAAGAGCTGTGCAATCTTTCTTCTTGCAGCAGACGATAAATAGAAAAGTGAACTTTGAGTCATCTCTTTGCTGCTAGTTTTTACATTAATTTATTCATTGAACATATTGGATGCAATTGCAAGTAATAGGTCAGATACATAACAAAGCTGCTGGCTATATTACTCACTTAGTTGCAATCACTAACAAATATTAGTTTTGAGGTTTGTTTTGACAATTCAGTTGTGTGTTTTCTGTTATTACATTTGGGCTAATGACACAGATCCATTCTAATGCATTTTTAATTATAAACCAGGGGAGAACAGGGTAAAATGAACACTTATTACAGAAAAATACTAATTCTGCTCTAGTCTCGCATAGCCAGACAGAGATCATCACCATGCCGGGTTGGGATGGACATTTTCATCAAACTTCATTTTTGCCACAACCAAATACCAGAGATTGATTGATTGATTGAAGAATTTATTAGAAGTTTGCAATAGAAAAAAGTACAGTTTAATGACAGTACAAATCACTTGTACAAGGTCAACTAAAAGGAGATCCTAGAAAGCCGAGGCTTATTTCCACAGGAACCACACTTTAAGTATCTCATATAACATTGAAAGACAGACGGATAGAACATAGTACTTTATCTAGGATAATATCAGTTTCAAAAGCATAACATCAAATACAAAGGCAGAAAATAAAGAAAAGGGGGGGGGGAGCATGGGGGCTTAGTCTATTTACAAGTCACGGGTAGCAGCTGTCTGAAGGTGACTTTTCATACCAATTTTGAAGGAGGCTAGGGAGTTTCTGACTAGATCCAAAGAGGATACATTCAGTTTTACCTATACATTCAATTTTACCTATAGGCCTAACATAGGCCTAACCTACATGTATACTCCTAATATACCATAGTTTAGGCACGAACATTCACGTCAAGAAGATTTAACCATTTATTGCATAAACTGAATACAGTAAAGCAGATTTAACCATTTATTGCATAAATGGAATACAGTTAATTTTGGCGTTTGAAGGGCTCCGCGATCGGAGATGCTCCCTGAATTTTGTGCAGGCATTTCTGAGCATGCTAAGCAAAATCAGGGAACGCAGCAATACCCCCCATAGGGTTAGAATAGCAAAAGCAATAACCATGACATGTAACATAATCAGATCATAGTATGTAACATAAACAGATCACAGTATTGAGCTTAACAACATTGACATGAACTTAGTCAAATCACAGTATTGAGTTTAACAACATTGACATGAAACTCAAGATCACAGTACTTTACATTGACATGTAACTTAATCAGACAATCACAAGTATTTAGCCAGACTGATCGTGCAAAGGTGGAGGCTGGGGTGGTGGAGGTAAGCAGCAAATGATCCCGAAGCTCCGGAACCAAGCATTGGTAGAGAAGCAAGCTCTATTTAAAGGAGCCTCCCCTACTGATGAGAGCTTTGATTGGAGTATGGCAGTCATGTGACATAATGACCAGCAGATATGTTAATGAGGTATGAGAACAGAGCTGACTGACAACTGACTACAGCCGAGCAGCACTTGACTCCCATGTCCTGCATAAACTAACGCTGACGCTTCATTTTAGGCACGAACATTCACGTCAAGAAGATTTAACCATTTATTGCATAAACTGAATACAGTAAAGCAGATTTAACCATTTATTGCATAAATGGAATACAGTTAATTTTGGCGTTTGAAGGGCTCCGCGATCGGAGATGCTCCCTGAATTTTGTGCAGGCATTTCTGAGCATGCTAAGCAAAATCAGGGAACGCAGCAATACCCCCCAAAACTAATGAGCTTGCTCTCTGTCTTGGCAGGGCTCGGCCAACCAGAGAGCGCTTTAAAACCCCCCAAAACACGGAACCCAACGCCACATAAAACCTGTGTCAGTCAGACTCTGGTTATGTGAAGCAGCAGAGCGCCACTGCAGACTTCTATATGATTAAAAAAAAGACTGCAGAGTCTTTACCACAAAGAAGCCATCCTATACGCTTAGCAGTAACTATGTGAACAGCCGCTGGCTGCGATCTCTACGTTGAATTTATTTAACTTATGCAAAAAAGATACAGCTGCATCTTAAAGAGAGATCATTCTATGGATAGTGAAAATGTACCTATTCTGTGTAGCTGCGAAGCTTCGCCTATTCTTGAATGATTAGCCTATTTTAAGAAGCAGATGTTCTTAAAGAAAGGCCATTCGAGCCGGGAAGCTCCCCTGCTGGCCTTGGATTAATTTATTTTAAAGTTTAAATAAAACAGTTATTTTACATAACTTTTACTTTATCAAGAAGCAGATGTTCTTGCAAAGACCATATGAGCGGGGGCAGCCACCCCGCTGGCCTTGGATACATTTATTTAAAGTTTAAATATAACAGTTATTTTACATAACTTTACTTTATCAAGAAGCAGATGTTCTTGCAAAGACCATATGAGCGGGGGCAGCCACCCCGCTGGCCTTGGATTGATTTAATTGCATTATTTGATAATTATTTATATATTTTACTTAAGCAGATGATTTTTTAAGAATCATACAAATAAGTACACAATGGATCAGCTACGCTTGCCGAGCTGTACCCCCAGTGAGCTGTTTAAGGTTACCCATGTTATTGGACGTAACCATGCGATTGAATGATCCCTAACAGCTGCGATGCCTGTGCCAACCACCTTGATGCCTCGGATAGAACCGTCTCCTCTGCCCATGCTTTTTGGGTCGCCAGAATGTCCTCCTTCCTGGCAAATGCAACGTCATAACTGCTGAGGACCAGTGTCCATAGCTTCAGTGATGGAGCCAGCCCAGTTGAATGCATAGAGAGATGTACAGGTGTGGAGCCATCCACGTTGCTGCAGGAAGCATCTCTGGTAGCCATCCTTCCAAGGTCAGATACAGCTTGCCTCGCCAGAGGCCACGCAGATACCATGAAATGGAGGATAAAAAGAAGTATTAGTTGAGAACGTAGACTGGATTGCCTTGTTGCACTACCCGGCTGAATATTAATTAACTCCTACCATCATAAGGTGCTGCAGAGACTTGAATATACTTAGAATCATCTTGAGCATTGTTGCAACGATCATCATTACTATAATTATAATTATTATCATCCATCACCATGCAATCTATATAATACATCTGACTTATCAGCCATATAATTATGCCTTTAGATGAAGATGCAGTTTGATTAACGAATGACCTGCCTTTCATGGCTTCGGGAGGAGGTCCAGGTGAGCATCCTCGATCCAGAATCCTCGATCATCCCATTCCCGACACATGGATGTCGCTCATGAAACAGGCAGGCAGCCACTCCCGTCTGCCGAATCTGTAGCGTGCAAGCAGGCGGGCCAGCAGGGGGCGGGCGTGCAGCAGGCAGGCGGGCGGGCGTGCAGCAGGCGGGCAGGCAGCGTGCAGCAGGCGGGCAGGCAGCGTGCAGCAGGCGGGCAGGCAGCGTGCAGCAGGCGGGCAGGCAGCGTGCAGGCAGGCAGGAGTACAGGCAGCATGCAGGCAGGCTCATGGTTGCAGCAGAAGTAGCGTTAGCTGAAGCTGTAGTAGCAATGCCCTCTGCAGTGCTGACCGGCTCCTGACTGGCCTCATGGTATTATACACTAGTGGATGAAACTATAAAGATAAACATGTTAGCAGAAAGCACGCAGCAGCTGCAGCACAACGCTGCAATGAAATGTTGCAGCAGCTCCAGCATGAAGCTGAAAAATTAAACATGATGTTAGCAGCAGACATGTAGCAGCCTCAGCAAGAAGCTATAAAGAAAAACACAATTTAGCAGAACATGTAGCAGCTTTAGCTTGAAGCTGCAATGATAAGACCTGATGCCTGTAAAGTTAAACATGATGTCAGCATTAACTAGCAGTAGCATTAGCTGTAATTATTAGCAGTTATGCTAGCAGGCAGCAGCAGTTTGAGTGGAGCTAGCAATAGCTGAAATTATAGGACACATGATAGTATCCGACTGAAGCAGCAGCAACAAGCCATTAGCACAATTATATGATCATTGTAGCATCCGAGATAGCAGCACAACTGATAAAGAAAGAAGCCTGGAAATGAAATGTGTTGTTAGCAACAGACATGTAGCAGCTTTAGCATGAGCATAAGTTGAGCATACTGAGAAATGGTAGAGTCAAGCAACAGCCAGCCTGCAGTAAATAGTTTACACCGAAGAGCCTTTCAGTGAGCAAAATTACAGAACAAGTGTTTAACGCTGTTCCGAACAACGTTCAGCATACTGGCTGTGCATAGATACAGTAATCAACTCAGTTTATCCATTTCACATGGCCACTTAAGTGTTATCATGCTAGCGTTTGTAGCACAAGACATATGACATCCCTGAGAGTTACTAGCGTTAGCCGCTAACATAAGCATTTAGCAGTGAACAAGCTTTTCACACGTCTATCCCAGTGCTGCCATGCTAGCGTTGTAGCATGAGACAATGACAACCCCTGAGTTACTAGCATTAGCCTCTAACATTAGCATTTAGCAGTGAACAAGCCTCTCCCCATGCTGGAATGTATCCTCTTACTCTATACAACTCAAGGTTCCAAATGCGCTAACAATAGCATTTAGCAGTGAACAAGCCTCTCACCATGCTGGAATATCCCTCTCACTCAAACCTCTCTCTCAAAGGTTCCTGAGTAAATAGGGAGAGCTTCCTAGGATCTCCTTTTAGAAGACCTGTACCATCACGCAACTGTACTTTTCCCATGCAACCTTCTAACAAGTCTTCAACTCTCCCCACACACTACACACACAGTAGCTGCTTGACCTCATGTGGCTCAAAAAGGGAATTAACCCACTCTGCACACAGACTAGGCTGATTCTAACAGGAAGCATGTTGGAAGGATGTTGAAAGCAAGCCAAATAAGCAACTTCACTTCAGAACAAGCCCGAACAAAACAACCCACAACTAGAAGTTATGGGGAAACAAGACCAAGTTGCTTATAATGGGCAGACCTGGCAACACTGCTAGACTGAACAGTGTAGAATGTGTATGGTAGCAGTACATAGACTACACTACCCATGATGCATTGCCCATTTAACTTCCTTGTTATGAGTAACCTCCCTTATCAACTTTCCACCACATAGGACATTTACTATGGTGTTTATAAAGCCAAAATAATCACCTGTGCAAGAACCTTCATTTCCATACTTAAACAAGTGTGAGAGTGAGCGTGTTTGATCCTCGCTTGAATGCCGTAATCTCACCTACTTTACTCCAAGTAGTGGCAGTTAGTTGAATATGGACTAATTCAACTGTAGCACATGACAATCTCTCTCATGGTAACAAGTTCTTACACCCCTGAAAGGGCATATGTTAACCATTAAACATTTTAACCCCCTCAATAAAACTTCAAACATCTTGAAATGCTGTACCACTGAATTATCTAAGCATCAATATTTGATTCAAGACTTCTTACCGAATACTAGCTGAACCATTCCTCCAGGACAGGTCCCCAACAAACACTCAGACTCAGGCTTCTGCATGGCCAAACAGGCCCAGACACAGCCACCTCCCCTTATGCTCTGCCCTTAAAGGGGCAGTGCTACTCCTGTAAACACTTGACATTATTCCTGAATGAGCAAAGCATTAATCTTAATACACAAATATACTCAGTAGTTCCAACCTGCCTGCAGAGTAAAAGTAGCATTAGTATATGATTAGCAGCAATGTTGGGAAAGGAGGCATAAGCTCTATTAGAAGTGAGCAATAGCATCAGAATATCATCCATGCATGATATCAAATAATAGCATAGGCTACACCTGTTTAAAGCAGGATGGGAATCCCTGCCTGGAGCCATGCATCTGAAGGGAGTATAGCCACACCGGCCAACATGTTGGATTAGCTGCCGAACTAGCTGGTGTTTGCAGAGTGTAGCCCTGTGATTAAAGGTTTAAGAAAACCAGTGTGGCATCTGCTGGAGACAAACAGCACTGGAAGCTGGGCAGGAACAACAGTTCACATACTGTTCTAGGCAGCACAAATCACAGCCAATGCCATCATGGTTCGGGGTGCACTGTAGAGCAAAGCATGCTGTTAGCTTATGTTGCTACAAACAATTTGAAGCTTCCACTACTACCACTGTTAGCATATGCTATACTGTTGAAATGAGAAGCAAGCATGCTAGTAATACATTTTAGATGAGACCTTGTTCAAGTTATGAGTAGTAGTGAACATGTAAATGAGAACTAATGAAGTAGTGCATCATGATAGCTGTAGTTAACATTAGGCATAATACTGTTAGCAGTAGCATAGTGATAGCAACAGATATAAAAGCAGGCTAGCATTGCTATTGAAGCAGCACGGCAGTATCTAAAGCAGAACCATATGGTATCACCAAGCTTTCGAGCAGAACCAGAGAGTAAAGCAGCCGCAGCAGCAAGCAGCAAATGATCCCGAAGCTCCGGAACCAAGCATTGGTAGAGAAGCAAGCTCTATTTAAAGGAGCCTCCCCTACTGATGAGAGCTTTGATTGGAGTATGGCAGTCATGTGACATAATGACCAGCAGATATGTTAATGAGGTATGAGAACAGAGCTGACTGACAACTGACTACAGCCGAGCAGCACTTGACTCCCATGTCCTGCATAAACTAACGCTGACGCTTCATTTCCCATGCCAATGAGCTACACATTTATGAACAATGATAGTATTTCTCAGTGGTACAGAATTATATAAAGTACTTGAGTAAAAATGTTATTTGAAAGTGATTGGGCTGGTGCTACTAAATGAACTATAATTCCAAGTACCTTGTGGCTAGATTCACTAGCCTGGGTACCAGCCTGCTACGCTAAATTCAGTGGATTGGATTTTTCAGTGGCTCATCAACATAAAAGAGCAAAACAGATGAATTTGAGAACATTTCACTCATCAAATCAAAGAAAGAATTCTCCATCTACATCCACTTGAGTCTTTTACAGTATATTGTATGCTCAATAGTGTCCACACGGAATGATCTGCCTTTCAACTAATGGATGAAAGAACAAACACTCCATAAAAGCCTGTGCCCTTATCAGCCAGGTACTCAATCATAAACAACAAACAAAAAGTTTCTTTCAAATGAACATGGAAACACTTTCATCATGCCAGCCTGCCTACACCACTCTTCTTACACCTCTGTGCCATGGTTTTATGCACAGAACACACTTATCCTTATAAAAACATGAAGTGCTGTTGTGCATTTCAAAAGTGCAATTACATTATGTCCAATCAAGTACAGTCCAAATAGCTTAGGTCTTTGAGTGTGCACTTGTGTGTGTCGGGGGGGGGGGGGGGGGGGGGCTGTTCCACATCCTGTTCGTTCTGGGCTTAATGCTCCTGTGCCTCTTCCCCAAGGGTAGGAGGGAGGGCAAACAGGCCATGAGAAGGGTGATGGAGGTCCCTTATGATCCTGTATAGAGCTCAAGCAAGGAGGGAACAGAGGCTCCAATGATCCTCCCAGCTGACTCAGCTGATGTTTCTCTTGTGCCAGGAAGTGAAGCTGTAGGTTAGGATGGACTCAATGGTGCTCCTAAGAGGTTGAGGAGGCGAGCAGGAAGGCCCCTGGAGGGGATGTAGCCTCTGCTTCCTTCTTTTTTTTATATATACCACAATTTTTGTAACCCATTTTTTTCACCCAGTATCAATTGTCCAATGTAATCCTTCATCACATGCCCAGGAATGTTGTCCTTGTGTGGGTTGATGCTGGCGAAGGCCCTTTTCACTCCTTCTGCTGACAGCTGCAGCACCTGCTCACTGGGGGATGTTGGGGGCATCTGTGACTCTGTGACTCTGTGTTTGAACTTCAAAACTTGCATTAAAGGCATTGAGTATGTATGGCAATGAAGTGGCCTGCTGGCGGGAGGCTTATAGTCAGATATTGTTTTAAAGCCCTGCCACAAGCGATTGGAATCCCTATTGTCCGTAGAGTAACCGTTGAGCTTTTGCCCATACAGCCACTTGGCTTCCCTGATACCCAGAGGTAGGTTTTGTCTCACCAGACAATATGCTGTCCCCGGATGTAAATGCATTTCGGGCCCTCAGCACTGAACAGACCTCTACGTTTCTGATTGGCTCTCCTCCTGAAGGTTTTAAACACAGTCACATCATCATTCATCAATAAATGTTTTGATGTAGCCAATGACAGTCAATGAATATATTCCTCCAAGTTGGTGAGGTTGTCATATGTTGCTGATCCTTGAAAATGTCCCACTGTGTATTTCCAATGCAGTCTTGCAGTGCTGGAATTGCCTCCTGTGGCCACATTCTGACCTCTTTGAGTGCTGCTCTGCTTGGTGTAGGTGTGAGCATGTAAAGGAGGGGGGGGGCTGCTCTATATAGGCATGTTTTGAATACACGTGATCTAATGTGTTATTGCCCCTGGCTGCACATACTGATGGAATTTTGGTGTTGTAATCCTCCGCCACCGCGAAACAAATCTTCGGGAAGTGCCGTCTGCTCGTTGATCTTATTGTAAAGTTGACTCACAGCTTCCTTCACATTACCCTCTGGTGGTAGATAGTCTGCTACAATGACGACCGGGGACAGCTCCTGTGGCAAGCAATACGGTCAGCATTTGACAGCCATAAACTCTATGTGTGGTGAGCAGTGTGTAGATACTGTACCTTGTATCTTGACACCACGTAGCTGTTTACATAAACAGCCAGACCACGGTGACGCCGCGGCAGGTGCCGGTGCCGGAAAGTGTATTCGCTCTTTCTGGACCACCTTCTCACTCTCAGAGCTTACCAGCTGAGGCTAGTACTATGTCCATCCTGTGTTGTATTAGCCCCTCCAGTTGAATTGCAGATGGTACCGATAGTCTGGTCCATGCATCTTTGTATCAACTAAGAACTAACCACAAAAACGTCCTTTATGATTTACATCAGAGAGTGATTTAGTAGAAATTGATGCATTCGTAATGAAGCAGGTGGGCGCGCATTAGGTGCAGCTGGAGCTGGTCATGGATGAAGTTGGTCTTCAAAGTACATAGAATTCCAGCGAACAGCTGGCATCAGAGTAATTTTAAGTAAGTAATCAGAAAAGGGCGTTTATTAACTTATCTAAATAATTAATATGAATACATCCAAAACAATTCCTGGGGAGGATACCCTTTGTGGGTCTGTGTTTATATCTGCTCACACATCTTGTCACCCTTTTCACCTACCCAGTTTGCGTGCCTGCCAGGTCGGGCCTGAACCATGCCAAGAACAATTGTGCCCATCATGCCTGGAGAGCCATCTGAACCCTACATAGGATACTTTGTTATCCTTTATTTATTGAGGTGTCTCCTTTATTTTTGGCGATGTGGTGTCTGGTGTGTACCATGACACCTTCTTTTAGCTATTTTGTTAAACGAAAGTGATCAAAATCCCAGCTTGTGACTTTTAATCAAACCAGTTTCAGTGACCTAACATAATTAAAGTCGTGGCTGTTAGCCATTAGTCTCTTCTTTTACACGGTTGAAGGTTGAACTTTACCCTGTCTAATGATAATAATTTGCTTTTGTGAAAGGGATCTGGTAAGCTCAGGGTTTTCGAGCGTTGTAAATGTCACAGCAGCGATTAAAAATGTCAGCAAGGTGCCCTTTCTGAATTATTTAGTGCATGGTTGGCAGAAAAAAACAACTTCAGAAAAGAGTGAAAACGGTTACTACAATTCAGACATGGTTAGTGTACCAACACATTCTCAATGAGCCTTCTTTGCGGAGGCAGCTAAAAACACAAGTAGGGTTAGTGTAGCTTAATTATTTAGCCTTCACTATTCTGATTAACGGCACAAATGTTAGATATCAAATACCTGATGGAATATTCCCTTTCATACTACAGTTCTGCAGTGTTGTTCCACAGGTTAGTAGAAATAGCAGCTCGATCTTGGTTGCAATTAATTTGAAAGCAGAAATTACTTTACATATAAAAGACATGAGACCTGACAGAATGAGGTACATTGAGTACTACTAAACATTGTTCCCCTTTGGCCTGCACCCTATAATAATTACCAATAACAACCATTAAAAAGTATTAATCCAGTGGTTTTGTCATCTTTCTTGGTTAAAGATGGGGTGCCGTGATTTTTCCACAACATTGTACAACATAATCATCAGGTATTATGATTATACTTGAGGAAAGATTTTTTTTTCTTCAAAAAAGTGTACAGAAAGTGTTAAAATTGAAAATGTATGTGGCCACACCCACCTGCTCATTAAGTATGCATGATTGTCAGGTAGGTGGTGACCCAGGTGAAGTTGGCCACACACCCACAGCTGTTGCTGGATTGTGAAAAGGGGAGGGGGATATTATGATGTCATTATATCAGTGTATTTCAATTGGGCCTTTTGACTCAGGCTTTCAGCTTTCAGGAAAAAATATACACAGGGAAGTCATATTTGCATATCATAACCACACACCTGGGGGTCTATTAGAGTATTGTTAACTCCATAGACACATACAAAACAGAAAAAGTTCAAAACTATGGCACCACCTCTTTAAATAAAGGTAAGAACACATGGGAAGATTTTTGTGCATGAATCAACCAATAAAATATATTTTACAAATATATTTGTACAAACAAACAAGCTTGTAATATCATATAACCAACCATCTACTGTACGTGGCATTTCTTAAGGCTGGTGAGAGAGAACAACTGTTCATTCAGCAGTTGTTCAGCAAGCATGCAGTAAAAATTTGAACTTTGACAACAGACGCATTATGTACTGCACAAAACCTACTGTTCCAACGTGAATTTCCGAATCACTTAATGAGCTGCAGATATGCTTTGCTAGAATATTAAAATGCTGACAGTTCACTTCGCTTACACTGCAACTCCCCAACATCATGTGCTGTTAACTAGTGCGGCTTACTGAGAAACGTTGCCATGTTCACTTGCACATAGTACTGAGATGTGAAGTAAATGTCGACTATCACCGCTTCCTGACAGCCAGCGAGCGGACAAACTGCTTACAAAATGTGCACAAAACAGTGCTGATATGGAGCGTTGTCACCTGTCATAACGAGACTAAGGCGCAAAGTCTGCAAAACCACGAATTATTATAACGATAACCAACTAATGAATGTAACTAATGAGAGGAATGTCTCCATTTCGATCAATGTACAGCAAGACACACACGTACGCACACACGCACGCACGCACGCACGCACATTCCTTTCTATATTTCTCCCAGACGTGCACGAACACAGTATGCATCAGACATGTCTTCCTTAAATATTAGACAAAGTCCCTTACTTGAGTAAAAACAACCACTAAATGAGGGTCTCACTATAGAGAAACGAAGCCATGTCGTCATTTGTGCGTAATGACGCCCTCTAGGGGGTTCATGCTGGTATTGTTTTGTATTCAAATCGCCATTGGGAAATTTGCGTTTGCCGAATATAAGGACTGTGTTAAAAAAATAAACACACCATGTGCGCGTTTCTGTCAGCGGGGGGGTTCTGCATAGTTTATGATATTCATTCATATCTGATATAGCCTGTTGTCAGAGAAAATGTAATCAACGCTGTCCTAAATGTTGGAAACTACAAAGAGACACTCGTGTCTGGGACAGACTGTCGCTGAGAGCATGTCCGCGCACATGGTGTGTTTATATTTTTAACACAGTTCTTATATGCGGTCATCGCAAATTCCTCAATGGCGATTTGAATACAAAACAATACCAGCATGAACCCCGTAGAGGGCGACATTTCACGCCATTTCACGGAAGTGACATCACACTTCGCTGCTCTATACTGTTTGACTGTTTGGGTCTCACTATACTATCTGACTGTTTGGGTCTCACTATATTGTTTGACTGTTTGCTGGAACAATCCTGAAATGTGATGTGTGTCAGGAGCAAAGTGAGCAAGAGAAGCGACTGTGTTGAACGTCCAATTTCATTTATATAATTTTATAAAGCTCCTGACAATCATATAGCTATATTCCAGGAACAGGCGTAAAGTAGCCTGCAGCTCGCAACCAGTAAAAATAATGTAGGGTGGGAACAAACACGGATGCGAAAACTCACTCATACAGAGAGCTAACTAATATTTGGAAATCATCGCTGCGCAAAACACTGTCCCTCATGGCATGTCAGGACATTCTGATTGAAACATTGCCTTTTAATCACTTGTTCTTGCTTATGTTGCTCAAAGTCAAGTCTAAGTCAACTTGTCAAGATGAGGTGTGGGTTGAGCGCCTGAGTATCTATTACTGATTAACTTGATGGCTCCGTTTTTGTTGGGGTGTTTGATGCTGTAATATGCCTTTTGGGGGGGATTATCAGCAGCTGTGAGACAAGTATGCTCGTCATTCCATTTTTGACATTCCATTTTGACTTTTCTTCTCAGGTCATTAAAATTTAATGGAGACAATGGCTTGTTATTCTGTACAGACATGCTTCCATATAAACATGACAAGATTTATTTTGTGGCTTTGTAGACAAAAACTGATCTAATATTTCATGGCAGATGTTCTTCCTAATCGAAAACATTCTTGTCATCATTATTTTGATAAACTCCATCGTATTTTGAATGGTCAAAGTTACCATGACAATTTATGAACATGAAAAGTTTCATAGCAAAATGAGATAACCCGTTTAAGTCCTTAAATCCTTCAATATTTTGATACTGGGTCTGTATTAAAAAAAATAATAAAAAAATTAAATGGCTAAATGAAGGTATTATAATTATATGTGTGGTTTGGAACACACTTCGTTTGTGTGTTGCTTTAATAGCTCAATGTTCTCTTGCGGATCTTTCTGTTTGATCTTGTCTTCTCTTGTGGCCACATATCTTTCAGAGGTGTCGCCCAGTCCTGTGAAAATGTCCCCCGAAGCCACACCCATGATGATCTCTTCACGACAGCGCCGCGACTCGGACCGCTACTGCCAGCTATGCAATGCCTGGTTTAACAATCCCGGCATGGCGCAGCAACACTACGACGGCAAGAAGCACAAGAAGAACGCTGCTAGAGCTGACCTTCTAGAGCAGCTGGGAAAAACCCTGGACATGGGCGAGATAAAAGGTAATCACAGAACAAATGGTTGAGACCACTGACCTTTGTCTCCTCCGTCTCCTTTCTATAATCAATGTTTTGTCTTAGGAATGCGACAAAGAACAAAAAATATTATTGAACTCAAGTCTCCACGGCGTGAGTAATCAATAGAAAAAAGTCATTTTTGGGGGTGAATTACTCTTTTAATTGTCCAATCTTTAGCTATCGATATTACGCAAATATGTCTGCAGTTTGTGCAGAAAGCAGCTCTGGCTGCTTCAACTTTAACTTTTAAACTGTGCTAGTGTAGCTCCATTAGCGTATTAGGGCTTAATCTGTTTACACCCACTACTGTATATGGGTCACAGAGCAGAAATTAGATTGATTATTAACCAAACCACAAGGTGGTTAGACTCACCTACAGTATGTTACATAATTATGTTAAATAACAGATGTGTGTTGAACAGGTCTGTCTTTTACCATTTAGACCTGGAACACCCGTACATTGTTAGACCTTTCAAGATGCAAACACTTCTGTGTGTAGTTGTTGCAACTGTATATACATAATACAGTATATAGCACCATTATTTTGTTTTGTATGAGTACAAATACAGTTTAACATTTTTGAACAGAAGGAGCTTCCAAATTAGTGTATTTGTAATATATTCTAGGCCACATTGAAAGCCTCTGTTTGTCACTTTGTGAAAGCAAAAGTGCAACAATTTCAGGCAATGCTCTACCAAGCAATTCTTCATTCATCTTCGATGATAGTTGGTACATCAGTTACTGATGATTATTTTGAATCTAAAGCTGAGGGCAAATGTGCAGCTAATGCTATGAAATCATTTGCATGTGTCCATGTGCAGGTGTAAGCCTGTGCACTGCTGAACGATAACCAAACTGTACTTGTCAGTTTGACTGCCATCTGAATGCCTAAGAGCCTGAGCGTCTCTTGAGTGGCCAGCCTCTCAGTGAGCATGTCACAGGCTGTTAAATTTAGAGAGGAGGGTGCTGTGCTCCATTATTGTTTCCTAGTCACAATAACGTCAATAACAATTACAGAAAATGATTCCAGTGGGCAGATGTTCTTGGTGTAACAGCAGCAGCAGAGGAAGCCCTGAGGTGCTCTAAAGGGCAACAGTGCATGAGAGAGACGGAATGGATTAGATAACTCCTTACAGCTGATTGGACACCGGACACTAATGTCAAGCCTGATTGTCTCTTTATTGGTTCTTCACGAGGGCTCAGGCTGGCTGGAGACGATCTTGGTAGTTTCAGCCTGCGTATAGTCCCACCCCGTTGGTTACTTTGATTTGCGTGCACGAGGATCATCTATGATTTCAGCATACAATTATTGATGCTTCGGATGCTTCCATCCTGACCACATTGAGTGAATGGGTGAGAATCTTGGTTAAATGCAGTTAAATACACATAGGCTTAGAGACTTCAATTCTCATGATAGTCTTGTAACAGCTAATCTAAACCTGGTGGTGTTACTTCCATAAGCTGTACCTCATGGCATCTTGCACACACACGTACACGTACATGTGTGCACGCACGCACGCACGCACGCACGCACACACACACGTAACCTAATTCCTTTCATTTAGTATCAGTAGTGATGTAACCTCGCCTACCAGGCTTTCTGGGGGAAAGCCTGGTGTTCGTTCACAACAGGCCGTTTGGTTTCCGCCCAATGCGGAAACCACTAGAAGACGTTTCTTTGATTTGATTCCCTCCGTTTGTTTCCCCAATCCCTATTAAAATGCTTGAGTGTAGTCTTGCCAGTCGCTACGAGTTGGACTAAAAGATGCATATACCAAACATATTTTTCAAAAGCAAAACTACTCCGCATCAAGGAGTTTATTAGGTAGGCCCTAAAAGTAAGTCCTTTGGTGCAGGGGAATATTTTGGGTTAAAACTGAACTATACGGTTTGATAGTTCCGGTCAAAGTCTAGTCTGTCTAGGACTACAACATGACGTAAAGTGGTTTCCGCTCCTGACCGGATCAAACCCCGAAAATGGAAGTGATCCCAGACTAGTAGTGATGTATTAGTAATGACTTCACTTGTCAACACTGGAGATGTGTTGACTTCAGTGTTATTGTTTAGTACTTTGCACTCTATGTCAAGAAGCAGGTGCACCTCTACCTTACCTCTCTGGAGCAGTTAACTTGGCACACAGAGGCTGATAAACTGACATCAATCCAGTTGTGGAGGTGGAAATGTCAGCGTGCTAGCTGCATCATTCAGCATTTATGGCCTAATGAGCACATGTCTCTGGCAATGATCTATTAATAATTAAGTAGCAAATCATCCTAAAAGGGAAAACTTGCATTTGCAATCATGTGAATAAGGGAATGGGGCTATAGCAGGCACACAGCCAGGCTGGCAGTTGGGCAGGGCAGGAAGGGGATTGCTTAGTTCATAGGGACGCAAGTAAGCTGGCAGGCCCATTCTTCATCACAAAAGATGCTACCTCAGGCATTAGCACCTTTACCCTATTCCATTTCTCTCTCTCTCCCTCTCCCTAATTTCTTCGTCTTCTTCTTTTCAGAGGACAATCATGAGCTACCGTAGATAAAAATCCAAACATATGAAGGACTATAAAGATTGCACTTTGTGGAGTGTATACTGTACTACCACCAATGCTATGTATTTTCAAAATATGACATTTCTGCTATTTAATCAGAGGTAAGAAATCAACTCTTCCATACTCCCCATTTAGTTTGATTGGGCCAATAATGCAGGGTTTGCCTATTACCTGGATGTCTGCAGATAGGCACACTAAGAATAAAACTGTTAAGTGAAATCCACACCCACGCTTTGGGCAATCAATGTTAAAAGGTGGTCAGTTCTTCCTTGTCCCATGACTATGACTAACCTTTCCAAAATATTGCATGGTGTTGCAAGTTAAATGCCTTTTATGAGAAGCCGCACCAACTGCTTTGGGCCAAACATGAACATTTTATCAGTTCTTCACTCATGCACGACTAAACTTTCCATAAAGTGTCATACATTTTGGAGAAATCCTGTTAGAGAGAAACTGACAAATGGTCCTTGAAGTATATGCCTATTACATTATTCAGATGAATGTCTCTTTAACTAATATTTCTGTAAAATGATGCCTAACTTATAAATATCTGATGATACATAGGGTTGTCTGCAAGTATATATTTCCTTTATTTGAGCTCTTCTTTGGGCTAATTCCCATCAGGGGTCGCCGCAGTGGATCATGTTTCCATCTGTTTTCTGTTTTCTGCATCTTCCTTGGTCATTCCAGTCACCTGCACGTGACTCTCTTGCACCCATAAACGTCCTATTTGGCCTTCCTCTTCTCCTCTTGCTGTATTTCCTTTAATTTGAGCTAATTAAGCAATATGCTGTAATATTGGGTTGAACCAGTTAAACTAAATATAATAAGATTTAAGTTGTGCTGTTTTATAATAGCCCTCCAGACATTAGGAGAGACATTAAGCCTTTTCCTCAGATAACTATATAATGTGCTAAACAGTAGTGCTTAACTCCATCTTTACTTCAGAGGAAACAGCCTTAATTTTGTTTGTATATCAGATGTGTTTGCAGGGAACCCACTCCTGCATGTTCACCATTTTTTGCTATGTCGACATTACCTTCTTATGTTTCAGTCATCAATGTCTTGTCTTTCTCGTGTCTTTGAGATGATTTAACCCTAGTCCTCATTCTTTGTATAACCCCCATCATGATATTTTTAGATAAACTGGTCACAGTACTTTTAGCTGAGAGAAACGGCAGAAACCCGTCTGGGAGCTCTCCATTTACAGTATGCTGCCATTTTTCTCGATGCCATACCCTGAATTCCCGTGTGAACCAAATATGCGGACACAGCTGAGGTCCCATTTGGTGCATCCGACAGTTTCTCGACAGTTCTAATGCAGATAGCCTTAATGCACCATGACATTCCATTCAGGTGCTGAGGTGTTAAGTGTTCTGGACTACTACAGTATATACTTCTTCCCTCGGCCACACTCCCCATTTCCACTCTAGGGTGCCGTAGGGTGCTGGCGTTCTCAGTTTCCTCTTTACCTGCGTTTCACCCGTTACCTTTTCACTGGTGTGTCAATAGCGTGTCTGGTGACCAATGAGTGATGGTCACCACCACCATGTGTTCTGCTTTCTAAGCGTGGATTCATCAGGGATGCACTTAATTTCTAATCCGTTGTGCCTCTGTCTTTGATTTTAAGCTTCCTTTTTGTTTGTTTGTTTGTTTGTTTGTTTGATTGATTGATTGATTGATTGATTTATTGATTAATTGAATACTTTATTAACTGTTTGCCAAAAAGAATATTCAATACAAGGTCTGATAAAAGGATTAAACCCAAGAAAGCACTATGGCTTGTTTCCATTGGAGTCCTGTGTATTCAATTAATCAAAATGTGTTGTTCAATATAGGCTAATAAGCAAGTCTAATCTATTGGCCATTTATTGACACGTTCCTACTGTATTTCTGAATAAGAGGGGTCTTCTTGCTAAAAGCAGGTTACTTATTGATTCTCTGCCCTCATGGAATCGATTTAGATATACAATACATAGAAAGGGCAGTTGAGTGCCGTTTCAAGCCACTTTGTTATGTCTCCATTGCCTTCTTTTGCCCGACACCACTGTCTTGTGTCTTGCACACTTTTCAACTTGTCTCATAAGTCTGCCACTGAGGGAAAATAAGCAGCCTGCCTCCCATGACTGCCAGGTGATGAAATATTCAAAGGCTCCTATGGAGGAGGAGGTGCTACTGTTTGCCAGGAGCCTGTACTCCATTGTGTACACAACACACTGCAGCCACATTAAGTTGTTGTCAAGTTGATGGAGAGAGAGCAAGGAAAGTTTTATTTGTATTGCACATCTCAACAAGGCAATTCAAAGTGCTTTACATAAAACATTAAGGATTAAGACATTACAACATAAAAATAAGATAATATTAATAACTAGTAAGACTAAGACGCCTCAGGGTGACAGCTGGCCAGTGATGTATATCGGACCAGTTACCCATATTTGGAGACTCCTAGTACCCATGGAGATCCATTTACTGTACATCCCTTTTATGCCCATATATGGAGATCCCTGTCTGAACCAGCCACACAGATATGGGCTGTCTTCCTCCATATATGGGCATTCCCTTATGGTGTCCTGTTAAATATGGGCTTAATATTGATGACATCAGGGATCTCCATATATGGGCATATAGGGACTTTTACATAGGTGATGTCACCTGTGATATCACCTGTGATGTCACAGTGATGTGTCAGGGGAACCACAGTGTCAGACGTGACCTTCAGAGATACACGGATACGTGGACAAGATGTGACAGTTTTCATAGTAAACTTGTGACCTACGGTCACAATAATAATAAAATAATAAAAACCAGTAAGACGCCTAAGGGCGAAAAGTGACGGCGCCCTAAAGGGCAAGGTCGCACAGAGGGCGAGGTCACGCAGGACGGAATTCGCTCAGGACGGAATTCATTATTAATATATATCGGAGTCGGACCATATCGCCCAGCAGCCCTATTTACCTGACGCTCAGTACCTTGGTGTTTTTGTGATGGAGGTCCTTAAATGTTTCATAACTGCCTGTACAGTTCTTCTGATAGTAAGAATAGCCAGCTCTGAGTAGGCTTATGTAAAATGTATGTGTTTACAGTACATAGCTTGGACCGTAGACCCCACACAAAGGATCCTATTTTATTCTGGTAGAACATATACTTTTACTGCAGCCTACTATAATTGGAGTTCATGTATGCTCAACCAACAAAACTAGTTGCCTGGGACACTGGGAGACCCACAGCCTTAACGAGTGTAATAGTGTCATTTTTCAAATTCAATCCATTCACATACAAGGTATATAGGGCCACAGTATTTTCCTTTACCCCCTAATTTAGTCGTTACACCAATCCTCCCCACATGCATTTCTGTGTGTTGTCACTGCTGTTGTTTGTATCCTACTGGCTCACTTGCCAGTGAGGAGCCCCCAACACTCCCCGCTGACAGGTGCCACTCCAGCACAAATAAATATTTCTCTCTTTCATCTTTGTTTATAGTATCATCCTGAATAATGTAGAAGGCTAGGGATGCCTGGTAAGGTAGATATCAGTGTACTAACTAGAGATTATTTGTTGCAAACCTGTTAGCCTCAATTTAAAATGAATGTTTTGCAGTTAACAGCTTTTTAGCCTATCTGAATCATAGTAGTCCCAGGTTTTTGGCTGCTACAACTCGTGTTAGTGATCTTGGCTCCCGGCTTGGCTATGGTCGAAATTTGGCCATCGGCCCAACACATTCCGGGTGCAATGCAGCAGTTAATTGAAGGGAAGTATTCTGAGATATATAATTTGCCAAATCATGCTGTATCTCTGTTTTTTTCTCTCTCTCCATCTCCACCTCTTTATATTCTTGTTGCTTCTTCGTCACAAGGCTTCTTCGTCACAAGGGGGGAAAAGTGGGACTGAGTTACTAGGGCCCAAGGTGGAGGGGCCTTAATTATTTTATACTTTAGCGATAAAAATCGCAGATATACAAGCTCACAGCGTGGCACCGAGTGCCGCGCTGCGAGCTTGTAAATCTGCTATTTTTGAAAAGTCTTGAAAATGTGTGCAAATCTTTGAATATATGTATTTTTAAGTGAACATTTTGTAACTAAAATGTTGCTTCTGGGGGGTCCCTGGAACAAAATATTTTAAGATGGGGGTCAGTGGCCAAATGTATATAATTTTGGGGGTCCTTCACATGAAAAGGTTTGAGCACCACTGACATAGAAACATAGGTTTAAAAAAACACCTTAGGATTTGAAATATTCAAAGACTTGCACAAATTTTCTTGATAAAAAAAAAAACGGCTAGTTAAAGCACAAAATAATTGTGCGCAGTGAATCCTTTTACCCAAGGCCTAGAATTTGGTGCGACGCCCCTGCTTGTTGCTTCTTCCTGGGGACCATTGCAATCACAATTCACACGCCATTTATCTTGCTACTTTGCCATCTTCACCAGTCACCCTGACCTTAAAATAGATCTATTACTGTTTTAATAGCCGGCTCAGACAAATTACACAGAGCTGATCAAGCTCTTCTTCAAGAAGCCATGAGAAGGGCAGGTCTTTCTGTCCCTAAGTACACTGAGTCATCTGGTAAGTGGCACAAATTCAAGACATTAGATTTGATGATGGAAGGAAGCACCATACATGTCAAGATGTTGTCAAGGCTCTCTTTGCTATAGGACACTGGTTCTCAAACTTTGACATTTGAAGGTCTCCCCTTAACTTTGACAGTGTTCAAATGGAATTTGGTTCCATTTGTACACTGTCAAAGTGACAGACTTGTAAGGGTCAATTTGGACACCCATAAAGGAACCTAGAGAGTTCCTGAAATTCACTTTGAGAACTACTGCTATAGGCCAAGTCATCTGGTGAATTGTGTTATTTGAAGAATGGCAATCCAGACATTCCTTTCAAAGCACTTACTGTATCTCATATTCTATTGTCTTACACATGTGTTCAGAGACGGCCGTACTATCTGTGGTTAGATGCCAGCTGTTCCTGTTTTATCACTTTGAAGGGGAATTAGGTTTTATTTTGTGAAAACCATTGACTGACTTGCGGCCCTGAGCCGTCATACAATTGGTTCTGTGGGGTCCCAAAGCTAGCATATGCTGCCTCAGCCTAGGCACTATACATTATTACAGTCAGGGAAGCTTTGGGAGGGGAATAAGTAAAAAATGCACCATCTGAAAAGGGCAGATGGCTCCCGCTTAGTTTAGCATGAACCATGGACCCAAACCACCTTTACGATGCTCATAAACAATCCACTCAGAGGATTACGCTGTTGATCGATCATGACGGTCTCTTCCCTTTGTTGTTCCCTCCAAAAGGCTGAGGCAATAAGTCTCAATTAATTGAGACAACCAGAGATTTGGCCACAGATACCCAGCGAAATTACTAAATCGAACCACCTCAAGAGACTCCAGTCTCTGGCTTATTGGAGAGAGAACAGGCCAGCGTCATCTAAATAGCAGATGCCATGTTCTATTAATTTGCTATTTTTTCAAGACTATAAGGCACCAATAGTGTTGGCAAGTGGACAAATGATAGGCTGAAGGAGGAATTGCAGACAGCATGTTCCATTTGCTTCTCAACCCGTTTCTATATTCTCATTTAATCCAAATAAATGAGACCACTGACAACATCCCCCCCCGTACACCTCCACTGCCGAACCGGTTTGCCTCTTCTTGGTGTGAGGGACATGCTCACGTTAACCAAAACAAATGACTATCCCGCAACGCACCAGGGAGGCGTCAGAAAGCGCAGGAAATTGTGGTGATGGAGGAGAGCTTTATGGGGGCCTGGCAGGTGCCCGGCGTTCCATCCTTCATGTAGGGTGGTGCCCAGGCAGCGGGCGGAGGCTGGGGGGGACGTGCTGCAGGTGGCTGGCAGTGATGGATGCTGGGGTCCGTCGCACAATCTTTCACCTTTTCAGAAAGTGTTTGAGAAGCGAGTTGTCAAAAGGGCCACCGCAGAGCACACCCCTGGTGCTTGCCGCAGCACTTTAATGTCAGCTTGCGAGCCTGTCAGGGGGATGCTCGCGCAAAAATTGAAATTCCAGCCCCAGTAGTGGCCGTCCTGACAGCACGGTTATGGCTCAGCCAATCAACAGATGGAGGGAATGAAAGTGAGTTAGTTGCTTGTCTCGCCCACGGGGATATTACCCTTCATCACAACGATGGAAAACAGCTGACACTGACATCTCAGAAGTAAGCTGTTAGCAAATAACACATTTTCAACGTCATTTGGCACAACTTTTTTCCCTCAGCCCCTGTCAGGATATAATGACGTGAGGATCTGGACTTTTTAAATTGCAGTGCCTGATACCAGAGTAGTGCTTTAATATGAACTGAATAATCATTAATAATGGAGATTTGACTCAGTGGAGGAGCGCAAGACATTTATTTTGTTTTGGCCTTTTGCTCTAAGGCATGTTTCTGGGGAGCGTTAACTCAATTGTGAGAACAAGGTAAATGTGTGGGCCATTTTTCAAGCCACTGTGTCATTAATAATACATGACAGCAATTACACAGCAATTCACAATAGGCAAGCGGATAAAAGATTTGCTCAAGGACAGTGTTCAGTGGCTGTTGATGGATATGTCGTTCACTGTTTTGAACATATGGAGCTTTTGACAATTTACTTATGGAATTGTCTCTATTCTCACAAGGCTACTGTACCTTGCCATGCAACAGGGCTTTTAACATCTGCTACCACAGAGGAAATTAAATGAAAAAACACTGGGAGCCAACCCAAGGCATAGCTAGGTGAGATGACCAGGGCAAAAAGTAGTTTGATGATTGGATATAATCTTGAAGTGCAGAGCATACAGTACTTATGCATACTCCATACTGTATGCTGAGTGTGTTCAGATAGTATTTACTGTATGTCTGAAGCATATTAATTATGCAGTGCTATGATTTTTCACCCCCTAAAACATGATTATCAGGTATTATGATTATACTAGGAGGAAGATTCTTTCAAAAAAAAAGTGTACAGAAAAGGAAAAAAAAATGATGTGGCCACACCCTCCAGTTCATTAAGTATGCCTGGTTGTCATGGTGGGTGGTGACCCAGCTGAAGCCACACTCACGGTGTTGGGTGAATGGTAAAAGGAGACTATATGATGTCATTTAATCACTGTTTTTGGATTGGCACTTTTGACCCACAATTAGGTGTCAGCCTCCAGGAAGAAACCCCAAATACAAAGGGAATACATAATTGCTCATATTAACAACCACACCAGGGAGTCTAATGAAATACTGTCAACCTCCTAGGCACATGAAAACCAGAAAAAGTGCAAAACTATGGCACCGCCTCTTTAACGTATTTTCTTCCCTATTTGTCTTTTTCATTCCAGGTCTGAAACGAAGCTACACCTGTGAAGTCTGCAGCGTCACACTGAATTCAGTGGCACAGTACCACGCACACCTGCAGGGCTCCAAGCACCAAAACAAGTGAGCTGATTTCTTGCTGCCACTTTCATTTTGGTACTTTGCATGTAGAGTGTGGAGAGTGCAAGTGTGTTGCTTTATTAGCATGACAACTTCCGTTTTCTCTCCTTTCATCACTGCCCTTGAATTTACCCAGCTCCAAAGTTGGGGGAGGGGGGTACGGTACTGTACATAGAACCCTGCACAATGTAGGTTTTTATATAAACCTTTTCCTTCTATATAAAGCTTCTCCAGGATGCAGAGGTGGAAAAAGTACTCACATTTTGTACTTAACCCTTAAAGGGCCAGTTCACCTCTGGGGCAACCAGATCTTGTTTTATTGTTGTTTGGGACACAATCAACACAATCCTGAGTTATGTTTTGTGTTCAATCTGTATTTTGAGATATTTTGGTATTTCAGCATGAATGATGATGCATTTTGCATCATATGAGTCATCATGCTGCATCATATGATGCAAAATGCATCATCATTCATGCTGAAATACTAAAATATCTCAAAACACAGATTAAACACAAAAAATTACTCAGGATTGTGTTGATCGTGTCCCAAACAACAATAAAATAAGATCTGGTTGTACCAGAGGTGAACTGGCCCTTTAAGTTCTGTTCGGGTCATTTTGACCCGTTTTACATTTTCATTTGGAAAAAAAAGGTAGAAGTTTAAAATTTTTCCACCTGAAACTCACTGGCCTTAAAGATTCTTCTGAGATGAACATGTAAAAGATGCACAGATGCACAGAAATACACAGTATTATGCCAAAACACAGACACACAGTCACCCCCACTTCTAACACCCCCCTTCCGAAGCCCCATTCCGAAAAAAAAGTTAATAAAAACATTTTCTGATTTTCCTTTTTTCCTATAAGCATGAGCAATATTGCCCAGTATTAAATAAAGTAGTTTTTACATGAATTTCAGCTAAATCAGTAAAAACACCTGGCTCTTTCAGTGTTTAATGTGATATAGCAAAGCAGAAATGCAAACATTTACCATATTAATCATATGAATTGTTTGGTATTGAGTCAAAGTCAATGTATCATGATGATTTGTTAAGTTAAATTTATATTAGTGTTGTTTTTTTTAAACCAAATATCCCCTCTGAACAGAACTTAAGGGTTAACACCTTGACGTCCGAAATACAATGGTGGTTGGTAGATTAGCCGTGACATTTCTATTATTGTATTGTGATCTGAGACATAATATTATGTTTATAAACATGACCCCGCAGCCCCTCCATCTTGAACAGCGCCGCTGTTTTTTCTTTTTTTTTCCCCCCAGGCCAGTAACTCACCATGATTTTCTCGATTTCCGTTGGGATAGAATGGGGGTTTTGGCCGATCGTCGATGTCCCCGTGCGTTTCGCGTGCGCGATCCTTTCACGTAAATGTCCCCGCAAATAGTCCATGTGTGACTGAAGAACAGAACTGAAAAGTTTCGCTAGCATAGCCCCAAGCATGGCTGCAGGAGGAGCTCGAGTGTGTAGACAGTAAACGGATGGGTGGAAGGTGCCTTGGAGAAGGAGAGGCGCTGACGTCACCTCTGCTTCATGCACGGTCTGCATGAGCTATCAGTGCACGAGTGGTGACTAGGGAAGGTTAGACGATCGCCGATTTTCGGATCAAAAGCTTTTATTCCGGTTTTAAAGACAAAGTCCGGGAATGTACGACGTGGCTGAGAGTCCCTGGGGGGATGTGCGATATAGTACGGTTTTAACATTAAGGGGCTCCCCTTGGCTTAGAAGGTGTTAAGTAAAAGTATCAATACTGCACTGTAGATGTACTCCATTACAAGAAATGTCCAGAATTCAAAATGTACTTGAGTAAAAGTATGAAAGTATTGGCATCAAAATGTACTTCAAGTACCAAAAGTAAAAGTACTAAATGTTTGAAAACAACGCGTCACATCGCAACGCGTTGTGAGCTTGTAGATCTGCTATTTTTCAAATTGCCTAGGTATAAAATAGGGATAAAGTGGGTTAATGTGTGTTTTATAATATTATAATTTACACCTGCAAAGTATAACTAAAGTGTTGAAATAAATGTAGTGGAGTAAAAGTACAATATTTCAATCCAAGATGTAGTGGAGTAGAAGTAAAAGTATTGGAAATTGGATATACTCAAGTAAAGTACAAATACCTCAAAAGTGTACTTAAGTACAGTACTTAAGTAAATGTACTTAGTTACTTGACACCACTGCCAGGATGTCAGGGGAGCTCAGCTGGCATCTTCAGGCCCCTTCTCCCATTTAAGTTGAGCTTTATTGAAGCAATTAGTGGAAAACTGGTCTAATTGAGCCATTTCCCCTACTTCTTTCACACTGCTACTAATTGGTGGCAGTTGTGCCTGCAGGAGCCACTCTCCAAAAGTAAACAAACATTTATAGACACAACAAACAGCCAGACGGGAACAAAAAAGAAGAGAGATACTAACGAGATATGAGCACCGATATCCAAGCATACGTGTTTAAAAATAGTTTGTGTACGCCCCAGACAATTCTCAGGGATAAAAGACATGAAAACGGCATCTCAGATAACAATCCAGAACCTAACCGTGCTTACAGGAACTATATCAAGATGAATATTTTCAGTACTATGTCAAGTTGATTTAGCGTGAATCACCAACAGCAAGGGTCTCACACTCCACATGATGGATACAAGATAGCTTACTATGCATAACAGAAAAGTCTGCATACCTGTACATATACATAGATGCTGTATATGCATACAGTACAAATGCACATGATACTTATCGTTGTCGGGTGAAAACCTTGTATGTCCAAAACCGTTCGTTTTGCATTTATCATTTTAAAAATGATTTAAACTAGTGAAAACAGCCGATCTACAAGCACACAACGCCTCGCACTGCTAGGCATTGTGTGCTTGTAGATCGGATTCACTACTTTTGTGCGACGGCCTTGTATGATGAAGCAGGGCGTTACTTTGCGAAAGAACGTATACATTTGAAACTTGGAGATACGAGGTTTCCACCCGACAACGACATTATGTTACAAATATAGATTTATTTCTGTACACATACATGGCTATCCTAATACACTCATTTATCACACATTATTTTAACAAATTAAGGTTAAGCTAAACCTGCCGCCGTAGTCCACAATACAACATTTATGCGAAGATATTTTCTTTTAAATCGACCTGAGTATTGACCCAGTTTCCTGAGCCTTTATCGTTTGAGCTAACCTCAAAGCAGTTGAGAGAGAGGGCAGCGCCAGTGAAAGGTGTGTTTGTTTATCCAGACCTTAGCCAGGAGGTGTGAATTGATGGGGCTTTCATGGTGCGTATGCTGGATTGAATTCCCCCTGCCGGGCTGTCTCTCTGTCTGTACATAACCGCCAGGGATGCTGGTGCGCGGAGACGTGATGTGCCATCTAACAGCTCCGTGCTTTTAGACACAGTCGGCTGCACTGCCTCATCGGCGCTGGTGACCCCCAATCCCCCTCCCCCATACAACATAAACAATGCTGCTCCTTCCCCAGCTTGCCACCAGCTCTCCCTGGCAGGGCTGATTGAAACGGCACCCCCCCCTCTGTTAACTGCACTGCCTACAGTGCCAGGGGTGTATTTAGGTCATTTGTGCATGTTGGTTTGCGTACGGATCAGTTTACCATCATGGGTTCTCAAAGTGAGGTCCGTTGATCCCCAGGGGACAGGGGGTTCCAGGGGTTCCCCAGAAAATTACAATTTAACTACACAAGTCTACCAGTAATTTTGTATTTTAAAATGTTAAAGTACAACATTATACTAAGGTGGATGTTAAGATGCATTATGACACGTTATGGTCAACAGAAATTGTCTGCTCACAGGCTCACCCCCTCTCCAATTCTCAACTACTACTGTGCACAGGTGAACGCCGTGACTAGTTATCAGCGTGGTAGCGCCAAAGCTCCGGTGCCCACGGTCACCATCAGTGGTGGAAAAAGTACTCATATTCCTTACTTAAAGTGCCTATGACACAGCCTGAAATGATCATGTATGATACAGCAAGTCACATGGTTTCTCTGTTTGAAAAGGCGCACAACGTTCTGCTGCATGCATGGTATGTATGTAGACCGTGGAACCACACACACACACACACACACACACACACACACACACACACACACACACACACACACACACACACACACACACACACACACACACACACACACACACACACACACACACACACACACACACACACACACACACACACACACACACACACACACACGCTATACTCTCCGCACGTGTGCAGAGTGTCTATGATATGACTCTTCGTTGCTACTGTAAGCTGAACCAAGGCCAAATATAGCAAAATATAATATTATGGCTTTTCCATTGCACTGAGAACAGTTAATACTAGCCATTCCAATTGCAACCATTTCTGGAACATTATTGATGTCACGGTAGTTTTTTGAAGGGATGTCCTCCTACTCATGATTCCAGGTTGCAGAAGAAACACAATGATAATCGTTGACACAACGCGGCCACAGAACAGAGCAGAGTGGTGCGGAATCATGGCACAGATTAATTTGGCCTCAGCGTGGCTGTGGAAATTGGAAATAGCCTTTTGACTCAGGAGGGGGAAGAAATTACCTGTTCCTGACAAGAGTACTAATGAGAAGTGTGATCAATACTTCTCTAACAAGCCAGCTGCAACGCTCCATAACAGCTCACTCAGTTAACGCTAACAGGTAATAGCGATACTGTCCATCTAAAAGCAAGGAGACTACCATAACTGTAATGTGATTTATCAAAACGATGTAGCTTTCTAACATACAGTATACAGTATATTTCCAAGTATTTTCTTTTTAAATTTATCACAATGCTCTATCTTTGCTTTGGAGGTGGCTGGCCATGGGTTCTGTTTTTTGCCCCTTTTATTAAAGGAGTAGTTCACCCCCAAAATGACTTTTTTTCTATTGATTACTCATGCCATGGAGAGTACAGTTCAATAATATTTTTTGTTTTTTGTCACATTCCTAAGACAAAATTTTGATTCGAGTAAATTTACCCCCATTGTTTCCGGATGGGGACCCGACCCGTTTCGAAACGGGTCCCCATCCGGAACGAATGGGGGTAAATTTATTGTCATCACATTTTTGTCTTAGGAATGTGACAAAAAACTAAAAATATTATTGAACTCATGTCTCCATGGCGTGACTAATCAATAGAAAAAAAAATCATTTTGGGGGTGAACTACTCCTTTAACACTTTGAGTGCCAGCCCCCCCTGCCCCCCGTCCCTTACCAGTGCCACCATTAGGTCCCATTCATTTCTGCCCCAATTCCAGGGAATAAATTGGAAATGATCCGATATTCACATCGGAACAAAAATGGGAGGTTTGGTAAAAGAGGATTTTTTTTTTTACCAAAAAAATTTTGGAGTGATTTCGGTGAGCGGTTTTGGAGATAGGTGCTCGAGAGTGCGCACTGCGCAAACCAGTCAATAACCTCAGAAATCTAGATTCTGAGATATTTGAGTTCAAAGAAAAAAAACTTTAGGAAGCCATAGCAACAAATTGGTAAATGGTAACGAAACACAAGTACCCTTGACAGAAAGAATGACATGCCTACTTTCATTATGTGCAAAAAAAGTTAAAAAAATATTGTACCATCGTCTAGTTTCAAGGGGGCAAAGTGAAAAAGTATGAAATGACTCAGAAGGTAGAAATTGCCTTACATTTTGATAGAACTATGCACTGTGAATTCACTGTGTTTTTACCTGGTCTAGAAGGTCAGGAAGACAAAAAGTCAGAAAAGCGATGTCAACCTTTTATTTTATGGCAACATCGAACCCTAACCCTGGTGAGTACCTCACACATCCAGCATGAACATATTTATGTTCAACAATATTTACAAATATTTCCAAAAAAAAAGAAATCACAAATATGACTTCACAAAAATAAAATATAACTGGATAAAAGTAAAATAAAATAAATGTGCAGCAAGTAAAGAATAAATAAAATAATATAAAAGTCAGTACTGTACTGTACTGTATTCTCAAAAAAGGCATTCAACAAGCCAACATTCAGGAGTCAAAGGCACCACAAATAAAGGTCAAAGATGGTACTGTTCACCGTGTGTGTGTGTGTGTGTGTGTGTGTGTGTGTGTGTGTGTGTGTGTGTGTGTGTGTGTGTGTGTGTGTGTGTGTGTGTGCGCCTCAGGTACCTCAAAATGGCCTGGTACCTGTTTCTTGCCATTGTTCTGGGAAAGTACGGCATGCAATGACAGAGTTTTTTGACCAGTGCATGGCAATCTCCGCCTTGTGAACGATAGCTGTGAGGAAGAGAAGTCCCAGAAAGTTCTTCAGCTCCCCTAGAGTGACATTGGTCCAGGCAGCGAACCTACAGTGTGTATGACCTATGCCTGACTCCTCCGCTCTCGCTATCTCAGCCATCATACTGTCCTCTCCATCCTTCCTCCATCCAGTCAGACTCCACGGGCCCTGTATATGATAGAAATAAATAAAAAATACTAAATGATCGTGCTTCTGTATAATTTGTATGTTCTTTAGCAAAGGCTGTCGCACAAAAGTAGTGAAAACAGCAGATCTACAAGCACATAACGCCTCGCGGTGCGAGGCGTTGTGTGCTTGTAGATTGCACATACAGTATGAAACAGAGCCGATACCTTTATGTAGGAAAATAATGCTGCTATGTGTACCCTGTATATATATAAAATGTCACAATGCGACATAGCTCTGTAAAATGAACAATGCTGTACCCCCTCCAACTGTATATATGTTCCCCATTTTCAACTGGTTTTTATATTGTATTTGTTATACTTGCTTTGGCAATGTAAACATATGTTTTCTCATGCCAATAAAGCTCCTTTGAATTGAATTGAATTGTATAATGTGGACCCAAAACAATGCACAAAAAAAAAAAAAAACAATAGCAGGTCAGGCTTATTGATTGATTGAAGAATGTATTAGAAAGAGGTGGTAAAAAAAAGAACCTAGCCCCACCCTACCCTCCCCTTCTTTGTATATACTGGTTGTTTAGACTTACTGTCTTTTTTTGTTTTTCTTTACATATCTACTGCATAGTACTGTGTTCTATCTGTCTGTCATTCAATGTTATATGAGATACTTCAATGGTTTCCACTTTCCAGTGGAAATAAGCTTAGTCTTTTCATGGATCTCCTTTTAGTAGACCTTGTACCAGTGAACTGTACCGTCATGAAACTGTACCTTTTCCTATGCAAACTTCTAATAAAGTCTTCAATCAATCAATCAAAGTAGGCTACAGATGCATGGCTCATTTCAACAGGAACCACACTTTATGCAGCTCATACAGTGGTGTGTTCTAGACTCATATTTTATTGTTAGTTACTAGTTAGTGCCTAAAAAGGAGATCGGCTGTTGTTGTAGATCGGCTGTTTTCACTAGTCTAAATAATTTCAAATGATAAATGCAAAACGAGCGGTTTTGGACATAAAAAGTTTTCACTCCCTCCATCACGGAGGTATAGAGGCCGACGCCGAGCGGCGCCATGCCCAGGAGGGTCTCCCAAATCGGGCTTGAGTTGTGGAGGGTGGTCGCTAGTGCTTTGGAGGTTCCAGGGCGAGCGCCCCCACCCCGGGGCTCGCGATCAAACCTTTTGGGAACCACTGTTCTATACTAGGCTGTGATGTGATGTCCTTGGCTCATTATCGCCAAAATAAACAATGTTCTACTTCTAACGTGAGTGGCACGTAGTATGCAGTGAAGAATATAGCCTAAAATCAGCGTTTCTGAATGTCGACTTTACAATGAAATGGATGCTTCTCTCGTTTGGGTCGGGACCCATTTGTGAGTCGCGGAGACAGTTTTATGGTTTATGGGCCATATATTTCATACATTTTGATACATTATACAGCACTTATCTCATATAACATTGAAAGACAGACGTATAACAAAGTGAAACGTAGAGAACATACCGCAGCACAGCTCAGCAGTGCATCCTACAGGGCGCGCGGAGAAACCGTAGCAATCGGTGGTCTGTCCCTGGCAGCATGCATGCCTCGCCGTAGAAGGAGCCCTTCTGGCCGCCAGAACCAAAATCGAGGCCGTGGATGTACCAGCGGAGGTCCTCGCTGATGAACCGATCGCCCGTAGAAGGAGCTCTTCTGGCCGCCAGAACCAAAATCGAGGCCGTGGATGTACCAGCGGAGGTCCTCGCTGATGAACCGATCGCCCGTAGAAGGAGCTCTTCTGGCCGCCAGAACCAAAATCGAGGCCGTGGATGTTCCAGCCGAGGCCTTCGCTGATGAACCGATCGCCCGTAGAAGGAGCTTTTCTGGCCGCCAGAACCAAAATCGAGGCCGTGGCCCGTGGGTGTAGCAGCCGAGTACCTCCGTGATATCTCTATCTCTCTAAATAATACTAAATCTAATGATTTTATAACTAATTCTAGCTCATTCTCTCAATATATCTCTCTCTCCCTCTGATTGCTGTGTGTCCAGTACGGTAAAAGTCACTGAACTCTTTGAGACTCTTGTTTCTGGGGGGAACCGGCCAACCAGCATGCTTGAATTTGGTCACATAAGCGTGTGATGTCATGCAGGGGCGTCAATTGGGTATGGCAGGGGTATGCAGCTGCCATACCTTGACAGGGGGAAATAATAAAAATGTACTTTTCATCGTGCCTGTTGCTAAGGTATGGCAACATGACTGGTGTCTTCACCAGACACCAGTCATGTTGCCATACCTTAGCTTGTTCTGAACTGACGCCACTGAATTGTCATGCATGACGACCGTCCCATCGTCCAAAAGGGCTGTATCTTGGTTACCGCATAGATCCAACACTGTACTACTGTAATATGAAAAAAAAGCATCTGGCGTCATATGACGCCAATATTATTTTCTGGCATCATTGCCAAGGTCGTGTCGGACGTCATATGACGCCCTGGCACTGAAAGTGTTAAAGCTCATACTTTCCTGTCTAAAGTAGCTTCTCTTACTTGTTCCGTGGGTTGGAGCATTTGCAGGGAGCTTGTCTGCTGTGACAACAATAGCACAAGAGTCTTTCTGTGGTCCCCAGTCAGGGAATGAGGAGAGAAAGGGCTCTGCGCCGAGTCCGGCCAAGATGCCAGGGGAGACGAGGCTGGTGTGACTGGTCAGTGTTAAGTAAGGCGAAACAGAGGAAGAATCTATTTGACCTCCACTCCAGATCTGAGAGACAGGGGTGTCGCACCAAATTCTGGGCCCTGGGTACAAGGATTCACTGCGGGCCCCCCATGAATGTTCTTCATAGGGGAGGGGGTTTAACCCATTTAGACTGGGAACGCATTATTTTGCGCTTTAACTATTGAAAAATAGCAGATATACAAGTTCACAGCCCGTCACAGAGTGCCACGCTGCGAGCTTGTAGATCTGCTATTTTTGAAAAATTGTGAAAATCTGTGCAAGTCTTTGAATATTTCAAATCGTTTTTGTTTTTTTGAAAAACCTGTTTCCCATCTCAAAATATTTAGCTCCAGGCACCGCCCAGTTACAAATGTCCGCTTAAAAAATAGCTATACCTTTTCAAATAGCAGATCTACAAGCTCGCAGCATACAATAATTAAGGCCCCTCCACCTTGGGCCCTAGTAACTCAGTCCCCCCCCCCCTGTGACGCCCCTTGCAGAGAGCTGCTATACTCTAGCTCTCTCCCCTCTTTAACACAGAGGACAGAGACAAATCACTGTGGGATAGGAAGCATTTACCAGCCAATTTAGGGATTTGTACTGTTGTTTCAAGCTGTTATGACCTCTGTGGTTGTGTGACCACAAAATACATTCACAGGATGATGGCTCTTTCTCAAGTTCCTTTCATTATTTTTTATAAATGATTTGGACCTGGGAATACTAGATGTGATTATGCAATCGCAGAATTTCCCACATAATCGGCCGCATTACAGAACTTGAAAAAAAGAAAAAGAAAAAGAAATCCTCCTCACACACAATTCTGTGTGTTGTCACTGTTGTATCCTACTGGCTCACCTTCCAGTGAGGAGGCCCCACTGGGAGGACACAGTGCCTCTGTCCTACTCCTCCTGCCCAACACTCCCTGCTGACAGGTGCCTCCCCAGCCCGTAGGAGTATGTGCAGTGACAAATATCACCTTCCCCGTCTGGCTTACCCTCCCACGAACACGAGTCCTCCCCTCCGCTCGAAAGAAATCGACGCCCCTTTCTTCAACATTATGGATCTAGGATCTTTCTCTGTAAACACAACCGAGACGCTAACTTGCACTAATTATTTTTAGAGATGTGGTGGACAATGTTTTAGATGCCACACACTCACACAGGTCTTCATCGAGTCTTTACAACTATAGTGACGACTAACGTTGGGGTGAACATGTTCAAATAATAACTTTATTGGCCAAACTACACACAGAAGCAAGCTAGAATGTAGAGGCTACAGTACATGTACTGTAGCTGTCCTGTTACGGAGAAAAAACGCAATAAAGACACATCATTTATTTGGTTCTGTAGCACTGGTTCCATTTGGTTACTGTCTGTAGCCTATATCAGTAGACTGCCAGAAATGCGACAGAGATTCTTTTCTCCATTCAACACAAAGATCTATATAAAATAACGGATAGCCGACGCATTGGCCGTTGTTTATTTCGACTCGCGACGATAGATATATGTCCGCTGTTTGTGTTGGTTATGTTCTTGGTGCTTTGTGGAATCTCAACTGCAGGGCTGGGGAACACAATTCTGCCTAATCGACCTCTTTATAAACAGATATATAAAACAAACAAACAGGCTTTGCTTTTATATTTGATTTGCAGCCGTGACTGCAAACTAAAATCTCTCTCAACTTAAGTTGTTTTGAAGACACAGCTCAGCCAGTGAGCCAGATTCTCCGACCAATCAGTAGCAGGCAGGGTTGTACCGTACCACGTCACTGCTTTGGCCCCACTTAGCCCAGCCCGCATCTACTCTAGAGTGGATACTTTTTAGTACCCCATTCTGTACCAATTTCACACCACTTGACTATACCCAATTCCTTGTAGTGGAAAACCCGACACAAGTGGGTGGGGTGGAGTGGAGTGCATATGGAAAACCGGCTAAAGTGGATTCTAGGGACTCTGTGGGTTCCTTTAGAGGGGTCTACATTGACATTGACCAATACAAGTCTGTAACTCTAACAGTGTACAAATGGAACCAAATGGACCCTAACGGATCGGGTCCATTTGGTTCCATTTGTACACTGTCAGAGTAAATGGGAGACCTTGAAATTTGAACGTTTGAGAAACACTGCGCTAGTGGATTCCAAATTACCCGAGGGCCCTGGTGCTTGGAATCCAAAGTACTGCTTTTCATTCATTGTTTTCATTCTAATCTAAGCCGCCTAATTTGACATGGTTGAACAGAAAACCACAGTCCCTGTCCTCTGGTCCATTACACTTTCACATTGTAGTATACTGTGATATGTTAACTTGATAGTCGATGAGGAGGGGAAAAAATCATTGTAGTCTGCACGACATGATGATTTAGAGTTGAATTCAAAAACATGTTCATACAGTACATAGAAAAGCTTTTTTACGTGCGGTTCGTCATTCAGTCTGTCTGAAAGATAAATTATATTCTAGATTTTTTACTCAGAGAACTGACTACTGGCCTTGGTTTTAATTTGGTGCCATCAATCATTTCTGAAAGGTTTGTCACATTAATAAAGTGGTAGATTGCAACTCTTAGAATAGGCTAGTCTCTCACACACTGCACACTGTGCAGAAACCCATTAGCTGAATCCTCATTCTTTGCACCAGTCTGAGAATCTGTTGCTCATTCATCTTCTAATGTTGCATGAAATGATCCACCAATGGTAAACCCAGTGAATCTGTGGGAGGAATGGTTACTCACCCTTATGGATTTGGTGGCATCATTATCCCAACATGTGCTGCTGATAGCCATGCAAATCATCCAAGGTGGTTTTCGAACTGTAGCAGAAAAAAATGATAATGATCAAGCATATTGCATAAATTCACTAACGGGCATTAGACAGGCATATTGTTCTGTTTTATAAAGTGACCTGCTAACAGAAGCCTTGATGAAAATGATTTCTCAGATTTCCTCATTTGATTTACATAAATAAATGTACTGGAAACCCCTATACGTAATATAGCTTTCAATCCGGGAACCCCTTTTAGGGTTAGTAATATTGCAAGATCTTATTATTATTATTATTTTTAGAATCGGCCTCAGGTCTAAATGGGCTAGCGATCTTCTGACCTGAAGAAGAACCCTAGAGTATTAAAGGTTGCCATGGACTAACAATAAAGTCAATCTTTTCCATGGAGTTGGAGTGCAGGCTCTATTCCTTCTCAATGTTAGTCTTTATTGACCCAGCAGGCCAGCACCCTTGTCGATGTGCATACATTTAAGCTTGCTTATTATCTCTTATTTATTCATATTAATATTTGTTTTCAAATTGAGGCTGAAATATAACTGCAGTGGCATCTTGCATCTTCACAGTGCATACTGTAGTCAGTGTAGTGTATACTGTAGCTATTGAATCTTGCGGTAGCAGGCTATTTGGTGGTTTTACAGTATAACGATCAAATCGACTTCCATGAGTGACAGGGAAAATGACATGGCTTTGTGTATGTGTATCTCTGACCTTTGCAGTAAATACTAAAACATAAAAAATAAAATCCAGTAGGTAAAGCTGTCAGATAAAAGGAGCATGATATATTATGCTTAATCCTGGTGGCCTGCTCTTATCCAGGGAACACAAAATAGAACGCTGTATTATGATGGTGGACAGTGGTGCTTGCATGTATGCCCACCTACTTTTCCCCATAGTGTCCCAGTGTCTTGTGCCTCACCCCCACGGCAAAGAGCCGAGTTGGTAACGTCGTAAAATATGATGACAGACAAGATTTCTTTTTAATATTTACTCAGGGAAGGTTGTTGAGCACAGATGCTCATTTTCAGCAACGCCCTTAGACATACACGGACATACACACATTAAAACCTGGGAGAGCTGGCCAGTACAACCACAGTCTTATGCTGTTGGCCACTGGAGCAGTCAGGGGTTCAGTGCCTTGCTCAAAGGCACCTCAACTGTGTTGGCGAGACGATAGGGGATGAATGACATACAGCAAATGGTCCAGTCGTCCGGGAATCAAACCGGGGACTCGCTGATCAGGGCATTTTGTGCCAATGACATTGGCTACTGAGTTGCTCCAGGCTTTACAGTGATGAGCAGTTATTCTTCATTTTTGTTGAATTGATGTCAAACCAGTAAAATATATATATCGTCGTTGTCGGGTGGAAACCGTGTATGTCCAAACCGTTCGTTTTGTATTTATCATCTATAAAATGTACTAAACTAGTGAAAACAGCCGATCTACAAGCACACAACGCCTCGCAATGCGAGGCGGTGTGTGCTTGTAGATCGGCTGTTTTCACTAGTTTTGTGCGACAGTCTTGTATGGTGAAGCAGGGCTTTGCTTTACCAAAAGACGTACACATTTGAAACTTGGAGATATGAGGTTTCTGCCCGACAGTGACGATATACAAAAGGCATGTCCATGTAGTAGAATCAGATTTTTGAGGTTGCAATTCAACATGACAGTTAAATGTGTCTTACAGCTCGGACTGGGGCTACAAAAGTCAGTTTCTTAGAGAAGTTGTGACTTCCAGGATATTGACTATTGCCCTTGTGAAGTCACCCGGCAACAGAGAATTCCTTAGGGTGTCATTGACAGGTCTATCTAGAGGCTTCCCTCAGTGTTCCCTCAAGCATGAGAGTCGATGCTGCAGGCTAGCCTTGGGAGAAATCAAAACCCCCTGGAGGCGCTGCGCTGTACCCCCACAAATCTCATGCTGTCAGAGTCACGTTCCTTCCTCACGCTCAACCCCTTTCAAACATTGCAGTATCGCATGCATACAAATAATGACATCTTCAAAGCAACTTGACGTTCCATTCCATCTCATTCCAATTCAGAGCTGTGTGCACATCGCCGACACATATCTTTTTTCCTGTTCAAAGGTTTCTGCGTCATGCATCATGTTTACAGTAGCCTATATGTAAATCAAGATGCAGCTATGAGTTTCTAACCGATGAAGAGGGAGTGAAAGGCAATTATTCGGACATAGGCAGACAACTGCCTTTGTGTCAATAGCTGCAGAAATGACCTTTTGGTTGGCCTGGAGAGTCACTTTAGAACCATCAATCTGGCAATGGTATTAAGACACAGTTCAGTAGCTAGCAGAAACAGTTAATTGATTCTTAATCAAAGTAATATCGAGTATATATATTTTTAATCAATGATCGATTATATAATAAAATAATGTATTAATAATTGATCCCTCATCATTATAGTGGAAAGTAAAACAATATATATAATAAGAACATGGTGCATTCTGCATTGTGAGCTTGTAGATCTGCTATTCTCACAATTGTTGCACATCAAAACTTAAAGATTAAGTGGTTAATCGAACAACTAAAACAACTAAAAACACATTACTCGGATAATCTCAAAAGTAATCAATATAATAATAAATAAGACAGTTGTAGCCCTACTTTGGTCCAAAGTGATGTGAAAGAACTTCTAAAACTAGATCTTTATAATATGATTATTTTTATGTTGTTTTATTTTAGAAATCAAAAGCTTGCACAAAATTACAACTACAGGGGGTAACTCATCTACATTTACAGAGAGTGGATCATATATATCTTCTAGAGACAAATGTATTAGTTTCAACAGACATCTTTCCAAAATAGCTATAACATTTTCTTAATTAAAAACCTTAACAAGAGGTCAAAGTGATTTTAAGCAACTTCTTTGTGAAGGCTTTGGCACTCTAAATATAAACAAGTACATTGTTGTGCGCTGAAGCAGAAAACAGCCAGGGCTAGAGAATGGAAGGGGGGAGGCTGGGGTCTGACAATTTCAGAGCCCATATTTCCCCAGCACTCATTGCCTGTTTGTTGGCTCTGTGATTTATAACGAAGCCCAGTAGGAGCTCTGCCTAGTCAGGACCAGCTTTTTACGCCTTATGCCCATGAGGTCCTCATTGGAGGAATTTTACAAGCCACTTTACTGTACTGTCTCTGTGGAAGAGAGATATCGATGACAACAGTGGCTGCCGGCAAAAAGCATCAAAGGTGGGCTTGGGCAAAAGGAAGGAAGGGTGCAATGCCATTGGGGATATACTGTAGAGGGGAAAATCAGACTTTGATTCAGGCTCATTTCCCCCATCACTGACTTACTAATTAATTCCCAAAGCACATATACTGTAACTCAAGGGCTAAACTGGATGCCAAATAGGTAATTGTCAACCTGGATAAGAGATAAATCCTCAGTCTGTTCTTGTGCTAGATCTCGATCATTATCGCTCCATCTCGCAAACCTACAGTACCTAGCCTATGTATGAATGTATGTATGAGTGTAATGTATGCTGGCTATCTATCTATCCCTCTTTCCTTTAATGAAATACTCTCAGGGCATAGTGTTATTGCTGATGGAAAACATACTAATCCTTCTTGATTTAATCTGCTGCCACTCACTCCAAGGCTGATTAGATATTCACTTAGATGTAGTTCTTTGTTAAAGTAAACCATGGTTCCTACTTCCTATTGAAGTGGGCCGCTCAATCTTAACTATGTGTGAACGTCCCTGTGAGCTTGGCCTTTCAACCATGCACCTTGAAGCCGGCAAGAAATAAAAGGGATTTTCTTTTCTTTCTTTTTTTTTGCATGATTTTTCAGCCCCATGGGCTTTTGTGTTCACAGGCACAGCTTCATTTGACATCCCCCAGAAATACATTATCATAAATAGATTGAGGGGAGGGGAGGAGAAGAAGAAGAGCTAGGGGGAGAGAACTGGCCAAGAAAGAACACATTAACAACTGGGCTGATATCTGCCCCATGTGAGAAAACACACTCTAGAGTTTCAATGCTTTTTACGTGGCACTGTAATGTCACGCTGTACAGTGGAACTAACATGGAAAGGTGGCGCTTGCTCTAACATGCCAACACAGTCATAAGTACGCAGTACAGCCAAAGCAGCCACCCTGTTTATTAAGGGAGGGGAATTAACTTCAAAGGGATTTCAAAATGTCCAATGCAGAATGTAGGCACTAGGGTGAATTATGCATGAGTAATGCTTCACCACATTAATGTGCTGACAGAATTCGTCACACTCCATATACTAGGCATGCAGGAGTGCGTGCTGCCCACATCATGTGTAGGGGTCGAGGGCACTCAGGTGGTGTGGTTTATTTGGCCTATTGGAGGCTGTGAGGCTATGTAACCTACACCCACTTCATGGTGAATTAGATATGAGGGCACTTTGCCTTAAGGAGAAAGCTGGGAGCCTTGATATACAGTATAGCTGTGAGAAATGTCCTCTTTGTGCTCACTTTAAATCTGTGGGTGCGTGTTTATGGATTTACTGTATGTGAGGATGTTTATGGCTGAATGTGTGTGTGTAGACGCATGAACGAGTGCCTGCAAGCGTCAGAGTGTGTGAAAGTGTGTGCATGTTTTTTTGTGCATATAATATATGCACAAAAAAAAACATGTCGTGTTTACGCGTGCATATTTTTCACGCAGGGCGCTGCAAAAAGTGGTGGGATTTGGAGACTGGGCTCCGGGCCATATATCATCTCCAAGCTATTTTAAAAGCCTGTCTGTCCTGCTGTCACTTTGGGGAGGGCACACATCATGCTGTCAGTTTGGGGAGGACACACATCTGAGCGCTGACAATTTGATGGAGATGATGGGAATAGGGGATAATTGGAATTTATAGAAAAGAAGGAAAATACTGAGCTTAGCAAAGGGATAAAATGTCAGCAATTTGCAGCAATTTATATCTCACAATGTTTTTGAAGCGGTGAAAGCCGCTTCCAAGGAGTGGCTTTGTCTGTCCCGTACCTGTTTTTTTTGAGGATTCCCATAGATTCTCAAGGAGTGAGAATGTCTGTCCCGTACATGTCCCGTGCATGCAGAATTGAGGATTGGTCAAGCTTCACATGACAATATGGCCCTCCAGACAAAATCATTCAGAATTCAGAATTCATAAAAGTATAGAACTAAAGCACATAGAAAGTATAGATCTAGAACACAGAATGTATAGATCTAGAACACAGATTTCAAAGCTCTAGAACACATAGAATAAAAATTCACCGCTTCACTTTCTTTTGACTGATGCATAACTGCAAACTAAATCTAACATTTGGGATAGTAAATTCATGAACTACGGAGGCCAACTTACTGGTTCAGTACTCATAGACAGAGAGTGGGCAGTACTGTATGTTGTAATCAAGTAATAGTGGGATTCAGTCGAAGGTCAGCACTCAGCAGTGTTTCTGTATATTCACCACCAAATCAACAGGCCATTGCCTCAGACTCTACCGGTTCCCATTTACCTTCACCACTGTAATTAAGCCCTTGCCAATTTCACGTTCTGTACTTGGCTATCCCCCTGTAGTAATGCATATGATGCATTTTGCATCATATGACCAGTTGTAGCATGCTGAAATCGGCTGAAATACTAAAATATCTAAAAACACAGATTGAACACAAAAAATAACCCAGGATCGTGTTGATCGTGTCCCACACAACAATAAAATAAGATCTGGTTGTCCCAGAGGTGACCTGGTCCTTTAACACAGGGACAGCATGCTTTAGCTTGGGTTAGTTATCTATAACAATTAGAGTACGTTTTAATTAGCTCTGTGTCAAAGGCAAAAATCACGTTCTTTTTACCTGTGAAAGTTATCGCTCTGTGTGACCTTGTGGATCTACTATGTGGACTGTACCTGTGAAAGTTACTGTCCTTTGTGGACTGTGTGCTTGAACCTGACGCTGATAATGCACCGTAATCTCATGTACAATGCACTGATACTTGCAACTAATGTCAAATATCATGTACTGTATAATAATTACCTCATGTACATACAGTACTGTACCAGCTAGATATCGTCACTGTCGGGCAGAAACCTCGTATCTCCAAGTTTCAAATTTGTACATGTTTGAAACAGACTAGCTTGTAGATCGGCTATTTTCACTAGTTTAAATCATGCAGTGACATGTCGCCTTTTGTATCTTCGTATGTTTTGTAGCTGCCACTGTGAACGCAGCATTTAGAAAGAGTCAATACTCGTGCATGTGAATGGCAATTACAACATCAAAGATCAAAGTGCCTCACATTTAAATAAGGAATACAAAACAGACAGAATCCTCTACCAACGCGCTCAGAGTGTGTTCATTTCAGAGTAGCCTCTCAAGGTTACTTTACTTGCATCCTTCCTCTTTTGATATATACCTTTTAATTTACCAACAGCCTTCGACTCTGTTCTCACTAAATAAGGGGAAAGGGGCTTTCGTGTACTGAACACCCCTTGCACATAACTCCTTGTGGAACATCTTAAAACTAAAAGACCTGTTCTCTATCACAGGATCTTAAATGCGAGTGAAGGTCCTTAAGGCAGACTGCATTAAGAGCTGTCTCTGCTTTGTTTTGCTGGTCTTGATAAAGAACCTGACCTTGACTGCACTGCTGTGCTTTTTGCCTCTATGTTGTTGTTGTTGTTGATTTTGTTTTTTAGATTGTTTTCAGTATTTTCTGCTTTATTTGTTAGTGATAGTATAGTAGAGAGACCTGAAAGGCAGGAAAGAGAGGTTGTAACAGTAAAAGGCCTCGGATTGGATTCCAACGAAAGGAGTTCACATGGTAAATGTTCTACCACAGGGGTCTTCAACAGGGGGTCCGGGACCCCTAGGGGGTCCTCAGAGTTACTACAGGGGGTCCTCCAAATCATTGTGTCTTTTTTTCTCCTTTTTTATATTAACCACTTGAAGCCTAGCGTCCATATTCTGAGAACTTATAGATAAAAATAGCCGATCTACAAGCTCACAACGCCTCGCGCTGCGAGGCGTTGTGAGCTTGTAGATCGGCTATTTTCGGCAAAGAGGGTTGGTGTAGAGGGTAAAAGGAGCAGACTAAGTACAGAGTGAAAGGTCAAATGTATTAAGTATTGACGGTTCAAGTGGTTAAATATCAGAAAACACAAATTGACATGATTCCTAAATACACTGATGATTGTGCTGTCAAACGATGAAACTATATGGAATCTATGAACAGGTTGTGGGGGTCCCTGCTTCATTTATCTCTCAACTAAGGGGTCCCCGGCCTGAAAACGTTGAAGACCCCTGTTCTGCCAGGTGCCTCTGCTAGGGTTTTGTTGCTTGACTGAAAATGAAGCATAGCGGTAGTTTATGCAGGACACGTGAGTCTTGCCCGCCTCAGCTGTAATCAGCTGTCAGTCAGATCCTTTCCTCATTCACAGATCTGCTGATCATTACATCACACTGTCATAATCCAGGCATGCATGTACAAAATTCATCTCCGTCCGAACGCAGAGCCCTTAAGCCCTCAATTCCATTTGTTGCAATAAATGGTTACATCTACTTTGACGTGAGTGTTCCCGACTAAACTTTTATGTTGAATGCTGTTTCCCAGGTCTTCCTTCAAACCAGGTTTTGAATGTCATGGTAAAACACACTGTCTAAGTGACAGCTGAGAATTACAGTGGCAATGGGCGGAGAAACGGAGAGAAAAGTGTACACAGTATGTGCATGATGTGTTGGTGTATGAATGCCAACACATGCCAACGCTCTTATGTTTGGCCGTGTGAAGTGTGACCTGTGACCAAGGTTATTATAGTAAACGAAAACTAACTAAAAAACTAGAATGGAAAAACATTTTAGTTAACTGAAATAAAAATAAAAACTAAGCTTTTTAAAAAAACGAAAACTAACTGAAACGATATTGTGTTTCCAAAACGAACTAAAATAAACTAAAATTATAGAGAAAATCTCCTTAGTTTTCGTCTTTTGTGGAAAAAAAAAAAAAAAAAAACACCAGTTGGTGAGGTCAAAGAGAGAAGTTGTATGTCTCAACATTCCTGTCACTCTCAACAATATGATGTTTTGTTGATTTTCTTTATTAGACAATACCTTTTCCGGAGCTTTTTTTAATCTCACCCCTGACAAATACCCCATATTACGTAAAAGACTAAAACTAACACTAAAACGAATAAAAACTAAACTAAAACTAAGCATTTTCAAAAAATAAAAACGAAACAAAACTAGCAACCTCACTTTAAAAACGAATTAAAACTAAACTGTAATTGAAAACAAAACCTCAAAACTAATAAAAACCAGTAAGACTCCCTAATCGGGAGATAAGCGACCGTTGGTCGCTTATCTCCACAAATAGGCCAAAAGTTTGTTTTACCAATTATTACACTATGTGAACATTTACATCAACAAATCCCAAGTACTATGCAGAACGACCCATTTCAAGTTTTTAATGTACAACAATATTTAGAAAATAGGTCTACAAGCTGACAGTCCTCGTCCCTTATATTCCCATAGGTTATATGGAGATCTCAGTGTTTGTCAGTCCTTGTTCATTTATGCCCATATATGGACATCTCTATATCTACTGTAACAGTCCTTGTCCCTTTATGCCCATATATGGAGATCTCTTAACTGTAAGTCCTTGTCCCTTTTATGCCCATATATGGATATTCCTGATGTCATCAGTATATGAACATATATGGGCTTTCTGATATGCCCATATATGGAGATCTCTTAACTGTAAGCCCTTGTCCCTTTTATGCCCATATATGGATATCCCTGATGTCATCCGTATATGCCCATATATGGGCTTTCTAATATGCCCATATATGGAGATCTCTGTATCTCCATATATGGGTATAAAAGGATACTTCAGGTCTGACATCAGGTTTGTTTATATTGGGTTGCTAGGTTTGACATCACAAACTCTATGGGCCATCTGACCTAGAAATCTATATTTGGGCATAGATGACTCATCGTGACCTCATCACACGTCGACCGCACGTGTGACGTGCGGTCGACCGCACGTGTGACCGACGGACGGCCGGTGGAGGTTTTCATACTAAACTGCGACCTTACGGTCGCAATAAAAACGAATGGAAAAATCCAAAACTATTATAACCTTGGGGGTGACGAATATACTGTAGGAATAGTGTGAAAGACAAGAGTGAAAGACGCAGGAAGACCTGGATAGCGACTTAAAGGGGAGAGATACGTAGAGAGAGAGAGAGAGGAATGCACACCATGTCTGCTTTCAGACACAGTAGTCTACACATTGCATCAGAGCATCCGATTCCCTTAACATCTGCAGTGTGTTGAAAGTGACCCTTTGCATCATTCAGAATAGTACTGGTTGATCTACCGTCATGTATCTGCTATCTACCCGACCTGTATCTACACTGTCCAGTATCTACGCAGAACGGTATCTAGACTGTCCAGTATCTCCAGTACGCAGACATGTAGGCTATCTGCACTGTCCAGTATCTCCAGTACACAGACTTGATTGATTGAATACTTTATTAGCAATTCACATAGGAAAAGCACATATTTGGCAATGCCCATATATGGACGCTCCATATGGCCAAGACAGAATTCATTTGCAAATCAAGACTGCTGACTATCCTCACCTGGATCTCCATACAGTATATGAAGATCACGACATGATCTCATCAAACCCTGGATATCCATAAATGGAAATGACTGGATGGAGCTGGTCAGTACCTCTACATCTGACCTCACAGACTCCATATATGGATACAGCTGACCTGTTCTGACATCACAGTGATTACTCGACCAGCTCAGCAGAAGGGTATACATGCCAAAGCAGCCATTAGGGCATCTTACTGGTATAATGTGTGTTGAATGTGTTGGCAATATGTTAGTTGTTGGATGTTGGTAATAAAAGGGACACAGATGGTAACATGTCATTAGGTCGAACACTCTTTGGATCGACCACCAAACTCTAACCCAAACCCTAATCCTAACCTCAGTAAAACTATGCCTAACCCTAACCCTAAACCAATCAGTAACCGTGATGCGGGTGATTATCTAACCTGCCGACGTTCGCGGGTGATTATATAACCTGCCGACGCTGTTCGACCCAACGGGAGTTCGACCTATGGGGCAGTCCCCACACAGATACAGAGATCAATTTTGAAGTCGATCAGTCAGACAGTTCTTTTGGGTATATGCTGGGAACACACGAACAGACACACACAGATTCTGTGCATTTATTAGTCGCCATAACTACAACTATTGTGTTAAAAATGTCATTAAGTACTTATCTCTGCCCCCTCCCTCTGTTTCTCTGTCTCTCTCTGACAGCTTGAAGAATCAGATATGTGTCCAGTGAACCTCAGATGATGAACTGGAGGTCATACCAACCATTGGATTGATGTCAGACAAGCTGTTGGTCAGCTTGCCCCCCCGCTTTTTCTGCCTCATAGCCTGCTCCTCTTCTCTCTCATCATTTTCACTTCTTGTTCTCTTTCACCGTCTGTTTTTCAGCAGTCCTAACAAGGAGAAGGTTTTCTTTTTATCATCAACTTCCTCACCTGTCAGTATGCAGCTTCTGCGAGTTAATAGTTCTGAACTCTATCACGCTTGTCAGGTCCATCCCCATTCAACACAAACTTTGATATTCTACCACAACTGCATCATGAGTTTTTTTTTATATAGATTTTGTATTAGACATCAACCAAGGTTATAACCAGAGAGTGTTAATGTGGACCTCTTTATAATGCATGAAATAAATAGTTTATTTACGACAGGAGTATAAAAAGAGTGTGACCGGAAATATGACTTGGGGAGATGTATGTTTAATTTTGTCATATTTGTTTGTGTGTTGGCTTTTATTGGAATGAATGAATTGAAAATGTGTGTGTGTGTGTGTGTGTGTGTGTGTGTGTGTGTGTGTGTGTGTGTGTGTGTGTGTGTGTGTGTGTGTGTGTGCGCGTGTGCGTGTGTGTGTGTTAATCTTATTTATGGGTAACAGAAACCCTTACCCGCTGATACTAGTACATACAGTACTAACTTTATGCTAATGCTTCTAGTGCATATCCTTGCGATAAAAGGAAATCACTAATGCTTCAACAGGGTTGTTGGCAATAATTAGACTGGCAATAATGGCTGGGCTTTATTACAGATTGTGATGGTGCAGTGGATTAATGCATCTATTCCATAGTAAGTCATCTGTCTCTCTGTGAGGCAGTGCTTTAAAGCAGTGGGTCTCGACTGATTTCACACAATTTCTTTTGTTGACCCTGATGTCAGGACACACTGTATTACAGTCAGGGGCGTCACAAGGGGTAGGAAAGTGGGACTGAGTTACCAGGGCCCAAGGTGGAGGGGCCCTAATAACTTTAGCTATTGAAAAATAGCAGATATACAAGCTCACAGCGCGGCACCGAGTGCCGCGCTGCGAGCTTGTAGATCTGCTATTTTTGAAAAGTCGTGAAAATGTGCGCAAATCTTTGAATATATGTATTTTTTAAGTGAACATTTGTAACTCAAATTTTGCTTCTGGGGGGTCCCTGGAACTAAATATTTTGAGATGGGGGTCCTTCACATGAAAAAGTTTGAGCATCACTGACATGGAAACATAGGTTTCTTGGCACACATTTTCACGATTTTCAAAAATAGCAGATCTACAAGCTCGCAGCGCGGCACTCGGTGCCACGCTGTGAGCTTGTATATCTGCTATTTTTCAATAGTTAACATTCATGGGGGGCCCGCAGTGAATCCTTGTACCCAGGGCCCAGAATTTGGTGTGACGCCCCTGATTACAGTATGTCTTCGCTGTCGGTCAGAAACCTTGTAAAGCAGTTTCAAATTGTTGCGTTTTGGTTTTTCATGAATTAAATGTTTATAAATGTGTTTAATGTTTTTTTTATTTTACTTTTTTACAAGGTTTCCACCCGACAACGGCGATATGAAACAACAAACACAATATTGCTCTATTTAAGGTGTCCGTGATACTGTCAGAACATCTTGCGGCCCACCATTGGGTCCCAGCCCACTACTTGCCAAACACTGGTTTACATATTTATTTATTTATCTATGGCTGTTTCTGACATAGGAACGAAGGTACTGTTTTTAACCCGTCATGGACTGGATCCTATTATTGTTATCAATGTTCGACAAGGAATCTGATTATCTCTCTGTCAACAGAACCAAGCACCACTTGCGGTCATCATTTATACCATGGGTCTTCAACAGGGGGTCCGGGACCCCTAGGGGGTCCTCAGAGTTACTACAGGGGGTCCTACAAATCTTTGAGTGAGAGAAACTTTTTTTTTTTTATATTAACCTCTTGAACCCTAGCGTCCATATTTTGAGAACTTTAGCCAAAAATAGCAGATCTACAAGCTCACAACGCTTCACGCTGCAAGGCGTTGTGAGCTTCTAGATTGGCTATTTTCGGCAAAGAGCTTTGGTGTAGAGGGGAAAATTAGCAGACTAAGTACAGAGTGAAAGGTCAAGTTTATGAAGTATTGACAGTTCAAGTGGTTAAATATCTGAAAACACAAATTTACATGAATCCAAAATACACTGACGATTGTGCTGTGGAACTATGTGGAATCTATGAAAAGGTTGTGGGGGTCCCTACTTCATCTCTCTCTCAACTAAGGGGTCCTTGGCCTGAAAACATTGAAGACCCCTGATTTATACCCTCTCTGTTATCCATGTTACGACTCACAAACTGAAAAGAATGCAATTCATGTGGTGAAGTTGGGCAGAGAGAATACATCAAGGGGTTATAATAACTAGAAATGTAATGATTTTGTCAGCATCACAATAAAAAAAATCATCTCAGCGTTATCGTGGCCCTGTGACGGCATCTTCAATAGACTCAGGTGACGATGACTTTCATACAGGGGCTCATCTGGCCATCCTAGCACCCTGGGCGAGATCACCAACCGGTGACAATTGCCGATCTACAGCCTAACAACGTGCCAGACATGATGCACAAGCAAGTATAAATCAGGCTTTAGTCAAACGGCTCTGTATCAAAACAGAAACAAACCATTGATAGAGCCTCAAACTAGCACAGTGCATCTCATTAACCACAGAAGAGAAATCACAAGATACTCAGAGCTATACATTCACAGCTCATGTTATGAAATTAAACGTACAGATTTCATTTAATTTCCTCCCCCTAAATATAGTCATGAATATCATATTGTGGACTTCTTATCGGGATTAACGTAATCATTACATCTTTAATAACAACACATGGAATTAACCACTAGAATGTCTTCCCATATGATTGGAGCTCACATGTTGTCAGTGATATTTATTTATTGTTTTCTCTTGTGACACCTTCATTTCAATACTGTCTTCATCTCAGGGAGGTGCAATTGTTCGCTTTACAAGAAAACACTATTGAAAAGAGCTGACGTATACTCAATCCATTCCACTCAATGCTTGTAGAATGTGTTGGTTGTTAAAGTACAATGGACAGAACCATAGTGGAGATGGTTTATGAAGAATATTGTGATTATGGAATAACTCAAAGCAATCCATCCTTATTTGAACCCTACCATTTTTAAACCTTAAAGTCCTATGTAGCAGTCCTCTTTCAGATGTCATAATTAGAACACTACTAATGATGTTACAGTGACTTAACAGCCAGTGTTGTAAATAAGAGAATTAGGTACAAGTCAAATTAATTATTACTATGTACTGTACTGTACTGTTGTGGATTGGATAAACTTGTAATCAGTACCTGTATTGAGTAAAGTGATATTTTCTACACTGTCATTTCAAAGCGGTGTCCACGTAATCATGTTTGAAAAAAATGTAGCCTCGATTAAGGTGTTTTGGGTACTTTTGTGCTAACTTATGCCCAGTCTATTGAGATTTTAAAATGTTTTCTGGAGGTTACACCCGTTGGACACTTTCTCTTTACTTTAATTACTGTTTTGAAAAGACCTCTAAACATACTGACAGCTGAAATCACATCACCATTGGAGTTGCAGAGATGTACTGTTGAGAGATGAAAGCACATCAACATTGTCACGGACTAACAACAGACTGATCTCAGAACTGACTCAAGAGACAAAAAAGAAGAAGAGACAAAAAAAAACATACACAGTAATAATTTATAGATTTATCTTTTTTTTTTTTTTATGACAACCGAGATGCACGTGGTTTAATGCAGCTCTTACAAAAAAAGAAAAGAGATAAAAAAAAAAAGAAAATTCCAATTAATTGCTCTTGGCTCAGCCCAAATCATAATTTTCAGTCAAGTTGTCTGTCCTCATTTTGTCAGAGGAAGCCCACCTGTCATACATCCCTGTAGTCCCCCATGTGCTCTAGGTTATGTGCTTTACTGTGTCTGGGTTAAAAAAAGAAAATTAAAGAGACACTTGCAACTACACGCCACGGGTTCTGTCTGTGTTACATTGCACTGTTTGTTCGTTTTGTTCACTAATCACAAAAAAGAGAGAATATACCCATTCTTTTCCTGGACCGGGTATTTTACAAAGGTCTCAATCGTTCAGAAATAGTGTTTGCTCATACGCTGGTCCACCTGGCCCCCGTTGACTGACTGTAATGCATTCCATCAAACTCCCCGGCGGCAGTTTGCCTCACAGTGCGACAACTCTGCCAGCTGGAATTGCTAGATCGAGAAAATGACTCTGGTCAATGGCCACACCTCATAAGATTTTCACACACATACATACATATACATATACATTAGGGTGACTATATTTTCAGCCGCTCAAACCAGGACGTGAACCACTGTTGCCTTAAAGCTATACTGTGTAAGTTGCTCAACTAGTGGTCAGTAGCGTCCGCGTCTTTCGGCCGTTTTTCGCCGCGGACCGGGCCTCACACCCCCGCGTCACCCCCGCGTCTGCCTCCACCTCGCCGAGATCTATCTTTAGAGGGGTCCCTGGTTCCTGTACGTTCAGACATTCCGGAGAAACGGAGTGTTTCACCCGAGTATAGATAGAGACACACGGGCGTCTACAAATATGGCCGCCCTATTGTGATAGCTAGCGACCCCACTTCAAGATGCGCTGTGATTGGCCGGCAGTGTATAACCGGACCCCGGTCAGGATCATAGAAAACATATAAAGAGAAGGCTTCAGAAGCTGAAAATAACGGAGTGGGTGTTCTAAAACTTTAGCGATTTAAGAGTTAGGACAATTTTAAGATTTGTTTTATAAAAAAAGTTACATGGTACAACTTTAAGTACCATACATAGTAGTACATAAGGACCGCAGGAATACACAAGAAACGGAGGGTGAAAAAGATTTTGTCCGGTTGATCCGGTTCACGTACGGTCTGTCTCCCAGTACGTAATACTCCGGATGATTTAGCTTGGTATACGGACCCTTACGTACAGCACCCAACTGGACGGACTGAACGTACAAGATGTATCCGTAGCAAGAAGTACCCACGGTCAAACATAGGCGCAGTAGTGATGAAAATTACTTTACTCTGCTCTATGACAGTGACAGCGGTTCTCAAACTGTGTCCCAATATAAATATATTTTATCAAGAAACGGGGAAAAAAGGAATGTTGTTACACAACCACTTGAAGAGGATGCCTCGACTTCTCACACACACTCACACACCGCATCAACACAGCCATCAGCACAGACAGCGAGGCACAAGAAGAGACGATTTAGCTCAGCGGCTCATTTATTACTTGGGAATTATGTTCAATATAGAGCGGGTGTGTACGTGTGTTTTGTTAATTACTCCGGGTCTGCATCCATGTGGTTAAATTTGTACCCTCGCGGAGTTGCATTTACCGCGATAACGTTGCGACAGACAGCAGAACCAGTCCAGACTGTTACCACCTATACCAAACATCATGGTGGGTCAAAAAAATATGTGGTTCTACATATTTTGGCTAAATGCATCGGTTTGTTTTTTTACACATGTGTGCAGATTCAGAACCACCTCCATGCGGCGCACGGCCCCAACGGGAGCAGAATTGGGGCGGAGAGCGGGTCGGCACGTAAATAACGTAGAGGAACTATGCATGTAGACGGATTTACCGTACGTACTCTCTCACCCAAAACGTACACAAAATCAAGCATACGTAACTATAAATGGCCCTTAAAACCAGGACCCTCAAAGCAATATGCATTTTACCTCGCACACGCGTGCCCATTCTCTAAAGTTTGTGAACACGCACATAGGCATTGAGTGATTGACAAACAGTCTCAGCGTTGAATTCAGACACGCAATGAATTTGTTCATGTTTTCTGATTGTTTAGGTGAGCATGTTTACATGAAAAGAACATCTTAAATGTCTATCCAATGACTGAAAACAGCTACTATTATTTTAATTCTGGCAAAAACGGGGACAATTTGTCGTGAATGTTGAAAACCGGGACATAAAACGGGACAGTCCCGGCCAAACCGGGACGTCTGGTTACCCTAATATACATACATTATATAGATGTATATAACTATGCCTAGCCCTAACCTCACACTAACCTAGCATTTGTCAGGACATGCTTTGGAGTCAAAAGAAAGACACCTGTGGTGAGGTTTGAACCTGTGATCTTGGGAACACTGAGCTTAACACGCTGTTCTATCAAGTTGTTGTGGATGTTATGTCGCTAGCCAATGATATCACTTCAATTGTGGCAACGTTATGTCTGGCATATAAGCCCTGGGGGTAACTTCTCCCTTGTGCATAAATGGCTGCCATGTGGTTCCATTGATGGCACAGTGATTAAGACACCAAACGTAGAACCTCACACACCTACTGTAACTGTAAGCTACTGTACCGCCATTCTCTTCACCCTGTGCCTCAGCCGTATTGTCTCAATTAGCTTCCCTAATATTCAGCTCATTTGCATTATGTAGATGATAAAAGGAGTAGAAAGACAACTGGGTACAAGACAAAGGAGACCCGAGGGCTTCGTAACACATTTCAGACTCCGTAGAGCTGGGCAGCAGTCAGAGACCACGTGGCATCAAAACTCTTTACAGAGGAGCTATACAAGCAACAGTATCTAAAAATACAATACAAATAGAGGCATATAGATAGCTTACAGTGGGCTACAACAAGATGTAAGGGAAATTAATTCCAATAACTCTAATTATTTACCCCATCCATCTGTTCCCATTCCCAGTGGTAAGACTCATACAATGCTCACAGCTTTTAATATTAGTACTATGGAGAATATTGGTGGAAATGACAGTCGAACACCAAGAAAAGCAAGACTTATTTGATATTTTTGTGATTATTAACCTCATAGATACCTATTTCCTCCCGTGAGGGAAATTCAGTATTTTCTGTCCAAAACAGCTGATTCGCTGCCCACAAGGAGCGCGTGAGAAATTAGGGGTTAAGAGTCTTGCTCAGGGACACACATCGACATTGCTACCATCAGGGCCTGGAATCGAACCTGGGACAACCAGGGGCTCTGGTTCCCCAGCCTGTGCAAATATGACATCACAACATGTATGGACCTCAAATTTCTCAATATAGATGGTGTTGTGCTTATTTTAAATTGAAACATTTTGTTCACAAATCCAGGATCTCTACAGTATGGCACTAGCAACTGATGGTTAAGGGAAAGCAAAAGAATCAGAGATTATTTTTCACGTGCATTGTTGAAAAATACATTACATTGAAGATAGGCCTAATAATTTTTTTTACCCATGTTATCTAAATATGAATTTCTTTTATCATTCAATACAATAGCAATATAGACAACACGGTATGTTAAAGATAGCTCGCAAACCAATGCTCCATTCCAGAGCAAAACAAAGGGACAATGCAGCTTAAACAAGCCATTCTTTTCTCTGCCGTTCCACTTTCAACTCCAACACCTGCAGTATTTCTTTTCATGATTAACTTTTCTAATTAAATCTTCCAGCAACGTAGGGGCAGTAGGCATCCTGACCCCTGAAGATAGATAAGACTAATTAAGTCATGTAGACAACAGCTGTTCATCTGGAATTTTAAGTCATTAATTCACTCTTTTAATTTTTTCATTAACAGAATTTAAATGGGAGTGAGGGTGGGGGTCTCAAAATGGTAGCCATGTAGACAAGTTACAAGGGTTGTTAAGATCGGCTCAAAACAACAGGATAACATTAGCCTGACAGTCAGACAGAATTTCCCTTTCCCCCCCACTTATTATCCAGTCTGAAAGTGCTCCTATTTTAGCTGTTTTCCGATGGAGAGGTAGAAGAAGAGGGAGTGATGTTGTTAAGCGACACTGGTCAGATACTGTTAAGTGATGTCGGTTGGAATAGCGAAAACCTGCCATTGGCGTAAAAATATAAAATTAAGGGGCAATTAATAAAGGCTCTATATTTGTTATTCCTGTGATTCTATTCACAACAGCTTGAATAGCGGTAGCTGCTAGTTAATAGAGCAATCACAAACTATTAATTAATAAGTTATTCATGATTTATGAAATGATTGGTAATAGTTGGTTAAGGATTTATATCCTTAATATAGATAGCTAATAGATCACTCAAAATGGGAATCTGACCCAGAACAATGGGAATCTAACCAAGAACATGACATGGGTATAACGCCTACGGATGGGACGATATGAAAATATGTCACGATTATTGTGAATGTGAACAAAGAAATTGCGATTTACGATATTATCACAATAATCAAAATATCCCCAACATCCATTATCCTGTTGGCGGAATGTTTGCCAAAAAATATGAGATCTACAAGCTCGCAACGCAACACGTTGTGAGCTTGTAGAGCGGCTATTTTTTGGCAAAGATATTTGGTATAGAGTGTAAAAAAGACTATCAAGTACATTATTTCCAGGTTCGTTTTATCAATTAGGGTTTAAATGGTACCGGATATGCAGCTCGGCAAATAAAAGGTGAATTGATCCCTGCAGTGCATGACTGCGGATACATTTCACGATAAATGTAAATCTCCACGATAAGATTATTGTGAGTGTTTTTTTTATGACAATAAACGATAACGATTATCGTCCCATCCCTAATGACACCTTCTGGAAAAAGGAACTACAGTTATGCAGAGCTCATTTAAGCAACTTTAGAATAACACTGCACTACATCCTCAGATCCAGGGAGTGTGGGGGTTGACTCCTGTTCCACAGCCCTCTCTCTGTCTATTTGGGAATAGGAAGTTATTTTGAGGTGGATTGGGTCTGATGCAAAAATGAGTTCTTTCTATTTATTGTTCTTCTTCCTTCTCCATCTCAGCTCATAACCCTCCAACATTCATGAAGGTTCCCACTGGGCCTGAACCGGGGAAAGAAAAACGGTTTCTGAAAGTGAGGGATAATGCAGGAATAAGCGGGAGAAAAGATGAGAACAGAAAATGCAGGTCCATGAATTCCTCATTGGATGTGGTTGCGGCATACTACAGTATATCCATCTCAAGTCCCATACGGAGTCCTTCAATCCATGGACAATATAGGTAATTGCTCTTTTCTGAAGCTGAACGAATTAGGGAGTGATTTAAAGAGCTTAGCGGTGATTCAAGTGCTGCATGCCAGAGGAAGAGATTTTACGATCTCACAGAGAAAAGGAAGCCACATTATCTTCAATGCATGTACCTGTGGTCATGCCAAGATATGTAGTCCCCAGGACATTTTGAATCTGTACTTTTTATAGCTTCCACATTTCATAGTCTGTGTGCCATTACTTTGTATGCTGCGGTGGGAGTCAACAGATTCACGTAAATTACTACTACCGTACTGTAGGTAACATATGTTTAGGCTCACAGTATGTACATCTGTAGCTGTTGCTGTACTGTACGTGTTTTCCTAAACTTTAAAGCGCAATCATGTGAAGCCTCATTGAAACTCTTAAATTTGAGATCATTTTAAGGCTGGACTGCCTGACAGATTGTGCCTGACAGATTGTGGTAATAGTCCAGCCATCTCTGTATTTAAAAATACTTTAACTGCAGCTCATCACTAATTCCACTAGGCTTTGTGGGAATTAATTCTTCACTCTACATACACAGTGGATGAAAGTCATCGGAAAAATTAATGAACATGAATACATTTTTAAACAGAACATTAATAAAATATCTTTTGCCTCATAATTTCCAGGGGCAGCAACTACCCATCCCTCCTCAAATTTCCCTAAAGCTGTTCACAAGTTCTGCATTTATTACAGTTCACTATAGTACGTGTATTTCACAATTTTAAACATAACACACAGACACACACACACACACATGAAAATGCAGCATTGCATGCACACAAATCCCGTTATCAGCAAATGTTAAACAGTTTGCAGTCGGCTTAACATTCATACGATGTAGTGGCATGCATGTAGAAAAACATCCACTGCTAGCAGCTAGTGCTTTACGTACAGAAGTTCTCCGACATGTTAAATACATTGGAACAACGCTTTGAATAACTGTTCAAAATTAGAGCAGCATTTACAATAATACATTTCAATGCTTAAGAGTGCAGGCTTTAGCTTTCATGTTTGTAAGATGTAAGGTGGTTGTGGCTATTTGCCTTTATAGGGCAACAGAACGTATATTACTGTAGGCCTATATTAAGTACAAACATTTCTAACCGAGGAGCAATTTTAATATCCAGGTAAGTGGAGGTCACATTGGGGTTATGCATAATTAAGGATATAATATAATGACTTCCTAATTTTCTCAGTTGGCATTAGTTTTATAGACAGAAATGTTCCATAATATTGAAACTATTTCTCATAAACCAGAATAGGTTGTTATAATAAAACTAGAATAATGAGCCATTGGTCATGATGGTTCTCTACGGTATAAGAATACATTAAAGAGATATACTCTCCCTTTGCTCTCTAGTACAGCACACACTATTTTTTTTTTGATTGTAAGGCTTTTAGTGCCTGTATCCTTGCAGAACAAGGAAATCCCTAGTGGTTAAAATGGTAACATAATGAGACAGGCCTTTACCATAGGTTGTGGTGGTGGAACTACGGAATAATACTGTATTTTCTAATAGATTACCTTTCCCTGTCCTGTGACACACAGAGCCCAGAGAGATTAATTTAACACACTGTCACAGTGTTTATATCTTTAATATTTACTTGTTTGGCACATTTTTGCGACAGTTATGTTCTCCTTTGTCAGCCGTTGCATACTGCTTGACTTGAAGTAGAAAATATGCTATTTGAAAATGTCTTACCCCATCATGAATCACAATGTAGATCTGCTGTACTATATTATTTTCGGACCAATATATACAAAACTGTTACACCTCATAGTACAGAAAATAAAGTAGAAAAAGAAAAAAGAAAGAAAGAAAAAAGATGTATCTATTGTCCTTGTATTGTGTTCAATCGCCTGCAAAACAGAAACTGGCTGTGTGTTTACATTTGAATAACTGATTTGACCTTTGAGAAACACTGCATGACTTTTTAAAACCTGAATTTTAAACCGGAAAAACTACTGGACACTGTCAAGTTATTAGCTATTTGTTATAGTTTTAAACCCACAGTGAAGCCAAATCTTTTTTCTGTTCCTACCAGCTCAGCAAACCAGTGTTGACAGGCTCTGATTTCTTCATGATACAATGACGGACAACAAGTGCAGTTCATTATATTTCATTCATCATTGCTTTCATTTTTCTTTCCCTACGAGTGGCACTATGTCAAGTTCCACGAGCCAACTTTAATGCTTGTTCAACATGAATACCTCCTTCATTCCATCTCCTACACTATGAGTCATATGTCAGATGAAACAGCCAGAGAGGAAGGGTGTGTGTGTGTGTGTGTGTGTGTGTGTGTGTGTGTGTGTGTGTGTGTGTGTGTGTGTGTGTGTGTGCGTGCGTGCGTGCGTGCGTGCGTGCGTGCGTGTGGTGGGGGGCTTAGTGGTTGTCTTATCCATTTTGCCCTCGCATGGCTAGGTGGCTAGATTGTGCCAGGGGGGCGAGTCAGGCTTGTCAAGGTATATCTATCCAACCACTGCCACGTCCTATAGGCAGTCTGTGGGTCATTACTGGCCGTTATGTAGGATGAAAGCCGCTAATCAGACAAAAAGTATATGTTTTTAAGACAAGGAATGCCTATTTCTCATTGACATGCATGTCAATTTAAAACGACACGACAGGCTAACAGGTTTTTAAGGCCTGCCTGAGGTCCAGCGCACTCAGTCGGCACAAATGTGAACACAACACGCACCCACGTTCCTTTCAATTCGAGTGTGAAAACGAAACAGCAAAATTCCATCGAGACGATTTTCAGATGACAGCTGCATGTACCGCTTGATTATTTTCTTCTTTTTGCCACACATTTATTTCTCTCTCTCTCTAGCAAACACAAGTTCCTGTCCCTATAGGCCGGTGCGGTCCTGGGGGTTCCCTAGTCCTGTCAGTGTAGGTTAGTGTCGCACGTGTGTGTGTGTCAGAGTGAGAGTGAGAGTGAGAGAGAGATGGTGGTGGGGAATTGGGCTGCCTCTCAACCAGGATAAATTAGACTGGTATTCCCATGGCGTGCCTTTTCCAAGTCACAAAGCAGCCTCTGGGACAAGCTCTAACATCAACGTGTGCAGCACCCTGTCTTGACCTGAGCCGCTTTGGACACAAACACACGCACGCACACACATACACACAAAGTCCAAGACAACAACATGCATGCTTACAAAAAATAATACACTCACTCACTCAGCACATTTGACACACAAACACACAGGGCGCGCAGGACGGAATTTGCAAAGGACGGAATTCATTATTAATACATATCGGACCAGTTACCCATATATGGAGATCCCTGATACCCATATCTATCTATAAATGCGAGAAGTCTCTGCGTGTCTGTAATCTGCGTATCTCGAGAACCGTTCGTCCCACCGGCTTCAGATTCGGCACGCGCGTTCCCCGCCGCGGCACGGAGTGCAGTGCCGGGTCTCGACCCGACCCGACGCGCGGTTTTCCCGAACCGCCTCGAAACGTTCGGAATCTCCTTATGCGGGGTTGATTGTTGACATCAGGCTGTTCCGGAGGAAATCGGCGAAAGCTCTGACTCATTGTGACATCACTTCATAAAAGGCTCTGACATCACGTACGCCACATGAGTCAACAAAATATCTCTGTGAGTGTGTATGTATGTATGTAATCCGCGTATCTCGAGAACCGTTCGTCCCACGGGCACGCGCATTCAATGAATGCCCCCATATATGGGCATAAAATGGATTGCAGACAGACAGATACAGATATCTCCATATATGGACATAAATGGACAGAGGCAAACAGATGGTCAAAGATCTCCATATATGGGCATAAAATGGACGCAGACAGACAGATACAGATATCTCCATATATGGGCATAAATGGACACAGGCAAACAGATGTTCAAAACGGGTCCTATGACAACAGGTATAATGAGGTTTGCATTAAAGGGGGAACCGGCACTGTGTCTGCAACACAGTTGGAGGCACAGACAGATACTCCATATATGGGCATAACATGGACGCAGATAGACAGATATCTCCATATCTGTGCATAAAATGGACCCAGAACTATAACTGCAGTGATCTCCATATATGGACATAAAATGTACGCCGACAGACAGATGGTCAAAACGGGTCCTAAAGGGCGGGGCATTCATTCCCTATTTACATTGTTCCAAGTTGGCCAGGTCGCCGACTAGACGACCTAGTATTAGTAGTTCTAGTATGGAGAATTGGAGATCCATGTATATGGAGATATGGACTGGATTGGCGGTTCTGCAAAGAAATGTTGTTTCATACAACTGTACATTGTGCAAGTACAGTAACGGCAGGGGAAGCTGCTAAGAACATAGGAAAAAATCGGAGCTATCCATGAGCAAAAGTTGGAGTCTGTAGAACCAACCGTTTGCTGTGAGACCCCAGACATGCTTATTCGGTTACTCGTTATGTGAAAGTTCTATAGGTCTGACATCATACATACAATCCCATATATGCCCATATATGGAGATCCCTATCTGTAGAACCATCTGTGTGCTGTGAGACCCCAGACATGCGTCCGTGCGTGTCAGTATCTGTTTCAGTCCTTGTCCCCTTTTATGGGAATATTGGTTGGATTGGCGGTTCTACTGAAACATTTTGTTTTGTACAACTGTACATCAGGGATCTCCATATATGGGATGTCACAATGGGCACATTGTGACATCACATTCCATTGTCACGGATATGCAGGGTTTGATCGGAAGGACGTACGGACAAGATGTGACGGTTCTCATAGTTAACTGCGACCTATCGCAATCATACTATCATACTGGTAAGAAGAGTGTGTGTGTGTGTGTGTGTGTGTGTGTGTGTGTGTGTGTGTGTGTGTGTGTGTGTGTGTGTGTGTGTGTGTGTGTGTGTGTGTGTGTGTGTGTGCGCGCGCGTGCGTGCGTGTGTCATTGTCTTTTCTTTGTTGTTATGTTTGTCTGTACACAATCTGGGAATCAATTCGATATGTGTAGGCAATTATAGAATAAAGTGTGTATATGAAGGGATAAATGTCAGCCTACAGTATATGTGTTGTTACACTGGCTATTGCATATAATCACTTCTTCTAATGTGCACATCAATGAGGTTTATTGCTGTCATAAATACACATTCTAGGCTACATACATATATCTGCATTGGATATCTGAAATGTTTCAAAGCTCATTAGTCATTTGTTGGTACGTTCTCTACCTCTCATCTCTCTCAGTGAGTCACACACACACACACACACACACACACACACACACACACACACACACACACACACACACACACACACACACACACACACACACACACACACACACACACACACACACACACACACACACACACACACACACACACACACACACACGTTTCATGTGTGCAAGGTAGCTATATTCCACGCTAGTCCAATCATAGGCTGACTAAAGGCATGCACGCATATATTTTTGTGTGTCTTTGATGAGGCTTTGGTAGACATACGTGAGGAAAAACATTTTTTTCAGCCCAGGAAGGTTCTGCAATCTGCATTAACCCACCCACTCTTCAACAGGGGGTCCGGGACCCCCTAAAAAAGCAGATCTACAAGCTCTCAACGCCAGGCGTTGAGAGCTTGTAGATCGGCTATTTTCTGCAAATACTGTAGGTTGGGTATGGAGAAAAATAAAAAGATCAGACCAAATACGGAGTGATAGGTCAAGTTTACAACGTATCTGTATCTGTGAAAAAACACATTAACACGACTCTAACATCGACTGATGACAGTGCTGTCAAACAAGTATTTAATATCTCAATCTACCTATGAAATCTATGAAAATCTGCAAAACAGTTTTATACAACATGTAGAGGGGGGTCCCTGCTTCATCTGTCTCTCAGCTAAGGGGTTCTTGGCCTGAAAACGTTGAAGATGGCATATTCAGTAACTCAACACCTCACTGCTCAAGAGGATGACGGAATCTCTCTACTTTTCTCATGCAAACTGTAGTATGTCTCAGTACACAAGGGAATGCACCACTTCTACAGTCTACCGTCTCCACATACTCTGCGGTTCCTGTGTGTTTATTTAGGCTTTCTGGTGATATCCACTCTGGAAGAGCATGTGCTTTCACACAAACAGTACTGCATATCTACAGTATGAAGTAAAGGAATGCATGCTCCCGTCTCATAAATTATTCAAAGCAATCTTCACCGTGTCTGTTATGTGTGTCTGTCAAGCGGCTGGTTGGTTGTGTTTTCTGTCTGGGATGGTCAAGAGCTAGTTTTCAGGAAGCCTCTGACACTAATGAGCAATAAGCTGTTGTTAATTTGCCTACATATACTACCCATTCATAATTAATGGATCTAAAGGTCAACGGGATGCACACCGACATGCAGAGGAAGGGAGAAAAAATGATTTTTAACCAGGGACTAATGGTCCAAAACTCCAAGTATCTCTAAATATGAATCTACAGAGATCATACTGTGGAGATAGCTAAAAAAGTATGTTACAGAAACTTGCCAGCTAACTGGTTGCTGTATTATTTGTGGACTACTCATGTATCTATCTATTAACATTTATCTCGCTGGAGACTGGGTGAAGCTAATGTCCGGAAATATTCTGTACTTTATTCTTTATCGAAATATACTGAAATATCATTTTTTTATTTACTTTTCCTAACAAGGAAAGAGATCAGGAAAGAGACTTTAACATCACAAGCTATTTGCCACAATTGACTCAAGTGGAACACTTGTAACATCATTTATTTTCTATTGCCTGGCAGATGCTTCTGGTTAAATACAGTATACTAATTTGTGATTGGAGAACATGTTTGACAAGTGTAATTACAATGTGCTGTAATGTACATGTTGCGTGCAGCATTCTTGTGTCAGCAACGTCTTCAGGCTACATACTACTGCACTAATGTACTGTATGCAAGTATGCACGACCCTTCCATACTAGAGCACTTTTTATTCAATTACATTAACATTTCATTCCTGGTTTAAGCTCCAGTGATTAGGTTGGGGATGGGTTTTTCTTTTCAATCGTGTGCAAGTGTACATCTGGGAAAAGTCCTCATGCACACAGCTGGTAGGATAAGGACACTATCAATCATTGCACACTATAGTCTATTCATCTTAGCACTTCCACTCCCTTGCTCATTCAACAGGGAATGGTCTTGATGACTTACTGTATATACCGTTGAGGAAACAGGCAAACTATACCAGCTGCCTAGTGGGAAATATATATAACAAGTGAGCAGAGCCATGGTGAACCCAACATGTTTCTTTATCAGCGCTAGATGAAAATGTGTTCTGTTATGGAAGAATTTGAGGTGATGAACTAGTCATATGCGAGTCATATGCATATATGAGTCATATGCAAACAATACAGAGCAGTTTAAATCAAGGGTGTCAACATAACACATTTGTTGCACTACTTTGGCATACCAGTGGTGGTATGATGATGATGATGAGGATGATGATAATGATGATGATGATGATGATGATGATGATGACAATGATGATTCATGCAAATGTATTGTGTACGCTGCCAGTAGGCAGAGGAACTTGATCCTTGAATAGTTAAACATTTGCTTCATGGAATTTATACAATTCCAATCAATTAAAAATCAATTCAGTTGTGTCTGATTTTATTTGGACAGTAGGCCTAGAGTGTTCCTGTTGCTGTTATTGTGTCTAGTCATTTACACTTCACTCTTATCTTTTCGTCTGGTTTGATGTTGTGTTTAAGTGCTACGTGCCCACACATAGAATATGACCATTCAAGGGGAGCATCTCAGTTTGAGTGGACACTAGGGTCTGAAATTGGTGCTCAGTGTGCTTTTGCCCAGCTGGGGCCAGATGGGTGTTGAGCCCAGGCCCAACAGGAGGCCTGGGCTATGCTGCTGTCCTGTTGTTTTTATGCTTGAATATTCTTCAATACAATGTCTACACTTCACCATGTGTGGAATATATTTTTTCCATAATAACATTTGCCCGCGAGGTGCAGGGTATTTTGTAAAATTTGCTTAGCCTATATGAAATGTAAATTTTGATTCACGTTTGCGAATAGTATGCGAATGCTTAAATAAACTAGAGTAAAGGATAGGCAGGCAGCAGTCTGATTGCTACAGCTGCATCACTACAGCTGCTTCAAAAATGCCCAGGGGCAGAAACAGCACTGGGCACCTGGGGAGCGTGGCTGCATGCCATGCACAACCAGGCGATCAAATGTTATAACCTTAATGGAATCATGCAGACGTACAGAGTTCTCGCTGTTGCTCTACTTTTGGAAGGAGAGGAAATAATTCCTACCAAAAAGTAGCGGTTCGTTGTGTTACAAGCTTAGATGTGGGGAGGGATGCTTCTGGGATGCGCCTCCTCGTGCCCCCCACCCCCACCAAGCTCTGAACTTTCTGCTCAGCTGCCCCTTGACTGTGGTGGAACTCACTCCCGGACCAGCTAAGAGCTCCACACAGTCTGTTGATGCTTTCAAGAGAGGACTAAAGACTTTCCTTCTTAATAAAGTATTCGGTTATCTTATCACATCATCCTGTTTCCGTGGGAATTTACTGTAGAATTATGAGTGGCACATCTTGGTATTCTGGGACCGTCAATGGCGGTCGGGATTACAATTACGTCACTTTCGGCTCGGCTCGGCTGCGACGTAGCTGTGAGCATGAACTGCTACCCACCTTCTGCGCAATGCACGATGGGATGCTGGAAAAGATGTGTTGTTTTTATGCAAATGCTTTTTTTCATTCTGTATTGTATTGTATTGAGATTTGTTTCAAATCATTTTGAATTAAATGTTGGTGAAATATAAATAAAATACATTATTATTATTATTGTTGATTGTTATAATTTTATTAAATGTCTAGATGTGTGTGTAAAGTTTGTGACAGTGACATATTTATATTATTGGCTAATATTGCCCACAGACCTGCCAAATGTTATGCCACACCACCTGCTTTAGGTCACAACGCAAAGAGCCCAGCACCATTTATGGACAGAAGATAAGGTCACCAGTTACCCTTTCTGATAGCCACTGCTCCACACAGCCTGTATCTGCAGTCCGGCTGAACTAGGCTTGCCTACTGTATGCCGATGTGTGCAATAGCAGTCAATCTTCCAGAACATGTGATTTGGCATAGTTCTTATGAGCAATCATAATCTGCTCTTTATACTGTAAGTGTCTAATAAAGAAATTCAAAGGTACTTACAGAATAGAGTGTATGCGCATGCATAAAGTGAATGGCAAATCGAGTGGCAAAGTGAGTGGAAAAGAGAGTGTTATGTCGTTTAACGTTGTTTATTGCAATCAGATAGGACTTATGCGTTCCCGCATAACTTCCAGGTATGATGATGATATCACGCGCATACCCTTTATTATGGATATTGTGTGAATAAATGCACTACATTATGTAGATATTGAATCAGAAATGGTTTACAAAATCACACAAAGCTACTTTGTGTACTGTCTACCGGCACCAGCACAAAAGGCCAGCCTGCCTTTGTCTCTTGGCTTATTTAGCATGCATTGTGTTTTTTCTTACCATGGTCACTGAAAAGCAGATATTGGGTACAGGGCAGGCAAGGCCTAAGTCATTTTAAAGGATAAATAAAATAAATACAGTAAGCCGTAAGAACTAGAAAGATTACCACACACAGCAGCCTGTGAGGGGGAACAGTCCTGTGCCTCTCAGATAGACTGGTATAGGACAGTCCAATACAAACGGCAAAAAGGTTCTGGAGCACACATGCAATCTGGTCTGGTAAAAGACCGAATTAGACAAGGTGCGTTAGTGCATGCTATAATGCATGCAAATCTGTTGCATAAACTCACACTTCACGTAATACTCCACTGCTTAAAGTAAAGGCCAAATACTGAACGAATAATATAGAATGGAATTCTACAAACAACAACTAACAAAACAAACAATGCTTCTGAACCCACAATATGAGAATGAAAAATACCAACTTTTTTCTATGGAGAGTGGGCCATGTCATGTTTAACTCCACCAGTAGTGGGAATCTAATAACACTGAAAACTACAGGCTGGATTGCCCTTGAATTTTCTGTCTAACTTCATAAAAAACAGAGGATTCAATATAATATGTAACTCCATAGCCTTCCCTCTTGTGCTACCATTAAACTTACCCTTCCACTTGCACACCAGTTATCTGAAATTCTAATGGGCAGATTGCCATGAAACTTGCTGGCCGTATTCATGCTCCCTGGAAGATGAAGCATAAATAATTGATCTTAATGAATATCGTCGTTGTCGGGTGAAAACCTTGTATGTCCAAAACCGTTTGTTTTGTAATTATCATTATTAGATCGGCTGAAAACAGCCGATCTACAAGCACACAACGCCTCGCACCTCGAGGCGTTGTGTGCTTGTAGATCTGCTGTTTTCACTACTTTTGTGCAACCGCCTTGTATGGTGAAGCAGGGCTTTACTCTGCGAAAAAATGTACAAATTTGAAACTTGGAGATACGAGGTTTCTGCCCGACAGTGACGATATCCTTAATTGTCAGATTCCAGGGTGAACCTGATGCTGATATCGGTGTCACCACAGCGTTTCCTCTAGCCCCACTATTAGACCAAATCTTCCACTTGAACACAATATCAAAAAATGGAATGGCCGCATTTTGAGTGCTTTCATATTCCAGATCAGGTTGGGTATGATGATAAGCACTTCCTGTAGGGATTAAGTATGGCTAGTATAGCTTAGCCTTAGACTCTTGGTCTTGTCTTTTTGGAGATAGATTGGAATTAAAAGAGTTACAGCATTGGTGAGTGCAGCTCTGCTATTAGGGGCTACACACACTACACAGTCTCAATAGTAAACCATTTATAATTCACACTTTAAATGAAAACACTTTCATTTATTAATAATTCTCTGTTTCTCATAATGTACCATTTGTTTTATTTATTTTTCACTTTGGTCCTATGAATGTATACAAATGTGCTTCTATCCCCCTAGGCTTTCTACCATTCTCTTGGTGAGCCTTATATTTGAGGATTGATTAATATTAATTGAATTAGAAATGATTTACACTCAGAGCTATTTCCCAGAATAAATCCCCTCGGAGGCTTATCACTCGACTTGACTAATCAAAATAGATAGGATTGGTTGGATACAGAGCTCAAACCTCTCTGTGGGGTAGATGGAACTGTCAATCTTTAGTTGCAGGGGGTGTTTTAAATGTGTGTATGTGCATGTATGCAACCGTTCAGTATATATCTGCTGTCTGGCCAAAGCCAACTCCAAAATGTTAATTTTCCAGAAAACGAGAAAACATCGAGCTCAAGTGGAGTTAGTAGGTTTTGTCCAAAGCGCTTTTTACTACTTCCCATTGGTCCAATTTTGTTTTTAACCAACAGACAGACCTAAAGAGTGTTCAATAGCACATATTTATGAGGGAAAAAAAAGAAAAGTGGTCCAAACGGGTGGAGTTAGCTGGTTTGGTAGAAAGTGTGAGGATCCAATGGAGTTAGGATGGTAGTTGAATGGTTCCATCGCTCCAGTAGAGCTCCAGAGACTTGTACAATCTATGTCAAGGTGCACTGAAGCTGTTCTGGTGGCCCGTGGTGGCCCTACCTAAATAATACACTTTATGTTGTTTGTTTCCCCTTTAACTCATCTTTACAGCCATGTAAATCATCTACAGCACCCACTTGGTCCATTATTGGCAATGACCATTGAACCATTTCAGTTAAAATTTTCATGTACTGTATCATAAATGATGCAGCCGACTTTTAAGCAAAGAACTACCTGAAAATTTGATGTGGGTCAAAAACACAAGCCCTTCTTTTAATGACTCTTTATTTTTGCCTTTCTTAAGCTCTGCAATGGTTCCTTTTCATGTGGGAAAACTCCAGTGCCTCCTTAGTTATCAATTCCATCTCACCATATGGCACATGTTAAAGATGGGATTCCATGATTTTTTCCCCCCTCTAAAACATGATTATCAGCTATTATGATTATACTAGGAGGAAGATTGATTCAAAAAAAAAAATTGGGTTCTTATGTGGCCACACCAGTTCATTAAGTATGCCTGGTTGTCAAGGTGGGTGGTGACCCATCTGAAGTTAGCCACACCCACAGTGTTGGGTGAATGGTAAAGGGGGAGGGGTTGATTCTATGATGTAATTGTATCTGTGTTTTTGGACCGGCACTTTTGACCCACAAGGTGGCAGCCTCCAGGAAAAAAAACAAATACAAAGGGAATACATAATTGCTCATAACAACCACACTAGGGGGTCTAATGAAGTACTGTCAACCTCCTAGACACATGAAAAAAGAAAAAGTACAAATATATGGCACCGCCTCTTTAAGTTACTTGGGAGTTCCTCCTGCAGCTAATTTGCTAGTGGTGATTGTGACACATTTTGGTGACATAAGCTAACAGGGAGTGTGCGTGCAAGAAATAGCCAATTTACAAGTGAGCTTGTAGATCGGCCATTTCCACTATTTTTTGAAAATCTTTAAATGTGTATGAATAATTTTCAACATGGAAAGAAAACTAAGCCTATTTTTACAAAACAAATTCTCTGATATTACTCCTAAAGATTTTGTCCAAATCTCACACAAATCCGTACAAATCGGCCTCATGGTGGTGCTATAACAGGCCAATTCATGTTTTGGCATATAATTCTTGAACTGTAGGCCATACAAATACAATCAAATAATTTCCCCCTTGGATTCCCTGCATCATTATGCAACTCCCAAATAAGTCATGCCCATTCCCATCTGACAATATTAAAGTCATTCTTTTTTTATTTTTCTTTGCAAACAGTTTTTTCTACTCCTCCTACTCCTCCTACTGATTTTGTCCAAACATCTCCACCACATTTTTTCAAATGTGCCTGTTATAGCACCATAATGAGACAGATACTTGCGAAACACATTTTTTGTTACGTCCTACATACTTTTCCCAAACCTAACGCAAATCAGTGTAAATTACGTCTATAGTCATGCGATCAAGACATATCTGTCACATTTCTCAAATTCCATTCCAATTGGCTATGACTGCCCTCCAAAGTTTGCAGGCCCTGGGTAGGCAACCCGGCCTGGCGGAGACCTTTTATGTTATTATACAAAGCATAACTTCGAAGAAAGTTATTGATTGTTGAATATATTTCTACGCTGAATATTTCTAGCTGTTCTACTTCAAGATGGATTTAAATTATTTTAAATCATTTCACATTTCCATGGTGAATATGCTACAGTAAAGCAATATGATCCCACTTTTGTAATGTGTCCAAACATTTCTACTACAATCCATATTTGGCAAAGAAACATTGTCTACTAATCTCATTAATGTAATATAACACCAGGGCCGACAGAGTCAGGGCCAACAGTCAATTGCTCTGATTTTGCTTGTTTAAGCAGCTGACCCCGATAACAATATAATTGTTGTAGAATTAAATAATTAAAAAAGTACTGGGCAATTTCACATCAACATTTCTCTTTAAATTCTCCTCTACTCAGCATCTTAAATGTTCTTGGCAGCAAGCAGCAAAAAGCCTCTTTTTTGGCATCTATCCAGGACTCTCTCTGTGCATGGACTTCTCTCCATCACCGGACTTTGATCAACCAAATTCAGCCTCTTTGATCATGACATTCCAAAAAGAAAGCTCTGCCTTTGTCTAGAGTGGTGTTCCTCAATAAGAGTGGTAACACCCCCCTAGGGAGCATTCAGAGAACATGTTGTTGGGTCAAGATGCTTTCATCCTTGTGCAGTCATTTTAACATTTCATGGAACAAATGTTACTTGACTTATATGTTTTGTCTAAACTGCTGCTATTCCCTGGCCCACACATAGCTTTAAATGACAACTTTGTTTGAACAAGGGTTCATATTTTACATTGCAATTAGAGAAAAGAAAAGATGAGTGTTAAAATGTTTTAATTTACTGCTTTCTATCGTTCTAGTCATTATAGCGTTTTTTTTTACTGGGTGGGGGCATGCGTACAAGAGGCTAAATATGTTTAGTTTAGTTTAGTTTATTTGATCATCATATTTTCATACAGGTCATACATTCATAAAATCATTGTTACAGGTGATCAAAAGGAATAGGCTGAAGCTGAAAGCTTGTGAATGCCTATCCTACATGTTCATGAATTAAGACATTGATTAGTTATAAGAGTGTTCAGATTATTATTATTTTTTTTTCAAAAAAAGAGAAAGAAAAGAAAAAAAGAAAAAGAAAAGAAAGAAGAAAAAAGAAAAGGAAAACTAAAAACAAAATGTATAAGGAAATAGACTTGATACATTCCATAATAATAACAATTCAAGAAACAGAGATATGTTACAAAGTAATAGTAAGAGAAATAATAATAGAATTAATACTACTAACAAGTACGAATAAATGATAATGATAATGAGACTATGAAATGCTGTATTTGGCCAGGATATTTAATTTGAGTATTTTTTAAAATTGTGAAATGTTCTTACTGTGTTTGATCTCTTCTGTCAAACTATTCCAAATCTTTACTCCACAAATAGAGATGCACATACTTTTTTGGGTGGTCTGAACAGTTGCTTGTTTAAAATTGAGTTCCCACCTTAGGTCGTATGTGTTTTTAGATGCAATAATCCGGCAATTACTATTTACAGCAACACTACTAGTCTAGCCCCTATAAGTCACATGTGCCCATGAAAGATTGCGGCGCATCATGGGAATGGGCTTTGTGTCTAAAACATAAATATTTAGCCACTTGTATGGATGCCCCCAACCCATTGAAATCAAAATCGTTAATGTGTGTGTGTGTGTGTGTGTGTGTGTGTGTGTGTGTGTGTGTGTGTGTGTGTGTGTGTGTGTGTGTGTGTGTGTGTGTGTGTGTATACTGTATGTACATATTATTTTACTGGTGGTTCACAGTTAGCTCAGACTCAGATTGGCAATACAGTAAGAAACAATACAATACGAAAAGCTAAATCATCCTACTATATGTCAAATCAATACTTTAACAGCATACAGTAGGCTATGTACCTTTCAAAAGCAATGAAGACAGCTTCTCATGTACATTGAAAAACAACAAAGAGCTTCTTATCTACATACATTGTCATGTAATTGTTTTCAATAATGTATATATACATTCATTACTGTACAAGGTGAACTGAACCGGTGAACTGACAGACCCCTGGTGGGGGCACCAGCGTTGATGGTCATGGGTTCAGACATGGTGCTATTCACCCTGCAGGGTGTAATTGAAGGGGTGACATTCAACTGTTGCAATGTTTTCAGGAGAATATTAGCCGGCAGGTTTGTTACAAGCTGAACTGAAATCTACAAGAGTTTATCGCCATGATCCGATTAGTCATGATGTGTCTGGTGTCTTACAATGATTAACAAACACACATGATTATTTGCAGAAGTTCATTCATTGAGTCATGAATTTAAGACTTGCATCTGCTCAATATTTCAAAACCGTAAAACTCACTCTTTATTATGCACTAGACCTTGCCCGTTTGAAGATATGTGCTCCAATGTGCGCCGCCGTTCTCGCAGCCGCGGATGGTCTTTCCACGGTCGACTCATCGCCATTGTCGACCAGTGAGGTTACCAACACGGCCAACTCGGAGGAACCACGGATCCACGAGGGACCACCCGACCCACGGAGCACCTCGGACGTCGGTGTGTCCACCCCCGCGCCGGCTCCACCACCCGACATCGTGGCTGTTGGTGCCCAGTTCGCGGCAGTCGGATCCCCGGAGATTACCAGTACCACCGAGCAGGATGTCCCCCCGCTGGCCCCGCCACCCCCCAGGGATCGAAACCAATCATGGCTGTTGGCGTACCTCGGCTTTGATACAATCTGCGCCGGCGCCGCCACCTCGACACCTCGCGCCGATGAAAGAAGCTGGATATCCCATTGTCTAGGTTCTCAGACATCAACGGGACATGACCTCCCCCCCACCCCCAGCGCCCCCCTACCCCCAATACACACGGATGTGGACTCACACACAGGGGAAACCCCCTCCCCCAGCCCTGATAATGGCTATTTGAACACCTCAGACATGAAAGGTACTTTTGTGAAAAGAGGACTGAAAATGATTCATCTCAACATCAACAGTTTGAAACCCAAACTGGAACAAATCAAAGCTATGTTTCTTGATGGTAAGGTACACATTTTAACCTTCTCAGAGACTAAACTCGATGACTCATTCTCAGATACTAGCATTGAAATAGCCAATTACACTGTCATTAGGAATGATAGGAACAGGAAGGGAGGCGGTGTTTGCATGTATATTCACAATGATTTAAATTTTATCATTCGCCCTGACCTACACCACAGCTCTCTTGAAACTGTATGGGTCGAGATAATTTTTGAACATGCTAAAAATATACTAATATGCGCAGTCTATAGACCCCCTGACCAGAATGACTTCTTTGAGCTGTTTGAGGAGAGCTTAGCAAAGGTGGACGGTATTGAGTATTATGCTTTGGGCGACTGGAATGTTTGTGCTTTGCGTAAAGAAGCACCCCTGTTCAAGTCCTTTAATGGGTTATGTAATCAATATGGTCTCACTCAGCTCGTTACCGTACCTACCAGGGTGACGGAGCACTCCCAAACCCTCATAGATCTCATCGTAACCACAGACAAATCCAAAGTCACCGCTAGCGGGGCTATTGTATGCGGTCTTAGTGATCATTACATGATCTACTGTACGCGTAAAATACACAAACCCAAGGCTAGTGGTCACAAAACAGTGGTAGCTAGAAGCCTCAAAAACTACTCCAGTGAGGCATTAAATCACACACTAGCGAATACTGACTTTTCTTCTGAACTGAATTGTACAAATGTCGAAGGAGCATGGTGTGGTTTTAAAACCAAATTGACCAATGCTCTAGACGACGTGGCCCCCTTGCAAACCACCAGGGTTAAAGCCCGCCAAGAGCCATGGTATAACTCAGATATAGCCGAATCAGCTAAACTCAGAGACAAAAAGTACGATGAAAAACGTAAGTGTTGCAAAAAGCTTAGGAAAAAATTCAACCCTGACCTCAAGATCCAAATCAAACATCTTACTGCTCAGTGCAAGAAACTCAGAAACCAGACGATCGCACTATGTAGATCCGCCCAAAAAGACTACATCGACACCAAAATCGACGAATACAAAAATAAACCACGAGACCTATGGAAGTTGCTTAACAACCAATTAGGCTTAAAATCTAAAAACATATGCCACAGCATAAACATCAAAACGGACGCCGCTCTCATTTCTGACAAATGTGAAGTAGCTACCCATCTTAACAAAACCTTTACCACCATGGCCCATTCACTGGTTGAAAGACTGGTCGCCCCATCTGGGCGGTATGGTATAAATTTTGTCAAGAAATACTACAATAAACTGGGTGTCATAAAAGACAGTTTTAAACTTGCCACAGTGACAACTGATGAAGTGTTTAAAAAACTGAGCGCCCTACCTCAGCACAAGGCCACTGGCCTTGATAAAATTCCAGCTAGATTTCTCAGAGATTCAGCCGCCACCATTGCTCCAATCATTACCCACATAATTAACCTTTCCATCGAACAGGGTCATGTCCCACAGGACTTCAAACTAGCAAAAGTAACCCCCCTGCATAAAAAAGGTAGCAAACTAGACCCTGGAAACTACCGTCCCGTTTCCATTCTCAGCTCCATATCCAAAGTCATGGAGAAAATAGTCTACGAACAGATTGCAAGATATCTCGATGAGAATAATCTGATTTACGAGTTCCAATCTGGATTCAGAAAATCTCATTCCACCGACACATGCCTTCTCTATTTGACTGACCAAATCAAACGCGAAGCGGATGACGGCAAATATAGCGGCATGGTCATGATGGACCTCCAGAAGGCATTTGATACCGTAAACCATTCTATTCTGATTGAGAAACTAAAAGCCATCGGTCTTGACAGCGCAGCAGTGAGTTGGATGCAATCTTACCTGGTGGGGAGGGAACAGGTGGTGGAGATTAACGGTACCATGTCCCCCCCCCTCCCAGTAAGCTGTGGTGTTCCTCAAGGTAGCATACTGGGGCCTCTGTTGTTCCTAATATACGTGAACGACATGGCATCTGCTTGTGACTGCAACCTGTTCCTGTTCGCGGATGACTCGGCTCTCCTAGTCTCGGGCAAGGACCACTTGCAGGTTGAGAAGACACTTAACTCTGAACTAAGTAAGATCTGCACATGGCTTAACGACAACAAATTATCAATTCACCTGGGAAAAACGGAGTCCATCCTCTTTGGAACAAATCATAACCTCAAAAAGGTCGATAACTTCACAATCAAAGTGGGTGACAAGGTCATAACACGAAAAAACGAAATCTCTTACTTAGGATGTATCCTGGAAGCTAATCTTTCCAGTGAAAAGATGACTTCTAAAGTAATAAATAAAATCAACCAACGAACTCGTTTCCTACAGAGGATAGCCCCGATGGTCAATTTTAACACACTGAAGACCATAGCTGGTGCAATAATCCAGCCCCTCTTTGACTACGGAGTCCACGTATGGTATCGTGACGCCCCACAAGCCCTGAAAACTAAACTCCAAACAGCCCAAAATAAACTAATTAGGGTCCTGCTTAGCCTTCCCTATCAGACTCACCTCACCGCTACTCACCAATTAAGAGTGGGGTGGCTCAGAGTAGATGACAGAGTACAGCAGCTTGCAATGGGCCTGGTGTACAAGATACACTACACCACTATGATACCCAAGTACCTGTCAAAATACTTTATAAACATTAAGGATGTCCATAATTACAACACCAGAGGCAGCGCCACAGATCACTTTCAACCCAGAGTCAAAACCAACAAAGGGTAAAACTCTTTTTTCTGCTATACCACCAAAATGTGGAAAGCCTTACCGAAGGCCATAAAGGAGTGTGGATCACTTGCATCCTTTAAAATTGCCCTGAAAAGCCACTTACAGGCAGCAGCCGTTCGCAACTGGTAATAATGAACCTAGCCCCAACCCTACCCTCCCCTGCCCCTTCTTTGTATATACTGTTTGTTTAAGAATTACTGTCTTTGTTTTGTTTTTCTTTACATATCTACTGCATAGTACTGTGTTCTATCTGTCTGTCATTCAATGTTATATGAGATACTTAAATGGTTTCCAGTGGAAATAAGCTTAGTCTTTTCATGGATCTCCTTTTAGTAGACCTTGTACCAGTGAACTGTACCGTCATGAAACTGTACCTTTTCCTATGCAAACTTCTAATAAAGTCTTCAATCAATCAATCAATATATGTGCAGAGTGTGGGTTATGGAGAAAGTAACTGTAACTGGTGCGTGCGTGAGAATATGTGGGGGCATCATAATGTAAGGAGCAGCCCATGGAGGAGTGTATATTTTTTGATGGATACAAATAATTTAACAGCTAAATTAGGTGAATAGAAGTATGAGGATGTATGCGCTTGCTCTACATAATTTTGCCATACCCGTCGGAAGATAAGACACACATCAAATGCACCCGGTGCATGAGTGACCCGTGCATGCAGGCAAACCACATGAGAGAGAGAGAGAGAGAGAGAGAGAGAGAGAGAGAGAGAGAGAGAGAGAGAGAGAGAGAGAGAGAGACACTGCAACATTCCTAACTGTGAGATTGGTGGGTGTGGGGTTACAGATCCCATGGCCTGGAGGAACGGACCGTTGCCCTGACAACAGGCTGAAGTTGAGTTGAACAGAAGTGGTATAAAAACGCGAATAAATAATGAATTTGGTGAAAATGGAAATCGGGCTCCGTCAGCCTCTGTATAATGCTAATGGCCAATGAAAAATGTGAAAATTGGGATCAGTTGCTGAAGAGATAAAGGTGGAAATGCATTTGTGACTGACCTACTGACTGACTGACTGACTGACTGACTGACTGACTGACTGACCTCTCTCTAAAATTATATAATGGATAGACAACGCATTACGCGATGACGTATTACTCACTTTGACTGACAGTCCAGTCAGTAGTCATCAGCGCATCAAAACATCGTCGGGAGAACATCAAATACGTCTTTTCCAGACAGAAATTCCAAAAGTGCAAACTGTTGTTCTTTTTTAAGTTCTGAGATTCTGTTGATTTCAGATAAAACTTCGCTTAATGCAGCTTTTATTTGCGATTTGTGAAATCGCGTCGGGCATGGGGACCGCCATGTTTGTTTACAAAATGTGAGCTGCAGCAGCCGCTCGATCAATCAGGAGCGCTGTGAGGCGGGTCGCTCCAAATGCAGCCATTTGATTGGAAATTAGAACGTAAGTTCTCATAAGGAGACTCTATGGGAGGACCACCAGACCGAGAAAGGAAGCACATTGGTGATGACGTAGCTCGGTATGGCCTGCGAGGCTACTGTACCAGTGCTACAGACACACACACAGGGTTCGAGTTATGCGGGGGCCAGTGGGAGCTTAGCTCCCATAGTTAAAGTCTGGGACCCCATAGTCAACAACCCCCTTTGGGGTCTCTTTTTTTCTAAGTGTGTTTTTTTTTTTTTTTTATGTTCCATTGGAAGAATTTATATTATTTATGTTAACTAGATATACTAAATAAACATGTTAGACAGTAAGACTGAACAATGACATCACACCGTTTAATCCTACTATTAATTGTATTATTATAAATCAGGCGCATTTAATGTGGGGTGTGAGTCTTCCTTTACCGTCCGGGTTATAACACACTCGCTGCAATGGTTCCTACCTTTCCCCCAGCTGGATGCAGACCTACCCAGCTGCGTGGTCTCGCCATGGCCTGGGCATAGGCTAAGCTAGGAACCACTGCATCGAGTCTTTGCACTTCTAGCCACGGCCCGGACGGCAAAGGAAGGCGGACACGCCGGAGAGCAACAAAACAACCAAACAAAACAACGCTGTCTTAGCAAGACCATACCCGAGGGAAGTAGGGGTGCTGGGGGTGCGGCCGCACCCCCTCCCCCACGTCCCACCGCACCCCCTAAAGGGGGGTTGGGGGGAAAATATTGCCGATCGGCAAGTAGAGGCTCTGACATCAGTGGCGTGAAGTAGGAGCTATTGGCTACTTCTATTTCCAGTACAATTTCAAAATAAACATGTGTTGATGATCGATTGTATAGACAAAAAAAAAAAAGAAAGGCTCTTGTTTTGAAATGTGCTTCTGGGCACTGTTCAGAGAGGAAATGGCTTTCAAAGGACTTCCCTTTTAACTTGTCTGAACGTCTGTCTCTCCGTGCGTAACTGATGCGTCATGGACTCGGTGGATTATTACAATACGGCCATAAAGGAATATACAGAACACCAAGACAACACAACCTAGGCTATGAAGACATTAAACATCGCCCTCTGCTAGCCCTGGCGTCCTCACTGGTGAGTCGTGGGCTCGTGGCTATAGACTTGTAATGATGAATGAATGCTATGTTATGCTGCTGTGCTGCCTGGCTAGGCTAACGTTTGGGCTAGCTAGTGGCTAATGGCTATGGTGTACCAGAACCATCGCCAATGAAGCCTGGGTTTCCGAGGCTAGCTGTTTCCTAACACTGGGGTCTGGACCGATGTGGCAGACACGTTGTATGGGTCACAACGCACTGAACACAGTGCGAAGCAACTCGTTGTGAGCTTGTACATCTGCTATTTTCACTACTTGTTTGGTACAAGGTAGTAATGTCTCTTGGTTCACGGGCTAAAAAGTTTGGGAACCATCATACTTGCTGTTGTAGACAGGTTCACGGGCTAAAATGTTTGCTTGCTGTTGTAGACAGTGGTGTAAAGTAACTAAGTAGATTAACTGAAAAGCTCTGGGAACTGAATGATTTTATGAAACTGGCACTTGTTGTCTGACTGTTGGTACCAAGAAATCCAGACTATATACCGAAAAGTACCTGATTTAATATGATTTAATATAGGAAAATACTCGTTTTAGCCGACTTTATACCCGAAAAATAGGGCCCCCATAACTATGGGGGCCACCCCCATAACTATGGGGGCCCTATTTTTCGGCAGCGCCTTCGGCGCCGCTAGAGGGACCCCATAGCTCTCGGAGTATAACTCGAACTCTGCACACACACATCAAGTTTGTCAACTGGATAGTCTTTCTTCATGCTGCTTTGTGTGACGGATGTATTAACTCTTATTTTATTATAAAGCATATTGGCAGTGGAGACAGAAATACACACATTCTACTAGGATCACAGATGCATTCTGAGCTCAAAATGAACACTGACTCTTATGCTCTTTACAACAATACATTAATATATAAATGCATGCATTCATGTGAAAATCCCATCACGGGGTGCCCGCTGGCCTACTGGTCCAGGTGCATACCACTTAGGCATTGCAACATAGGCATGGATGCCTGGCGGCGGCGCCGGTTCGATTCCCGATCCGGACGACCCATCACAAGATATTTACAGTCAATCTAAATACTGTAGTCTGGATTACTGTATAATTGTGGAGCTGTATTGTTTACTGCTCATGTTTACATCCATTATTGTTTTACCTTGGCCTCCATGTGTGTGTTTGGTTCACAGTACACATACAGTACATTAGGTGAACTATCAATAAAGTAATAAACTTGATATGATGCCTTGACCTGAGGCTTAATTTGCTTGTCATCCTTTTTGTCTTGTTTACTGTGTTTAGCTGTTGGTGCTGGCTGTGCACTGAGCAGTGACCCTTTATGAATATAAAACAGTTTAATACCAAATGAACATGGTTCATGTTGTTTATCCTTCATTTTGAGATGCTATGGGCAAAGAAATAATTGCCACACTCTAATACCACTCAAAGCTCTAAATTGGATATATTAAGAGCCACGGTAAAATGGTACTGTATGTGACAGGGCTTGACAACTGAGTACAGGTACTGTCTATCTCATGAATACCTAATGAATACTGTAGTTGAGAGCCCATAGGAAAGTTGATGATCAGGTTCCCATTATCTGGATGTTAATCCTCCCTCTATTGTCATACATTGCTTGTTTAGAAAGACAACACTCTGAGTGGCTCACTGTGGCTGATAACAAATACATGACAGATCAGTATACAAACTGTCCCGTAATGTGGAAAGGTTGAATACAAATTGAGCCTTACAGACAACACAAGGCGTTAAGCAAACAGCTGTTCAATTATTACTAACTACCCCTTACCCGTTTGAATGTGTGCTCCGAAATTATGTGCAGAATGTGGGATTATGTGGTGCACACTGTGCACACAGTATATAAGGGATGGAAAGTAACTTTAACTGGTGCTTGCATCATGGAGGAGTGCAATGTATTGAGACAGCTTATGTTGATAAATGTGTAGAAGAATTGCTTTGCTATAATTGTGAATATCAGTAAACATGGTCAAACATCATACTTTGAAATAAAAGTAGCATACAATATTTATGATGAATAAAAATCAAAATGAGGTAAATAGTTTGACTGTCAATGAAGTATGGGGATTATGTATGTGTTAATATGTATTGTATACAACATTGGTCATTCGGGTGCATTTTGATTAGCAAGACTGAGTTGCATGGGTTGGCAACTGTGGTTGCTGCCACTTAAGTTATTCCATACCTGTTCGAAGATATGAGACAGTTACAGCACTCGCACACATAAATAGACATAGCAGTGTCTCCCCCCCCCCGCACACACACACACACACACACACACACACACACACACACACACACACACACACACACACACACACACACACACACACACACACACACACACACACACACACACACACACACACACACACACACACACACACACACACACACACACACACACACACACACACACACACACACACACACACCCCAAGTGTAGCCAGGGACCATGGGCGGAAATATAGGGTACGCCTGGTAGCTAAGGCACCCAATTATAGACAGTTCTCCCTCATCTGAGTCATCTCACTCATCCACATTCCTGCTACTTTGCCGATTTTCACACCTTACTCCCATAGCAATGCAAATGTAGGCACCCCATTGAATAGAGAAAAATCAACGCCCATGCCAGGGACCCCCAGAAGCAAAGATTTGAGTTTTCACCTCATGCTAGATGCAGAATAGATAGATACACACAATCGTACACACAATCGTCCCATAGCTTGGAGGGCAGTTCGGTGGCTGTAACCCTGGCGACAAAGGAATAAGCCATAAAAATGCTAATATACAGAATACAATTTGTGAAAGTGACAAACAGGCTTCGCAGTTAGGTCAGGTCTGTTCATATGCTAATGGTCATGGTGATTCAGATCAATTGCTCCAGTCACAGAGGAGAAACGGAAGAAATGGATCAGACTGACAGACACTCAGAGACAGAAAGACACTCGGACGCGAGGAGTGAAATCAGCTGAGATTTTTACCAAAGCCACGTCCACTGCGGAAGTGCTTTTCTCTCGCTGTTTTGACCAAGTATAGTTATTAACAAAACCATGACGGAGGCGACCTTGAGCCCTGTGAGAAACCGCTGAGCGAGCGGCAGCGAGCGAGTCGCCGTGCCGAGCAGTTGCGAAGGTCGCATGAGCCAACTCAGCGCCACACGATATGGACAGAATATTAAATCTTCGTCCCCCTGACTTTGGTCCCCCACCGTTGTGCTCTGATTCGTTGCTCCCAAGCCACGAGGGGCGTGGCTTTGGTAAAAACATCCGCCAATTTCACTTCTCGCCACTAAGACAGACAGACAGACATTCGGAAAATGATATGTTAGATGACTGATTGATTAAGTGGGACTGTTTCCTATTGAATTGTACCACCGTTTCATGAACTCATTACTTGGGCATGGAGTGCACTCCATCCTACCAATGTGTTCCAAATGCAAAGTAATTTTACGCATCTAAAGTTGTAAATAAATATAGCTGCTAGCAGCAATATGGGGGCCAAGCAATGGGATATGCAAAAAGCTATATGCAAAAATAATAACATTAACAAATACAAAAGGGTGCCTAAGCACTGCAAGTTTGGCCCCCTAATAATGGCAATAATAATGCATACTCACACAGTTTGTGATATGATCAGTTTTTCTTATTAAACAGATGAACCCTAACGTCCTTATTCTAGGCGAATATTTAGCAGAAATAGCAGATATACAAGCTCACAACACATTACAATGCAATGCATTTTTCTGTGAATAGATTCAGGGTAAAAAGAAGGGGACCAAGTAGACCACTAGGGGACCCTGGTCGACAAAGTATATGATTTACAGTAAGTGCCAAAGGACTTGTTCAGACATCAACTGGCAAGTCAATGTAAAAAGTGTCAAATTACGTCCCCCTCATTGCCAACTTAAGATACAAAACCCTGCAGTCAACACATACTCAGCTATCTGCTCTGGCACGGGCTGAACGTCCCACTAGCTGATATCAGACAGAAACCCCACCCCGCCCAGCTCTCACCTCTGTCCAACGTCCTGTGAACCCTATCGGGTTGTGCTGCTCATCAGCCAGAGTGAGGCTGGTCAAACTAGGAGAGATTTCTGTCTCACTGTCACCCCTTTCAATGACGGACGAGGCCCCAGCCTGGGACATCTGCCGCACAATGCCTGTTACCTGCTGGATCCGGTGTCCAGGGGATCCAGTTCAATAGATTGAGATTGTCATCCCTTTTGCTGCTGGCCAACCGTGACTACTCAGCAGAGGTGGAAAAAGTACTCACATTTTGTGCACTTAACTCAGTCGGTGCCATATTTAAAGTGGGACCTCTTATATTGCCGTTTCGCCAACAAAGGGTTAAAAAAAATTGTGTGCACGCTGGTGCACACATTCGTGCACATATCATGCACTATGCATGTGCATGCTTTTCACAGCTTTCAAACAAAAAAATCCGCTTGGAAATCCGTTCAGGCATTCAGGAGAAGGCAGCCCTTATGTTTTCTTCAAATGTAAACATGGGGTTGGTATGGGGGTTAAACATGCAATTTCGCGATCGCGATCATGCCTAATACACTGTTGGAGGTCCAATTTCTTTTTTTTTTTTTTTAATTTTTTGAAAAAAAATATATATATATATATATTTTTTTTTTTTTTTTTTTTAAAGACGTCCAGAAGACGTCTGGCAGGGAAGGCCATAGTTAAAAAGACGTTTTTTTATTATAGAAAACGTTTTTTTTTGGCAGGGTTAGTATCAATACTGCACTGTAGATACTCCATTACAAGTAAATGCCCAGAATTCAAAATGTACTTGTAAAAGTATAAAAGTATTGACATCAAAAAGTACTTAAAGTACGAAATGTTTGAAAATAGCAGATCTACGAGCCCACAACGTGTCGCATCACAACAAGCGGCTTGTAGATCTGCTATTTTCAAATATCCTAGGTATAAAATAGGGCTAAAGTGGTTATGTTTTAAAATATTATAATTGATACCTGCAAAGTAACTACTAACTCAAGTTTTCAAATACATGTACAGTAGTGGAGTAAAAGTACAATATTTGGATCTGAGATGTAGTGGAGTAGAAGTAAAAGTATTGGAAATTGGAAATACTCAATAAAGTACAAATACCGCAGCATGGTACTTAAGTACAGTACTTAAGTAAGTTACTTTCCACCACTGCTACTCAGTTTTCATGTTTGCCTTTGTTGAATCATATCACTTCAACCTCATCTTCAGTAGAACTGTCCATTATGTGGAATGTGTGCCACAAGAGTGTGACATTGAAAGTTAATGTCAGGTGTGGCTCAAATCATGAACGCATCATCCGGTTGACGTGAAATTTGCACCCACATAATGTGGGCCTAGCTTTTTCAAATCTGCCTGAAGGTGGTGCCATCACAGGCCAAATTCATGCTTTGGCCTATAAATGTACCAATCAGTGTGAAACTTTGCACACACTCCCTAGAGCCCAAGGAAAAACCACTGCCCTAAATCTTTCACATCAGCCTGCACCGCTAACAGGAGGCCAATATTTGCTAAACATCACGCCAATCAGTACATTATCTCTAAAGTCTATAGTCATACAATCAACAGTTTCCGTTGGCTGCCAATGCAGAAATCACCTCTGCACTTAAAATTTGGCCTGTAGAATATGCAGCCTAAACACATTACTGTTAGTCATTGTCATGATGAGCAGGTGTTATCTTTATTGTCACGATGAGTAGGTATATATATTTTTTCGACATATGGGGGGGTGGGGGGTCTTAGTTTCAGCTAAAGAACTGAAAGACAATCCACTGCCAGCTGGATCCTTTTCCCTAGCTCAATAATTGCAGGCTCAAGGGCAGCTTAGTTTATGGAACACTTACTTCCTCTGCTGGGAAATTAATGCCTGTATACAAGTCAAAATATTATCTAGTTGTAGGTTTATTCGTCCGGGCGGCCTCTAGCAGCTGCCTTGTAAAACAGAGCTGTGTCTCTTGGATTAAATCACCTCACATGTTGGGTATTGATTAGGAGAACTTGTTTCAGTGATTTAAGCTTTGGTTGACAACAGGAGGCCTCCAGATTTTGGATGAGTTACATCCTGTTTCATAAGCTCTAAAGCCCGGCTAGAATTTAAGACGTTTCAAAATTGTAGCCAGGATTCTGTTCAGTCAACTGAATTGAAAGTTTGATTCACTTCATTATTTTCACTTATGCGGTGAACCATGCAGAGTATACTGTAGCACCCCTCCTCCACGCACGCACGCACGCACGCACGCACGCACGCACGCACACACTCTTTGGAAAAACACATGTACTGTACAAACAGGCAAACACAAGAAACATTTCATTCTGTCAGGGAATTGCATGACAGTGTCATCTGAATTCTAAGCTTTTCAACCTGAACAATATATTTCACCTATACCTCCCTCCCTAACCAGGCACACAATGACAGTGAGTCTAGGGAAACGTCCTCTTCAATAATGGAGGAGAAATCCAGTTGAACCAGGCCCTGTAACACTAGAACACGCAATACTCACCCAAAATACCATGCTGTCATATCATTTGACTGCAGCCTCTTATTTTAGACAACAGATATGGCTCACCTTTTTTTGCACTTTGGTGTCTGGGTAAGGGCTCGAACACACTGCCCGACCTTTTGAGCCGATTGTGCTGTCGCCGACCATTTTTTGGCGCTCACCAACAAAAACAGCGATCTGCCGCAAGACTGGGCTTTGCTCGCCGAGGTTTTGCTCGTTGTGTGTGAAAAGCACTGCGAGAAGATCTGGACGCGATTATAGCGCTCAGCGATTTCTTCCTGAGCGTTTCTAGATATCTAGCGATTGATATTTGGCTCTCTCGTAGCCTTACATTAAGATAGAGCTGCCGGGACTTCCGCATTCACAATGCGGATGCAGGAGTGTCTTAATGTAAGGCTAGGTGTCTTATTGGTAGTAATATTGCTGTTAAATAGTCTGTTTCGTGACTTTCATCATAATATAGATGCCGTTTCACAGCAATATAAAACCAACGCATCTCACAATATGATAAAACCATGCAGCAGCATGGCTGCTGTTATTATGAAAACATCGAACAGGTGCGCTCTGTGTGTGTGTGTGTGTGTGTGTGTGTGTGTGTGTGTGTGTGTGTGTGTGTGTGTGTGTGTGTGTGTGCGTGTGCGTGTGCACGTGCAGCGAGAGACGAAAAATCATTAGCACCCGCTCTCGTGCACAATTAGAATAAAAATAAATGTAATATTGGCTATGAATCGGGGATGCATCCTGGTGAAATGTCTGGCAGTGTGTGATCCCTTCACGGTGATCAATCTTGTCGGCGAAAACCACAACAAGCCAATTTCAAGAAAGTCACTCGTGGAGTGTGAAATACTCTAACGATCTGATGACTCGCCGACCACGAAATATCGTACAGTGTGTTCGAGCCCTAAGACAGAATCTGCTACCTGTTGCAGCAAATACTACACTGCCTGACTGCACACTTTTATACATTATGTAGTGATTACGTGCGGGTGGGTTACATATTATTGAAATGTGCTGTGCTGTGTCCCTTTTATGTCCATACATGGAGATTCCTGCATGATGCCATCAACATAAGGTCATAGTACTGATGTCAGAGACTTGTCTCCAGGTACTATGGTAATGGCGGGTACTGCACTACTCTTCTCTGGCAACAGGTACAACTGAGGAGTTCTGAGGAGTTGCCAAATCATTTGGAGGGGTCACCAGATACTTTTCAGTAAAAGCACAATCAAGAATATTTAATTAGTAGAAGAGAGAGGGAGAGTGAGGATGTTTGTGTGCATGTGTGTGTGGCTATAGTGTGGCTGCACTAAAGCTGGCCTTACACCTGCTGACTTTCAAATGATTTCACAGTCGAGTCGTAATAAAATCATTAGGTATGAGGTGGTAGTTTGACCCGATTTTTACCCCGACATGAGACTTCTGTTCCAAGAATATCAAAAATCTAATCTTTAGAGGCATCTCACATCTAAAGACTGAAATCTTTGAAAAAAAAAACATTATAAAGTATTTTTAAAATCTTATAGTGTGAGAGGGTAGTCTTTAGCAACAGTATTCAGGCTATCTGGCGTCTGGCTAAGCTAGTTGGCCAGTAGTTTTCAAGATACCCTGTTTAGGACCAAAGTGTTTTGGCTGGACGGTCCGACCAACCAACTAGATATACAGTATGTCAGCACAGAATGGCCTTAATTATTTATCAAGAAGCCAATTGTTACACCATGAATTAATAAAATGGTTTTCTGTAGGTTGACTTGACTGAATTGACTCTGGTATTGGCTGTACCTTCATTTATCATGCATCATTTCAGGGCTGCGTGCGGGACAGTTATCTCTGGAGTGAGTCAAAAACAAAACACTAAAATATAAAAAGCGGTGTCATCTGTGAATACAATAAAAATCCCCACCATAGGCACTGAGAACAGACAGCAGGAAAGGGGGCAATAACCAGCAGAATAGGTAACCCTGACCCTGCTTACATTTCTTGGGAAAAATATTCTTTCCACATTTGAATTAATCTTCTGTAATAGTCCAGCAGAAGATCCAGGCCGATATATATCAGGCCCTACTGTATATAATACTATTCCATCCTCTTTCCTCAATCAGGGACAGGCTAAACGTATGTCTGCAGAGATTTAGCATACCACCTCCATAAATATTTCAAGTCTCTCTTTGGCTATAGAGCACGGAAGTCTGACATCATGCAGGAGGCCACTATCCCACTGGGTCACAACAAGTTATTTTTAGGGGGCCAAGCACGCAGTCCGTGCTTCCCTTTTGTTACTGTAGGTTTTATTATTGAAGTTTTTTTGTAAATTTTGCAGTATTGCCTAACCGTGCAGTCATGTTTTATGAAAGTCGGCAATATGGTAGAGGGCTATGTCAAAACCCACAATGCCCTGTTTGAGCCATGAAACTGTAATACACGTGTCTCCTCATGCTGAACAACTTGCCAATGAAAAAGTACAAATTCATCCCAAGAGTAAGATTTTCTTTTTATCCAAACACAGACATTATCAAAAGTAACTCAATATCATACACGGCAGAGCCACATACCTGACAGAATCTCCTGGATTTGATAAATTTTTGGAACACAGTACTTAGCCAAGCTAAGCCCTGCCTTTTTGAGCAATAGATGTCATCCTGTTGTAAATGGATAATTAAATGTACTATGCCATAGCTGACATGTTGCAGAATGATTAGTGGGTGATTTGCATTTGATATAATTTACAAGTCTTCCTCCTGTTACCTGATTATGCAGTAAATGGAATGAAATGTTCAGTCTGTTCATGTGAAAATGTCATATGGGCTGGTGATCGTTTGCAGTAGTCGTGTTGTGAAGCATGACAGGTACCCCATCAAATCCAAGTTACATCACTATTAAAGTTATTGATAACAAATTATCCATATATGATGGTGGCTGACACAACTGGTGGGTGCCAGATATCTACCGGTAAGTGCACTAAAGTAATAAAGCTTGCGCCACATATTTTCCACCAACCAAACCAGCTATACTTGGTTTTAATCAACCAAGTATAGTTGACCGTGACGGAGGCGCGCTGCCTCAAGCAAACTTGAGCCACATGAGGCCCCGCCAGCTGTTGCTGGCTCTACGTAAATGTGGGCCAACCATGATATCGTCATACTAATATTGTTTTCCTGTTTTATTAGTTCCTAAGTGGTTTTAAATATTTATTTGGGTTATTATTTGAGTTTAACTACCCATGTCATCTGAAAACACCCAGTACAACTATAGTATATGATGCCTCACCTCTGGTGTGGAACAACAGTTTTATTATTCGATGAATGATATTTTACTATTTAGACTGTGTACACATTTAACTGTGTATCAATAAAGATTATGTATTTTGATAACTATGAGCCATATTTCTGCCTTGCTTTTATTATGTAAAACGAACTGTGCGAGGAGTTATTCATGTACAAGGGTATGTTTAAATTGGGTTTTATAACTATTTCCTGGGGTGCAACTCCCTATACCGCCCTGTCACTACTACTTTTTTCAGCTATGCACATTAGTCTTACTGTGAACAATGGACACACATGCCTTCATCTGCCCAGTTTATCACTCAATCAATTATATTATCCTACACTTTAGTGTCATATGTTGCAAGTTATTTTCCTCTTGTACTGTAGCTGTGTCCTTGAACTGCAACTCTACCCTCATACCATATCACATTCAGAATGATCTCATTTGACATTTCAGACTCTGCTATTATTTCTCTGCTGAGCCATCCTGTAAATGGATAAATACATCAAACATTCATGATGGCCAAAGGTATAGGATATTGTCTGAGATTATTCTGATTCCATTCTGTGCCAGAAGCACAAAACCACGTTAATTTCTCCAATGTTTAGGGCAAAATACATCGGCAACACTTTAACATAATGCATTATATGTATTAACATACATATAATGCATTATACTCTGCCACTGTAGAAGAAGAAGAAGAATACATCAAATTAGTATAGTCCGAAGGTTCATTAGTCCTACTTCTCCTTAGTCTGAATTTAGTTAGGGTTACTGAGGTTAGGTTAGGGAGTGAAGACTTCAATATATTGTCCTAGGCCAAGTCAAGGCCTAAGATGCAGTATAGAGAAAAGTGCTTTCGCCATCTTGTTTTTTAAAAAGAAAGAATGTTGCAATTTTAAATTGGGTTGGTTCCCCTAGTTCATAAAATCCTACAGGTCATCTTGTAGTTTATGTCCTGTGGGTTTTATGTGTGAGACTGTGCATGGCACGATGGTCAAATTTCGTGAGCCAGAAGTGTTCTTATTTCTGACCGCATACCAATGGCTTTCAGATTTATACATTGTGCATAACTAACAACCCTATTCTCCCCCAAGGTTAGGGATAGGGTTAGGCATAGTATTCCTAACAGATTCGGACTAATGGGCTGTCAGAACAAAGAGGTTTCGGACCAATGCCATGGCACCGCTTTTCTCTGTACCCGTCCCAAAGTCGCTTTACAACAACAAAATAAACAACTTTAAAGAGAAAATTTGTTAAAAAGCTAAAAACTAATCAAAGAAAAAATACATCAAGCTAAAACTAAAAGTCAGAAAGGGAGAGTTGAATTTGTCGAGAAAAGTCTGAAAGGGTGGGTTTACTGTATAAGCACTCATGAAAAGTAACAAGAAATCTTGTGAAATAAAATGTCGCCAACCAATTATCAAGGACGATGATACACGAAAGAAGAATAACAACAATAATCATAACACATTATAAAGCATTTTATAAAGACACAATGTCAATTATAATACTGCATAAATGCTGAACACTCACATACATTTTGTTAACACTTTCTATTAAGTCCAACGGAACGCTTACACGTTTCAGCTATGAGCCTTCATCAGCCTTCATGCTCTGATGAAGGCTCTTAGCCGAAACGTGTATGCGTTCCGTTTTGGTGTGTGCCAATAAATAAGTGGAAACATGAGTACTTTGTCCTCCTGATTTACATTTTTGGATGTGCTGCCTTTTTGGAATTCAATTCCTGTTTTTATGTTTAAAAAGACTAGCCTGGCATAGCCAGACTAATATCACAGCGAAGATTGTATTTTTATTTTGCAATGGCAGATTCGCCTTCCCTATACCACAAGTACATCTCCTCCTTTGGGCTAAACACTGGAGCCCTGGTAAGATCATATTGGAGCTTTATTGGACTGCCTCTGGGCGTTTACCAAGGTGAACATAAGGACAGCAGATAACCAGCTTCACTTTTACCTGCTGTGTGTAATTACTTCTGAAAGGCGAGCAAATCACATTGTCTGAGATTTCAATATTCATTACAAGATAAAGGAGTGCCGACAGTCATTCTTATCAGATAGATGTATGTGATAGATAGATGTGATAGATATACTCTCGGCATCGCTGAGTCTTCAATAATAGTGTAGACTAGGTCACTGAACACTGTAGTTAATCAAATTAAAAATAAAATTACTTGGCATCCAATCTATGGTAGCTTTTTTTTTTTACAGCAAGTGAATGTGAATGTGAATGAAAGTTATGTATCTGGATAAACACAGCAACAATAAGCTTCACACTCACATTTCTGGGAGCTTCACAGGTACAATAGCTACTGGGATGATTTTTATCAAATAAAAATGAATCACTGTCAAGTTTCAAAGACAGTAAACTTGGTGCATATTATTATCCTAGTTACCTTGTTGTAGTTTATACTGTTCTATTAGCACTCTGAGAGTTTTCTGAGAGTCTGCTAAAATGAATTAACTGCATATTGGTTGAAATGGGGCTTCCGTCTACATTCCAATCAGAATGTTCTGCATGAGCACATCTGACTACCTGTTAATTTTACTCTCCCCAACAGAGAATTTACGACAGCCGGTGTGATCGTGGACATATGTGGTAACAAGGTTTCCGTCAACTGCAACGTTACCGACTTGCACCATTCCAGGGTAGGCCGGTGCCCAACGAGCACTGGTCTAGTCTTCTACATTACTGTTCAACTAGAAAGATGCAATTCTGGGAAAAGTGTGGTTGCCGTGACACAAGTCACACTTGCAAATACGTCTTACCATTTGAATTTTCCCCATTCAAGACAATGGGGAAAAGTAATTCACAAATAAATTAATGGAGATATATGGAAAAGAAATCAAACCTCGGTTCGAAGTGGAGCGGTGAATTTGAGCAGCTGTACCCTATGTGAGTGAGTGAGTGAGTGTAAACTGTGCCTGTGAGTGAGTGGTGAGTGTGCCTGGCCTGCACAAAACAGTGCCCCTCCTTTAACTAGTGTGTTGTGTGTGGCCACTCAAGGTATTGCCAGGCTACGGACATGGCCAGCCAGCCACCCAGCCAGCCACCCACCCACATACCCACGGACATACCTGTCTATTGGGAGCGCTTTCACCGCTCCAAAAATTCAACATCTAACTACTTTCATACTTTGTGCAAGAAACTTTTTTCAAACTTAAAGGAGTAGTTCACCACTTTTCAACCTGTCTTCATATAATAGGTCCTCACTAATGTTCATAATAAAATAGCACAATTTTTTTCTATTCAGTCTGGGTCTCATAGGAGAGCTGTCAAATCCTTCCTACCGGTGACATCATCGTTTGACAAAACAAATTAAATAATATTTTTGGAAAAAAAAAACAATTTTTATTATCACGAGAACAATGGCTTCCACTTTAACATGCAACTTTTCAGGAATAGAAAGCCTGCAGTTTCTATTAGCTTGCATTTCCCATTGATGATGTCACCGGTAGGAAGGATTTGACCCACCCACAGCTCTCCTATGAGACCCAAACTGAGTAGATTTTTTTTAAATATTTTATCATGAACATTAGTGAGGACCTATTATATGAAGATAGGTTGAAAAGTGGTGGAGTGCCCCTTTAAACATGTTCAGCTTTACACAGTTATGTACTTTCTTTATGATTTTTGATATTTTTAACTTTTTTTTTTACACTCAATGTAATGAGGGTCTATGGGGAAATTAGGCAATTTTCTAGAGCATTTTGTACTCTGATAACTCCTTCATAGTTCATACTTTCACCTAAGAACCTCAGTCAAACTTTAAAATGTTCAGCTATCTTTGACTTTTCATTGGTGATTTAATCATTTTGAAAATGTTTTTTCAAATATTTAACTTTATTCATTGGACTTGTTTGTGGTAGCGGTAAGGATGACTAGTGAAAGAACTACAGTCAGAACATAAGTAATCTCATTCGTCCTACATCTCATTAGTCCAACTTTAGTTAGGGTTAGGTTTAGGCATAGTTTTACTGAGGTTAGGGTTAGGGTTTGGGTTAGGTTTAGGCATAGTTTTACTGAGGTTAGGGTTAGGTTTAGGTTTAGGCATAGTATTTTTCACCAGGTTAACATCACCAGATTCTGACTGATGGGATGTAGGTACAATGACATTTCGGACCAACGGCACCCAGTGCAACAGGCACTTCTCGATTGCGTCACACCCGGCAGATGGTGGTTTTCACTGTTTACAGTGAAAAGGTTTGTCTCCTGTGTGGATACGCTGGTGACTTTTCAGCTGACGTAACTCACTGAAACTCTTATCACACGGTTTACAACAGTAAGGTTTCTCTCCTGTGTGGCTACGCTGGTGAATCTTCAAGGAAGATGGCTGACTGAAACTCTTGTCACACTGTCTACAGAGGAAAGGTTTTTCTCCAGTGTGGATACGCAGGTGACTCTTCAGGTTAGTTGACACACTGAAACTCTTATCACACTGTTTACAATAGTAAGGTTTGTCTCCTGTGTGGATACGCTGGTGAATCTTCAGGTTATTTAACAGACTGAAACTCTTATCACACTGTTTACAATAGAAAGGTTTTTCTCCAGTGTGGATACGCTGGTGACTCTTCAAGGAACATACGCGATTGAAACTCTTCTCACACTCTTTACAGCGAAAGGGTTTTTCTCCTGTGTGGGTACGCAGGTGATTTTTCAAGTGACCTAACCTACTGAAACTCTTGTCACACTCTTTACAGTGAAAAGGTTTTTCTCCTGTGTGGGTACGCAGGTGATTTTTCAAGTGACCTGAGTGACTGAAACTCTTGTCACACTCATTACAGAGAAAAGGTTTTTCTCCTGTGTGGGTATACTGGTGACTCTTCAAGTGACTTAACTGACTGAAACTCTTGTCACACTCTTTACAGAGGAAAGGTTTTTCTCCTGTGTGGGTATACTGGTGACTTCTCAAGTGATTTAACTGACTGAAACTCTTGTCACACTCATTACAGAGAAAACGTTTTTCTCCTGTGTGGGTATACTGGTGACTTTTCAAGTGACGTAACTGACTGAAACTCTTGTCACACTGTTTACAGTGAAAGGGTTTTTCTCCTGTGTGGGTATACTGGTGACTTTTCAAGTGACTTAACTGACTGAAACTCTTGTCACACTCTTTACAGTGAAAGGGTTTTTCTCCAGTGTGGACATGCTGGTGTTCCTTTAGGCGACTGAAACTCTTGTCACATTGTTTACAGATGTGAGTTTTCTTCCCAGCTGACTTATAAGTCAGCTGATGTGTCTTTACTTCTCCTGGTTGAGTTAAAGTCTTGGTAAACTTTTGATGACTGTAAGATTTTGGTTCATCTGTGCCTTTTTCCTGGCTGGTTATAATTCTGTTGATTTGCTGGAGGGATTCTGAGGGGATCTGCCCATTTATGGGCATTTGTCTGTAGAGGTCGTCATGGCTCGATTGAGACAGACCACACTCCATCCTGGAGTGGCGGTTCATCATCACATCTGCATCTATACATGGATTGTGATAGGGACAGAGTTTTAGGTTCCGTTGGGTAATGGACAATTTATTCATCCTCTTTCGGACTCCTTATCCTTTTTAACTCCTTCACTCACCACTTAGCACACTTAATTCCTTGGTCTCTTTGGAATAAAGTGGGAAATTACAAATATATCTTCCATTCTTATACATGCTGAGCAGAGCTCTGGTCTGACCTCACGCAAAACACAACCGGTTGCCTGACAACACCGATGTGCGCAGGCTGCCACCCCTCCATATTTGGGCAAGAGTGACGTCATCAATATGATCACCACCATGATGGAAGAGATCCACGTACAGTAGATGCCACACCGTTACACTAATGCAATTGAATGGTCTTTTATCTATTTTCCCCGACCGGCACTAGTTTAGCACGCCGCCGTTTCCGATTGTGATGCGGGATCGATGTTGTGTATTGCAGAGGTCTTCAACAGGGGGTCCGGAACCCCTAGGGGGTCCTCAGAGTTACTACAGGGGGTCCTTCAAATCTTTGTGTGATAGAAACTTTTTTTCTCCTTTTTTATATTAACCACTTGAACCCTAACGTCCATATTCTGAGAACTTTAGCCAAAAATAGCTGATCTATAAGCTCACAACGCTTCGCGCTGCGAGGCGTTGTGAGCTTGTAGATCGGCTATTTTCGGCAGAGAGGTTTGGTGTAGAGGGGGAAAAGAGCAGACTAAGTACAGAGTGAAAGTTTATTAAGTATTTACGGTTCAAGCGGTTAAATATCTGAAAATGAATTCAAAATACACTGATGATTGTGCTGTCAAACAATGAAACTATATGGAATCTATGAACAGGTTGTGGGGGTCCCTGCTTCATCTCTTTCTCAGCTAAGGGGTCCTTGGCCTGAAAACGTTGAAGACCCCTGGTGTATTGCATACATCTGGCTGCAGTGACTGTTCTGTGGCTATACGTGCAGTTGCTCTGTATCAAACCCAGAGTGCTTCACTCGAATCTCTGAACCAATTTCAGTGGTCCATAGCGGTTTGTTTGGGTCCCTCATTTTGAACCCGTGAAGAGATCAATGTGTATATTAATAATCTAATACGTTAATTATTTATCCTGACTTCTGTAGTAGAAATATTTATAGAGTAACAAATGTGTGTATATACTTGTTTTCCTTCCATTCAATCTCATTGAATGAACGGTCAACCAGCCTTCAAAGTGCACATGCTAATTCAACTCAACTGTCAATCTAACAGCTGAGTTCTCTCCCCCATCAATGCTTGCTCTCTCACTCTGTCAGCAAATCTGTGCCGTGTGTAACTATTTGTATGTTGTCTTTATCTTTAGTACAGATCCTTATAAGAACATGTTTAGAATAGCATCTCAGTCAGAATGGACTATAAGAACTGTATGATAATGGAACAGGGAAGGTCTTCTGCCCGACAGGGCAAAGCTCTGGCCAGCAGGCCAGAGCTCTCTGATGCTGATAATGCTGTTTCTCTGATGCTGAATCTTCTTCAATAAATGGTTGACTTCACCCTGACTGGATATTAATATTTTTCTATCATACTTCCTTAGTAGCCTAAGTTAAGTTTATTCTGGTCTTTATTCAGAGTTACTTGAGAGTGCTTAGTCTATAATTAGTTAATTCAATTCCGAGGACTCGTTAGTCGGTGTCTCCCCAAAAATATGGCAGTGAACCTCACGTTTTAGTGAACGTCAAATCTATCTTTGGAATATCAGAGGCATGCACGTACATCCAGGAGAACTCGGTTATAGACCCCATAGAGAAGACCTGTGAGCTTCTCACAATATCACAAACGTAGTGTCTGTGGATGAGGGGCTAACATACAAACCTCATCCTGCCAATCCAGAACGAACAGTACTGAGTACTGACACAGGAGGCCATCATCATGGTTAAGGGAGTCATTCTCGGCAGCTACCTGGAGGGGATTGTGGCTAGCGACATCTAAAAAAAATGCTGCAAAGGGGCGTGAAGACATGCATAGAGTGGGTGATCTGGCGGCTGAACACTGAAATAGAGGAACTTGCAGCCACAGCGCATGCGACAATGTGTGTGATGACCCATCCCCTGGTCTGGGAGGCTAAGGGCCTTGGTCTACAGTATGTCCATCCCATTGTCTGTGAATCTAATGATTGTGTTCTCTGTTCATGTGTAGGAGGAGGGGACCAGCCTGCAGGGGTGTGTCTGAGGACGAGACACACCTGGCCTCCAATCATCCCTAGGGTATATAAGCAGGCTGGTCAGGGCCATTTTCCCTCTCTCCCTTCCACAAGGAACAGTGTTTGTTTTGGTTCCTTTTGAGTTAGTTTGATTATGGTTTCTGCACTTGCACTCATACACTACACTTTCACACATCCACACCTACACTACTGACAACTGACAACTCACAGCAGCCCTCAAATGTTAAGTATTATCTCTGTTTTCTTTAGTTATTAATAAAATAAGTTAAAATGTAAACCTGTGTGTCGTTTCCCTGTTTGTCATGGTGTCAGTTCATGACAAAATGGGGGCTCGTCCGGGATCTGAACCCGGGACCTCTCGCACCGAAGCGAGAATCATACCCCTAGACCAACGAGCCCAACACAGTTCAGGGAAACAGGAGGACCCTAAGGTCTGTAATTTTTGCCATCGTAGTGGGCATTGGAAAAAAGATTGTTTTGCTCTTAAAGCAAAAGAGAAGATGTTAAGTGGGGCATCAGTTAAACCTGTGGCTTTGGCTGCAACCGGCATAACCTCATCTCAGTTAATTGTAAAAACAGAAGGTGGTTGTGACCGCAGGTGTTTCACAGGGCGTGGCCCTAATCCTGAATATGCAGCATTCCTGTCAGAAGGTTATGTGTCACTGCAGGGGAAAAAAGCAGTTAAAGTTAACATCCTGAGAGACACAGGTGCATTGCATACTTACATCCGTGAGGATGTTATTCCATTCTCCTCTGAGTCAGACACGGGCGATGTCATATTAATGCGAGGTATGGGTATGAAAGTAATTCCAGTACACCTCCATAAGGTGAACATTGTCTGTGCGTTGGTTAGTGGGGAGGTGGTGGTGGGCGTGCGTCCTGAGTTACCCGTTGAAGGGGTTGACATTATCCTTGGAAATGATTTGGCTGGGGATAAGGTGTGGGCTGAGGCCCCGCCTCCAAATGTGATCACTCAGGTCCCATTGAAACTAAGCCCACAAGTGCCAACTGAGGTGTTTCCAGCATGTGCAGTGACTCGTGCTATGAGTAGAAAGGAGGGTGTTACTCAGCAGGAAAAGGCAGAGTCAAAGAGTTTGACAATACCTGTGCCACTTAAGTCAATTTCTATTACGGAGTTGGTACAAGCACAAAGGGCTGATGCCTCTATGAAGTCTTTATTTGATTTGGTGTCGCCTGAAGAAGAAATTGACACTGCTGCACATGGCTATTTTGTGCAAAATGATGTACTGTTGCGTAAATGGTGTGCACAGGGAGAGATGGGTCTGGGGAAACCCATTTTGCAAATAGTGGTACCAACAGAATTTAGAGAACTGGTGTTGAAAACATCCCATGACGGAATAGCTGGGCATACAGGGGTTAGGAAAACATACAGTCGAATCTTGCAACATTTTTTCTGGCCACATTTGAAAAGGGATGTGTCGGTTTTCATTAAGTCTTGCCACACATGTCAATTGACGGGTAAGCCCAACCAGTCCATAAGTCCAGCACCGTTGTGTCCTATTCCAGCTCTAGCTCAACCATTTGAGTACTTGATTATGGACTGTGTAGGGCCTCTTCCTCCCTCAAAGTCTGGTTGCCAATACTTGTTGACACTGATGTGCCAGGCTACCCGGTATCCAGCAGCTTATGCGCTACGGTCTATTACAACAAAAAATGTGTTGAAGGCTTTATCTCAATTCATTTCAGTGTTTGGAATTCCCAGAATAATTCAAACTGACCAGGGATCTAATTTCCTCTCTCATATGTTTGCGCAGATCATGAGGCAGCTTCAGGTTAAACACATACAGTCATCAGCTTATCACCCTCAAAGTCAAGGAGCTCTAGAACGCTTTCATCAAACTTTGAAATCACTTCTACGTGGTTATTGCATAGAGCTTACTCGAGACTGGGAGGAGGGTCTGCCTTGGCTGCTGTTGGCGGCGAGAGAAGTAGTGCAGGAAAGTACTGGATTTAGTCCTAATGATTTGGTTTTTGGCCACTCAGTGCGGGGACCATTGGCGGTTTTGAAAAGTGGGTGCAAACAGTCTGAGCCGCCCAAAAACTTGATAGAGTATGTGAATGGGTTTAGACACCGTCTGTATATGGCGGGGCAAATGGCAAAGCGTACTCTAACACAAGCACAAAAGAAAATGAAATCCTTGTTTGATCGTAAAGCAAAACACAGACAGTTCAGTCCTGGCAATCAGGTCATGGTGTTGCTGCCGATTGGGGGTTCTCCATTTCAGGCACGCTTTACTGGTCCTTTGACAGTAAAGGAGCAGGTCTCTGACCAGGACTATTTGATTGTAATGCCTAAAGGAAAAGCTAGGGTGTGTCATGTGAACCTGTTGAAACCATACTGTGCTCGGGTGCCGGGGTCCCTAGGCTCCGGTGACGTCCCTTACATTGATCCTTCATTGTGCGTAGGCACGGTGTCGTCTTCTTTGGCGGGGGAGGTTAAAGGGGGGGGAGATTGGCCGGCAGATGAGCAGGTGTTACAGGTACGGTTAAACAACTCTGAGGCATTAAAAGCTTTACCCAAGGTGCTTGGGCACTTGGACGAGACAAAAAGGAATGAGTTGGTGGCCATGGTAAATGGTTACCCAGTGCTGTTCTCTGACACGCCGTCACAGACACACCTGATAGAGCACGATATTGATATTGGAGACGCAAAGCCAATTAAACAACGGTTTTATCGTGTTTCCCCTGAGAAAAAGGCGCAACTGGATAAAGAGGTTAAGTACATGCTAGATAATAATTTGGCAGAACCTTCAAATTCTAGTTGGGCTTCGCCATGTCTGTTGGTTAAAAAACCAGATAACACTTTTCGACCGTGCACAGATTTTAGAAAGGTAAACAGTATTACCAAACCGGACTCCTTCCCTTTACCACGCATGGAAGATTGCGTAGATCAAGTAGGTTCAGCCAAATATGTGAGTAAATTTGACTTGCTTAAAGGTTACTGGCAGGTCCCCCTGACTCCTAGGGCGCAGGAGATAAGTGCTTTTATAACACCTACCGGTCTGTTTTCCTACAAGGTAATGCCATTTGGTCTACGCAACGCTCCGGCCACCTTTCAGCGGCTGATGAACCTGGTGGTGTCAGGTCTGTCTGGTTGTGCAGTGTATCTTGATGATGTGGTCATTTTTAGTGACTCGTGGGAGGACCATGTTCAGAGGATGCGTGCACTGTTTGACAGGCTGGTGTGGGCACGTTTAACTGTAAACTTGGCTAAGTGTGAATTTGCCAAAGCCACGGTTACATACTTAGGCAAGGTGGTGGGCCAGGGATTGGTGCGCACTGTTGAGGCTAAAGTGGAAGCAATCAAGACATTTCCAATTCCATTGACAAAAAAGGAGTTAATGCGTTTTTTGGGAATGATTGGATACTACAGAAGTTTTTGTAGGAACTTCTCTTCAGTTGTGGCACCTCTTACTGATCTGTTGAAGTCTAAAGTAAAGTTTATCTGGGCAGATAAGGCTCAGCAGGCTTTTGAAAATGTGAAGGCCCTTCTGTGTTCCTCACCTGTGTTGGCAGCACCTCAGTTTGACAGATGTTTTGTGTTGCAGGTAGATGCCAGCCATGTGGGGGCAGGAGCGGTCTTGTTACAAGATGGTGATAGTGGGGTTGAGAAACCAGTAGGGTTTTTTTCAAAAAAATTCAACTCCTATCAGGTAAACTATTCGGTCATTGAGAAAGAGGCTTTGGCCTTAGTTTGGGGATTACAGCATTTTGATGTGTATATTAGCACTGGGAGTCCTCTGGTGGTATACACAGATCACAATCCCCTTACTTTTCTGCGTTCCTTACAAAACCAAAATCAACGTTTGATGAGGTGGGCATTGTTTTTGCAGCCTTACAGTTTGGACATTCGGCATATAAAAGGCCATGAAAATGTGATTGCGGATGCCTTGTCACGTGCATTTTAGTGTAATGCTCGTTAATTTAGTTACACATAACCTGTAGGGTGCCTGTACTAGGCTAGTTACTCATAGGTCAACCCTCTTAAAATGCTCTTATAAAGTAAGGTTGCAGAGGGGATGGGTCAGGTATCAGTATGGGTGATGGGTAGTTGTAAAATTTGAATTAAAAGGTTACGGAGTACCTGGTTGGTCTCCTCTCTTATGGGGGGGGGCTGTGATGACCCATCCCCTGGTCTGGGAGGCTAAGGGCCTTGGTCTACAGTATGTCCATCCCATTGTCTGTGAATCTAATGATTGTGTTCTCTGTTCATGTGTAGGAGGAGGGGACCAGCCCTAGGGTATATAAGCAGGCTGGTCAGGGCCATTTTCCCTCTCTCCCCTCCACAAGGAACAGTGTTTGTTTTGGTTCCTTTTGAGTTAGTTTGATTATGGTTTCTGCACTTGCACTCATACACTACACTTTCACACATCCACACCTACACTACTGACAACTGACAACTCACAGCAGCCCTCAAATGTTAAGTATTATCTCTGTTTTCTTTAGTTATTAATAAAATAAGTTAAAATGTAAACCTGTGTGTCGTTTCCCTGTTTGTCATGGTGTCAGTTCATGACAATGTGACATGCGTACACTCATATGGCCGCTGCTGTCACTGAGAAATGAAACCTGACCAAATACAGATATCTCCATATATGGACATACAGTATCAGCATGCCCATTATATACCAGGGATCTCCCTATATAGGCATAAAAGGACAAGGAATGACAGATACAGAGATCTCCATATATGGGCATATCAATCAGATTGTTGGTGTGACATATAGGTGTGAGGGCTGCGTAGCCCAAACCTAAAGTAGTATTATTAGTGTGGCTCAGGCACTATTGTTCTTTAGCCAATGAGGAAGCAGCATAAAGGTGATGTCACAGAGAATGCTGCTTCCCCATTGGCTAAAAGTTATTCTATAAAGAAATTAACCCCATTGACTTGAATGTGAAAATGGGGGGCCGTGGCCTAATGCATGTCAAACTGAGGGTCCTTCCTTCGTATTAAAATGGTTCAGAATGGCTGAAAAAAATCTTCTCTTTTGGGAGTCCCTGGCATTTACACTATTTTCAAATGGGGTGATATGAAAAAAGATTAGAACCAGTGAAGTAGTCCTATAATACTGAGCCATTAGCAGAAGCCTAATAATGTAACCTATATAAAAAAGTAGAAGAATCGTGATGCATCATAGAATCAAATCGAATCGTTACAAAATTTATCGTAATTTAATCGAATTGTTACAAGGTGAATAGTAATCTAATCGTGAGGGCAGTGCCGATGCACTCATCTAACTCTCACCTATGGTAATGAAGTGTGGTGGGTCATGACCAAAAGAACAAGATTGCGGATACAAGCAGCCAAAGTAGGTTCTCTGACGGGTTCTCAGACCCTTAGAGATAGGGTGAGAAGTTCAGTCATCCGTGAGAGACTCGGGGGATAGAACCGCTGCTCCTTGGCTTGGAGAGGAGCCAGCTTAGGAGGTTCGGGCATCTAGTATGGATGCCTCCCGAGCGTCTCTCCCTAGGTAGGTCCTCACAGCAGCCCTGGCAGGCCAAGGACCAAAGTGACAGGATTATTATCTCCACACTGGCCACCTCGGGTTGCTAATCTGGAAAGGGACGCCTGGAGCTCTCTGTAGGAACTGTTAGCCCACGACCCAATTACGGGTAAGCGGTTGAAGATAGATGGATACGCTGTATATATATTAAACAAGAAATGACAAAACTCATTATATATCAGGTTGCACTTGTCGTTTTCTACAGAAAGTGACGCGAATTACCAAATATTACAAGTTGAACAAGTTGAATAGTTGAACAGTGGTTGAAGTTGTAGGGGATGTGTAGTATGGTCCAGTGAGTAATGTATGTTGCAATAAGTACAGTACCGGTATATAACATTCATGAAGATTATTTGGGACATTTGTTTGTAATGTACAAAAAAGGCATACATTAGCATACTGTCTTCATCTATATATAGCCTATTAGCACACAACCACACTGAAATGTTGACATTTGATATGACAGCTTACTGTACATGACATTTGTGAATTGTAGCCTCCAAGCCTATGCAGCTTCCCAAATTATTAACACTTCACAAGAGATGGCCTAACATAATCTACTTTGTTAATGAGATGATTAACCAGTGATTTCTCTTTGAAGAAATCCCCTTTCATCTATTTATTATACATCTTTCCAACATTGGTGGTTTTTAAAATGGGGTCCGGGGACCCCCATTGGTCCTTGAATGGGACTGCAGGGGGTTTCCATGCCATGGATGTGTTGTGTAGTTTAAGGTCAAGTATTTATTAAGTCTTTTTGCACACCCACAGGGACAGGTATGTCGGAACAGTGAACTTGACGAAGAGGAACAGAGTCCCGCACACTGTCTTCACTTACAGATCATTTTATTTGGCAACGTTTCGGTCGTTCTGACCTTCCTCAGGGCATCAGATACCTGATGGAGGCATCAGATGCCTGATGAGGTTCTGAATGACCGAAACGTTACACTTTAATGTTTCTCTCTTTGCATGTTGCAAGGCGAATCATTGGCGTAAAAGTCAGGACTGTGACTCTGCAGGGCCTCAGATTGGATACATTTCTGAAAATAGAAGAATAGAAAGAATCCCCCCCCCCCCCCCCCAGGAACGTCTGCACCCAATACCTTGATCGATCTTTCTTGGCTTGGGATATCTGTTTGGAATAGAGGGGAGTTCCCAGGAAGGGTGCTCTCTCCGTCTACCTAGAAAATGAATGGTAGATAAGTCTTACTCTCCTCCCAATCTCCTGTAAGCTATTCTCTCGTGAGTGAACGTATAATGAGAACATCCTTCCAGTGGCTGACAGCCACTCAGGCTCCATCATAAGCATGATTAATAGACAGATAGAAAATGGAGATTCCATGGTCTCTTAATGCAATTGCCAGGCATGGAGCTATACAGATAAATAATAGCTTCATCAGACAAAAGTCAAGGTGTTTGTGAGCTTTTAAAAAAATGAAGATGGAAAACGTATTACAGCTGGAAAGTATTCTTGGAAAGGATTCAACATATGATCCATCACGTTGCATATACTATTAGGAGTAAAACTATTTGGTCTTGGTTCCTCGACATTTATAGCAATAACAAATTAACCACCACAGCTAAACACGTACGCAGAAAATAGTATATCGACAAGCTCACAACATGTCGTGTTGGGCTAAGTAGTAACTGAAAAAGCTAAATAAATAGTAATAAGATTACAACACTTTGAGGTGTTTCTGAAGTTGTTGTGGGTGTGCATCAATGTGTGCATGCACTGCAGTAGTCAGACAGGCAAGATAGTTTACAAAACAAGACAAAAACAATTACAGTATCATGAAAAGTACAGGTTCCCTATAGATTTAAAAATAATCCTTTCAGAGACTTTTTTGTGGAGCCATTATGAAAAAGAGAGAAGGGGGAGTATCTCATTATGAGCAACCTGAGACCTTGGTAGCCATTCTTCAGTACTGTATCTATTTATTTATCTCTCTTCATTGAATTAAAAACTAAACAAATGGCCCCCTGAGAAGAAAAGTGGAGGCAGTTACTTATCAGTTAAATGAGAAAAGTTATAGCCTATTCCAAGAAAAGTATTGGACATTTATTCTATTTATGGATGAGACTCCAGGCTGCTTTCTTTGAAGTGTCAGTGTATTTCTTCATTTGTTTTTCAACTGTTTGGTCATGAGACCATGCCTCACTTTTATCAAACATTGTGGGGACATTCCACATCACGACTTTAGCCACGCCACGCAAAACACCAAGGTCACCCTCTCTGCACAACATATCAATCAAAGTAGGACCTAATGTACCTTAAATGCTAATGACCCCTCTGGGGATCATGGCTATGTTCCCTCGACCCTATGTTCCCTCAGCCCCACTGTGTACTAGTGATGCTCACAAAACGAGCCTCGTCTTTGATTGAACACAAGAACACTCCAAAAACACGCTCTCCCTGGGTAAAATCTGGTGACGTCGAATGAGCTTTTTTAAGAGTGAAAATAACTATTTTTTTTACAATGAAGTATAATAAAGGGCTTAAGTGGTTAATCAAACTAATAGATTTAGTCTGTATTGTAGTCTCTATTAGAACTTTTGTGTTCAAGTTGACATTTGTTTAGGTAAGGATTTTTTTAATGCTTAGAATCAAGTTGGTTCTAAATGTCGGTTTCGATATTCGGTTAATTTCCCAAGCCGTAATGGAGACTCAACTCCAACTGGCCAGTGGCCACACCCATGTAGAAAATGTATGCACTAGCTATACAGTAACGCACACTATATGAAATGGATCCCGTATAGTATACATTCAGGACATCAGTAGAAATGGCATAAATGACACAGTAATCCCATTGATAATATTTAGACAGGAATAGAAAACATGCAAGAGGAATTAAACATTAACACTTATCCTATGTGCAAAATGCGGCAGTCAAATATTATCCTGATTAATGGTACAACCAAGGAATTACGAAAAGTACGCTTGTGATTGTCGTCAACAAATACCTTATTCAAAGGAACCCGCAGGAACCCATTATTTAAAATAACCAAACTCCAGAAAACAGCAAAGTCAACTGTCATTGGAGGACGGTGTAATTCATTGCCTTATCTCTCCCTGTAATACAGAGATAATCGATTTGTCACCAAAATAAAGGTGAATAATGAATGGACCACAAAATCAATAGGGTTTTTCTTGTTGATTTATGAGCTGAAGTCAAACAGGGGGTTGTGCGAGCAGATAACTCTTGGATGGAGCTGATGAACAGGGCGTTAAGACATTGACTGTCGCAGCTACTGTAATGGTTGAAGTGCGGAGAGCTCAGTAAAAACATATTGAGGGACTCTCCCTCTTCATCTTCTAGATTAATGGAGGGTGTTTCCTTTAAAAAGCTAATGAATTTATGGAGCACTATTGGGTACTACATCACACCCGCTTTAGGCACATAGTACTGTACTTTGAATCGGAAGTGGTGGCCCTGATTAAATCAGCAGTTTGCCCTGCAAATCTTCTGGGCCAAACCTGCTTTGAATACTGAAGGGTAGCCTTCACTCTTCCCCAGGCTTTGGGGGATTGTGCGGGAAAAATGGTGCCTGCATGTCTAAATTGAGCAATGATTTAACAAGACATAAGGGCCCTATTTGGGGGGAATAGGCAAAGTGGTGTAACACTTATCCAGTAGAGTAGCAGGACGGAGTATCTGTGGCAAAGTGGCAAGAAGGGTTCATTAGGGCTGAATATACCGTATCATCGTTTCATTCGGTGCAGGAGGATTCAATCATAAGCCATGACCAATCAAATGACTGCTTTCCATTACCTTTGAACATGCACCAGTGGTGGGAAAAGTATGACATTATTTTACTCAAGTAAAAGTATCAATACTGCAGTATACAGTAGTAATACGTAGTATTTTACTACTATAAGTAAAAGTCTGGAATTCAAAATGTATTTGAGTAAAAGTATGAAAGTATTGGCATCAAACTATACTTAAAGTACCAAAAGTAAAAAGTACAAAATGTTTGAAAATAGCAGATCTACAAGCTCACAACGCGTGAGCTTGTAGATCTGCTATTTTCAAATAGCCTAGGTATAAAATAGGGCTTAAGTTGATTAATGTATGTTTTATAATAATCACTTCTATCTGCAAAGTGGTAACATGTCATTAGGTCGAACACCCTTTGGATCGACCACCAAAACTCTAACCCAAACCCTAATCCTAACCTCAGTAAAACTATGCCTAATCCTAAACCTAACCTCAGTAACCGTGACGCGGGTGATTATCTAACCTGCCGACGCTCGCGGGTGATTATCTAAACTGCCAACGCTGTTCGACCCAACAGGAGTTCGACCTATGGGGCAGTCCCCCTGCAAAGTAACTAGTAACTAAAGTTTTCAAATAATTGCTGTGGAGTAAAAATACCATATTTGGATTTGAGATGTAGTGGAGTAGAAGTAAAAGAATTGTAAATACTAAAGTAAAGTACAGATACCTCAAATTGTACTTACAGTAAGTAAATCGACGTAGTTAATTTACACCATGCACGGACATGCACAATTACAACTAGAATGAACGCTGCCTACAGATGGATGGGTCTGTCCTTATCCTGTTTAAAGCTGCACATGAATGAACCTTTAGGTGTCATTGTTGTTATGGATGTCTGCCTAATAGAAATTAATCCTTCTCTGAAGCTACTCCCCAAGCCTGCTGGCATCAATGTGTGTCACAACTTTCCTGGTTAAATCATACCACAAAATGGGACCATTGGAATTATCCCCAGATTTATTTCCAGTATTTGGGTCAAGCAAGAGAATTTAAATAAACAACACGCTCAACGCCAACACAGGCACACAGCCTATACTCGATACGGCTATGTGGCTGTAGCTACAGCACATCAAAAGGAAAGCTGTCCCCTGAGATCATATTATAGTGGTTAAGATCCAGAACTATACAGGCATCAATTCCTGCCAGAACCTTCTCTCCCACATTCCCCCAAAATAGTCTCTGTCTTTCCAGTGTCTCTAAAAAGAAGTAATACCAATGGCCGAAGACACTGAAACAGCAGACTGAGATGGAAGAAAAAAAGCCATGGCCCCGGCTCTAAAGAGCCATCTTTGTTTTGTAAGCCAGTGAACAGCTGACTCTGCTTTGCGTCTTATTTTTGACAAAGTTGTGAGGAAGACACAGCGTATTAGTGGAATTTGATCCCGGCGTAAGGGATGTGTGGTTCCAGACTGGCAGTTTTTATTTTTTCCAGTCTAACAGAAGCCTCCCTTTCCCGAAGCCTTTAGTGACACTGAAATGATATGGATTAGGACAAATCCCCTAATATGTGAACACAAACAAAAACACCTGATGTCAGTCTAGGTGGTTGGGTCGGTGCAGGGGGAGTGCCATTGTGCCACTAAACCTGATTGACAAGTGTGTCATTTGAACTCTTATCGCTCCTTTGTAATCTGATCATGTTGAAATGTGTCCAATTAATTTCCCTTAAGGCATCAGACATTTGAGAGCTTCTTTTGACTGGCCGGAGTGGGTGGGGAGGGGTTGAGGTTGTGATGTTGCATAATAAAAATGTCACTGTTTGCATACAATTCTGATGCTTAATCTGTCACATCACAGAATAACGTGGTATTAATGGGTTAACCAACCACTTCAATTTGAATGATAAAAAAAAATGCTCTGAGTTTCAAAAATGTTAGTCTTCTCTCTGCCCTGCCCCCACTTTAGAAACAAAGCATTTAATTCCCTTACATGACTTTTCTTTACTTTAAAGCCATAAAGTGTAAACCTTTCAATTAAACAAGTAATGTTTTCTCTAAAAATATATATATTTGTGAATGACACTCAAAATACCGTAGTCTCTAGCCGCCCACTACAGTTGCACACTACAGTAGTCCATACAGAAAGGTCTATCAAATATACTAGTCCTTGACCGTTCAAACATTATGTTTCCGAATGATGTGCAGTTTGGGTTATGTGGTGTGCACAGTATACTGTATGAGGGACTGAAAGTAGGAGTCTCAGAAGTAATGTTGGAGAACCCAGACGTATCAGTGATGTCAGTCATCTATAAATGTGTATATCAGAAAGACATGGGACAAACAGACATTCGGTCGTTTATTACAGTGGTTCTCAACCTGTGGGTCGGGACAAATTATTTTGGGGGGGTCCCCAGATGATTAACTTAATGTGCAACATTGTTTTCTCACTCAACAAAACAAATCAACATAAAGTTCAAGTGTAGGGTATTTGCACATTTCTAAAGTGACAATTGAAGGACTTTTTAAAACCTCTAAAATCACATACTAAACATTGGACAAATTGTCAAATATTAGAAGCAGAAATTGTGAAAATAGCCAATCTACATGATCACGTGAGCATGTAGATCTTTTATTTTCACAATAGAACGTGAAAATGTAATGCCTCAACTCTTAGTGCTTGAGCATGTAGATCTGCTATTTTCACAATAGAACGTGAAAATGTAATGCCCCTCAACTCTGTTGGTCGCGAGGCGTTGTGAGCATGTAGATCTGCTATTTTCACAATAGAATGAAAATGTAATGCCTCAACTCTTAGTGTGTCAGTGTGGGGGGATCCCCCCACTGGTTAATTTATTAGTAGGATAGTAGTTCATTGCCTCTAAGCAAAATCCAAATCACAATGTTTTGTCTTCTAGATAACAGCAATAAGGCTCTTTTCACATTCTCCAGCTGTAACAACAAATAATGTGTACTCCGCTGGGTATACCTGACTGTATGGATGGCTAGGAAGTCTAGTAGCCTTATGTTCAGTCAATTTAGCTCTAAATAAGCCATCCCACGTGGCTCTCATAAGTGAACAGTTGGCCATTTGGAACCTCTGTATGTCAGACCATGCTGCCATCTACTCAATTGAAAGAGAGAGAGAGAGAGAGAGAGAGAGAGAGAGAGAGAGAGAGAGAGAGAGAGAGAGAGAGAGAGAGAGAGAGAGAGAGAGAGAGAGAGAGAGTGATTGTGAGTGAGTGTGTGTGTGTGTGTGTGTGAGTGAGCGAGCGAGCGAGCGAGCGAGTGTGCTTGTGTGCGTGTGAGCCTGTGTGTGCGTGTGAGTGTGTGTGTGTGTGTGTGTGTGTGTGTGTGTGTGTGTGTGTGTGTGTGTGTGTGTGTGTGTGTGTGTGTGTGTGTGTGTGTGTGTGTGTGTGCCTGCTTGTGTGACAGAGAGAGAGAGAGTGTGTAAGCTTATAGCTCCCTCTAGCGTTGGTGCTGAGATTTGTATTTATTTATACCATGGCAGTTGACATCAATGACATGGAACAACCAATATATCCAATATGTCTGGCATGAATTGTTGCCTTTTAAGCTTTCTGTCTATGATTCACGATGAACACTTTCGAATTATGCCTGAGTACACCAGCTCTCTCTGGCAGAGCCCCTCCTGAGTTATACAGTAAGCCAAGGGCTTTCAACAGGGGGTCCAGGAGGGGGTCCTCAGAGTTACTATAGGCAGTCCTCCAGCAGATTATTACTGGGAGATTATGTTTTTTCAAAGTCCCTAGACTGACACTTTGTCTGTTCCACTCAGTGGTTCTCAACCTTTTCAGGCTGTGACCCCCAAAATAATCATATTTGAACTGGGGATCCCCCACCCTGCACAAGCACTTGGAATTGTAGGAGTTTAGTTTGACTCGATCCATTCCATTGTGAAAATAGGTTGCGAGGCATTGTGAGCATGTAGATCTGCTATTTTCACAATTTCTGCCTGTAATATTTGACAATTTGACCAATGTTTGACCAAAGGTACTAAAAAGGTATTTAAAGTCCTTAAAGTGTCACTTTAGAAATGTGCAGATACCCTTTATACACTACTTATACTGTATGTTGGTCTGTTTACTGTTGAGTGAGAAAACAATGTTAACATTTAGCTAAACATCTGGGGACCACCCAAAATAATTTGGGGACGCCTCTTGTCCCGACCCACAGGTTGAGAACCACTGCACTACAGTTATATCAGCACTCCCCAACAGACCACAGAATTCTACATGAACATGAGTGTGTGTACCATTCACTTCACAATCAAATTCACATAAAGACAAGTAAGTAGGGATGGGCATTTTCAGTTATTTTGGCTACAAAGGTAATTAAACAGGACAAAAATAAACCAAATGGGCCCAGTTTGTTGACAAATGCTTCAGTGGAAAACTGTGGGCTGTAACTGAGGCAGTATATCACAAGACACTGCATAGCAATGACACATAGCCTCTTGTAATGGTATGATGGATTTTAATCAGGTGAAATGTATGGCTCATTCAGGAAAAGGTTATTTCACTTTGCTTTCTCTACTGTGCTGTAATCCACCCCGAGCAGATAGCTCTGATTGAAATGGAGAGAAAGGACACCAGGTTCAGTACCACCTTCTAACAGTGTCTATCTGGCAGTGGAACATAGGCATATTGACGAGTTATCGTTTTACCATGTAAGCTGACACACATGGCACGAGTACCTGCCATACATAGCAAATGGACAGTGGACAATGATCAAGCGAGCCATTACAGGTAAGGACAGCCTGTCCGTACATGTTACTGGGTTCATTCTGCAACTGTATCACACGTGATATTCTCTGTCCCCTCAGTCGACTTAATTGAGTCCTACACGTACTCTGTTTATAAAGCAGGGTGTTAAATATTCATGTGATCTGACGCCACTGCTGCACATATGCCAAACTCTCTTTCCATGCCTGCTGGCTGTTGTCGTCCCTGTGAGGCCTATGGGAATTTAGTTTCACTTAACAACCCATTCAGAACGGGTACACATTATTGTGTATCATCATATTATGCTTTAACTATTGTAAAATAGCAGATATACAAGCTCACAGCGCGGCACCGAGTGCCGCGCTGCGAGCTTGTAGATCTGCTATTTTTGAAAAATCGTGAAAATTAGAATTTTGACCCGATTCTGTAAGTGTCTTTTGAATCCTTCTAAGATTTTTTTGAAAAACCCATGTTTCTACGTCAGCAATCTGGCCAGCCATCGTCAAAGATAAGGTCCTTTTCACTTCACTGGAGCTCAGTTAGTCTGTTCTTGAGAGACTACTATGTCAGTGGTTCTCAAACCTTTTCATGTGAAGGACCCCCAAAATGATATTTATTTGGCCACGGACCCCCATCTCAAAATATTTAGTTCCAGGGACCACCCAGAAGCAAAATTTGAGTTCCAAACGTTCGCTTTGAAAATCATATATTCAAAGATTTGCACACATTTTTACGACTTTTTCAAAAATAGCAGATCTACAAGCTCGCAGCGCGGCACTCGGTGCCGCGCTGTGAGCTTGTATATCTGCTATTTTTCACTGGTTAAAGCATTCAATAATTCTAGGCCTAAATGGGTTAATTCCACACTTCCACCAATTGCCCCATCTATCTGGCTCAATTCCTCTTTCTCACCTTCGCACCATCGTTTCCTCCTCCCACTCACACTCTCTCTGTGTCCATCTTTCTCTCTCTGTCCCCACCTCTCTTTATTTCACTCTCTCATCACATCACTGAGCAACACTATGAGAATGATCCAGCTTCCAGTAGTTTCCAGACAGTCTCGTAGCGTAGGCAAGAAAAAGGGATTTTCATACCTTCTCTATCCGGTGCTCACTGCAGTGGTTATTTTCTTTGCAATTATTCTATCAATTATTACATTTTAGATTATTTTCTTTTTCATATATATCAACAAATCAACGTGAAAATATACATATTTTGAACCCCTTTTTTCTCCCCAATTTAGTTATGCCAATTAATTCCTCCCCACACACACATTTGAGCATTATCACTGCTGTTGTATCCTACTGACTCAGCTGCCAGTGAGGAGCCCCCACCGGGAGGACATGGAGTCTTCATTCTACTCCTCCTACCCAACACTCCCTGCTGACAGGTGCCTCCCCAGCCTTTAAGATTACGTGCAGTGACATCGCCCTCCCCCGAACACGGGCCAATTGTGTTCTTATCGATGCTCGACAAACACGGCTGCACCATGGTGGATTTAAACCTACAACCTCTGTAGTGGTGGGCAGTTACTTTATCACTGTACCACCCGAATGCTTGGGGCAACGTGAAGATATTTGAATAGATTTGTATATTCAACTACCATACATCAATTAGTCTGATTAAGCATTTCAGCCCCATTTCATACATTGTTGCGTCAAACGAAAATAGCCATTCTATAAGCTCACAACACGTCGTCATGCGACGCATAAACTTGTAGATCTGATATTTTCTACTGTATGTAAAATATAAATAACCATAAAGTATGTTTTTAGACTCTTACTGTGGATGTTTCCATATTTATTTATTATAAACAACTCTATACATGTTGTGCGTGTGTGTGCATGCGTGATGTGTGTGTGTGTGTGTGTGTGTGTGTGTGTGTGTGTGTGTGTGTGTGTGTGTGTGTGTGTGTGTGTGTGTATGTGTGTGTGTGTGTGTGTGTGTGTGTGTATGACTGTATGTGTGTGTGTATAATGGCTGTGAAACATTCAATGGTTGCCTAGGTGAGCTGTGAAATTGCAGTAGATAATAAATATTTAATTGTATTCATGAATTTCCTTTGGGCAAAACAGTCACAATTTCAGATGGATACAGAGATTCCTCTGACCAAATAGCATCACTATAGAAGTAGAGGCATGTTATGTTAATGAAAGGAGCAGCAGTATCAACCTAACCCAAAATCGCACTCCAAAATAGGAAAATGTGTAGAACTCATCAGGGCAAGAAGGGGCTTTAGTGGTTGCAAGGACAGTGGTTACTATGGGGCTGGGATTCTCAATCTTTGTGTACCTGGTGATAATGGAATCCGTAGGAGACGGGGTTGAATAAATTAAAAGGCGCGGCTTGTGATTGGCTGGAGCGGAGGTCGGGAGCGCTCGGCTGTGGTCATTTGGACCACGCGGGTGAATGTTAACCTCTATGCCTAAACCTAACCCTAAACTCAGTAACCCTGACGCTGGTGAGTAGCTAACCTGCCGAGTGCCGACGCTGGTAAAGCGAAAAGAAGCGCTCCTTCCCCCACCGTCTCCTACGGATTCAATAATAGCATACAGTACAACACATAACGCAGGCACAACATAATCCCTAGGAACAGCAACAGTCAAAACCTCTGACATCAGTATGTTGTCAAAAGAGACCATGACACAGAAGCCGCGCCAGTGCTTCCAGGACATGCTTAAATAAATGACTGAGATCTACAATTTTGGCCCTTTTAATATGGGACTGACAAAAATAACTCTTAGAAGTCAAGGGCTGCCTGATATTCTTAAATCTCCAAAATTTGGATAGATTTATTTTACTACTCAATACAGCACACATGCCCATGAGCACATCATAAAGAAGAACTGGAACATTATACAAAGTGATCCTGAACTAAGATCTGTATTCCCTGATGATTGCTGGCGCTATTTAATGACATCTGTCACTGTCATTGGTAGTGGACCCTGATGAAGTCCATAGGCCGAAACGCGTTGGTCATCTGCGTTTTTTTTATATTTCCCTTGCTATGAAGTAAAATAAAATATTTTGTATGTTGAACTGAACAGAGCTGCCTTGGATCCTTTAAGTTCTCCACGTCATCTGTGCATTTTTTTGTATACTCTTTTAACGGAAGTGAACTTGACCTTTCAAAAAAAAAAAAAAACTTTCAGTTTGCCATACTCAAGGACCCATGTAGGGCTTCTTCATCTATTATCCATTCTTATGTGTTCTAAGTGAAAGTGAAGACCCAGCCTCTTAAACTGCATACTTATGAGCAGAGGTGGCTGATTAAAACAGGAGTAAACAAGATTATCTGTGGTTAGTGTCACAAGCTAGGGGACATAAAATTAACATCTGTGCGCATTATGTGCAACTTGACAAGTGCATGGATGGGGTGCATGATGGTGGGTACTGGAAATAAGGAAGAAGGCGAAGAACATTTTTTATTTTACTGGCTGGTGTTTTTAGTCATTTTCAATGAGGTACAGTGACACCCAACAATAATGATGACCGGCTAGGTGCCAGCAAACAAAAACACCATAGACAAGTCTGTCCTGTTATGTGAGTGAAACTGAAAAAACAAGACTGTTATTTAATACCTGATTGGTCACTTCTGTGTCCTTGCTCTTCTGCCATAGTCAGGTACCCTGCTGCCTGTACCTGGTCCGGTGGTATGGTCTGGTCTGGTCTGGTCTGGTGGGACTGCATGGGGCTTTGCTGGCTGACAAAGCTTAGCTTGTGGCTGTGAAACCTGCATGGTTGAAGGATGTTAACACAGGAGTTGGTTGGCAACTCAATATTTGTCCCCTCCCTAACTGTATTAAACTGAACTGCTAATCAAACTAAACTGTTTGGCTAACTTTAAGCTAGGCTGATCTATGAATTGAACAATATCAATGTCCTATTTGCTTCATCTAGCCATCCATCTTCACCTATTTATTGTCAACAAAATAGGCCTATAGCTATGTTGCATGCTGCATCATTGCCAGCCTTACTTGCTACAGTGTAGAATTACAGCAATCACGTTGAAGGCTAGTTATAGATCCTCCACAGCAAACATTTTGACAGGTAAACAAGGCTTATGGTAATAACATTAATTATGGATGTAAAGCGTTTCATTAAGGTTGCCAGTAGACAATTCCTGCTCTTGTACACAGAAACTGACACACCTGCCTGTAATTAACGGATGCATTGTTTACCTGTCAAAATGTTTGCTGTTTTAGTGTCACAAATTGACAGCCCCTGAAATTATTGGAGAAAAGAAACAGTGGAATCTAAATATAATATCTAGACTAGCATAAACACAAAGACATGTTCACCCACATTTGTACCCACTTGGTGAAATTCGGCAGATGCAAAATCCTTCAATGCAGCAGAGCTGTAGCCTATACTGCACTTTTTTAAACCTTAAAAGACCTAGTGAAATGAAAAATACTGTACAGGCTAATGTGGCTACAAACACTAGGCAGATGTTACCATCCCATCCCCTGAAGGGCTGGTCACTTCTGATTGGTTCAGAAACACACTGGCTTGTGTTTCAGACAGATACTTCAAAATAAAATGCCCAAAAAAGCAATTTCAGCTCCACTTTAACCTTCCATCTCGGGCTCACCTCCTCACACCTGATCATTGTGTGTGGGTTGGCTCATGTGGTAGCTGACAAAGTACAGCATCTCTTGCAATGGGCCTGGTGTACAAGATACGCCACTAAAGGCATGTTTTCATTGCAGTTCCGGAATTTTCCCGGCAAAATAAATAATTATAATTAGCATAACTTGCCGGGAGTTTAGTTTTTTGGGTGTTTTCACATGCCCTCATCGGCAGCAAAAATACTGGTATCGCTCGTTTTCACCAAGCCATTGTGACGGGATCAAAACCAGTGTTGCCAGATTTTGCGAGAGAAATAAGCAACCAGGTGTACAAAAATAAGCCCCAAAAAGTGATATTATCTAGCCACACGAGCACTTTAAAACAATACACATCGCCGCATCAGCTACTTGAAAATTGCCAATCTACAAGCTCACAACAAATAAACCGCAACCAGCCACTATCAATACAGTAAGCAACTTTACGGAAATCAAGCCCAGAGTCGCTTATAATTAGCAGACATGGCAACACACGGACCTGCAAACAACAGTCTCCCCAGTTCGGTTTGGTGCGTCTCTTCTCTCACCCTGAACGCTACAAATGGATTTAACAAAATATTCTTCATGCAACAACACAATGTTCAGAAAGGATCGCTCATGCGTTATGCAACCTGTTGGGGGAAATCTCGCTCTTAACAGCGAAACGCTCCCCCCATGCACTTGTGGCTTGTGGATTTAGCTTTTTTTTCACGCGTCACTGTAAACGATGGATGACCATGCAGACTCGATGCTCGCTGCTCTGTAAAACACTTTTAATCATGCAACGAGGAGAAACTATTAACTAAATGATGCAGCTCTTTGAGTTGGTAAAGATTCCAGCTTTCATCACAACATTACGAGCGCATCGCATTCGCATCCCGTATCATCACGTTCTCCAGACCGGACTTGTATCAAAACCCACACAGTTTAATTAAAAATAGGCTATAGAATACAAATAAGTTTGAACCATGACCAAGCTCAGAAGGTTCAGAAAGGATCGCTGCATGATGCAACGTGTTGCACTTGTTTCCTTCTTTCCTTCTTTTTTCCTTCTTCACGCGACACCATAAACGATGACCAGAGAACGAAAGAAATGGACTTCTGCTGTGTTTGTCAATGCGATTCTAGCCTAAATAATTAATCCCCTATTCAAGGTGAAGCTGTAGACCTACTTTATTTCTATATATTCCTTTACATTCAGGTCGTTTTCAATCCCAGATACAATGTTTTAAACTGTTAACTGGCTCCTTTCATGCACCTGGTTGTCAAAAAAACGGCAAATTCACGGCATGCGTTTTCACTGGAGGGAAATTTGTATTGTCACGGTACTTTAAGCAAAAAATACTAGGTATTTTCCCGTCAAATTTCGGCCCCCAAAACTGCCGGGACACAAAATAAGTGGCCGTTTTCACATGGCGTGAATTTCAAAATTGCCGTCATTTTTGAAAAAACTCCCAGAAGTTTTGCTCAGTGAAAACGGGGCTTAAGATACCCATTTACCTGACGAAATACTTCCAAAACATCAAGGATGTCCACAGTTAAAACACCAGAGGAAGCTCCACAAATCAGATTTGGCTCAAACAAAGGGTTAAATAAATTCTCCTGCTATGCTGCAAAAATGTGAAATGTCCTACCAAAGGTTTATCCTTGCAGTGAACTGTACTGTCCTGTACCTTTTTCTATGCAAACTTCTAATAAAGTCTTTAATCAATCAAACAACCAACCACAAAATCATTTTCAAAATGAAGGTACTGTATATCGGTCTGTCTATCTTCTATCCATCTGGCAATGCTTAACATTTTCCATTGTAGCTTACTATTTATAGCCAAATAAATAAATAGCCTACATAAATAGGCCTATATTTGTTTATGCCTATAGGAATAAAAGGCTGCAGGTGTGCATGGTGATCCAACAACTACATCATGGGTGAAATGCCCATTAATGTTATTGGAAAATATGCCAAATTGATAACCAAACACGTGTCCTCTGTTCATGTTGCAACCTCTGTACATGACCTACTACATTCATGTCACGCACATAGCTGTAGTGACCCAATTCTAGACATATTAAGTCTGGGCGAGCACATTCCTGCCATGTAGCTTACATTAACATTCCATAACAGTTATGATCATGGTTTGCCTGGATTGCGTGATATGCTCCTTGGTGGTTACTCACCCTTTACTCACCCTAACGGACTGGCGTCAGTAGACTAAGGCTTTTCTTTTTTATCATTGCCATCAAAGTCATTCAAATGTTAACGTGTTGGTTAAATGTCATGACGTATGGTTAATACTTTAAATCATGGACATTTAAATTTAGATTGTCACAAATATGTCAGTTTTAGAAGGTGGGTTGCAAATGGCTCAGACACCCAATCTTTTCTGCAGGGACTATTTTTGGCAAACTCAATCCTGAAATCATGACATTTTTAAATAAAATCTGTAACTAATAATTTGTGTAAAGGTAATTCACTATCTCAAATCACTTCAAGTACATTTCCATAATCCATACCATATTGAAATTAATGCAATCCAATGGCTTCCAAGTTACAGTATGCCGTCATAGTCAATGCAATGGGCCAAACATGCTAGACCAGTGGTTCTCAAACGTATTAACTTCAACCCCCATAACTCTGGTTGTATAGAACCAAAAGGATCCATTCCATTTGTACACTTAGAGACCCGTGAAGATCCATTTGGAACACCCTCAGGAAGCCTGGACCACACTTGTTCCAGACCACCGGTCTTTACTAAGGGGTCAGGGATAGGGCTGCCCGATAATAGGAAAACATGATGTGATATGCATGCAATAACATTGTTGAATATTTCTTTGACTTTATGAATCGCAAATATTACTGAAGTGTTCAGTTTTGATGTATTTCTGGATTTTCTGTCTTACATTTGCTGCTAACCCAGACACTGAATAGCCTACTGTATCACACACTGACAAAAGAGAAGCAGAAGTAAATTCACTATATTTTCCTTCCAACAACATGGTTTTGCTGAAAACACATGGCTACATAGAAATAGGCTCTGAATATATACCAGTAACTTAGCAATACTGTTTCTCACTGTACCCCTTAAAACATTTATTGTAATCTAAACATTATAAAAACCTGAAAACAAGTTAAATAATCTGTAATTGATTGGCCAATGTACTGTACGATGTGCAGAGTACTGTATGAATAGCTACTATACTGTGCATGACAAAGAAACTTTATTGTCACAGTTTTACAGATAAGAGAAGATTTTTATTGTCATAATATATGGAACATACAACAGAATTTTGTTTAGTGCATCCACTTAAAACAAATAGCAGCATCCACAAAGAAAGAAGTGGGTAAATGGCAAGTAAATACAGTCAGTATATACCAATTTATCGCAGTTCAAGCTGTTGTTTTGCGTCATGTTATTGCACATGTTGATAGTGAGACTACAATACATTTTCCATAACGGCTATTTTGCAGCGCTAGTCTGGGCCCTGTGTGGCGTGCTCCAAAACAGCCTTTTATTTCTGAGCGGATCTCTGTGATCATGTGTTGCAGCCGACAGTTCAGCCCATCTCCTTTGAGAGCAGAGAGTGCATGACACTGCCAATACCAGGTCTCCCTTTAGTGCTCTCTGTGTCACTTACTGCTTCTTGCTCTTTTATACTCTCTCTCTCTCTCTCGCACACGCACGCACGCACGCACGCACACACACACACACACACACACACTTTAACTACAACACAAGACAAAATACCCCACTGGCATCCAAACAGCAATTAGAGAAAATGGTCATGTCAAATTCAATTACCATAATCATAACTATCTCAGTTCCCCCACAGATCATTCGGTACACAAGGAGAATACAGTATGTTGGGCAGATGGTGGAAGTTGCAGGAAGGAGGAGGAATACAGGCGGAAGGGAGCTATAGAGAGAAAGGAAGAGTGATAGAAAGAAGAAAAGAGTAACGGAGACAGAAATTACCCACAATAACAAGAGAGATGTCTGTTGTATCAGCCTATGTTGTTGTTGGCTCCACGAACCTGAGCACTCAACGACAGTAAAACATTCACTAACCTCCTTAACCTTAATTCCTTAAAGCCAGCTGCCAGCTCGGCCTGGAAACCTATTGCTACCTACAGTATGGGCTCCTGATAAATGGGTGGCCTGTGTGTGTGTGTGTGCGCGTGCGTGCGTGCGTGCGTGTGTGAGCGTGCGTGTGTGCCATGCTTTTAAAGTGGCCACTTGCCAGCATTCTCATACAGCAGCCTTGAACTAGGGCACACACACAAATTGAATCCATGCACATTATTTTTCTTCCGAATGAAAGGAAAATGTTTGGGCCATGATTATGACTCAACCTGTCACCTACACTGTACTAGGTACTATTTCACAATCACAATAAAGCCAGAAGTTTCTTAAAATAACCCTTTGAAAAGTAACTGGATCTTGAGGCCGTTCTACTTTCATCTCTGGGATCAACTTGTCAACACATTTCACACAGAAATGAGTTTGTGTGATGCATGGGGAATTCAGTGGATAAAGTTAAGTTTATGGTTTGAAATTGATGTTCTTTGAAATTGGTGTTCTTTTCCACATGGTGAAGAAAGCTTTTATATTTTAATCTATGCTCAACATGTCAACAAGGTCCTATTTGAAATTCCAAACAAAAGCAAATCGTATCTTTAAAAAAAGTTGCGTCAGCACCACAGTATTCAAACAAATTATTTTATGCAAAAGACTGCCATGGGATGCCTTTGCAGACCTTTGTGTCTTGTGTGCAACTCCTTTGAAGTGTTACGAGCCTGCCTCTGTCTATGTGGGGAACTGTAAATTAATCACAACACAATTTCTCATTCTGATGGATGAAAGCTTCATTGTTATTCCCTATGAAAAAAACAATTACTTCTTACCCTTGCGTCAACAGCAAACCATGTCCAATTGTAGCAAGAGCAGTGTAAGAATGGCTATTCGGAGTCTAATCAGAAACACAATGCAAGGAATGCAGTGTGTGAAATGGATAGAGAAATGGTGTGACAGTGGATGCTGGATGCAAACAGAGGAAATGCCATTCTTGTTTTTCTCTCTCTCTTGTGCTTATTCTGTTTGTTGTGTTGCCCTGAAGAACAAGCAATGATTCATCACTGCCTGGCAGCAGGCCACTTTATTTTCCCATAATCTATCTTGTGCTTTTCTACAAATATCAGTGAATGTCTGTCTGTCTGTCTGTCTGTCTGTCTGTCTGTCTGTCTGTCTGTAGATGTACTGTATGTGAGTCCTAGAGATTCACAATTTAACCACAAGATGGAGTTGTGGTCAAAAGAAACAGCTACAATGAGTGACATTTTTATGTTGTAGTAGCCTAACATTCCCACTCTCTCAGTGTGTGTGCTCTATGAGCAGATGCCGGCCCGTAGTTTTTATACCCAAAAGAGTGACTGACCAGACCACTGACCTATACTAACTGGTAAAACCGGTGACGTATCCGTGGGTGTTTGTTATTTATTTTTACATAGCTCTGTGTAGACAATGCTTTACCCTCTCACTGTGTATAAGCTACTTTCCGCACGTTCAACTGCATGGACATGTATGCATGGACATGTATGGAGCATTTAGGAAAATACGGGATAATATTTAAATGACAAAGGGATAATATGCTGTAACGACCCGTAAAAGTCGGTCTAGGGACCAGGTCAGTACATTACCACACGGAAACCAAGTTGCAAAAATACAAAATATTTATTACAAATGGGATTTGTTGTGTGGCGGTACAGGAAATGCTCTTTTCTTTATACAAATATATCGAAATACTCTGATAGCAATATATATATATTCAGTTGGTATGCTTGTATCTAGAATAACTTATAAGTATAATATATTACTTCGAGAAGTCAATATGTTATATAGGATAAAGAGGAGTATAGTCCATAGTAAGCTCGTTTAGAGCAGCCGACGGCGCGAAGCCGCGGCGTCAAACAATAACACAAACAATTGGCTCTACAAAAACACAAGTTAACCCAAAGCAAAACAAGTAAACGAAATAATAATAAACTACAAGAAAGGGAACGAAAAATACAGAACTCAATCCAATTCACCTTTCCGAAGGGTTTCAACCAAACAAGAACTCAACACAACAGAACTCATGCAGCAGGGCAGTGCGGTGGAGAGGCTACTGCTAACAGCAGGCTCTCCGTGTGGTGGCATGAGCGTCGCCCTTTTATGGCGACACAGATTGGGCGGGGACGTCTCCCCCCCCCCCCCCTCATGGGCGTCACCGTTCTGGTCATCACTCGTCACCTCTCCCCGATGGGCTGCCCCTAAACCCTCCCTCTCCTCCCACCCGCAACGTTAGGGACATCACAGGTGGTTGACAGCCAGCAGTCTTCAATAACTCGTTACTCAATAATCAGAATACCCATAATAATAATACACAGGCCTTTAGGCCTGACATATGCAAATATGGACAGTCTGACAGCAGAATTGAGGGTAGGCAAAATGACTCTTTAATGGCCAAGCATCGTAGGTGAATCGGACAGATACTGTAGGCGAAAAGACTCTTCACTACAGCAAAAGTGCCCGACTAAAGGATCAAATGCATTTTGGCAAATATGTTTTCGGCAAGGTCTGCCTGACACCCAAAAAAACATGCCTGACAATGGTGCCCCCATGTGGTTGGTGCCCTGTGCTTCAGCACCTCAAGCACATTGATTAATCCGGCAATGGGTGGGTACTACTTGCTACTTTGCATATGGTCATACATGTTTCATGTACATACATATAGTCATTTACATAACGTGATATACAGTACTTACATATGATCAAGTACACACATGATCATGTACATAAATATGGGCATGTATAAAACAATCCCGTGTATACAACTACTACAGTATATGCATCAGACCCAATTTCTTAAAAAAAATTCTTTACAAAGTGACTGTGAAACATGGTTTAAAAAGTTGCAACAACTTTACTTTGTCCTGCTCTGTCTGTTCTGTTCTCATCTCGAGGCATCAAGTGGGATTGTACAGTACATTGTTTTCCTCAGTGATTTATTTTTTTCACGACTATCTGTGCTGGCCTGCAGTCGGATAAGCCATTTCCCAATATCTCCTTATTTCCTCAAAAGAACAGTCGGAACACTTCGTATTGTGCTTGTTAGACTGCCAATGTAAAAGTGTGGAAACAAAAAGATACGATTTAGACATTTTCTGCTTTCTTCTTCTATAAAGAACTAGACCCCATGGGTATTGCACATTGCAGACAGTAAGGCAGAGTAGGAGCTGATGGGATTTAAAACAGGACTAAAGTACAGTACGTTCTGGACATGCTATCACTGCCTTTTCTTGTACATTCTTACAAGAATTCGTAACTCCTGGTACATGATATTAACACTACACTACAGCAATGTTAAGCTGTTTCACGTGTTTCTGGGGACAACCCCACAAGACCCCCAGCCTGGGACCACAAGTTCAAAACTTTGAATCGCTATCTGATCGGACCAGATTTGGAGTTCAAAACCAAAAATCGGGATTGGGATCACTCTGATATATCCGATCAGATCAGGAAATCCAACCAAAGCTGTAATCTGGATCAAATCTTCGAAATGGGTAGTTCAAAACAAAAACATAGGATTGGGATGAGTTTGAACCAAAGAAATCAGGGTTACCTTGATCCCACTGGAGGGCTCAATTTGCAGTGGATTACAAGAGCAAAAGAATATATAAATAAATTATAAGTTAATAACTAGTAATCTGGCAGGTGATGTATATCGTACCAGTTACCCATACATGGAGACCCCTGGTATCCATATATGGAGATCCATGTACTGTATATGGAGATATGCTGTGAGAGCCCAAACATGCTTACTCAGTTATTCGATGTGAAAGTCCTATGACGTGTATGACATCTGACATTATACATACAATCCCTTGTATGCCCATACATGGAGATCCCTGTCTGTATAGCCACACAGATATGGGCTGTCTTGGCCATATGGATTCTGTTAGTGTGGTATGTGGCCGATGGAATGCCCATATATGGGCATTCCCATATGAAGTCCTGCTAGATGGGCTTAATATTGATGACATCATAAAAGGGATTCTGTTAGTGTGATTCCTCTGACATCACAGTGATGTAAGAGCGGCAAACCCATAGACCGCAAAAAGGCGTACACGTCCAGACAGACGGAGACATGATGTGCCGTTTTACATACTTATTACGTCATCACGCAATGACATCAACATTATCATCACGACCAACGTAATTGTCTTTTAAAAGTAAATATCCAATTAACAAAGTGTCATTCAACAAATTCTTCCAACTGAGTAAACTGTTGTTACAATAATTGCTTTCAGAAACTATTTTAAATTAGTTGCACTGATTAAAGGTGGTTCTTGTTTGTGAAATGTTTCACTGGACGATACATCTGAAAGGAGGACCTAAGGATACCTTCCATGCTGCTGTGGTAGTCGGACACAAGCTGTACTCATTTGGAGGGATCAGCAACTACGTGAACAACAGTGATCAGATTGAAGTCCACATCTTCAACACATTGTCTTTGCGTTGGAGGAGGTTGCCGCCAGTGACAATTGGAAGAGGACAAAGTCCCATTGAGGTTCCCTCAGGGCGCTATAACCACTCAGCTGTGCCGGTAGAAGACATTGTCTACATCTGGGGAGGCTGTCGTTACTGCAATGTGCTTTACACCTTTGATGTCGACACCCACAGCTGGTTCAAACCCAATATGTCGGGGACTATTCCAGGAGCAAGGAGCCACCACTCAGCTTGTGTTCTGGAGAAGGCCATGTATGTGTATGGAGGACACCAGCGAAGTGGATGGACTAATGACATGTACAAGTTGGACACCACCATTATGGTCTGGTCTTTAATTAACACCAGAGGAACTCCACCATCACCTGCTTCATACAGTCACTCTACCACCATCATCGGGGCAAAGATGTTTGTATTTGGGTGCTATTTGGGCAGCTACAACAGCATCAGAGTGTTTGACACAGAGACCAACTGCTGGCTGAGCACGCCTTCTGGATGCCTTATCCCAGCTGAACGTCTGTATCATTCAGCCTTTGCCTACAATGGGGAACTGTACATATTTGGTGGCACTAAGGAGAACCAGCGCTTCAATGATCTGTGGAAATTCAGTCCAGAGACCTTCTCCTGGAAGCAGGTTGAGCCCAAGGGCAAAGACCCCTGTAGGATGTATGGGATGTGCTGTTGCATGGTGGGAGATTGCATTATCATCCATGGAGGATCCACAGGAAACCACATCCTAGACTTAAATCCCAGCCTGAAGATGTTATGCAAGCTAGCAGTCACTCAGCATGGTCTGGAGCTGTCTGAACTCCCACATGACATCAGGTGGGAACTGGCAGCCATGACAGCAACATAACAAAAAAATTATATAGCCCACACCACGAACGCAAGCACACACGCGCGTGGTCACAAACAGAGGCAATACACAAGTAAATAATAAATACATAAATAAATACGTAAATAAATACACTAGTAAGACGCATCAGGGCGACATGCAACCTTGGCCATCTGGCCAGTGATGTATTCACGTTATTCCTGGCCCCGCCCCCGGCTTCCTGTTAATATCCTGAAAGAGGCGGAGGCTGAAAAAGCTGGCCTGAAAAACCACAGACATAGAAAGGTAGACGCCTCTTCCGGCTGGGGGGTGCTGGTCCAAGACTCCTGGCAAAAAAAATAAAAAGAATTACGGAATTCTTCCCTGTGCGTCACAGAAGCGGAAATTCGGTCGGCCAATCAGAGGCAGATGGGGCGGGTTTTCTCATACGCAACGCTGAGCCGCGCAACATCAGGAACTGGATGAAAACAAAACTGGAGCTGTCACCAAACACTCAGAGATTTGTGAAATAAGTTCCCAGAGAGAAACATGGTCGTTTCATGTACAGCTCCGGGTTGTACAAACAGATGCACATTGGAAAATAGAACGCTGGGAATCACTTTCCACAGGTAACATGATTCATTAATCTGTCTAATGAATGTAGACGGGAATGTGACCAAATCCTGGATCCAACTCCATGTCTGGTATTGACTCTTGCTTTGGCCATATAAACGTGCCAATAAAGCTCTTTGAATTGAATGGGAAAAGTCCCGGAAAAGACGCGCTGTGATTGGCCAGCAGTTTTTTTGAGTGACAGTCTGTCTTCCACACTCCGCCATTTCTGCCAGGACTCCTTGACCAGGCGCGCCAATGAACTGCAGCGGCGGGGGAGGTATCTAGCTTTTTATATCTGTGTGAAAAACATCATTTGGTTTCCTGTAATAAGCAATTTGTGTCTCTAAAAAAATAGTTACTTTCTAATATTTTTTAAACCAGTGGTGCCCAAATCCTTTCATATCAAGGACCCCAGATCACATTTTGTCCATAGTCGCAGACCCCCATCTGAACATATGTGGTGCCAGGGACCTCCACACAGATTTATGTTGTTAAAGTTTTTTCAAAAATATTCAAAAAAATGTTTTCCCTCAATATTTTTTAAATAGCAAATATACAAGCTCACAATGTGTCGCAATGTGACTGACACATTGTGAGCTTGCTGATCTGCTATTTTCAAATGTAAATGTAAAGTGGTATAGCCTACTGTAGTTGCTTCTGTTGGGCTTATTTCTTTGGCAAAATCTGGCAACAGACAATTCCATGTCACTTCCTTACTTGGGAGGAAGTGAAAAGATGTTTATGAAGCAGCACACAAAGAAAAATGCTCCAGCGCCCTCTGTAAAAGGAAAATGGCAGCCTCCATAGAATGGCCAGGAATATGGTGAATATCGGACCAGTTACCCACCGGAGACCCCTTTTACCCATATGGAGATCCATGTATATGGAGATATGCTGTGAGAGCCCAAACATGCTTACTCAGTTATTCGTTATGTGAAAGTCCTATGATGTCTTTGACATCTGACATCATACCCTATTATGCCCATACATGGAGATCGCTGTCTGTATAACCAGCCGTTAGTGTGGTATGTGGCCGATGTGGCCTCCATATATGGGCATTCCCATATGAAGTCCTGTTAGATATGGGCTTAATATCGATGACATCAGGGAACTCCATATATGGGCATAAAAAGGGATTCTGTTAGTGTGACATCACAGTGACGTCAGAGCATGATGTCAGAGCGGCAAACCCATAGAGCATCGCAGTTGAAGCCCCACCCCGTCCTCACTCTGGTGTCGGAAGCGTTTTCCGCATTCATTTCTTCCATAGACATTTCATAAAGTATTTATTTAAACGTTTTTAAGCCTTGGACAAAGCCACCTCGGCTGGAGAGGGATCATGTCAATATTCAGAGTTTTTTTAATGCAAAGATTAATTAGAAAGCTGAAAAAAAGGGCAGGGTACAAGACTGTGTACATCATTATTTTTAAAATTGCGGAAACTACACTCCCAGAATGCATTGCGAATGTTGTTGTTGTTTCCTGAAATAAAGCCCTTAAATCACGCTCAGTTTAGTTATCCAGGCCAGCATATGGCCTGAAATGTAGTGATTGTCATCTCTGTGGACGCTCTTATCGTCATCCTTAACATAGTGCATCATATTTGTAAAAGAAAGACGATCGCTCACGGAGTTTTGCTGACGTGCAATAATCCGCCGGGAAGACAGGGGGCAGTAGCTACTTCCGTGGTAACCGCAAGATACATGAAAGAAGAAGAATTTAGACCAATCACAGACGTCGATTTCACCGGATGTACATGTTTAGCAGTATGGGAAATGCAGTTCTTCTCCGTGCGATCTTGATTAAAACGTGTTTTTACTAAAACTAGAGTGATTGCATACATACTCGGGGGTTCTACAGGAGCATTGAATTGCTACGACTTTATGGCTGATAATGAAAAACGCTATGGTGAAAATGAATGGGTTGTTTACTTCCGACACCGCACTGCGATGCTCTATAGAACCACAGTGTCAGGCTTGACAGACAACAGAGTTAATGTCTGGCTCCCTTATTTTGCTATTCATATCCACTAGGTGGCAACAGTACCTCTTATCCTGAATCTCCTTGAACTCAGGGGACAAAATCTGTCTGGATTGGCTGATCCCGGATCACAAATCATAGGATTTCAAAATCTGATCCGATCATATATGCATTCAAAGTTTTGAACTTGTGGGCCCTATATTTCCTGGACTTCATTTAGGTCGGAACAATGGCTCAGGTTTGCGCCAGCAAGGATGAAATGTATGAGAAGGAAATGTGCCATAGAAATTAGGCTATAATATTAAATTGGGATGGCCAATTTGCAACTAAGGATTGCCTGCCCTCATTCTGCATTAAGAGAAAATGAATAAAAATTAACAACTTGGCTTGATATTTAGTTTTAACAGTAACAGTATACCTATATGTTACCAGTGCTTCATTTTGAACACTAGATGTCACTCTCCACATTGCATGAGTGCAAACACTCTGAGGACAATAAATGAAATTGTGATTGACTGATTTCCCGAAACACGTGGCTCAGTATAGAACTAAGAAGAACTCTAAACTCTAAACTCTAAAATCTATCATCTCTTTCTGCTCACCGATGAGGCCACATCTCTTGGGTGAGAAGAAAGAGATGATAGATTCTAATGTTATTTACAGTGTGACATGTTTTCACAGAGCTTGGAATTGCAAGCTAGTTCTGTATGATGCATCTTCATCTATGGCTGTTGCTCTTTCCATTATGCTTTCAAACTGCTGGCTACATATAATAAACATAATTATAATAATGACATAATAACAAATGATTGCAGCAAGACAATGAATGCTCAGAGACAAAAGGATGTGTGCCACCTTCTCTTGCAAAATAAAGGGAGCTAGTTGAAACCAGTTTCATGAGGGAGTACAGTATATGCAAGAGTGGTTTCTTTCTAGGAGTTACCTATACAGGCCTGTAAACACAACACCCTTGTTGAAAAGCACTGCAGACAGAATGTACAGTTGAACTTACACACTCTTTCTTTACTGCCTCCCTCCCTGTTTTTTTTTCTTCTTCTTTCAGTCACTCTTTCCCTCAGAGCCCATCTTCTTTCATTCTCTCCTTTTCTCTTTCTCTATATCCCCTCTAGTTTTCTCTCCCCTTTTCCATGTTTTCTGTACCAAATCTACAGATAAAACTGTGCAGCACTCTTCCGCATTCTTTCTGTCTATCTCACCTGAATACCCAGACAGCTAAAGGTTTATTAATATCTAGGCTTATAGCAATAATTGCTTTCAGAATATAGAACTTTTTAATACTTATTTTTACAATCTGAATCTGAACAAAATAAATAACATTTAAAGGCCTTTAATTCTAAGACTGATCCCAAACTGAGTAGATGCATTATCATAGCTCCTGATCTCAATCATTTACATTGTTGAAATTAATTCCTGTACAAAGCAATGTTTCAAATATATATATGTTACAGTCATTTTGGGTAACTCAGTGAGACTGTGGTAAGAGCGCTCGTTTTGTAGTTCACCACACACTAATCACCACCAGATGGCGACGCAGCCATTCAATAGTGAAGGCGCTGACGTCACTGAAAAAGCTGGCCTGAAAAACATCATTTGGTTTCCTGTTGTCCTTGCATTAAAGTGTCAGTAGTTGCCGTTCTGGGATCTGGGCTCTGAATGTACCTGGGTTGCCATGTCTGCTTATAATAAGCAATTTGTGTCTCTAAAAAAATAGTTACTTTCTAATATTTTTTAAACCAGTGGTGCCCAAATCTTTTCATATCAAGGACCCCAGATCACATTTTGTCCATAGTCGCAGACCCCCATCTGAACATATGTGGTGCCAGGGACCTCCACACAGATTTATGTTGTTAAAGTTTTTCAAAAATATTCAAAAAAATGTTTTCCCTCAATATGTTTTAAATAGCAAATATACAAGCTCACAATGTGTCGCTATGTGACACATTGTGAGCTTGCTGATCTGCTATTTTCAAATGTAAATGTAAAGTGGTATAGCCTACTGTAGTTTCTTCTGTTGGGCTTATTTCTTTGGCAAAATCTGGCAACAGACAATTCCATGTCACTTCCTTACTTGGGAGGAAGTGAAAAGATGTTTATGAAGCAGCACACAAAGAAAAATGCTCCAGCGCCCTCTGTAAAAGGAAAATGGCAGCCTCCATAGAATGGCCAGGAATATGGTGAATATCGGACCAGTTACCCACCTATGGAGACCCCTTTTACCCATGGAGATCCATGTATATGGAGATATGCTGTGAGAGCCCAAACATGCTTACTCAGTTATTCGTTAGGTGAAAGTCCTATGATGTCTTTGACATCTGACATCATACCCTATTATGCCCATACATGGAGATCAATGTCTGTAGAACCAGCCGTTAGTGTGGTATGTGGCCGATGTGGCCTCCATATATGGGCATTCCCATATGAAGTCCTGTTAGATATGGGCTTAATATTGATGACATCAGGGAACTCCATATATGGGCATAAAAAGGGATTCTGTTAGTGTGACATCACAGTGAAGCCAGAGCGTGATGTCAGAGCGGCAAACCCATTCTGTTAAGAGTGGTTCCCTGACATCACAGTGACGTCAGGGAATGATGTCAGAGCGACAAACCCATAGAACCACAGTGTCAGGCTTGACAGACAACAGAGATAATGTCTGGCTCCCTTATTTTGCTATTCATATCCACTAGGTGGCAACAGTATCTGGTATCCTGAATCTCTTTGAATGCAGGGGACAAAATCTGTCTGGATTGGCTGATCCCGGATCACAAATTATAGGATTTCAAAATCTGATCCGATCATATATGCATTCAAAGTTTTGAACTTGTGGGCCCTATATTTCCTGGACTTCATTTAGGTCGGAACAATGGCTCAGGTTTGCACCAGCAAGGATGAAATGTATGTGAAGGAAATGTGCCATAGAAATTAGGCTATAATATTAAATTGGGATGGCCAATTTGCAACTAAGGATTGCCTGCCCTCATTCTGCATTAAGAGAAAATGAATAAAAAGTAACAACTTGGCTTGATATTTAGTTTTAACAGTAACAGTATACCTATATGTTACCAGTGCTTCATTTTGAACACTAGATGTCACTCTCCACATTGCATGAGTGCAAACACTCTGAGGACAATAAATGAAATTGTGATTGACTGATTTCCCGAAACACGTGGCTCAGTATAGAACTAAGAAGAACTCTAAACTCTAAACTCTAAAATCTATCATCTCTTTCTGCTCACCGATGAGGCCACATCTCTTGGGTGAGAAGAAAGAGATGATAGATTCTAATGTTATTTACAGTGTGACATGTTTTCACAGAGCTTGGAATTGCAAGCTAGTTCTGTATGATGCATCTTCATCTATGGCTGTTGCTCTTTCCATTATGCTTTCAAACTGCTGGCTACATATAATAAACATAATTATAATAATGACATAATAACAAATGATTGCAGCAAGACAATGAATGCTCAGAGACAAAAGGATGTGTGCCACCTTCTCTTGCAAAATAAAGGGAGCTAGTTGAAACCAGTTTCATGAGGGAGTACAGTATATGCAAGAGTGGTTTCTTTCTAGGAGTTACCTATACAGGCCTGTAAACACAACACCCTTGTTGAAAAGCACTGCAGACAGAATGTACAGTTGAACTTACACACTCTTTCTTTACTGCCTCCCTCCCTGTTTTTTTTTCTTCTTCTTTCAGTCACTCTTTCCCTCAGAGCCCATCTTCTTTCATTCTCTCCTTTTCTCTTTCTCTATATCCCCTCTAGTTTTCTCTCCCCTTTTCCATGTTTTCTGTACCAAATCTACAGATAAAACTGTGCAGCACTCTTCCGCATTCTTTCTGTCTATCTCACCTGAATACCCAGACAGCTAAAGGTTTATTAATATCTAGGCTTATAGCAATAATTGCTTTCAGAATATAGAACTTTTTAATACTTATTTTTACAATCTGAATCTGAACAAAATAAATAACATTTAAAGGCCTTTAATTCTAAGACTGATCCCAAACTGAGTAGATGCATTATCATAGCTCCTGATCTCAATCATTTACATTGTTGAAATTAATTCCTGTACAAAGCAATGTTTCAAATATATATATGTTACAGTCATTTTGGGTAACTCAGTGAGACTGTGGTAAGAGCGCTCGTTTTGTAGTTCACCACACACTAATCACCACCAGATGGCGACGCAGCCATTCAATAGTGAAGGCGCTGACGTCACTCGTTTGCGACTCTCTTTCTTTATTTACTAGCCTAGCCTAGCCTAGCCTAGCCTAGCCTAGCCTAGCTTAGCCATTAGCTCCATTGTAGTCACTTGGACAGGGCGTTTATCGTGGGCTTGCCCAGGCCTTACGGCCTGGGCATAAATATAACGATTGCATTCACCACGGCTTCGTAACTCGCTCGGCCGGCCCTGGCCCGCTCTTCGCGGCCACTCGCGCCTGCGGCGCTCGGGGGCGAAGAGCAGGACCAAGGTCCGCTGGCCTTCGCGCCGCTTGCAATGTCGTGGACAATCGAGTGGCTCCGCCTGGAGGACGTTGTTGTGGCGACCGCTTGTTCCGCCCCGTGCGGCACGGCAAGCGCTCCGTTTCTCTAATTCTCTGAGACGCAAAAAAAACGTGACATATATATCCACACAGTCATGGACAGAAATGGAAGTTCCTCTGACCTTAACCATGCCAATCCTTTGCCTTTGATCAGTTGACTATAGAGATAATTTGTACCAATGAAAAGAAATAGTTGGACAAATTTGCCTCTTGGTGGGACTCTAACAGGCCCATCTAAAAAGTTCGGGGGAGAGAGAGTTCTGCTCTGGCATCCAGGGAGTGTGTGTACAGTTTCGCTGCAAATGGCCCAACGGTGCCAGAGATTAGCTGTTCACAGATGGAAGGACACAAGGACAGACGGACAGGGTGCAAAACATTGTCTCGCCCATGCCTTTCGGCCTGACGGTGGCGGAGACAATTATCGTTATTCGTTCCCTGTAGTAGGTTGAGGCTTAACCTTGTTAAAAACAACACCAGATTGGAAAACATGACTTTCATTTGACTGGCTATGAATTGCAAACATTAATAGCCTACTGCTGTAGGTTCAATCAACTCAGGCAACTACCTCTGCATGCACTGACTGGTCTTTGACCTCCCTTACCTGCTGGCTAACCCATTTAGGCCTGAACACATTATGACGCAATATTTTATGCTTTAAATATAACAAAAATAGCAGATATACAAGCTCACAGCGCGGCACCGAGTGCCGCGCTGCGAGCTTGTAGATCTGCTATTTTTGAAAAAACGTGAAAATTAGAATTTTGACCAGATTCTATAAGTGTCTTTTGTATCCTTCTAAGGTTTTTGGAAAAAATATGTTTCTATGTCAGCAATCTGGCCAGCCATCGTCAAAGAAAAGGTCCTTTTCACTCTAATGGAGCTCAGTTAGTCTGTTCTTGAGAGACTACTATGTCAGTGGTTCTCAAACCTTTTCATGTGAAGGGCCCCCAAAATGATATTTATCTGGCCACGGACCCCCATCTCAAAATATCTAGTTCCAGGGACCACCCAGAAGCAAAATTTGAGTTACAAACGTTCGCTTTGAAAACACATCTATTCAAAGATTTGCACACATTTTCACGACTTTTTCAAAAATAGCAGATCTACAAGCTCGCAGCGCGGCACTCGGTGCCGCGCTGTGAGCTTGTATATCTGCTATTTTTCACTGGTTAACAAGCATTCAATAAGTCTAGGCCTATCTGACATCCTGTACAGTGACATAACTCCAGCCTATTCAAATGTGTAATGGGTCATAATTACAGTATGAGCACGAGCAACGGTCAGTATAGTAAACCTTAAAAAAAATACATTTTTTTTTTTTACAATAATTGTAATGTCTGACATGTAGCCTACCTCTGATAGGTGATAGACATGTACCTCTGAAATGGGAATGTCCCTGGTCCGGAAGAGTGGGCCTAAACATTCAATGTTCACTCCCAAAATGACTTTTTTTCTGATTACTCATGCCATGGAGACTTGAGTTCAATAATATTTTTTTGTATTTGTCGCTTTCCTAAGACAATAATTTGATTACAATATTTTTTCCCCATTCATTCCGGATGCATTTGGGTCCTGATCCGGAATCAATGGGGGCACAAAAATATAATTGAACTCAAGTGTCCATGGCTTGAGTAATCTCAATAGAAAAAAAGTCATTTGGGGGGTGAACTACTCCTCTAAATTGTCTAGTTTTGCCAAAATGTAAGAAATGGTCTAGACTCTATGTGATTTGAAGTTGAACATACTTGAACATTTGATATTTTTTTTTTTTTTCCTTATTTGTTTTTATTTTTTTGTTGAAAAAATAGGCAGTTTAACATTGAGGTTGCCCCCACAATATTTAGGTGCCCAGTCTGTCCACTCTTCCTGTATCTGTTCAAATTCTTGATCTGTCATGTGTGTTGAGCCTTGAGCAAGACACAGATTCCTTACTTGCCCTGTCAGTGTATTTGATCTTATCTCATGCTATCAACCCAGTTGTTGATGTCATGGGGGCGATGCCCCCTCACCCTGGTACTTTACAACATTACCATGGACACGTAAGTGTGTCATGTGATACAGGTCGTTCTTATAAGCACAACCTGTCTTGGCCAAAACAAATGGCCTTGCCTTGAATTTAAAAAAAAATATATTGTTAAAACGTTAGGCTATCCTGTCCATATTCTGAAGTCGTGGGTCTTGATCTTGAGATTCCACTTTCAACATAGCCTACTTTTGCGCGAATATTGGATATTGGAAATGTGTGCCTCTTATGAAACATGCATGTTCTATTAAATTCGTTTTTTGAGCGGTGAAAGCGCTCCCAATAGACAGGTATGTCTGTGGCTGGCTGGCTGACTGGCTGGCTGGCTATGTGGCTGGCTGGGTATGTCTGTAGCCTGGCAATACCTTGAGTGGCCACACAAGTTAAAGGAGGGGCGCTGTTGTGCAGGCACAAACACACACACACACACACACACACACACACACACACACACACACACACACACACACACACACACACACACACAGATTCACCGCTCCACTTCGAACCGAGGTTTGATTTTTATGTATAGACCCATAAAACTCACTTAAAAGATTCTGAGGTAGGCCAAAGAGGTGAAGATACCAAGTGTCACTACTCACTAACACTGGTCTCACTGGTCCCAGCCAAGGCATAGTCCTGGGGGCTGGTCTGCAACAGCTACCCTGACTGCTGGTTGACTGTTGAGCTGCTTATAGGCTTTAGGTGCCAGGCAGCCATGGATAAAGAAGCCGGTCACCGACCGTGCTCTATGACGCTCTCTCCGCTAGAACTCTGCTTGACTTGACCTGCAGGTTAATCTGTACAAGATTGAAACTGATTTCTGGGGCTGGTAGAAACACAGGAAGACACTGTATGAAGCTTTGTTTACAATCATCCACCGAATACTTCTGTCTGTATTCTCAATCTCTCTGATTATTAGGTTCGTTGGTAAAGTATGTGGTCTCTGAAAGAATCACACACACCAGCTTATCTGCAGATGCCACTACTGTACATCTACAGAACATCTGAATCTCTTCTTCCCTAGAGACACTCTCTCTCTCTCTCTCTCTCTCTCTCTCTCTCTCTCTCTCTCTTATGGGGTTATCTTTGTGCCATAATTAATTCGTATTCGTACTTTTCCTTTTTTTTACTCGTAAACATTTTCACCAAAAAAATTACACGTAAACAAATTAATTCGAAAAAAATATCCGTAAAAAAAAAAAAAAGTATGAATGTTTTTTTGGAAGCTGCAGTGATTATTATGCCAAAACTAAAAAAAACAAGCCAAAATACGAATATTTTCTTACTGTTTTACGAGTTGTTTTTTTGGTTACTTCATCACGAATGCTTTCATCATCTGCACGACTACGAATCTCAGTCAGCAGTTAGGAAACTGCCAAAAATCACATGATAGGCAGAGAGCCAATGATGTGAGGCCTGTCCCACTAGCCAATCAAAAGGCTCCGGAGTTGGCATGGCAACCAGCTGTTGCCATGTCTTCTAAAAGTGAGTACTCTGGGCTTTCTTATCCATAATTTTAGCTAATTCCATCACCAGTCCCTATGGAAGTCTAAATGCTCAAAAAATAATACATAAATACTACAATGAAATGAAATAAAATAAATAACAAAATGATATGAATAAAAAATACATAGTTCTATAGATCTAGGGAGTCATCCATATGTTTTCAGATCTATATGCCCATCCCCATGTTCTATTAATAGATCTATGGAGTCATCATATGTTTTATTGTACTTATTTTAAATAAAGGGGCCTCGGCATCGGCCGAGGGACCCCCCGGGGACCCCCTGGAGCTCCGGGGACCCCCGCGGACCCCCTGGCGCTGCCGCTAAGGGGCTCCGAAGGGGCCCAAAAATAGGAGCGGCACTTTCATTGGAAATTCGGGACTTCGACCGTGCGGACCCCCTCCATGGGTGACGGGACCGGGGCAAACGCGCCTGGTGGCGCCCCCCCGGTACTGCAGCGCACATAAAAACCCATAACTCGGGCTAGGAGTGGTCAAGGAGTGACGCCACCCACGCGTCTGTACGACAAACGGTTCATGAGATATAGAGGCACTTCCTGTTTGGCGAAGGGCACTTCCTGTTGCACCAATTAAGGTCAAGGACTCCTAATCAAGTGATATGAGGCCACCCACGCGTCTGTACGACAAACGGTTCATGAGATATAGAGGCACTTCCTGTTTGGCGAAGGGCACTTCCTGTTGCACCAATTAAGGTCAAGGACTCCTAATCAAGTCATATGACGCAACCCACGCGTCTGTACGACAAACGGTTCATGAGATATAGAGGCACTTCCTGTTTGGCGAAGGGCACTTCCTGTTGCACCAATTAAGGTCAAGGACTCTTAATCAAGTCATATGACGCCACCCACGCGTCTGTACGACAAACGGTTCATGAGATATAGAGGCACTTCCTGTTTGGCGAAGGGCACTTCCTTTTTGGTCCGTCCGTCCGTCCGTCCGTCCGTCCGTCCGTCCGTCCGTCTGTCCGTCCGTCCGTCCGTCCGGGGTGGGGTACCCCTCGGGGGACCCCCCTGCAGCCGGCCCCGTCTCTCCCTGTGGCAGAGTTACGGCCTTTTTTACCCGCCTGCAGTACCGGCGTTCAGCCACCAGGTGGCGCTCCGCCACGGCCGGCTCCGGGGCCCCGAGCCGGACGTGTGGGTACCGGTCCCGTCTCGAACGGTCACTCCTAGCCCGAGTTATGGGTTTTTATGTGCGCTGCAGTACCGGGGGGGCGCCACCAGGCCGCGCTGCCACGTTTGCCCCGGTCCAGTCACCCATGGAGGGGGTCCGCACGGTCAAAGTCCCGAATTTCCAATGAAAGTGCCGCTCCTATTTTTGGGCCCCTTCGGAGCCCCTTAGCGGCGGCGCCAGGGGGTCCACGGGGGTCCCCGGAGCTCCAGGGGGTCCCCGGGGGGTCCCTCGGCCGATGCCGAGGCCCCTTTATTTAAAATAAGTACAATAAAACATATGATGACTCCATAGATCTATAGAACTATGTATTTTTTATTTATATCATTTTGTTATTTATTTCATTTCATTTCATTGTAGTATTTATGTATTATTTTTTGAGCATTTAGACTTCCATAGGGACTGGTGATGGAATTAGCTAAAATTATGGATAAGAAAGCCCAGAGTACTCACTTTTAGAAGACATGGCAACAGCTGGTTGCCATGCCAACTCCGGAGCCTTTTGATTGGCTAGTGGGACAGGCCTCACATCATTGGCTCTCTGCCTATCATGTGATTTTTGGCAGTTTCCTAACTGCTGACTGAGATTCGTAGTCGTGCAGATGATGAAAGCATTCGTGATGAAGTAACCAAAAAAACAACTTGTAAAACAGTAAGAAAATATTCGTATTTTGGCTTGTTTTTTTAGTTTTGGCATAATAATCACTGCAGCTTCCAAAAAAACATTCATACTTTTTTTTTTTTTACGGATATTTTTTTCAAATTAATTTGTTTACGTGTAATTTTTTGGGTGAAAATGTTTATGAGTAAAAAAAAGGAAAAGTATGAATACAAATTAATTATGGCACAAAGATAACCCCATACTCTCTCTCTCTCTCTCTCACTCTCACTGTTTGCTGTTAATGTTGAGTTATAGAAAACTATATACATGATCCATGAATATAAACATCCGTTTAGCACCATAGCATTGTCTCTAGCACCGCTCTGACACTGCATGGTTAATCTACACAAGTATTCTGTACTGCGGGCCCCCGGCTACTGGCAGACAGGCTGGTAGTTAGCTGAGGTTCACTTTGTCTCTGTTGACTTTTTGGAGCTGTGTGGAACACAAGCTCCCTATACGTGGCCGTGTGTGTAGGTATGTATGTTTGTATGTGGGTCTGTCTGTATGTAGCCTCAAGCCTGTGGTGTAGTACCTTTTATGACCACACATGTTAAGGGAGGGGCGCTGTTTTCAACTGCAATACACACACACACACACACACACACACACACACACACACACACACACACACACACACACACACACACAGCTCCACTTCGAACAGAGGTTCGATTTTTAAAGATAGAATAGTCACCACATTCTCACACAAACAGTGGTGCTCCAGGACCATTCAACTGTGCCTCTCGTCTCTCTCATGGGTTCTCTTTGACATTCACTCCAGGCTGGAGTCTCCAGCAGCTCTCCTCCTGACTTGCCCTGGAGGGATAATCTGAACTGGCTAGAAACCAGTTCTGCTCTGCACACAGCGTGCTGGCCCGACTGGGTGCATATGCAGGCAGCCACAGGATTTAGCTCCCTGTTGCCGACCGGCCGCCAAATATGCTGATGCAGTATTTGTTTTTATGCAGCCAGAAGCCTCGTAAAGTGTCCTAAACCCACACTTTGACACTCAAAGTGTGAGTTTCCTGTCCATTACAGTTCATTTAAACAACCTTTATACACACAGCTTCCTACATATACAATGCCTTTTAACAGAGGTCAGAATGTAGGGGCAGCTGGAGGGTGGCGGGAGGGATCTGCCCTACTTTTTATTGAAAAAAAGAAAAACTCTTTCTTTCTTTCATATTGCTGGTGTTAAGCGAGGCATAAGAGGGGAACATTTTCAACTGTCATTAACTTTTAGAAACAAACTATTCTCTTTTCACTTTTGCAAACAAACTCTTGGCTGTTTGACATTCATGGCCCTTTGCTTCCCAGAAGTTTTGTGATGTTATCGTCTTTTTTTACTATCTTGGATTTCTTCCAAAATTCTTCCGGCTTCTTTTAAAGTGTTTCTTTTCTGTATTTAATACAACTTATTGTTGATGTTTGTTGAGTAATATGTCAAATTAATGGTGTAAACAGTCAAATTAATAGTATAAACAGTCAAATGAATAGTATTGGTATAATAAAGTACCTACATCTACAATAACACTTTATTCTACAAGAATAGAATAGAATAGAATAGAATAGAATAGAATAGTTGTTTAGAAATGTGTCTTTGGCATTACTGTATATATACAGAATATATAACAAGACAAAAATGTAAAATGCAAATAAAATAACACATGTTGATACAATAGTTATAATCAAGACCATATTTAATTTTGCAACACTTATATCTCATATTAAATATTTACATTGACCTCCTGACCTCCTGATTTTATAATAGATTTATCTCTCCTGATCAGCATGAATATAGGGCAACATGAACTGTCACAGCAAAATCAATAAATGTTGACCTGGAACTCATTCTCCTATCTTCTGAAAAAGCTCTAATCAGATGTTGTAATTTAGAGTTCAGACAAAGCTTGTCACCAAAGCTTGTCACCAAAACGAATATAACATAGTGCCATCTTGTAATCACAGACATGGACAAATTATTGAGCAAAGCATTTGAAAATAATGCAATCATGGATAATTCATTCAAATCATTCACACAACTGCCATGGAATGGAACAGTGCAGTACAGACTCGTTTGGCCTCATGGAAAAGTGGTTTACAACCTATGTGACCCAATGTAGACTGTGAACCGTAACCTGCTCACTCTGCTTAAGTTTTGTGTCTGGATGCTATCTTCAGGTGTGTGTGTGTGTGTGTGTGTGTGTGTGTGTGTGTGTGTGTGTGTGTGTGTGTGTGTGTGTGTGTGTGTGTGTGTGTGTGTGTGTGTGTGTGTGTGTAAAGGGTGAAATACTACATTATAATGTCCATAGTATAGCCAAATACCTATTGCAGGTTGATTGGTGGAACAATGTCATGTTCAACGCATCATTATTGATAATAAGATCAAGTCTCTCAATGAAAGCTGGCATCTCTTCAGTGCTGCACTCCCAGAACAATTGACCTCAACAACTGTGTAACTAATTAGGCTCTAATGTAAGCCACAGACAAGAGCCCAGCCCGGATGAAAGCGAGGCAGTAACACATTGACTAAATATCCGCCCTTTCATTGGCGTAATGCCTGACGTTTGCCTGCTCTGATATGGATCAGAAAGCAGAGCAATTGGGCCTTATCAGCTTCCCTTTCCTTCATCAAGTTCCTGTCTGAACCAATGTACAGTACACTGGGCGAGTCTGGAAATGGAAAGCATTGTTTTATCCATGCCATTTTAGAACTGTGAAAATCAACGCCTGTTTGCAAGCAAGATCTAAAGAGAGGCCACAGATCTACGGTAGCGAGGCCTCGAGCAGTGGTTCTCAGCTCTAGAAAAAGTGACCCAAAGTACTGCTGATTTGAATTCAAACCATATATCAGGCATTTATTTATACCTCTGCAATCAACTACCTAGAGTAGAACTAGCATGTTGTCTGGGAGTCACAAATCATTGCACTCGTGTTTAGAACGTCTAAAGTTTAAACCAACACAGCCATAGGTTCAATCTCTTCCACATCAGTGTGTATCCATCCACAGCCATGTTGCCATTGTCCCAATAACAGCATAAGTTGAATGTACAAAAATGGAAGACAGTTCCAAACACAATAATATGATCCTTACTGTATGACCATAATGTAACATGACATCATGTCATTATTTAAGCCAGTGTTTTACAAGCGGTTTTACACTACAACTGGAGTGCTGCATTGACACACCATAATAAGTCCACGGATGTCAATCATTATTACCCAATGAAGTCAGAGTACATTCGAGAGAGTACAACACTATTAAAATTCACAGAAGATGGGTCATGCACTCAGTGCTCTCTATAACACCTTATCTATTGTCTAATAATAGGCTATATAATCCAGTCCAGGGACTTTCACCTGGATTGTGTCTACGCTGTATACCAGTGTTTCTCAACATGTGGGCCATCAGGATATTGGCAAAACACTGAGATGTTATTTATAATATAACATTAATATAAAAAAGCTTCTTTTAAACCTTCTTTTAAACCATGAAGATGTATTTTCATAGTGAACAGCTGCGGCGAAATCCGAGCTAGCTACATGTTCGTCATCATCAATCATATTTGTCAACAGTGTGTGAATGCAGGTTCCGTTGCAAAGTGCAGCAGTGACAACAATGCAGCCTAATCATGAACGGGATTAGAGGCTATTAAAAGGTAGTGAAGACAAAGAGAAAGATGGACCAGTCAATCTAGAGCTAATCTAAACTGTGCAAATTAGGTGCATATTTAATTTGTCTTCATCACCAACCTGTTGCAACTTCAAATGCTGCAAAACTGACATACTAAATGATTAATCCACACTGCGTTACGTTACCTACATCTAGGTTTGGGGGTGGGGGGTGGTTCGGGGAGAGGCATACTTGGACTCGGCCTATCGGCCCGGCTTTCAGTTGTTCTGCCACTGCATTACATCATGCATGTACTTCAGTCAGATATAAACAGGACTTTATGGGCTCTGCAATGTTACTTACTTTTATGCTTTTACGGTGTAACACATAATGCAAGTCAAGGTAAAATCCGTTTCACTTGCGTTTCGAATCGCTCTGTTCTGCAGCTCTGCTCTCGTGTGCTGCGAGGTGCAATACAGGCGCGTGGTCCCAACGGGAGCGGAAATGGAGTGGACGGCGGGTTGGCCCGCACATAAGTTTTCACATAATTTTAAATGTGAAAGAGAAAGGAGATGTACTTATATTGATCTGCATCAGGAACTGTGTATTCTACACTTCAGCATGTATAAGAATACTTTCAATTTGAAATTTCTCTCAATGTTGTTATGCCAATTTCCAGTTCCCCTGTGTTTTCCCTGTAAAGGGCCATTTATAGTTCCGTAGGTTTGATTTTGTGTACGTTTTGGGAAAGCACAGATACATTAACTAGAAGCAGTTCTCTTCCGAGCACAGGTCTCCACCAGGCCAGGCGTCCTGGTGGTGCTACTGTATAATAGGCCAATGTAAAAAGGGTGGCATATGTTCTTCACCTTAGACCTTTCATGGCAATCGGACACTGCATGCATGATTTGAGGCATTGTGTTCAAAAAGAATGTTTTGCTAAAGTCTACCTGCTGGTGGCGCTATAACAGGCCAATGTGAAAAGGGTAGCATTTGTTCCTTGACATAATGGGAATACGGTATGTGTGGTAAATTTCACGGTAATCGCAAGCTGCGTTGATGATTTGAGGCATTTTGTTCAAAAACGGAGCAATCCTGCAAACTTTGGAAGCTAATATTAGCCAATCAGGATGGAATATGAAATATCAGACGGATCAGACTTGATCACATGACTATAGAGATACTGTGTACTGATTTGTGTTATTTTTGGAGAAAATCTGAAGGAGTAATATCCAAAAATGTGTTTTACATAAGTCGGCCCAAAGGTGTCACTATAAAAGGCTGATGTGAAAAATGCAGTGAAAAGGTTTTTCCTTGGCCTCTAGGGAGTGCGTCTACAAAGTTTGACACTGATCGGTGGAGTTATAGGTAAAACCACAAATCGGCCTGTTATAGCGCCACCATGAGGCTGATAAAAAAAAAGTGGCATTTCTTCCTCGGCCTAGTGGGAATGTGTGTGTGCAGTTTCATGACAATTACACATTGCGTTTGTGATTTGAGGCATTTTGATCAAAACGGCTCAATCCTACAAACTTTGGAAGCCAATCTTAGCCAATCAGGACGGAATATGCAAAATCGGACAGATCCATGTCGATCACATGACTGTCGAGATACTGCCTACCGATTTGTAGGATTTTTGGACAAAATCTGTAAGAGTAGTGTACAGAAATGTGTTTTGCGTACATCGGCCTCATGGTGGCGCTAGAACAGGCCCATTTGAAAAATGTGGGTCAGAGGTTCTGAATTGGCATCCAGGGAGTGTGTGTGCTCATTTTGGCAGCGACCGGGCCAACGGGGACTGAGATTAGGTGGTAACAAACTGCGAGGACGCACGGATGGACGCACGGACGGACGGACAGACAGATGGAGGGGAAAACATACTCTCCCCCATGCCTTCGGCTGGTGGAGAAAATGATGTCAGAATGCATAGTTCCTCTACATTATGTGCGGGCCAACCTGCCCTCCGCTCCAATTCCGCTTAGGTTGGGACCGAGCGCTTGTATTGCATCTCGCAGCACACGAGAGCAGAGCTGCAGAACAGAGCGATTCGAAATGCAAGTGAAACGGATTTTGCCTGAATGAATCACACTCATTCAGTGAGTGTGTTTCATTCAGGCAAAATCCACCCCATCTCGAATCTGGTGATAAATCAATTATTTCCATCGAGGCTCACTGCCGTTTCACTTTACCATGCGGGCTCTTGATGAGAATGCTGTTCACGGCACGCCACGGAGCTTTCCATGTTTGTACCATAGAGGTATGGTTGATATTTACAGACGTTGAAGAACAACACCTTTCGCCACACCAAACGGACCAAATGGAAGAAATCTCTCTCCCCCTCCGTTTCTAGTGTAGACCTGCGGTCCTTATGTATTACTATGCATGGTACTTAACTGCTAACCACTACTGATTGGACTGCTGTATGTGTCTCCTCAAATACACGTGATGACCTCACCTGACAGTGAGAGGTTGCTCCGGGGCAGTTAAATGCTTTTGAAGAACACAATGTGCTGCTCCCTACTGAACAGGCCCGACCAACCTGTATGCACTCCCTAACCGGCGTCCCACAGCACGTGAACACATTGTGTTCTTATGGATACCTGAATGGAAATAACATTACGTCACCTTGTAGTTTGTTGTAGTTGTATCAGGCAGCCAGATCTACAAGCCGGAACAACCGGTGCCATGCACTTCCAAAACGATTTCCCTAGTTAAAATTTTGTTTAAATTGGTATAATCGTTTTGTTTCTGTTGGTACAATAATCGATTGGTATGTTCAGCTTTTATTATAACTCATGGCGCAACTAGCGAGAATAAACTAATTCCTTTGCATTATGTGGGGAACAAAAACAACGCGACGCCAAACGGAACCAACCACCGGAACTTCGATCGATCCCCAGTCCTTCGCGCCACCAATTTGAAATTATAATTGTGTATACTGTCATTACAACACACAATTGGAAATGTGTGCGCTCCTGATATACGTGCATGGCACAATAATTGTCTAAAAGACAGCAGTACACCAAAGAGGAGCACTCTGTTCCACATACAGTACTGGTGACACAAGTCACCAGTACAATGCAACACTGGTCAGTGGGGAATTCCGTGTCTCTTTCAGCTGCAATGCTCCAGACATGGCAAAATCAAGAACGTCGGTTTAACTCTGAGAGTGTAAAAAACGGACGCGTAAATCAACGCTCAGGATTTTACGGTGCACATTCGCGTGCCAGCGCAACAAGTCCCATCACTCAGTCTGAATATGAGATCACACACACACACGCACAGTTGGTGTCAACCCCGGTAAGAATAAACAGTCAAATAAATAAATGCAAAGACATAGTTTTGATATATAAATAGGGGCTTAGGTCTGCTATTGTTGCTGCTGGGTCCGGGTTTCCTCTTTGGCCCCCTGAATCAGCTGCACCTGCAGGGACAGTGGCAGGTCAGGGTGGAGGATTGGGTGGGTGTCGGTGGTCGGGGCAGGGGTGCGGTGGTGGCGGAGGGCTGGACAGGACAAGGGAGTGAGGGGAAGAACAATGGCAAGGCCGTACGGTGGAACTGGAGCGAGACAGCATGTCTGCGGGGCCCGCCGACTGCCGGCCCCCTGGAGGCTCCTCCAGCGCCACACAGGAAAAGGGATTCTTCTCTAGAGCTGCCCTACACACACGCTAGGAGAGGACACACACACACACACACACACACACACACACACACACACACACACACACAGACACAGACACAGACACACACACACGCTAGTAGAGGACACACACACACACACACACACACACACACACACGCACACATGCACGCTCGCTCACACACACACACACACTCACGCACGCGCACACACACACACACACACACACACACATACACTCAGATGCAGAACACTTGAACACACATCACAAATCCTCAGTGTTAATTAACAACAAATGGACCCCTAAAAGACTGTTCTTTTGACACTATTAGAGTTAAATTAACACGGAAGATTTGACTGCGTACAAAAGCACACAAAGTTCAAGACAATGGCGAACAATGCTGGCCAAGCTCTGACCTCTGTGTCTAACTCCAGGGACTCATCTCACACATACACTCCCAGAACAGAACACACTGACCAGTCAGTCCAGAGAGAGAGGACACCACGCAGGTTATTAAAGGTTAGCACATTTCACGTACAGTACTATCTGCTTACAGTACCTGCTTACACAGCACTTCTCTCAGGGTTCTCAAGAATAATACTGTTAACAACACCAGTTACTGCACAGTAAAGTCCTGAGTGTTCATTTAACTATGACAGTGTTCAAATGGACCATTTTGGGTCATTCGTAGGACGCTCTCAGAGTGAAATTAACCATCAGGATTTTGCAGTGTGACCAGTAATATTTCGAACAGTCAGTCTGTGATTTGTTCAGCACAATGTAGGGCACAGCACAGGTGAACACAAAAGAGAGCAGCTGAAATTGAACAACAGTGGTTCTCAACCTTTTCAGACTGTGACCCCCAAAATAATCATATTTTAACTGGCGAGCGCTAAGAGTTGAGGGATTACATTTCGTATAACACGGTTCTTTTGTGAAAATAGCCGATCTACATGCTCACAACGCCTTGCAACGCGAGGCGTTGTGAGCATGTAGATCAGCTATTTTCACAATTTCTGCCTCTAATATTTGACAATTTGGCCAATGTTTAATTTGTCATTTTAGGGGTGTTAAAAAGTCCCAAATTTTTCACTTTAGAAATGTGCAGATACCCTCTACACACTTAAACGTTATGTTGGTTTCTTTACTGTGAGTGAGAAAACAATGTTGCACATTACGTTAATCATCTGGGGACCCCCCTGGGATCATTCAAAAAGGTTTAATCAAAGCACTAAAACAAAGAAATCACAGGGGGTTTCGTGTGCCTGTCCAACATTTCCTCTTTCTAGGAACTGTGTGCTCTCATTCACCATTAATGACGATGTTGTTTCCATCTGCTGAGCGCTCAACAAGGGGAGTGCCTTGCAGATCATTTACTTGTCAAATCAACACCCGTGCGACAACCATGGCAACAGGATATTGGGGGAATGCATGGCCTGAGCCATTTTGTTTTGCTTGGGATATGGATGCAGCGTCAGTGTGTCTCTATGTTCCCCCAGTGACCACTGTCCAGGTTGCAAGGGTCAGCTCCGACGCACGCCACTGACGCAGTACAAATGTCGATGTTAGCATAAGCGCAGCGCACAGAAATCCCTCAGTACAACAATCAAGGGCCAAAACACGCACAATACACTGAGTCATCGAAAAAACAGACAAGAGTCCCCCACTAGAACTTGAACCCTTTGCGTTTCATTGACAGTCACTATTAGCACTGACAACGATGTGCCACATTTCAGGAATCCCTTCTGATGGGCTGAACAATGTGGATCCTTTTCATCTCTTTTTTGTTCTAGTTATGATCTCATCTGGATGACGTCACAGACACAGATGGTGGTGGTGAGGGGGTCTCCTCTGGGAAAATATGTGAGTCAGACAAGCCGGCGCGGCAAGGAAAAAAATCATGTTCTAGTACCCATTCTTTTCCCTCTCAAACATCCTCATACTTCCTGTAAGGAGCCCTGTCTCGCTGTGCCCTCTGACCTTTTGCTCTGCCTTGGTGCCCTAGATAGAGCCTGATTTATACTCTGTAGTACGACGGTGTAGTTTGACGAAAATAACAGATTTTCAAGCTAACAATGTGTTGCATTGAGCGACACCACATCGGGCGATGGATGGAGTATAAATTACGTTTAGGTCTTAGCAGACAAAACCAGGTGCTTTTGACACACGGCACATGACAGAATGACAGAAGACAAGCAAATCAAGGTGGCCATGTAGTTATTCTAACCCCTTTCAAACATAAAACGTTTAAAGGAGCCAAGTATGTGTGATTCAGGACTGAGGAGAAGGGTGCTTGAGGCTTTAGCGTATGAGTGTGACAAACAGAGCAGTCATTCTCGGCAGCCTCTGCTTTACTTTGGAATAATGAGAAGAAGCGGAAGAATCCAATAAACAAGTAATTGTTTTTCTTATGTGGGACTGGGAGCATAAGGCTCTGAGGTTTTAGAGGAATATTGCTCAGCAGATGTGAGTTCAGTGAGTTCTTCCAAGAAAGAAGATTTTGTCTCTTTACCTCACCTGCTGGCTGCTGGTTGTTATCAGGGAGCAAACCTGACAGAAACAACCCTCCTTTTCTAGTGTTTTCAAGCATATCATGGTGACGTAACATGTTAACATATTAACACCATATGGTTGTAGATAATCCCGTGCCCTAGTCTTTTAGACCTAGAAACGTTATCTACAGGCCGCAATGGGTGCCAAGGCCACAGTAGGTGCTTTTTTTGTCCCAGAAATTCACCTGTCATAGTCATTCCATTATTTTAGTAGTCAGTTAGGGTTTTAGAATAGAAAAAGAAAACGTAACTTTTTGGCTGTATACCATTCAAGGACTTTGTAAACAAACTAACCAGTCAAATCCAAATCCAGAATTGACCAGCATTTGGCTGGTGGCTAGTGATAAGAACCCTGGATCAATATCTATAAAAGGACATGATTTTCTCAAACGGAGTCTCTTAATGTCTATGGAGGTCTAAAAGGAATTGACAATTGCAGTAAGTCTTAAGAAAAGAAAACTGTTTGGCTTTCCGTGCCTTTTTCAGGAAAAGTCCAACAGCTGTTGTTTAAATTTAGAACAAAAGAAGAACAAAAAGAACAAAAGCACCTAAATTTAAGTTCAAAGTTTATTTGACAGGCTTTTTGTTAATATAACACTGGCCAAGTGTGAAGAGCAATTCAAGACGACCCCTGAACTGAGCGCCTGAGTCATCAGGAGTGGCGGCTGATTTTATGGTAGGATCTTCCCAGCCTATAACGCTGACTAATCCTCAAGCCTGTACAGCTCACAGTTCCTCATCACATAGGCGTGCGTGGCCTGAACCGGTTCGCACTGGAACTGAAGACTGCTGCTTTTCCCTGTGAGCAGGGCTCTGCTGCTCCCTCTGTGTCTCCTCCCTCGCTGTTTCTCTCATTTGCTTTCTCTCCAGAGAACGTCTGAAACCCTACAGCTATCTAAACCAAAAGATGTTGTTGTTTGTGCTATCGCACAGAATGTGGCATACGTCTAATGTTTAGATTGTCTATATAATAACACAGAGGACGAAATGAGATTTTGTCATTTTTCAAAACAGTATAATAGAAGAACTGACACAAACGGTAAAAACAATAAAACACAATCTCATGGACAAATTTATACTTCATCGTATAGCCATGTTTTCCCCTCTCTGTCTCTGTGTCTTCCTGTCACTGTGGCAATGCCCTTAACACGGCAGGCCAGAAGGGTGTCTGCCACGGCGCCTGTTTGACATCAAAGCATAAAGCGTTTCTAAGACTTGTGAAAGACAGGAAGAGGGTGGGAGAGGATAGCCCTGAGTCAAACATATCACACTGCCAAGACACTCAGCCAGGACAATTGCCTTAAATATTTAGCTTTCTTTTCCTTAACAATAGGACAACCTTAAAAGGGTAAAGAGGGGGCAATAAAAAGCTGCCCAGGGCAAGACACCGTACACGACTCAGACAAAGGGACCATTGAAATGATAAAACATATGACACCTGAATAACATCATAAACTTGAAAGCTCCGTCTACAAAAAACACGCTCCAGACAGACACACATTTTCGATAATAGACACTCGTAAAATGTTACGCTTTTTCATCTATTTCAGACACATTGCACGGTTGCACCGTACTATAGCGTGTGTCTAACGCTCGTGTGTTAGATGAAACAGTGAGCCAGAGATAATGTGCAAGTAGAGCCTTCTCTGTGTGATGAGGTTTAATTGGGCCTGGCATCTTGGCACGCATTCGGCCAAGCGCAGGTGATTTTCATACCCCCCGAGTTTCCCAGATCCCTGAGGCGATAGAAAGCTAGAACTTCCTTTGTCTGCTGCACATGCAGGTCTCTCGGTACAGTCAGATGTCAGATGACGTAGCTACAGCAAGCATGGAACCAGTTTGAGCCGGCAGAGGGACTGTCAAAGCAAGCAGATTAGCAAACCATCCACTCCACTGATCTGCCCTGCGACAGCTAAGCTTGCCTATACATTCAAACCATGGATGAAACTCTTCACCGACTGAACTGTTTAAAACATTGTACTTGTGGATGTAATAAAAATGTTACATCGGAGGCTAATTTGTGTTTGTGTGTTTTTGTTCTGTTATGATAAATGAAATAGACAGTATTCTAGTGGCAGCCATAAACCCTGTAATACTTGTCAGTCAGACAGACTGTTATCTAGAGAGTGGGGATGATGAGCTACACCTTACACAAACACACAGCTGAGCACAGAGCCTCATCCAAGCCAAACTGGTTTTCACCGGTCTGATGTGCTGCCGCAGAGGGGGGAAACCCAATACTAAATGTTAACCACATCCACCCATGTGGCCCTGTGTAATGCTACCCATCTCCAACGTATATTTGTTGCGTCAGAATAAAAAAGAGCGGGGAAAATGACACATTTGTACTATGCACATTTTGTCCTTGAAAAACCTATTACACCACAAAAATGTGATAGCATAATACAAGACTCCCTTTTCTAAAGACCATTGTGAAATGGTTTATGTTATATCTTTGGAATGATGCGGCATTGAGTGGCATAACATTGTCAATAATAAAACTCCAACAACCTGAAGTCTTATCTGATATGAGTGGTGTTCCGTTTTATGATATATACTGTATATAAAGACATAGGCTACCCATTGACTGTGGTGTTCACGTCAACCATTCCTATTATCAGCTAAATCTTTCTTGAAATATGTTATGAAGCTACCACTGGTCATAGATAAAAGTTTCAAAACAAGTAAACAAAATCTTGAAGCATATACAGTAGGCCTACTGTAGGTCACTGCACTTATTTCAAAATATATTTGAAATCATGTAATCAACCTTTCTTGAAATGGGTGAAATGTAGATAAATTGAGTATAGGTCATACTAGGTCACCACTTTCTTCTTAAATCTTTCAAGAAAGTTCATCACTCAAACTGATATGCATCATATTCAAATTGAAATCGTTGTGTTATCTATAAGAAATCGAAGATATGAATTCAATAAATCACTGGTTAAATGTATTCACGCCTTTTTGACTTTTGTTATTCAGGTGATGCTAAATTGCAATAATTGAACACGTAATAGTTTAATGTCTTAATCAATGTAATTTGTTCATTGATCCCTCGCCCATGGGGGGATTTAACCTGCTGTGACAAGGACAAGCCTTGAACCACAAAGTCACCCTGCTATATCACCCTGTCACCCTGCTATTTTTGTCCATAGTTTTCAAGCAAAAACAACCCATCAATAAATAATAATTAACACATATTGTATCCTAATAAAATGACCAGGTTTAACACATGGTAAATAACCTCTGACCAAAATATGCTTGAAGTTGTTCCCTTAAAACTGAATTAAAGTGTTTCTTTATAAAGATAGCAGTGCTGTAAAATCAAATGAATGGATGTGATAGCATATGAAGGATAGGATGGGGGAAAAAGGACAAGAGATGGTCAAACTTTAGTATACAATAGTTTTATTGGAATAGAAAAATTGACATATAAATGCAAGTGGTGGCACTATAAAACGTTTGAGACACAAATACATTAGTGGCCACTAATGGAACAGTGTTCATTTAACACATTGAAAAAGATAGAAACAAAGGCATGTTTTTCATAAATCAGAGGCATTTTTATAGGCAGTTTCTTTTTTCTTGTCTTTTTTCGGCACCAGTCTCTTTTTGCTGCAGTTTTGCACCAGCAATAGCGTTGTTGACATACACCTTTAATAAGGTGCAGTCAACTGTCAGTCACAGCATCCATTTGAATGCTTAAAGTCCCAGGAAGGACGCTTGGGGTTTCAGCCCTGAGTATTCCAAGCCATTTCATCTCGTCCCTTCCTTCTCTTTGTCCAGTCCACGCGTGATGCGAGTGACCCATCGCGTGCTGCTGTCACGGACACCGCCACACGTGCAGCGCATCTTCATCGGATGGGATTGGCGACACACTCTTTTCTTTTGACAACAGGGCCACTGGCGTTGACTCCACCGCAGCCCACGATCCACCGGTCCACATAGCGACAGTCAGGCTGAGCATCACCTGTCCTGCAGCCGTTCCGGTCACGTCAGGAGTGCACTTCAGCTCCCACGGAGCCGAGGGAGAGAGTGGAGATCAGCGCAGCTTGAGCAGCTGTCGGACCATGCCTGCGATGCGAAGGAACTTGTCCTTCTTCCGCTGCTTGAGGGCCATGAGCGCCCTGGCCGTCTCCTCGGGGTCCTGGGTGAAGGAGAAGATGCTCCTCACCCGCTCCTCCGCCTTCATGTCGCCCGTCTTCTGGAACAGCCTCATCAGCGCGTCCTGGTTGACGTTCTCAAAGATGTTGGGCACGGCTCTCTTGCGGTGCGCCGTGTCGAACTTGTTGTTCCCGTGCGCCGAGGGGCTCACGCGCCGGGACTCCGAGTACATGATGTGGGTTGACATGGCGTTGTTTTGTCTTTGTCAACCGCCTTTGTCCGAGACCTCCGGAGATAGTCAGGCCAGGGAAGGCAAGGCAGTTGCTCTGAGAGGCAGTCAGAGGAGGATTGTGCCTGCGAGAGCGCTGACTGGGGTATTTATAGGGCTAAGCACTGGCAGTCAGGAACCAAACACAACAGTGACATCACTGCAGGGAAAGCGCCTCCTCCCTCTCTGCACTGCACAGCGTGTTTATAACAACCTCCACACAAAGCAAGGAAGGCACAACAGCATCATGCAACTGCTGCTCACTATGGAACTATGATGAAAGCCTTGCAGAAAGAAAGAAAGAAAGAAAGAAAGAAAGAAAGAAAGAAAGAGAAAGAAAATGATATGTAGTCTAATGCACTGTTTCCTAAATAACTTGGTTGGGACCCAATTCTTTTAAATTTACTTTATTTTGTTTTTAATTATTATTATTTCAAAACATTTTCAATATACAAGATTTCCATGATATTTTTAAGTAATTCATTATTAAAATAAATCCAAGAAATTCCATACATTAGAAAACAAATCTTTAAGAAGTAGTGAAAATAGACAATCTTGTAAATCTGATGTTTTCACTATTGGGTTCCGGGCAAATGTCTAATTTCTCTTTTGGGTCACGGGCTAAAATGTTTGGGAACAACTGGTCTAATGGATTGTCAAAGCCATGTCAAGAGAAACATCATGTTGTCATTTGATGCACAACTTGGGTAATCTGACTCATTTGTGAGTTCTGGGCTGTGTTTTCACCCACGTTTGTTTTGTTAAGTACTGGTTGGATGTAAATGGATAAGTTAAACACAGCTGTTATGGGAGCCAGTCTAGATAAATATGTTTACTGACAGTGAGCGTGACTGCCTCATGCGGGATTTCCATCCTCCAGCTAGTTGTTGGTCTGATATGAAATAAAGAGATCAACTCTGTGTAAAGGTACTGTAGATTGTGCAGCGTAATATCAATGAATAGGCCTATACCAGCCATTTGTTTGTCAACAGTGGGGTTGCCACTTTGGATGCTGTAATCATGAATCTGATGTAAAATGAAATTATAATTAGAGATGTGCCGATTGATTGGTGAGTGATCACGATCGGCCGATAATGCCTCTATTGGCTTTGATCGGTATCGGCTTTGCCGATATATAAGCTACTAAGCTAGATCAGCTATTTTCACAATATTTATCTGTGGGACTGAATGTAACCTCAGCTTCAACTCCTACAAGTTGAATTGGATTCTAAAGGACCTCAGCCTGCAATCACCTTATGTTTATACTTAATATACAATGTCAATGTTTTGTAAGAAGAATCATTAAATATATAAATGCTGCTACAGTAACACGATGAATAGAAGAATTGATGGATTTGACGCTGTGATCGGGAATATCGGTATCGGCAGATACTGATTCCAGTTGATCGTTATCGGCCCCAAAAATCGCAATTGAATGACTCTAACTATTATGCCTAAGAAGCATTAGATACTCCTCTTGTCTCTGGAGACATTGGGTAGAGTGTCTGTATGTTTTTAGTGCCCTTTCTTTTGTTCTCTGTTGTTGTTTTAATCTCTGTTGTCTCAATTGTTTTCTATATGGACCTATAGTCTGAAATAAAGATTGACTGATTATAATAATACTGTGCTGTACTGTTTTGCTTGTGACAGTATGTTTAGATAGACATGGCTTTCCCGGCACCTACTCCAATCTGTTTGTGTAACACATTTACACTTACCAAAATAATAGTGCATTAGATTAGATCTCCCTATTCCAGTCAGCGGGCCTAACATTTTTCCTGTCATTTTTGTTTCATTGACTCATGATAGTCTTCATCAACAACTGTTTGCGTATAGCACATTTACACATACCAAAATAAAAGTGCATTAGATTAGATCTCCCTATTCCAGTCAGCGGGCCTAAAAATACAATTTGCCCTCCTGGCTTTTTGGTTCCGGAGGGCAGTGAAGGTGACTTCTGTTTACAACTCTCCTCGGGGAGCGACCCACTGGCGATCTTGTCTGAGCAGTGTTGATAAGAAGCCCTGGGCGTTCCCTCTAGAGAGCCCGAGAAACATAAACTTAGCTCTGCACACACCCACACACATACATACACAAATCAGCAGGCTCCACATGCCATGTGACCTGCTTGTGATGACGAAAAGTTTGTGTAAACCTAAATGTATCTATTGTGTGTGTGTGTGTGTGTGTGTGTGTGTGTGTGTGTGTGTGTGTGTGTGTGTGTGTGTGTGTGTGTGTGTGTGTGTGTGGCTTGGGAGGGAGTCCCTGTGCACAGTGTGCAGTTACACTTACAGTGTTACAAGAGCTACTGTACTCCCTTATATGGAAAAGGAAATACTGCTGAAGGACCAACACCATTATTGCCGAAATAGTGTTTTATTCCCTAGAGCTTGCTGAGAATGACATTATAGCCAGGCACGGAATGCAAGCAATGTCATTTCCACTGACTTGTGCTGAGTCGAACAATACCCAGTGACCCTCGCCCGCTGCCAGTAGTGACAGACAGCGCTGAAACAATACAAAGATTCCAGTGGTGGAAAGTAACTAAGTACATTTACTCAAGTATACTTGAGTACAATTTTGACATATTTTTTTTACTTTTCTTTACTATTTTGATTATTACAAAACCACTTCGGACCTCTATACTTTGGCCATTTGAAAATAGCAGATCTACAAGCTCACAACATGTTACTTTGCAATGTATTGTGAGCTTGTAGATCTGCTATTTTCAAGTGATTTTATACATTAGATAACTTGTGAAAATGGGAACTTTTGCACAATTAGTACTTTTGGTACTTTAAGATTATTTTGATGCCAATACTTTTGTACTTTTACAAAAGTACATTTTTAATATCGAACTTGTACTTGTAACAGACTATTTTTACAGTAGGGTATTGATACTTTTACTTAAAAAATGTGAGTAGAAGTAGACCTACTTCTTCCAACACTACTCTTCCCCCTTTTCTTTTTCTTTTTTAAAGATTTGTTTTGGGGCTTTAATGCCTTTGTTGATAGGACAGTAGACTGACAGGAAATGGGGGGAGAGATGGGGAGTGACACGCGGCAAAGGTCGTCCAGATCGGGAATCGAACCGGCGACGCCACCAGGCATCCATGCCTAAGTGGTATGCGCCTGGACCAGTAGGCCAGCAGGCGCCCTTGTTTCCCCCTTTTCTGTCTGAACATGGCGACCGACGCCACAGGATACCCGTCTGTCTCGAGCTGGCATCTCAGTTAGGGCTGTAAAAAAAAGAGGGGGACAGAGTGTTTCCGGAATAGGTAGTCTAGGGAAAGAATCCCAAATTTATGAGTTCTGTTGTTCTAAGGCAGCCAGTTACACAATGAGGTCTCTTGACGGGGAAACGGAAACATGGGGCCTTGAGCTGCTGACTCTATTCTCTCTGTACATGTCAGGTATTTGAATCTATCATAACAAAAAGAAACTAAATTTAAAGATCCCTGTCATCTCTCTTCCTCTAGGGGGTTAAAGCTCAGGAGACGGTTGGTTCACTCCCTGATAAACTTGGTTGAGATAAGTCCCCTGTTAGAGAAAAAAAAACACAGTCAATCATTTTTATTCCATTCTGTAAACATGACGCCCAGATATGAGACCGCATCCCACTCATAGATATGACTATTAATAGAATACTAGAGTTTACATACAGTATAGCCTACACATACAGGATCTGTCAAGTTTGAGTTGTCTTGTTTTAGTAACACAATCAATGACCCAGCAGTATCTAGCATTTATAGAAACACATTCCCATATGTCACTGTTCATGGTGGCAGTGATAAAAATGATTTCTCCCATGGTTTAACGTAACTATTAGCTAGCAATGGATTAAAATGAAGTTTAAGTTTGACATAAAATATGTTCAGATACACTGACAATTAAGTAAATAGTATTTAGGTTTAGTAATCTACTTTTGAATGCATGGCTTAATGCATTAAAAGAAGACATCTGTTCTGCTGGAAAGAGTGTTCATCTTAGAAGTAGATTAAGGCTTCTGTAGGCCACACTGCAAAAGTGAGTTTCTTGTCTGTCTCATGTCAAGTCCGAGCATCAGCATTCTTATTTTGAAATTGAAATCTGCTTGGAGTAGCAGATCGGTGGGTTTTAATACACATGAAAGCAGTTCAGACTAGTCATTTGCCCCCCGAAGCACTCTTTGGTGGTAAACAACAATCATACTACTGGAAACGTCACATTTACTTTTAAATGCATAATCTCTGCAAGTCTGACTGACCCAAGTCTTGGGAATATTAGTTCAGTTGTGCACTGCCTTATGATGACAACCAGCCAAACTGGCAATGCAGTCAGTGTAGGATACTCCTTTATGGTCCCTGTTAGAGGGAAACCAGTGGCACACTGCATTATGATCCTTCCTATCACACAGGACGTGCAGTACCTATAAACTAATTTGACATTGGCAGTCGGAGGCTTGTTATGACTACCAATGTCTAATTAGTTTACAGGTTGCACGTCCTGTGTGATAGATAGGGTGGGTCATATTGATGATAAAAGTCAACATTGGCCCGTCTCTGACGGAGGCCTTAATGATAACTAGGCAGGTCATGTTGATGAACTTGATCACACTTCACTGAAGCACACAAGATATGTAACATGGTCTGAGACTGTCTGAAGGAAAAGTCAATTATCATAGCAGCTACAGCAGTAAGAGTGAAATGCTGTAACAGGTAAGAGTAAAAAAATAAAAGAAAATAAAGATAAAAGAAAATAGTTTGACTAGGTTCTAACACAAGTCATCTGGGTCTCTGAATGAATGGGTTATATAATGTCTATCAATAAGTAAATATATGAATGAAAATGTATTGCCAATGAATATATGAATGGATGCAGTATATGTATAGTATACTATAGACAATCAACACAGTAAATTAATATTAGAATATATGCACAGTATCAACAGGATCCAAGAGTGAGTATCAATTGGGGAATATGTGTACACTATATCAATAATGAATATAAGTGACTATTAGTTATATGTAACAGCACGTGTGAAGGTTACTTCCTAATAGTCAACTGTAAGCCAAAAGAACAGACAGTACCAGAGTCATAAGAACGTCATAAGAAATAAGAATGATAACATAGCAATCTAGCGATACCAATAAATGTATCGGAAGCTTTTACAGATTGAATCAAGGCCATTAAAATATTCATGTTCTGTCCAATCTTTCATTTACGTAACCAGATGTTCCAGATATCCAAGGAGATATCAATCAATGATAGATAAGGTAATCAGTGACCGCTTTATCTGTGAAATGTTCATACATGGGACTTTGACCCACAGGTCATACTGTGATGCAGTTCCCCGTGCTAGATACCTTCAGTGCCAGCATCAGATATGCCTTGAATATAAATGAAAAGACCATGGAGGGTGGAAACCTTGTATATCCATAATTATTCCTTTTTATTAGTCTAAAATAAATAAAAGAAAATACAAAATTAAAATGGTGAAAATAGCTGATCTACATGCTCACCGCACATTGTGTTGTGAGCCTGTAGATCTGTTATATTCACTACTTTTGTGTGACACTTGTATGTTGAAGTAAGTCATGAATTTATGAACACTAGAAGCTGTCTAGTCGGCGACCTGGCCAACTCGGGAAGATGTAAATAGGGAATGAATGCCCCGCCCTTTAATGCAAACCCCATTATACCTGTTGTCATAGGACCCGTTTTGACCATCTGTTTGCCTGTGTCCATTTATGCCCATATATGGAGATATCTGGGCATTTTTTGTTGACTCATGTGGTGTCAGAATACGTAACCATGGCATTTTTTGTTGACTCATGTGTTGTATGCCCGGCATTTTTTGTTGACTCATGTGTTGTATGCCCATATATGGATATCTCTGTATCTCTCCGCATAAGGAGATTCCGAACGTTTCGCTATGGAGATCTATGCATAGGAACATCAGAATACGTAACCATGGCATTTTTTGTTGACTCATGTGTTGTATGCCCATATATGGATATCTCTGTATCTCTCCGCATAAGGAGATTCCGAACGTTTCGCTTGTATGCCCATATATGGACATCTCTGTATCTGGAGATCTATGCATAGGAACATCAGAATACGTAACCATGGCATTGTATGCCCATATATGGATATCTCTGTATCTCTCCGCATAAGGAGATTCCGAACGTTTCGCTATGGAGATCTATGCATAGGAACATCAGAATACGTAACCATGGCATTTTTTGTTGACTCATGTGTTGTATGCCCATATATGGATATCTCTGTATCTCTCCGCATAAGGAGATTCCGAACGTTTCGCTTGTATGCCCATATATGGACATCTCTGTATCTGGAGATCTATGCATAGGAGATCTATGCATAGGAACATCAGAATACGTAACCATGGCATTTTTTGTTGACTCATGTGTTGTATGCCCATATATGTATGCCCATATATGGACATCTCTGTATCTGGAGATCTATGCATAGGAACATCAGAATACGTAACCATGGCATTTTTTGTTGACTCATGTGGTGTCATCTCTGTATCTCTCCGCATAAGGAGATTCCGAACCCCATATATGGACATCTCTGTATCTGGAGATCTATGCATAGGAACATCAGAATACGTAACCATGGCTATATGGACATCTCTGTATCTGGAGATCTATGCATAGGAGATCTATGCATAGGAACATCAGAATACGTAACCATGGCATTTTTTGTTGACTCATGTGTTGTATGCCCATATATGGATATCTCTGTATCTCTCCGCATAAGGAGATTCCGAACGTTTCGCTATGGGTTGTATGCCATATATGGATATCTCTGTATCTCTCCGCATAAGGAGATTCCGAACGTTTCGCTTGTATGCCCATATATGGACATCTCTGTATCTGGAGATCTATGCATAGGAACATCAGAATACGTAACCATGGCATTTTTTGTTGACTCATGTGGTGTCATCTCTGTATCTCTCCGCATAAGGAGATTCCGAACCCCATATATGGACATCTCTGTATCTGGAGATCTATGCATAGGAACATCAGAATACGTAACCATGGCATTGTATGCCCATATATGGATATCTCTGTATCTCTCCGCATAAGGAGATTCCGAACCGCGAGTCGGGTCGGGTCGAGGCCCGGCACTGCACTCCGTGCGGTGGCGGGGAACGCGCGTGCCGAATCTGAAGCCGGTGGGACGAACGGTTCTCGAGATACGCGGATTACAAACAAACAGACAGAGATTTGTCGCATTATAGATAGATGAACAAAAAGTTGAAATATGGATTGGAGATACAAGGTTTCTGCCCAACAGCAACAATATATTATGGGACGTCACTACACTACACTTGCACCAATCATTGTGGGTTTATGGCAGGTTGTTTAACAAGCAACTCACTACTCAAAGCTAAAACATTTGTGGAAATGAATACAAGTCTGAGACCTGTGGATTTGTACAGTGTGTGCCGTGCATGCACCCTAAGTTATTATAGTTTTGTATTTGTTTGTATTTTATATTTTCTTTAAATTGTTTGCTTTCAATTCACTTTAGTTTCAATTAGATTTACAAGGGGTTTACACGGTTTCAGTTTAGTTGCCATTGTTTCAAAATGTAACATTTTCAGTTTCAATATTACTTTCGGTTTTCTATATGGGGGATATTTGTCAGCTGGGTGAAAGATTTAACAAGTTCAGAATATATTATGTAATACAAAGATCACATGCGCCAGTGCCTCCGCGTGTTTGCTGTGTTGCCAAATTTGACCAAATTGACCAAGACTAAAAGTGCATTTTCTTTATGTTTCTTCAATATAGGTTCAGTTCAGTTTTAGTTTTTAGTTTTCTTTCTAAAGTCTAGTTTTTTGTTTGTTTGTTTGTTTGTTTGTTCGTTTTGAGTTAACACATGCATTCATATTTTTTGTTTAGTTTTAGTTAACTCCAACATCTATGACTGTGTATGGTCACTGGTTTGGTTTCCCTATATGGAAAGGGAAACAGAAGGAGCTCATGTCCGTTCTTCAGGGGTCATTGTGAATGACATCATACCCCAGCTGGGAATGCTAGGCATGTTGCTTTGGCAAATCTGTGTGAATTTGTTTCTCACATCTGTTTGCATGTGCATCTGTGAGTATGCATTACTGCACTCACTGTATTGTGTGTGTGCCTGTGCGTGTGCGTGTGTGTGTCTGTGTGTGTGTGTGTGTGTGTGTGTGTGTGTGTGTGTGTGTGTGTGTGTGTGTGTGTGTGTGTGTGTGTGTGTGTGTGTGTCAGAGTGCCAATGATCACAGCTTAGTCAGTGGCAACTCTCCAAAGGCAACAGGCAGCTGGTTGTAAAAGGAATGCCCTGCGATGTAACAGATACACATTCCTGTTGAGAAGTCAGTGAGGGAACATTCCATGGTCCAGAAGCCTGTGTGTCTGTGCATGCATACCTGTCAACAAAGTGATTTTAAAATAAAGGACATTTTTCAATGTCCGAGTGCACTATGGGATTTCCTAGTCTATCTGTTTGAGTATTCGTGTGGGAAGGCAGGCAGCATTAAGACCAACTGATTATTTGTTGTACAACAGTGATGGAAATAATACATGTTCAATTGTAACGGAGGTGATCCGAACCTCCCCACCCGGCTTCGAACCCGGGTCTCCTGCGTGAAAGTCCAATATCTTAACCATTATTCCAAAGGATAATCCCTATGGAACAAGGGCAGATATTAGACTTTTGAGGCTTCAGGCTGGGGCCTCTCTCCGCCACACAAGCACAAACAATGACCGTCTTGAAAAATTAAGATGGGAGATTAAAATATGATTTTCTTTCAAGTTCCAAAGCAATAATGAGCAAAATGCACGCAAAAAGCATCTCCAAATCTTGTTGGTTTATGCCTCCATCACAGATGGGTGACATCACTGGCCTTTCCCTGCATGTACTCAGTGACGTCACTAGAGCTAAAATAATTATGGGTTCTAGACTAACAGCGCCCCAGCAAGCACGGTCAGGACCTGGACCAATCAGTGACGTCTCGATTGGGACCATGACTAGTCAGATCTGGCCTAGAATATCACCTGATTTCAACCATCATAAATCCTGCCCACGAAAACGGACGTCAGAGAGGGTCCGATCGTCATATCATAATTAGTCAGATATGTCCCAGAATATAACCTTACATGCTCATATTTCAACTAACATTACAAACAATAACAATAATCCTGTCAAACAAAAACAAAAAAGTCCATATGACGTCCTGGTAATGACGTCAAGATCATCCCCATATGGGCTGTAATCTGGCCTAGTTCTGAACGTCACCGGAGTCACCGGAGAACGTTATCATAACGTCATATTGACGTAATTTGGCTTGCAGGAACTTGACAGAATAATACCTGCCCAGGTTAAATTCTCATATAACAAACATGTTCTGAAATACTTTCTGAACCTGTTTGACTGAGTGATAGGAAAACACTGAGTCAGTTTTAACTGCCTCCACTGCCTGATGTTAAGGCTGGTGGCCTCTCAGCTGTTAAATGTACAAAGCATGACTGGATAACTCCAAGCACCCTCGATTAAATTGTAAAACGTAACAGAGACAGAGCCAAGCAGCATAGGAAGGGGCTTCTAGTCAGGTAATTAAGAGCTGTAAATAGCTAATCAGCATTCGGTTTCTTCCCAGAAGTATTTTCATTTGCAATTTGAAAACAAAAAATCAAACCTCGGTTCGAAGTGGAGCGGTGAATCTGAGCAGCTATACCCTGTGTGTGTTGCTAAATGCCTAAACTGTAAACTGTAAACTGTGCCTGTGAGTGAGTGGTGAGTGTGCCTGGCCTGCACAAAACAGCGCCCCTCCTTTAACTAGTGTGTTGTGTGTGGCCACTCAAGGTATTGCCAGGCTACGGACACGGCCGGCCAGCCAGCCAGCCACCCAGCCACCCAGCCACCCAGCCACCCACCCACGGACATACCCACGGACATACCTGTCTATTGGGAGCGCTTTCACCGCTCCAAAAAGGTTAAACACGTTAGTTTGGTTTTTGGGAAGTGGGGATGTGTTTCATAAGCCAGTGGTTCTCAACCTGTGGGTCGGAATCCCCAGGGGGGTCGACAAATTATTTTGGGGGGTCCCCAGATGATTAACTTAATGTGCAACATCGTTTTCCCACTCTACAGTAAACAAACCAACATAAAGTTTAAGTGTATAGAGGGTATCTGTAGTAAAGTGACAATTTAAGGACTTTTTAATACCTTTAAAATGACAGCAAAAACATTGGACAAACCGTCAAATATTAGAGGCAGAAATTGTGAAAATAGCAGAACTACATGCTCACAACGCCTCGCGTTATAGAACCGTGTTATACAAAATGTAATGCCTCAACTCTTAGTGCTCGTCAGAGTGGGGGGTTCCCAGTTAAATATGGTTATTTTGGGGGTTGTGGCCTGAAAAGGTTGAGAACCACTGTCATAAGCCAGCATGGTAGGCAGCTGGCTGGCAGTCTAATGCAGACATAGCATGGACGGATTGGAACGGCCTCAGGGAAATGTTCCGCCGGTGAAGTGTCAAAGTAAATGAGTCGATGGTGCACTTCCTCTTCCTCCTGCCTGACCCACCCCCCAGCCCCCACTATCGCACGAGTAAGGGATGCACCCGCACTCACATGCTGATGAAATGGCTTGGTGCATTGCTCCCGCAGGGGGCACCCAGGCTGCTGGGCGGCTACTACAGGCGGAGAAAACCGGATCAAACCAGCCAGAGCACCTCACATACAGGACACAGAGACACGTGCACACACGCACACACGCACACACGCACGCGGCTCAGTCAGCACTGTGCGCTCTCGCCTTCTCACTCTGATCATCATGGATGGATGGGCTGAGGGTAGCATCTGTCTGCACTCGGCTCTCTCCAGCCAGGACTTTAAATTCTTTCAGGCATCCTTTACACACAGCCCAGAACCCCCCCTCCCCCCCACCACCCCCCACGGTATCAGGTGGATCATATTAGGGTCACCAGTCTGCCTGGGACACTGTGTGTGTTCGAGCACGTGTGTGTGCGCGTGTGTGTGTGCGTGCGTGCGTGCGCGTGTTCTCGTTGTGGTTAGTTGTACAGACAGTGCAGAGTGATAGGGCATTCCACTGGTATAAACCGGTTACTCCATTCCCCACCCCCACTCCCCATCACTGCATGGGGATGTTCTTACTCTCACTCTTTCTCTCTCTCTCTTTCTTTCTCTCACTCTCTCCTCTCGTGACCATATTGCTAAATAATTCATCATTTGTTTTTGAATGAATGAGGGTGAATCCTCGACATGCAAACACGATGGAACAAAAAAGGCATCTACTGTATACATTGTATACAGTAGATGTTATACTATACAAGCATACTGAAAGAACATGCCATAATTCTGCTCATGGTTCACATCGAGTGCTTGTCCACTGTCTAATGAACAGGATCATGTCTATTTCACCAGAGCTGAGTCAGTGACTTACTGTACAGTATATGTAGCTGTGTCCTTTGTTGGTAGTTTTGGGGGGGGGGTTGTATGGATTAAGGCTGGGCATATATATCGAGAATACCGGTATATTGACATCGAGGTATCAACATGCAAGGTATACATATCGAAGATGACGGCTTGAAATGAGGTATTGGTGTATGTGTCAAATTAATTACTAGACACACTATGCATGCACGTACCACATGCAAAAAAGCAGTCCATCTTAACCAGGTGTGGTTATTTCAATAAAACCGTTGTTGGAAAATGGAAATAAGGCATTTAATTTCTTTATTCTGTGTACTGTGCATGCATGGATATGCTATTCATTATCTGGGTTAGGCAAGCAGTGGACCTAAAGCAGAAAGACACTAAAAACGATATAATGCAATTGATTTTACTAATGTCGATTATTACTAATTATCGATATCGAGGTATTCAAAAACGTTATCGAATATCAAAGGTTTTCCTAATATCGCCCAGACTTAGTATGGATACATACTCTATTTCTATTATTATTATTACTAGTCGTTACCCGTTCAAAGATATGAGCTCCGAAATAATGTGCAGTGTGTGGGTTATGGGGTGTGCACTGTGCACATGCACAGTATATGAGGGATGGAAAGTAACTTTCTGGTGCTTGCATGATAATACGGTATGTAGGAGCATCAATGTAAGAAATACCCGTTTCGTTTAATGGCTACAGAGATACTGTGTACTGATCTGCATGATTTTTGGACAACATCTGTAACAGGGCCAGACAACCCCCCCCCACACACACACACACACACGCACGCACGCACGCGCACACACACACACACACACACACACACACACACACACACACACACACACACACACACACACACACACACAGCTGGTTAAACATGTTGCCCCATGCTAGATGCAGAATAGATAGTAGATACACCATAAAAATGCTAATATACAGCATATTATGATTTGTGAAAGTGACAAACGGGCTTCACAGTTATGTCAGGTGTGTTCATATGCTAATGGTGATGCGATTTCAGATCAATTGCTCCAGCCACTGAGGAGAAACGCCACACACACACAGCTGGTTAAACATGTTGCCCCATGCTAGATGCAGAATAGATATGCCTCATGCTAGATGCAGAATAGATAGTAGATACACCATAAAAATGCTAATATACAGCATATGATTTGTGAAAGTGACAAACGGGCTTCACAGTTATGTCAGGTGTGTTCATATGCTAATGGTGATGCGATTTCAGATCAATTGCTCCAGCCACTGAGGAGAAACGCTGTGACAGACACTCAGACAGACAGACAGACAGACAGACACTCACTCACTCAGACAGACAGACATTTGGAAAATTATAGTATAGATAAACTATTTCTGATTATTGTTCATTTGCTATTGCTAATGCTTTGGATACATATGTGGCTGTAATAACAGTGTTATGGCATAGAATTCATTTGAGTCTGAAGGTCAGCAGGTGAACGTAACAGCTGTAAAAGATAAGTGTACACACACATACTGCATGTTGATAAAGTTGTGTTTACCATTTTGTAGAGCGTGTATGACAGATTAGCTATTCTCTTCCTCTCTCGCTCTATCTCTCCCTTTTTCTCTCTCCTCACTTTTTCTTGCTCGCTCTCCTTGTATGTCTCTATCGGATCAGCGTAGGTCTGTGTGTGTGTGTGTGTGTGTGTGTGTGTGTGTGTGTGTGTGTGCGCGCGTGCGTGTGTGCGTCTCACTCTCTCTGCATCCCCCTCACATATATGAATGTGTTCACACTGTCGCCATTGTGTTTGTTTAGCACCAGCGTGTGTATGGTGGCCACACAGCAGCCTTCACCTCCTGATTCCGATTATCTTGGCTCTCCCTCTTTCACTTCCGTTTTGTCCAATTCAATTTGTTCCTGAGTGTTTAATGAGCAACATTTCGTAGCCTGCCGACAACCATATTCTATCCCTCTCTCCTTGAAAAAGATGATGGTTGTTTAAGTGGCCGAGTAGGCTATACAGTATGTCTGGTATAGCATTGCTCAGGTTACCGTGGACGCACTATCTCTGACAGCTCACCAGGGAGTTCGTGTAACATTGCTATTCCTATGGCGACAGGGACAAAATCAACAGAGGAGCTGTGGTGGGGAGAGAGAGAGAGAGAGAGAGAGAGAGAGAGAGAGAGAGAGAGAGAGAGAGAGCTGGGGAGCGAGACAGACAGGCATGCAGGCAGGCAGGCAGATATATAGATAATGGGAAGACACTGCCAGGTCTGCTGGTGTGACCAGGTGCTGTTGGTGTATATAATATACCAAGATCAAATGCATGTGTACATACAGTACACTGATGTTCTCTTTTGCTCTTTTTTGCACTCTCGCTTTCTTATTATTATCTTTTTCTGTACCTGACTACCAGTACACAAGATAACAATAAAGAATCTTGAATGATGCACTCTGAAAGTGTAAATAATTAGCCTTACTAGGGTATTTTCATTTAGCTGTGTGGGTGGAGACAGACATGGAGCATCAGAGTCATTGTACAAAAGGGGAAGGACGCCGCTTATAGTCCAGTACCTGGCTTAAAGTCCTGCTCGCAATTTGGTGTTAGGGGAGTTTCTCACCTGAACTGAGTCAGTGGGTCCCTAGACATGAAAAATCACAGAGGTGCTCGTTCGCCATAGTGCCACGAATGGCACAATGGCCAAATCAAATATGGCTGCCATCGGCTATGATGAAAATCCAACTTTTCTGTTTCTGGGTGTATATGCACATGTAATACCTCTATGTGGACTAATTGGGGTGTGGGGAATTCATTTCTGGCATTGTTTTGACCACTTAGGGTGATTTGGACCTCGAAAAGGTCATGTTCAAGGTCATTTTGCTATTCCGAAGACAGTGACCATAACTTGGCCATTGTTAGGAGTAAAAACAGGTGCAATAGGTCTAAATCAACTAATTCTGACATATATAATTCATTTCTGACATTGTTTTGACCATTAAGGATCATCTTGTCTTTGAAATATCAATGTCAATGCCATTTTTCAAAAATGATTTGTTCATTACTTGCACTTTTATAGTATTTTTTCATAAGTTTGTTTTGTTTATAGCAAAATACATACTAGTGAGAAATACAACAAGTAAACATCCCCATTTAACTTTAAAGGGGGGTTTAAATGGGTGTTTAAATGAGCAAATAAGACAGACCATTTACGAATAAAAGTGACAAATAAAATCACACAACAAAAATCACACAACAAAAGCACACACAAAATTAAATAACAATTTCTCTCAAAGTGCACCAGTATTGTGATTGTGTGCATCCAAGTTAGTATGATGTGTTTTTACAGGATGGATTTGCCATTGTTCCATGGCAAAATATGATGCACCGAACTCCATCAGCAAGTCAGCCATATCGTCGAGTATCGAAGTGTTCCTTGCATCCATCCATGTTCCATTGGTTAGTCTTTCCTCAGGTTCCTTGGCTATTGCAAGCAGGTGGCAAGACATGCACCCACTAGAAAGGTGCCTTGTTGGTCTCAGCAGTTGTACTTCTCTGCTACCAATGCTGTGTCTTGTTCTGTCAAGGTCTTTGCCTCTCCAAAGTTTGTTAGATATTGTAGCCAAGCCACGACTGCATGTTTAGTCCCCACCTGGCCCATGCAGTCGTCTCCAGTCTCCAAGGCATATGTGCCTAGCCTGATACTTCAGTCCGCACATCACCACCCCCTGTTGGTGGGTGGTTTGTAGCCTAGTGTGGACTGAAGCTGCACATATTTTATTCTATTCCGAGCGCGCCTGAAGAGCGGGCGCATTGAATGGGCCAATCAGGGTTGTATGCTTGGGGCACGTGGTTTGGCTGCTCCGGTCCCAGCCCCCTCCAAACAGAGCTCTTGAGCTCACGTGAGACACGCTCGTGGACTCTGATTGGTCCGTGAAAACTGTCATGGCGGAGTCAGACTCGACTCGTATTATTTTAATAAACGATGCAATAGTGCCGTTTCTTCACGTTTTAATACCATTTTGCACTAACGTAAACATGCAGACATATAATATGTTATGAGAAATAACGTATTTTTGCAATGTCACGCCACGTCGCCGTCGCGCGTGTGTGTGTGTGTATGTGTGTGTGTGTGTGTGTGTGTGTGACGTCAATAGGCTTTAGCCCGCCCACGCCGAAGTAGAATCTCCGTCCGTAATCTCAGACTCTCATCCCGAAGTGAAACGTAGTGTGAGATGTCTGGCGCTCGCAGTCAGGCAAATATGTGCCTTGATCACTGTCTTGGCTAGTGGTGCTCCAAGATGAGAGACTGCTTGATGCTGTGGAAGCGTGTGCCGCTGCACCCCTAGTGCCATACTGCTACCAGATCTACTTCATCCCCAGTGCTTGGAAGTATGCGGTGTAGTATAGCATTAATGCGAAGGAGGAGACTATGACAACTCTCTGGGGTCCACTCATAATCCTGGCGTCCCATTATTCCGTCCAATAGATTAGGGTAGGATTAGGATAGGTTTAGTTATAATGGGGCCAGTTGACTCCACAAACATGTACCACCAGCTTGGTGTCATCCCCCTCAATCTAGTTCAATCTTTGGGATCTCTTCACCACCAGCCCCTTATCATCAGAGCTAACAGAGTCGACAGACACACCCATCCCTCAGCAACTTTACAAATTGTCGGTGTCTGAGGAGAACACCAGCTGTGTGTTCGGAATATGTTGTCCAATCAAGCTTGTGGCAATGCTACCCACATTGTTGGGCGACAGTGGCTCAGTATAGACCGGCCTTGGAATCTGAAGGTTCCAGGGTCGGTTCCCGGCTCCTCCTGGTTATGTGTGGAAGGTCCCTTGAGCAAGACACTGAACCCCTAACTGCTCCTGATGAGCACCTTGCAAGGTTTCATGGTGTGAATGTATGTGTGAATGTGTGTGTTAATGGGTGAATGTGAAATACATAGTAAAGCGCTTTGGAGAAAAGCGATACTGTAAATGCAGTCAATTTACCATTGTCAGCTCTGTTGTCTCTGGTGATGATGACATAGGCGGCTGGTGGAGAAGAGATCCCAGACAATTTGAATAGGATTGAGGAGGCTGACACCTGGTGCATGTACTGACTCCATTATTACTACTGTAAGCCTATCCCTAACCTTCACTAACCTAATGGTCGGAATAATGGGATGCCGGAACTATGAGCGGACCCCAGAGAGTTGTTGTCGCCTTCGCATAACTGCTATACTACACCCCATATTGCCAAGCTGGGGATGAAGGAGATCTGGCAGCAATATGGCACTGGTGAGAATCAGCACATGCTTCCACTGCATCAAGCAGTCTCTCATCTTGGAGCACCAATAGCTAAGACCGTCTGACCGAGTACAATATCTAACAAACTTTGGAGAGGCAAAGACCTTGACAGAACAAGACACAGCATTGGTAGCAGAGAAGTACACCTGCTGAGACCAACAAGGCACCTTTCTAGTGCATTTCTTGCCACCTGCTTGCAACAGCCAAGGAACCTGAGGAAAGACTAGAACCAATGGAACATGGAACAGGGCATGTCCTGTTGTCCGTGCATTAAAAATGAGGACAAGTGACTCTTGGTTTCACTTTTTCTGTGGCGCTCCAAGCAGCTTTGTGCTGTATGCAGACTATGGACTGCCCATACTGTGGAGTGGAGGGAGCAAGGGGGGTCATTAGCTGTCCTTTTGTTATTAATTATATTTCAATGTATGACATTTTTATCCAGACAAGTGACTTTTGTGCCCGGACAAGTTAATAGGAAATATACTTGTCCAAAGGACAGGTGCCTCAAAAAAGGCAATGTCAAGCTCTGATGGATGGAAGGAGCACTTTGACGTAAGTACACTCCTGCCATGTCTGAAGCGTAACACTCGACGATATGGCTGCATTGCTGATGGAGTTCTGTGCATCATATTTTGCCATGTAACAATGACAAATCCATCCTGTAAAAACACATCACATTAACTTACAATCACATTATGGTGCACTTTGAGGGAAATTGTTATTTCATTTTGTATGTGATTTTGTTGTGTGATTTTATTGTGTCACTTTTATTCGTAAATGGTCTTATTTTCTCATTTAAACACCCATTTAACGCCCCCCTTTAAAGTTAAATGGGGATGTTTACTTGTTGTATTTCTCACTAGTATGTATTTTGTTATAAACAAAACAAACTTATGAAAAAATACTATAAAAGTGCAAGTAATGAACAAAATCGTTTTTGAAAAATGGCATTGACATTGATATTGCAAAGACAAGATGATCCTTAATGGTCAAAACAATCTCAGAAATGAATTATACATGTCAGAATTAGTTGATTTAGACCTATTGCACCTGTTTTTTACTCCTAACAATGGCCAAGTTATGGCCACGGTCTTTGGAATAGCAAAATGACCTTGACCATGACCTTTTCGAGGTCCAAATCACCCTAAATGGTAAAAACAATATCAGAAATGAATTCCCCACACCCCACTTAGTCCAAATAGAGGTATTATATGTGCACATACACCCAGAAACAAAAAAGTTGGATTTTCATCATAGCCGATGGCAGCCATATTTGATTTGGCCATTGTGCCATTCGTGGCACTATGGCGAACGAGCACCTCAGTGATTTTTCATGTCTAGGGACCCACTGACTCAGTTCAGG